>NC_092817.1:209448599-210091401 GCF_023375885.2 Dermacentor andersoni | reverse complement strand
TTTTATATAAGTTGGGAGCAAAATAGCAGAAAAGTAATAAATTACATTTGAGCAATTCCTTAATTACTTCCAGTGGGCCAGTAATTTGTCACTGTAATCAATTACATTTTTAAATAAGTAATTGTATAAATGTAATCGGTAATTTTTTTGTTTTTCCATAACGTAACTCTTTTTCTGTAAGTTAGACTGGAAGGCATCAGAAAGTCATAGCTCTTTCAGCTTCGTACAATTTTTGGCATGAAAGCTGTGTTGGATAGAGTGAACTCCAAAACAGATGTTACCATCAGCTGATTAACATAATGTTCACTGTGGTGAGGGTCAGGCTTTTCCTGCAGGGCAAATGCAATCGTGTCGCAAACCGATTCATTGCAAGTTAAGGATTCTCACTATATTTTATTGTAATCCCAGGGGAATCTCTGGAACTAAAGAGAAATGCAGTGACAAATGACCTGGTGGCAAGTTACAACACACAGGAATCGGGACTTGAAGCAAAGCAGCTACAATTAATGTGTTAATGTAATGACTTGAGTACCAGAAAAAAACCCCAGGTGCCACATATGACATTGAACAGTGTTTCTTTTTGAAGGGGGGAGGGGGGCTAGTCAAGTTACACTTCAAGAAGAGAAAATGTTCTAAAGTGGAGGAGCTGGGAGTATGTTGTTGACAAACTGCGGTGGTGCTGCAGGCAAGTGGTTCAACTATGGCATCATTGTGGCGGTGATGCTGCTGGACCTCAACATGTGGAAGAACCAGATCTTCTACCAGCCGGAGGACTACGGCCAGTACACTGGTCCCGACAACAAGGTGCACACTGTGGTCAACTATGCCACACTAGCCACGGGTGAGCAGCAGGAGTCATTCCAGTGCGTGCTCACTGCGAGCATGCCACGCGCAGTTGCAGGGCCAGGTGTTCTTTCTTTCTTTCTTTTCTTTATTTGCCTATAAAATGATGTAGCACAAGCACTGTTTAGACATGTAGCTGGTGGGTCAATGAGTAACAATTACTCATAAGCAGGTGAACTCATTGGGGATATAATGGCATCATGGACAAGGACTCAAGCATTAGAAACAACATTGTTGAATTAAGCTGTCTCAGGCGGAAGAAGAAGCCCCTCCTTGCACACGAGAGCCCGTGCTCACGAGCATGCGCAGCCAGAGTCTAGCGAAATGGTTGAAAAATAAATATTGTTCCTGATGCTTTAAGCCTCACTTCTTGCCAGTACACCACCTTAAAGGGCCCCTCACCAGGCCCCATAGCAAATTTTGGTTATACGCTGGAAGTTGTTACGTGTCCTCTAGGGAACGTTCTGCCTCAAAAGTTTTTCAAGTCGGCTCATTAACAGCCGAGATATAAATATTTCAGTGCTGCAAACCCATGTTTTCAGCAGGCAAGCTCCACTGCATAGCGAGACTCCCTCTCCACTCGCCCCGTCTAGCCTTCGCAAGTGAAGCCCTGTCTTCACTTTTTTTTTTCCAGCGCTACACATTTGCGCTGACGGCATTGAGTGCGACCGGCTGTCTTATTCTCACAGCGCATGATTTTGCGCGCTGTGCACAAGGAAACATGACTAGCGGTATAATTCAGTGCTACACAAATACTGAGGCAGAATAAGCGTATCGCAGAGCATGATTTCGCGCTGGAGCACGGTAGAAAATTGCATAGTTTCAGTACCTATGCACGTGACCGCACGACCGTGGGAACAAGCCGACGAAGCGGAAGTACATCTCTCTTGCTTCGGTGCGAAGTAAAGCAAAAAAACACGAAGACATTCCGTTTGTGTGGTTTATTATTTCTCTAAACTTCCATTCGTCAGTTCAAGCAACAGATCACACAAATAACAGATGGTGCCTTGAATAATTCTTGAAGTCACACGTCGCCACGGGCGATGTCACACTGCAGACTCGAGTACGTAGGTGCAGGGTCGTGACTATGTCATCCTGCAGCTTGGAGCACAGCGGCCGTGAGGAGAAGAAAAAACGGCGTTCGGTTTGAAATTTCAGATCTTTCCGCAGCGTGTAGTGATGTAATAGTTTGCAGACACGATTGTTATCACACAATGTATGCTTTGTACTTGTCAGCTCAAAATGGCCAGACCTGGTGAGGGGCCCTTTAAACAAGATCATATATTAATATACATTCTGAGAAGAAGAACAAGTACAATAACCAAATGGTGCAATAGAGAAGACGTGCTCTAAAAGACAGCAGCACACAAACAATAATTAGAAATGTCATGATAATAAGACCAAGCTCATATAGTATTGTTTTAATAAAGGGCCGGGATTGTGGGATACTTCTTTTTTATATCAGGGGGTATACTGTTCCAAGTTTGGGCTCCAGTAGTTGTAAACTGACATGCCCCGTATACATAGTCAATAGGAGGCCAATTAAAATTGTGCCGAGTAGTGTTTCTGGTCATTCGGGACAAACAATGAAATATGCTTACAGGAAAATTAAACCTTTTCTTTAGTTAATCTGGTTTGGAACTTCGCAATTTGCACAGATGTCATGAGCGAGTAGGCAACATGTGGTGATCATTCAACACGTGAAAAATTCACGAAAATGGCCTTCATGCCATCAGAGTTTGTTACAATTCTATCCAAAGGAAAATATGGCACTGCGCTGCTATTGTATGACTGGGAATGCCGAGAATAAAGAGCTGTAGATTGACACCATGTTCTGATGGCCAGGACACTTCCTTGATCTCAAAGAACAGTGCTTTATCTGTCCCCTATGGTTGAGCCAGAACACAGTGTAAGACAGCATGTTTGCTACTAACCCACTAAGTGCCATGCTTGAGTCATAGACGATCTTTCGTATGATCACAGCAGTGAGTGTGTGACCCCAAGAGACTGCCGGTCACATGCCTTATCAGTCCACTACACCAGAATAAAAAGCGTCTTTTCAAGTTTTTTTCAATGTAAGGAAAGTCTGTTTTTACATGTTTGGATAAAAGAAGGGCACCATAATGCCTGAAAACTAATACTACTCATAATTTTTATACAAGTTACGGCAAACTTGACTTGTAATATTACGGTTATGTACAGGGGAAAGCGTTGAACATCTGCAGGATTCTGTTTTAGTGCATTATCGCTACACCCCATTACCTTTTTTTTACCCGCTAAATTTAGTGGGCTACGTCAGGAGGCAAAACCACAAGTTTGCGGGGGCCTATGTTTATAAACAGAAAAAAGTTCTATACGTGTCTGTTGGGATAGCCCGCGCTAGCAGCACAGCCTGCCTTCCCATGTTTCTACATCTGAAGGAAAATATGTATAAAATATACTCGTCTGGGCATTGATGCACGCGCCTGTCCAGAATCTTCTTTTCTCATAGAACAAGTAAGGTTTAGATTAAGAAACTACCATAATTATAATTGTTGTTTATTGCAAGTGTAAATTTTTGTTTGAATTTTCTGAGTTAAACACTAAAATATTCAGCAACGCCGAAAATAAATAGTAGCATTTTAATTTTAAGCCTGCTAGCGTGTTATCTAAAAATTAAATTTCTAGCACTTACGTAAAACCTCTAGCACACGGGGGATAGAAAAAAATTCACACAAGAACTCCTCTGGTACTTGTCTAAGTGTGCATAAGCATTGTGCCACTTGCTCAATTCCATGCAGCCCGGTGTCATCAATCTTATGAGACTTTATCAGGCCAGTATAAACCCTTATTGGTCGTCCACTTATCATGTTCAACAGCAAACATGATAAGGCAGCTTTAATTAGTATAGAGTTCATTACAGCACTCAAACCCACTACCGTTGCTGTTAATTAAAGTATGAGTCACAGTTAATTAAGTCACTCAAACCCTTGACATTTGGTGAGAGTCAAACCCACGACCCTTGGTGTTAATAATGTGAATTATGTTAATGTGTGAATGTTGTAATGTAAATTAAGGTGAATTGAGGTTTATTTAACGAAGCTGTTTCAATTTTCTGAGAGGGGGTATGCAGTGCTTTATTGATGGTTCATATGCTTGTTTTGAGTTTGTTCTTTATGGAAATGTGTGCTGTTCTGTGTGTTGTATGGGTGATTTCATTGAATGTGTGCAGTTCGCTTCACTTTGCCGAGCACTTGTGACCTCTGTATGAGCCATTCATTGTCTTACGTGGCGGACAAATTTCTCATTGGGTAGGCATAGAAATGCTAACACATTTAAAATGTCTAAAACATTCGGCACACAAAGGGCTACACATCAGCCCTTGCACTAGTGGGTACAGCAGTTATATCAGATTTGAATAGCACCATTGGTAGATCACTGAATTTGGAGGGAAAGATGAGCAGGGGCTCTGGGCCGAAATCGGGCCTTATCTTTAAATAAGAGAACTGGAGAGAAATTGGGATTTTTGTACTCTGGCAGCCCACTGTTTGGGATTTACCTGATAGATTTCACAAATTGTTAACACATAATCTCATTTTGGATGCATACGTTTATAGAGAGCAACTCGCAAGTCACGTGACAAACATATAATTACAGGGAGATCTACAGAAAAGAGGGTTTGTTTACACTATGTACAAGGACAATAAAAATGGGCAGCAACAACAAAAATGACGGATGATATACCTCACTTCGTCCTCCTCTTGTCCGGTCTACACGTCAGCATCTTCTAAATCCGCAGCACAATTGGCTCATAACACTACCCTCCGGCGGCAAAAGCACCGACTCAGTGCAGGTGAACAAAGTTACATGAAAGAACTAGCACACAAGGTACTTAGGGGTTTCCGAGGCACAATAGGGCTTGAGACGGACAACGTGGACAATGTCTGTGTGGGGATGAGCAGGTGATGACGGAAGGCAAATTGGCTTCGGGAAGCAAATGTGGTGTGCGTCCAAAGTCAAGAATAGGGATATATGCCCGGTTCGTAGAAATAGTCACAACAGAGTGAGGGAGGGTTACACTTCTTGTCAAAAGAGCGCCTAGGGAAGGAAAGATCATGCAGTTGTCGTCACAAACCACAGGATCTGAGGTCAGTGTGACCTACGCCGTGGTCGCTGGTCAAAGGCGAACAAACTTGGCGACAGATAAACGATGTGGTGACTCAGTGGTCAGACCAGGCACAGTAGGGAGTTCTAACTGTAGAAAGCCAGAAAAGAAGTCAATCAGGGCAGAATGGGTATGCAGGGAGTCATGCCTGAGGATGAGTTCATGTGGACACTGGTGCAGAACAGCGAATAGAGCTGAGGTCTGATGGATAGCAAAACTCACATGCGCAGTACACAAACGACAGGCAATGCCACAGGCATCAGAACCTTGCGGAGACAGCGAGAAATGCGAGCGCGCATAACCGATAATTGCGCCCCGTGTCTGTGAGTGCCAAAACAGGCAGGTCATCCACTTGTATGTCCAAAAGATTTTGTCGGGTGGCGAGGGTCAACAGAGGATTTCCGAGTTGGTTGGCCAATGCAGCATCTACTCCGGGAGCTGCACTGGTCACTTTTCCAAAGAGGGATGGCGAGGCTATGGCGTCGGCGAGCGATGGGCAATCTGTGAGAGAGAGTGCCGGTTCTGTGGAGATGGCGAGCGGTGGTCGTAGCATGGAGTTGGAGCAGCAATATTATAGTGTGGTGGGTCATTGCGAGCATGAAAGGGTAAGGAACGGCTCTCTTCCGGGCGGTAAGTGTACGCAGGACAAGGAAGCCGACCATAGCAACCATAGCGGGAAATATGACCTCTCTCATTGCATTTGAAGCATATTGGCTTGTCATCATGTGTGCGCCACTGGTTTGGGTTGTGATATCCGAGATAGGTCGGCTGTGGGCAGGGAAGTCGAAAGTAAGTGCTGATGGTTGGGCTATTTAGAGCACAGATGGAATGGATGCCTGCGCTTGCCAACCCTTCGCATATGACAGCTTGAATCAAAGATACTGCCAGGCGGGACTCGTCAATAAGAACAAGTCTGAGGAACCGATGGAGATCCAGCCTCGATCTTGCGCAATACAAGATGCAGCAAGTTTTCGGCACCAGGCAGCTGGATATTTTCACTATGGGGTAGTGGCAGTGTTAGGGAGCCGAACGAATTGTTGTGAGACACGACGGCTCTTTGCTTCTTCAAAGGGTCAGCACTCTCTTATGATGTCGTCGACAGTCTAGCAGTCCTTATAGACCAGTAAATTAAAAACATTAGCAGCAATGCCTTTTAAGAATGTGGCTGACTTTGTAAGCTTCGGGCATCTTGTTGTCGACCTGCCGACAGAGTGCTAATAAATCTTGAATGTACACAACATACGGTTCAGTAGATGTTTGGGCCCGACATAAATGTTCCTTCTTGACGGCTCACTGGCGTCCAACTGGCTTCCGAAAGAGTTCCTACATCTTTTGCTTGCAGGTGTCCCAATTGATCAATTCCTGCTCATGTGTTTGGAACCAAGCACAGGTTGTTCCCTTGAGGTAATAGATGATGTTAGCCAGCATTATAGTCGGGTCCCACCGATTATTCTTACTGGCTCATTTGCATTCGATTAGCCAGACTTCGTTGTCCATGGTGTCAGTTCCAGAGACGGAGCCAAGATCTCGGAGTTGGGTCAAGACAATTGGTGTTGTGGTAGCGGAAGCTCAAGCAGTGGTCCTCTCAATCGACATGGTTGAATGGCTCACAAGATGTCCGTTCTGAAGTTCCGTGATGGGATCGTGATGTATCCTGCAACTCCACCAAGATGTTACCAGGATATCTACAGAAAGGGGGGGTTTATTGACATTACGTACAAGGAGGCTAAAAATGGGGCAGCAACAACAAAGATGGCAGACAATAAACGTCACTTCGTCCTTCCTCTTGTGCACTCTACACTTCAGCACCTTCTTCTACATCTGCAGCACAATTGGCTCATAACAATATCTATACAACTCCTCATTTACAGACATTATTTACTTTTTGTAAGAAAGTCACATAAACAAAGACAACAAATATAGATGTGCTTGGTGATCCCTTGCTTACTTTGTTTTCTGCACTTCAGCATAGGAAGAAAAGCACGAACATTGCTGCACATAGGCATACTTTACAAAAGGTGTGATGCATTTTTTTTATACCATAAGCCCTGGTTCAGTTCAGTTTCAGTTTATTATTCATTCATAACAAGTGGCTACAAGAAATGGTATACAGACAAGGTTCCCAAAGTCAGACTGCACTGGGACCCTTGGATTAGAAGTTATATAAAAAATAAAGCGGAATACAGAGCAGAGAAACAAAATATGAAATGAGCAAAATATAACCAAGAAACTGAGTGATGACACACATAAAAAACAAAAGGAAGAGGAAAAATGCACAATCATTGCCAATTACACAGCTACTAATTAGCAAAATAACATTATAGGAAATTAATCAGACAGCAAATAATTCTTGAGTTGGTATTTGAAAGAGTATAAAGTAGATAACAACTTAGTGGAATATGGTAGACTGTTCCAAAGTTTAAGCGTGCAAAAATAGGAAGCCATCTTTCCTTAGTTAGTATGACATAAAGGCAACAGGAAATTTCCTTGTGCTGCAAACCTTGTGTTATTAGGATTAAAAAAGAGATCAGAACTAACGAAGTTGTAAGAAACTTCTTGAGTTGGGGGGGGGGGGGGGGCAATTTGAAAAAGAATATCGCTAAATGATAGTTAAACAAATCAGTAACTTGAGGAATGCGGTTTGTACGTAGTTGTGAAGAGGTGTTAGAGAAAAAATGGCTTTGCGTTATAATGTGGGTAACCTGATTTTGAATGTGCTGAATAGAGGAAAGATGACAATGATAGGTATTACCCCAAGAAGCAATACCATCAATGATATGACTATGAATTGTGGGAGATACGCGGTTCTCCTCCGTACTCTTGGGGACAAAGGAACGACAACACAGTAGTGCAAACAGTCACAAGGGCATTTATTGCACCTTTCATAGATCAATGCCTGCTAGCCGAGTTGCTATCCCCAAAACATGCCGATGGGCGCGCGACAAATCTAGAAGTCCGACTTACCGCGACCGCATTGCGAGTGAATATGTTCGCCCCATGCTGGATCCCTACGCCTGGTCGCTCGCGCGTACTGTCACGCGAACGGTGTTCAAGGCGGCCACGCGAGACGGTCTCGCAGAAGCATGGTCGGCGCACGCGCGGGCGGCACGGGCGTCCGTCCCGCTCGCTTCCCGAACCCAAAGAGCCCAAGCGCCTTACTTTCCCGCGCCTAAGTAACCCCGCCGCAGCGCAACACTAGCGCCATCTCTCGCGCTGCGCTTCAACCACTCGGACCGCCGCGGGCGCCAGGCCACGCGGCGGGCGAAGCCGCCCTGCAGGAGACGATCTATGCGGGAAACCTAGATCTCAGGGGAGGCGTAAGTCACGCATCCCCACAGAATGAAAGTGAAGTATAACTGACCTTCATTATCATTTGCATTTTCAGCATTTCTGTGACCATCTTCAACCTGCTGGGCATTAGAATTTACCGTTATTGGTAAAACAGTCTCTCAATGTCAGCGCTAGCGCAGTGCAGAGCAACTCAGCGCTGTGTTCGCTTCCTAGCACATCATCGCTGTTTACATGCGGGTGACGTGTGGGGAATAGGATGCAATGTGTTATTGTGATGTTCATGTAAACATGGATACTGAATGGTTAACAAGCCTTCGTTAATCGAAGGCGGGCAGGCGCTGAATACACTACATATGTTGGCATTAGCTTGAATATTCAGAAATGAAGCATATATAATATTCATGTATTATTAATAATAACTGTAAGTCGGCCTAGTTGGAACAGATTCATTTTTTAAAAAGCTTTTTGTACGCAAACAAACAGGGACAAAGAAGAGGAGCAACACAAGGATGAGCGCTTTCTAACAACTGGTTTTATTTTCAAAGAACTTCCTGCTTAAATACCCGCAGATCTGCGCAATCTAGTCAACAGAGCACGCCTATAGCGCATATAACACTTGAGATAAAATGCCGTGGACCAAAGCCACCCGGTCAACATAAAAACAGCAAGGTGCATGAAACAACCACTTACAATAAAATACATTGAAGATGTGGAGACAGAAGGGAATTTTCCTTATCCAGCAATGAAACAGAAGGATGGCTGTTGCATTTTTCTTTTTGTTTTTCAATCGAGTGTGCTTCCACAATTTCCCTCGTGGTTTGATTCCTATGCCTAAACAAAATGTCGGTGATACTAAGACAAGGTTAGCAATCATGTTCTTGACAATGCATTGCCAAATGCGTACTTGGGCGACCTTTCAGACTGGACAAGTGTTCCCTTAACCTCGCGTTAATGCATCTCGCAGTCTGCCCTACGTACACACGACCACACGTCGTAGGAATCTGATAAACAACGTTTTTTGGGCAATCAACAAATTGGTTCTTGCGCGGATGTTTAACGCTACATTCATTCTTTGCATCATCCTTTCTTTCGAACTTATTTTTAACCTTAGAACACACGCTACCTATATTGTTTTTTGCCAAAAATACCACTTTTACTGCGTAACTGCCAGCCACTTCTTTAAGTCTGTGTGAAAGACAAACATTGTCTTTCACACAGACGCAGACAAAACATTGACATACCTTGACCATTTGCTGACACAGGAAGGGCAACGTTCATTGATTTTGTAACACCTGTCATTTGTTCTCACGCTTTACAGAAGGGTGGAATTTGAGGGAAAATCGGGTTGAATTTGGTTTTTGTAATGCTTGTTTGGGATGCACAAATTGGGAATTATTGGTCCCTGTCTGAAAATGAAGAACCCTAGCCATATACTATCTACTGCAGCGTACACGGATGATGCCAGTTACAATGTTTTCTCTCAAAGCACAGGTTAGTGGCAAAAAATAGCGCAAAGCACTGTTCGTGACTGGCAGCTGTGCCCCCCCCAACCCCCGCCGCCCTGAGCTGTGGTGAACCCCCCTGCCATGGTGGCCGTGATAGTGTTCTGCTGCTGAGCACATGGTCGTGGGTTCGATCCCTGATAACGTAGGATAAAAAACAGAGACACCGATGAGCACACCACAATATGGTACAGTACACCAGGACGAGCTCACCTTTGTGTTGTTTTTCCTTTCCTTGTGCTCGTCTTTGGCACTGTTTTAGAAATGAATAGTGATGGAATGAAAAAAATGCTTGTGTGCCGTCCTTTGAGGGCACATTTAGGAACCCCAAGTGGTCAGGTTTAATCCAAAGACTTTCACTATGGTGTTCCTCATATTCCGGTTTTGGAACGTTTTAAACACCATAATACAGTAATTAAACTTAATACTTTGCAGTCTTGGGGCTCGGAAGTTATAGTGGAGGGGGCGTGTTACAATAAATACGTACTTCTAGGTTCAGTGCAAGCTGAAACAGCACAATTAAATGAGGACAGAAAAGCTAACATGAATCACAGAACAAGAGCTGACTGCCATCTGTCTTTCATTCAGAGAAAACCAGCCTTTTACAGTCTTCATATCATACATGCATATGCAAGTATAGCCAATATCAGTTATGCTTTCCTAAATTTGTTCTTTCCTTGATACCAGCCAGCTTTAGTATAACATTTCGATGGTTTAGATAAATGCGTGCTTAATGGCTCTGAATTGTCATTGTGCTTGTCTTCTGGCATGCTTTTAGTTGAGTGTTCAGCATTGCCGATACATAGCCAAGACTAAATTCTGTGGTGCCATCTAGTAGATGCAAATCAAACCACTTTTGTGGGAGCATTGGTGTCTTTCACTAAGCCTAGCTGTATCAGCTCAAATGACTGGCCTAACAAAAAGCAGTGGCAAAACATTGCTAATTATTTTAGTTAAAAGCTCATTTCGTGATGATCTTGTTTTAAATTGCAGAGGAGATTCAATGGCAGGGGTAAATTCGGCTTGAGGTGAGTGCACTAGAGACGGCTGTGTCGTCATGCTGTCCGTGCAAAGCCCACAAGGCTGTAAACGCAAAAGACACGACGCATACATAGCCTACAAAGCTTCCCACTGAGTTCTCTACCTGCACGCTTTGGAGTACAACCTTTATAACCAACTGTTCTGGAGCTCCAAAATTCTTTGTTATACAGGTCACTTCACATTATAGGTCGCACAATGTAATGCACACTCTAGAGCAGACTTGGCACGCTCAACAAAAGACCACCTTTATTAACATGAATTCAAGAGAAACTTAGTGAAATAAGTCTGTGATTTTTTTGTGCGCACTTTGTGTGACAGAGTGCAACTTCAACCAATCACCTAGGTTTGCAGCAGCATGGTCTCTGGCGAAACGCAGGAGCTACGCAAAATAACGTTGCAGATCGTTGAATGTTGCCATTGCCTCCCTTGTCAATACTGGCCAACATAGTGGCCATCACTGAAACCTGGCTCTCGGCAGACATCTTCAGTCACGAAATTTCTGTTATTCGTAAAGTTAGGCTGTCTCATAGTGGGGGTGTGGCTGTGCTACTCAAGAATGATATTCCATTTGCTCCAAGTCCTGACGACTCCAATAAGGAAGCTTTATTTTGCACAATATTGTACAACACTGGCATGTTTGCTGGCTCTGTTTATCGAAGCCCTACTAGCAGGTTCGAAGGCATGCTTGCTTTGCAGGAGTTTATGCAGTGCCACGTTCATACTAGCAGAGTGATCCTCATGGGGGACTTGAGCCTGCCGGACCTGAACTGGATTACCATGCACTAGCCTCATCCACTGCACTTGCGGATCTAATGCTGAAATTTAACCTGCACCAGGTAGTCTACCAGTACTAACTAGATGTTGCTGCGCATTTTGACGGCACACAACAGAGCGCTACCAGCTAACCCACTCACAAGGCTCTGCAAGTAGCATACTTGATTGCACATTCGTTACAAGCGACTACTTCTCACTTCACGGAATTGAGATGGCTATCGTTGGTTGTATGTCGGACCACGACATACCTAAATGTAAGCTCTCTCTAGAAGGCAACATAACGAAACCGGACCTGGTGCATGCTGTCCTTGACTTTCACAGAGTAGATGATGTGAGTGTTCTCTGTCACCTAGTGCACAAATTTGATGTTTCCCTCCAAGAAGCTTCTAAACAGTGCTGTGATGTTGACACTTTGTGGGGATCAATTTAATTTGATTGCACTACACTGCACATCAAACTTGCAATTCTTTATGTTTGTGGCCTTCTGTTCCTACAATCCCAATGAAATGTTGCAAAGCACAAAAGAAAAACCCATGGATATCGCATGAGGCCTTTGAAGCGAAGTTTAAATTAAAAATACTTAGACATACCATTAAAACAAAAGGTTCGAATCAATCTTTGAAGAATAAACTGACCTCCACTCTCGTTGACTTCAGAGAAAAGCTAAAGCATACAAAGTATCACTACTTCAGCACAACATTGCCTGTCTTCACTACCAACAATCCACACAGGTCTTGGAGATACTTTTGCTCATGTCCAGGTGTATCACCTGAACGGTCTCTAAAAGGAGAACCACTCGAGCGAATACATCACCTTTCTTTCCCAGCTTTCACTACAGATAATGGCTTACTTCCCTCCCTGCCTTGTCCTCCTAAAATCATTGATTCAATAAACACAACTAATCCCGGCGTCCTTAATTTATTGCTTAACCTTGACATCAAAAAAGCTAATGGTCCAGGTAATATCCCAGGTAAGTTTTTAAAAAGGCATGCAAAATACCTTGCCATAATATACCACATATCACTCTCATCTGCACAACTACCCGATGACTGGAAAATAGTGAACGCGATTCCTATACATAAATATAGTGACATCAATGAACCTTCATATTACAGGCCAATCTCACTTACCAGTGCATCTTGTAAAATATTGGAACAGATTATTTGCAAATATGTCACTGTATTTCTTGAGCGAGAACATATATTAGATATTAGCACCTCAACAACACGGCTTTAGAAGTGGCCTCTCAACAGTCACACAACTAAGCGAAGTGGGGCATAACATGATCCTTCTTGACTTCAGCAAAGCATTTGATTGTGCAGGCTAGGTTAAAGTAGTTACAAAACTTGAGGCTACAATAAAGGATGGTAAGCTTACTGCATGGATCAAAAACTTCCTATTGGATCAAACACAGTATATCATTGTTGATAGCATTCCTTCCAGGTCTGTAGCAGTCACCTCAGGAGTCCCTCGAGGGCCAGAGTTGGGCCCATTGCTATTTTTTATTCTTTATTAATGACACTACTGCTAACGTTGAATGTGGCATTAAGCTTTTTGCAATCATTGTAAAACAGTATTTATAAAGAAAGTGGGAGTAACAAAGAGTGCTTATTCTTTAAACAGGGCACTCAACTTGTTGTCCATTTGGTGCAAAAAATGGCAAATATCTATTAACACCACTAAATCTGTATGTATGTCCTGTACAACAAAAAAGAAGCCTTTGGAATTTTCTGACATTCTTGGTGGGACTTGCCTGAGAAAAGTAAATCGCCACAAGCACCTAGGTTTTACATTCACTTTTGACTTTTCATGGAACTTACACATTGATAACATTACTTCAATCGCATTATGCAAACTTTTGTTTCTTAGACAATTTTGACACCTTGTACTGAAGGGCACCAGACTGCTAGCTTATACAACTTTTGTTTGCTCCATCTTAGAATACTCTAACATTATCCGATTTCCGCACACATCAACTAACATATCAAAAATAGAAAAGGTGCAAGAAAAAGTTGTGCAGTTCATCTTTAATAAATGCAGCTCCTATGACTCCCATACAAACCTCTTAGCCAATGCAGGCTTTGGAACCTAATTCATTAGGGCCAGACGATCTCGTTTAAAATTCATCTTGGCAATACAGTGAAACCTCGTTAAACCATAGTTGGCCAGAGCTCGGAAAAAGTATGTACTAAACGGTAGTACTGCTTAACCGAAATAGCATGAGATCGCCCACTTATCTGTCAAAAACGGAACTCGGAGAGAGTGCGATGATAGGAGGAAAAACATGCAGTATTTATTTACTTCGCGCGACAACCATGTTATTTTTGTTTGATGCCGCGGTGGCCTAGCAGCGACGACAGCGGCCTCAAACTGGCTGAAGCTGTAAGCCAGTGCCCTCTTCTCGGCAAACACTCGCATGGCAGATTCCTCGTTGGCCTTGCATAATCTCCGTTCACAGGCGGGGTAGTGTTGCAGAAGTCGCAGGGCACCTTTTCATTGCGGGTTGCTGTTCTCGTAGCGACGATTGCATTCATGAGGCTGACGTAACGCACAGCTTCTGCCACTGTCGGGCCTGAATCGCCCATGCTGTTGCTTTCCATGTTGTCCTTACCACATTTGCTAGGCGACACTTCGGCAACGACAGAGGCAACGATGGCGAAAAGTCGAACCTCGTAGCCAACATCTCTTCATGGTCGCAGCAGCGCTGTCAAGCAACTTCTTTGCATTCCAAATCCCACACACCGTAGTGAACAGTAGCCAGCGCCGACTTTCTGCGTCACATTCGATAGCACGAACAATGTCTAATTTTTCTTCTATGCTAAGCACCTGGTGTCTTTTTTATCCGAGTTTCGGCATGACGCGAGCTCCAGCTTGCATGATGCCGCAACGCTCTCTGGCACAGCGCCGAAATGATGTTGATGTGGCTTCATGCGCAAACACACAGAGCGATTGGAGGTCATTGTGCTGATCTCTGAGGCTTACTATTCTGCCGGGCCGCCCGATGGAGACGACGCACCGCCGTGTTTGCGCAAAGAAAAGTGGAAACATTATGTGTTAACCAATACGTACACAATAAGCTGGTACGGTCTATGCGAATACAAAACACATTATGTTCAATGGCCACTGAGTCGGGGATTTGACTTTACTACTTTTAAAACGAAAATGCTGTTTAAGCAGGTACGGTTTAACGAGGTTTTACTGTACAGCTTGACGATTTGTCTGCAGTCATATTTGTGGACAAATCGCTGAGCGACCAAATGGAGCAGTGTCTCTCAGAAAGCCTCTATGTTCTACTACATGCTCGACACGACACCACAGATGGCCTTTCAGTCCTACGTGGTACAGCGGCTTTCTTCAGGAAGTCTGACCTCAAATTAATGCTGAGCGACAAGGAAGGAGGCTTCGTCATTCTCCCAACACCAATCTTCAATAAGAAAGCTGCCTCAGCCATAGAAAAGTGCGTCAGACTAGTGGACAGCACACCTGTGAACATCAAGACTAGGGCAACCGCTCTGCTCTGTGGCATGAAACTGGATGCACCTTGCACCCAGTGCATCTAAGTCAGGTCATGCAAAGGCAGCGTGCTTAAGGTATGTTTTTCTGCAAAAACCCACAAGCTACTCTGTCCTTCCCAGGCCATAGTTACAGAAAGGGATAGCTGGCAACGCAACATCAGTGTAATCCTTCAGCATCACCTCAGTGTACTAGCACTATAGGGCCCACTTGTGCTGAAGAATTTGGTAGTCGAAGCTTTGAAGATGGGTGCACCAGGGGCGAACTTTGCATTGTCAGGGGGCATTAAGGAATAATTTTATTCTGTACTGCATGACAAGCTTTTTGTAACCGTCCAAGCAGCAATTGACTCATGTGGTGCTGTTTCATTTCAGAATGGCTGTCTTATCATGACATAAGATTTTCTAGAGCTTTTAGCCTTCTACCTGGCCTCTACCATTGTGTCATTTAACAGTAAGACTTACATACAAAAAAATGGTGTTTGCATTGGTTTATTGTTAGCACCCATTCTGGGTGACATTTATCTAGCCAACTTTGACGATTTGTTTTTGCATGAACTGAGCCAGAATTATGTTTTAAAAGTACATAGATATGTGGAAGATTTTCTTGTTATTATATCTGTTCCTCCTAATGCAAACAATACTGCAGTAGCTCACCGTGTTTTATACGGTATTAAGCAATGTTCACTCTCTTTCTTTTACGATGAAACTTCCTAATAATGGTATACTCCGGTGTTTGGATTTAGCTCTGTATTTTAATTGTGACAGCCATGTTTGTTGGGAGTATGAGCTGCATTCTCACAAAGCTATTTTACCCTTTAACTCGTCTCACACTAAACTAGTGAAACGGAGCATTGCTTCTTCATGCCTCATGCCAGCCTTGACTAAGTCATGTGTACACACTGTCAGTCATAGCTTCAGCCTTCAGGTTTCGCATCTGAGAGCATCGGGATTCCTTTCAAGTATGCTGGTTGATGTAGGCTCCAAGCCTCTTAAGCTTGAGGCGTCATCCAACATGTCGCCACGTGAGGTCAAACAAGTACGTCGTGATGGCATACATCTAATGATTCCACACAACCTCCTTAAAAATATTGGGCAAAAACATAGTGTCGACCTCATCTACAGTGCCCCTCTCAAGGTTTCTTAGTTGTGTGCCCTTGCTAGTGGCCAAAAGAAGGAAATGGTGTGCGAAAAGAAATGCTGCGCCAAGCCCTTGATACCCTGCATATCTTATTGACCGCAAATAAAGACGGGGACTATGCGGTCAATATGATATGCAGTAAACACCAACTAGGCCAAACTGAAGTTCTTCTTGATACCCTGTGCCAATGAAGTGGTATTTAATATACCACTTAGTTGCGGAAAAGCGAAATGCGAGAACACCCGTGTACTTAGATTTAGGTGCACGTTAGAGAACCCCAGGTGGTTGAAATTTCCGGAGACCTCCACTACGGCGTGCCTCATAATCAGAAAGTGGTTTTGGCACGTAAAACCCCACAATTTTTTTTTTTTATAGTTGAGGAAAAGATTATGGTATTAGGTGTGTGCAAACACCGAAAAGTAGATTTCGAATTGAACATCAAATCAAATGTAGGAAAAAAGGGAAAGCTGAATATCGAATCGAATATAGAACATTGGGAAATTTTTTCACGAAATTTAGCGCTTACAAATTTTAGGCAAGAAAATACAGTGCATCACATCTGGAGTCTTCTAGCATTGTATAACAAGAATGTTGCAAACTGTCAGTAACTTGGGCATATAGAAATCAAGATATATAATACGCTCGACTTTTATTAAAGGAAACACCAAATTAGTATGTCGGCACTGATTACAGCTCAGTTATAGTATATGAAGGTGTGGAAAATATTTGTTTACCAGTAGAATTTCTGTTGAATAGAATCTAGTGTTTTGTATTTTTTTGCTCTTGAACTAATGAATGAGTGATGTTCTGTTGTACTGAATACCAAGGTGGAATACCTCTGCACCTGCAAGACATCCGCTTTCTCGACCTTGGCATCTCTATCATCTGAAACGTCAATGAGGTTTCCGAACGCCAGTATCCTTGTGTCCCATTCCGACTTTGCCAGCTTGTTTTTTATTAGGTTTATCATCTGCTGTATCCTGGGATTCGTGGATCACAGCAACTCATGGCTTAACATTTTGTCTGTCCTGTTTGAACGCAACATACACACCTGGACACGCCTGTGCCTTGCTTGTTAACAGTGCAGGGTCTACAGGCACTGTACTATGCCGCTGACCAAATTTGCTCCCCAGGAATTCTGTTTTGCTGTCATTCACGTTGACTTAGTCTGATTCCTCCCTTTCTCCAAGGAATTCTGATGTATAATTACAACCGTCGACTGTTTCACACGTTGGCCTGAAGCAGTGCCAGCAGCACTACCCCTGTCTTTAGATGCATAAACCATTTCGGGACTTTGGTCGAGACTGTCGCTGACCATGGCCAGCAGTTCGAGGTGGCCCTATTCCAGCAGCTGACAAGACTCCTGAGCAACGCCCACTTCAGAACTACAGTGTGTCACTCACAGGCCTTGCGGAGCGATTCCATCAGCCGCTCAAAGCTGCTTTCATGGCTGCCAGCAGCCACAAACAGTGTGTCACATCTCTTCCCATCATATTTCCGGGGCTGTGCACTGCAATCAAAGATGTCCTTGGCTGTGTGCCTTCTAACCTCGTCTATGGCACCTCCTTACAACTGCCACTAGGGCAAGGCTGCCCTCTCAATGTGGCCAAATTAGGGTGCATACCCAGCTCAGCTTATGTCAACCAGGCAGCACACCTTTTCACAAGCCCACATGCTTCTCCTACCAGAGCCCAACAACACAAGCCGTCGTTGGTCCAACATCACCATCGGGACTGCTCACACGTATGAACGTATGACTGCACAATGAACCCACTTGCCGTGCTCTCGATGCACCATACAACGGTCGGTACCTTGTCAGACGTGCGGATACTCTACTCGTCAATGATTGCAACACCATATCCCTGGACTAGCTGAAACCTGCCTTTGTCGAGGCTCATGTGGCTGCTCCTGTGTTAGATTCATCAAATTGTCTTGCTGCGGCATCAATAGGCCCAACAGCACAAGACCCGTCCTCATCACCTAACCCCAAGCACATGCATTGAGTCAACTCTATTACCAAAGGACTGTACTGGTGCTGCTACACCATTACCAACGATGAAGAGGACGGCGCAAGGAAACACCTCTGTAACAGTTGTTCATCACGTATGTCTGTGTGCAGTCAAGCAGTAATGAACATCAGAGACATGCAGATAGATGTAAACCAACATTTATCGTGGATGGTAAAGTGAAACAAAACAAGCAGTAAACACAGAGTACAGAACGAAGTCACTCAAACAAACACATGCCAACATTAAGTCCTACGCACAGCGTTCGAGAAAGGAGTAAAAATGTCTCACAGGTTCAGTTCCGATGGTGACGATGATCGGCAGAGAGCTGTTGTGACAATTCCTGTTGGAGGTGAGCCAAGGCTTGACGACAGGGCGCGACAGCCCCTTGTTGCATTACCATGGCCAGTGCACTCGAACGGGCGTCAGGCGGGTGGCTTCCACCACCACAGCTCCACGTGCCACCTCGAGCAAGCGGTGGCCTCAAAGCAAAGGCCTCGGTTAGGCCTCGGTTAGGCCTCGTCCCAAACACAGCCTTAAGCTGCTCCGACAGGCGGCTACGAGCAGGCAACAGCCAGGCCTGCTGCAAACGGCGTCACTCCAGGCACTACTCTGCATCCGCGCCAACAGGCAGACGTTTCCTCAGGGCCATCTCAGGGACCGCAGCAGGAGCTCCCAGAATGGTGCACTGGTCCCGCGCCCTCCCCGTCATGAGCCTCACGCCTTCTCATTTGGCACCCGCCTCTCTTCTTCCTTTTCTCTTGTTCAATTTTCTTGATGCTACCAAGTGCACAAGCTGCCCCTAGCTCACCTCTTTCTGTTTCTTCTTTCTTCATTCTTTTCAGCACAAATTCAAAAGCCTCAAGAGTTTTCATAAAGTCCACGTTCACATAAATTAAGCCCTTGCACTACAACCTCGATAGCATGTGCGCTGCGAGCAATAAATTAGTCCTTGCATTAGTCCTTCTCTCTACAATACTATCAAATAAATTGAAACCTACAGAAGTTACAAGTTACTAGAATGGGTTTCCAGATTAACCTGCATTTGTAACAATGGTTAATTCAATCTCTAGAGTGCACTTTCAGGACTAGATAATGCTTATAAATTGGCTTTAAAGCAATTTGCATCATCACACTCAGTTGTTTAAGACTGTGCTGTATGATAAAGTGAAGCACTTCCTGTTGGGCTAGTTGGTAGCTATTCATTATAAAACATAAAAACTCCAAATAAACAGACACACACAAGAGAAGAAAACGGGACAGGGCGCCACTGACAACTGCTTTATTCAAAGAACGCAGGCACCTATATGCCGTCGGCCAACACATTCACACAGAGCAAGCTTTCATTCACGCATCTAACCAAACATTCATGACGCACAACGCTCAAGAAACTTCTTCTCGGCCCTACATAATGAATAACGAAGTTTCGCTAACGCACAAGCTGCCTTTCCTGCCTATGTGATAGGCTTCAACCCTTGCTCTTCGGGCAAGAATCCGCACATCTGAAAAACGAGGTTCACAAGAGCGTGAGGGACAGGTCCCGATGTGCTTAGGCAAATTTGGGCCCTCCTTCATTTGCTCAACATTTCTTTCATGCTCCCTGACACGCTCATTAACACAACAGCTGGGAAACCACAACTTTCGTAAGTTGGAAGACTTGTTATTGTTCGTGCTCACTACTATGTGCAAGATACAAACAAGTGAATAAATAGTACCCTTAAAACCATAACAGTTTAATTTCATTAGCAAACAGTTAGAGTTTATTCTTTCAAATGCCCATGAAAAGTCTGTAATTGCAGCCAAGAGCAAAATTTTTTTTCAGACAGAGTAGAACTTATTTTTCTAAATACTATTAATATATTAAGCCGTGTCAATTCTGTGCCAAATTGAAACAGCCAAGGGTAGCTACGTTTCTTGCAAACAGTGCACTATAGTACTTTCCCCTTGTCTGTCCATGAAATACATGGTCATTGAAGGCATAGCATTTTCCACTTGATGCGTTATTTTGTATGACGTTTTCATGTAGAATTGACATGACCTGAGGTTGCAAGACAGTTGCATTGAGCTTGGCCCAGACCTAATACTTCTATGATAGGTTTCAAATTTGACGCAATAGTGTGACTTTCTAGCTTGTCTTTGCATTTTACTTAATTTATTTCTGTATACTGCAAGCTTTGTAAATATTTTGCGATCACAAATGTTAAAAATTGTGGTACATCTTTACTTTCACTTGTATTTTCCAAATTAAGCTTCACGTTCTCCATTCTTTTCTTGCTTATTAAGGTATGTTATATGTAAAAACTTTTTAATAAATATGAAAAGCTACTACAGTCGACTTAATGTTATACTTTGCACCTGACGGGAGCAACAAAATTTATCAAGTTATCCAGTGGGTCAATTTTCTTTTTTTTTCAAGTGCAAGTGCTTTATTTTTCTTCATATAATCATGATCATACAGATATCTGGACCAATAGCCGGGAAGGTAGTTTCCGGTCCAGTGTCAAATTATAACAGACAGGTCAGGTGCAGATTTTAACTGCAGAGTATTCCGTAACACGTCATGGTTTATAACAGACAAGAAACATTCTGAAAGTACTCCTATATAATCAATTCAAGTAAGTTAGAGATGCTGGTTATCAAGAAAAAAGAATTTGCTACACTGCTTGAAATTACGTGTGGTTTTAACCTCTAGGGGTAAAATATTCCAGATTTTTGTACCACTGAATGCAATTAGCCTTTCGCCATATACATTATAACACTTTGGTAAGTTGAGGTTACCTTTTAAAGCATGTCTAGTACTGAGAGGTGGAAAAAAAGGGCGTTTAGAGGAATAGGAAAGTTAATGCACAAAATATTATTCACTGAAATTGAGGTGTTATGATTACATAGTGCCTTAACCGATAACACATGTGTTTGGAAAACATCATTAAATCTATCACTGGTATAATTTGAAGTGCTAATTATTTTCAGAACCCTTTTCTGTAGTTTTTGTAAAGGTTGTAAGTATGTCATGTAAGTCACGCCCCATAATTCTAAACAATAACTAATATGGCTATGACAAAACGCATAGTAAAG
The DNA here is from genome assembly GCF_023375885.2 of Dermacentor andersoni. Classification (NCBI taxonomy): domain Eukaryota; kingdom Metazoa; phylum Arthropoda; class Arachnida; order Ixodida; family Ixodidae; genus Dermacentor; species Dermacentor andersoni. Next base: position 210,070,072 of record NC_092817.1, on the reverse strand, counting down.
GGATTTGAGTACTTTGCTGTAGTAATTGAGTAATAAACTGTAGAAGTGTAAGGAATAAGATGGCAGAATTGACAGGACTAATTGAGTCGGTGAGAGCTGACATAGTTATTGGCATGGAATTGTGGCTGAACCGTGATATCGGCAATCATGAGGTGTTTCCGAGTGAATTTGGCGCGTATCGTAGAGGTAGGCCGAGCCATGGGGGCGGTGTATTCTTACTTGTTTGAAGTTCTCTGAAATCTGCCGTCTTGGACATCCTGTGTGATGGTGAATCTTTTTGGTGCACAGTTACCCTAGATGATAATTCTTCGTTCGCCGTAGGTGTATCTTACCAACCACCGAACTCGGACTACAATACACTTCAATCGCCGAATGAAATTATCTCGGAAGCTTCAAGCAGACCTTTCATTCTTGCTGGTGATTTTAACCTGCCAGACTTAGAATGGCGTATTGGATGGTCTCGCGTAGATTGTCGCTGGCCAGTGATTGAACTCCGGCGTAGTTTGTAGAGTTCATGCGCCGGTCGAATTGCCAATTTCGCATCTCGAGTGTTTTCTCGATGCTGGTGGCCTTACAAAGAAACTCGGCCTTAAATAAAAACTCGTCGACGGTCTTCGGTGGGCTTCGTACCATTCCGGCAAAAAGTTCTTCCTTTACACCACGCATCAGTAGGCGGACTTTCTTCTCAGGCATTTCAGGGTCGGCGTGGTGGAATAGATGGCTCATTTCCTCCATGAAGATCGCGGTTGTCTCATTAGGTAGCTGCACGCGGGTTTCTAATAGCGCTTGGGCTCGTTCTCGGCGTACGACGCTTGCAACTGTCTCCAGAAAGCTGCTTCGGATGAGGTCCCAGGTCAATAAGGTGGCTTCTCGGTTCTCGAACCACGTCCTGGCAGCGTCTTCCAATGCGAAGAAGACATGTCGCAGTTTGTCGTCGCTAGCTGTTAAATGTAGCGACTCTCTCATATGTCTCAAGCCAGCTTTCCGCGTCCTCGTACGTTGAACCGCGGAACGTCGGAGGCTCCCTGGGCTGCTGCAGCACGATGGGGGACGCTGGGGCTGCCATTAGAGTGGACTTGGTGGCAATCTTCCTGCTCGTCTCAGGCAAAAGACCGTGCTCCGGGGGCAGTCCTTGCAGCCTGCGGCTACCGCGCTGGTTCTTGTTGACATTGAAGTCTTCCGTGTTCGGGCTTGGGTCACAGCTTTGCGGGGGCATCTGGTACATGAACGCAAAGCACCTCCACCAGATGTCACGTGGTAGTGACGGTAAAAAAAACAGCCAAACTGGGAAAGACGAAACTAGTGTTTTATTGGGTGAACCTGTGCCCACAAAAACAGGCTAAACTTAAAGAACGGCGACAACGGCGAACACAGTCGGCAATCGTCAAAATATGATCAGCGGGTCAAACGCGTCGGCTTTTATAGATGAGTTGTCGAATGTTCCAGAGTAATCGCTGTGACACGCATGCCTTCCACAAAGTTCTACGCCATTCGCGTCACGCATACATGCAATCAGATTACACAAGGTTTGGCGAGGACAGACAGCGGATAGAAGCACTGATAACATTCTAGAAACTTCCGATACGTGTAGATGCGTCAGCGCTGAGCGATAACATTTTGTGGATTGTAAAAGTGCTCACCCGTAAAAGATAAACGAGTTCACGTGTCAATATGTGTAAGGAGTACTGGGTGCCAAGTGAACATAGAAATGAAAAATATAATCTACAATTTTGGTTTTATTTATTTTGTTACTTGCCCAACTAGAAATAATAACATTCTAGACCTTGTGTTCTCAATGTCCCCCAGTTTGGTGAATAATGTCATTGTTATTACCACATGGCAGTTGCAGACATTAAAAAGAAAGTAGAAGAACCTTCAGTTGTACAACAAGAAAAATTTTTCTCTTCAGCAAAGGTGACTACTCAAGCATAGCTCAAAAGCTAGAAGATCATTTGCCCCTGTTTGAGTGCCTTGCTGAAAACAATAGTGTAAACAATTTATGGCTTAAGTTTAGGGATAAGATGTTAGCCCTTGTGGATAAGTATATACCTGCGATACAAGCAGGCAAGCTTAATAAATGCAAGAAGCTGTGGATGATATCCGGTATTTTGAGAGAAATCAAGAAAAGGCAACGAGTTTTCCGTAAATGAAAGAAAACTGGAAGCACGCAAAAAAATTGAAAGCATTAACGGGGCAGTATAAATCAAGTGTGGAAAAAGCAAAAAAGAAATATTTCGAGGGCCTCAATAATAAAATGAAAACTAATCCCAAGTCGTTCTGGCATTATATTGAGGACTGCAGATCTAATAATGTTGGAGTCAGCGAACTGAATTTTAATGATATGGTTGTAGTCAATGAGGAAGCTGAAGCCACATGTTTAAATACATATTTCCTATGCGTGTTTTTGCCCAAACATGACGGTCCTTCCCAACCGCACCCAAGCACGTTTCCACTGATGCCACCGGTGGAACTGAGTGTTCGCGGTATACATTCTCTTCTTGAAAGCCAAGACGAATCCAAAGCAGTTGGTCCTGATGGTACCTCTCCTCGTATACTGAAGCGATGTGCTGTGCCCATTTTGCTTTCTCTTTACATAATTTACTCAAAGTCCCTTTCAACAGGCACTTTACCCGATGATTGGAAAATTTCCCATGTTCTTCCAGTTCATAAGGGTGGCTCAAGAAAGGATGTAACAAATTACCGGCCCATTTTATCAATATCGATATCGTGTAAAATTTTGAAACATATCCTATTTAAGCGCATATTGATCCATCTTGCAGATAATAATGTTCTGATAAATGAGCAGCGCAGTTTTCGCAAAGATTTTTCTTGTACCACGCAACTTATAGAGTTCTTTCACGAGCTGGCTTCCAATGCCGACGAGAATGGGCAAACAGATTATGTATTTTTAGATTTTTGAAAGGCCTTCGACACCGTGTCGCACTCCCTTCTCCTCGTCAAACTGCAGGTTCTAAATTTTGACCAGAATGTACTAACTTGGATAACCAATTACTTGTTCGACAGGTGTCAGTGCGTGCTTTTGAATGGGAGGTGTTCATCCTATGTTGGTGTATCGTCAGGCATGCCGCAAGGCTCCGTCCGTGGACCGCTCTTATTCTTCATTTTTGTTAATGATATTTCTGTGGGTATTTCGTTGTGCATACGTTTGTTTGCAGACGATTGTATTTTATATCGGCAGGTTAGTAACGCAAGTGACGGCGTTTCCTTGCAGGACGATTTGGATCACATTACAAGGTGGTGCCAGAAGTGGCAAATGACATTGAATCCAAAAAAGTGTGTTCACATGCATGTTTCCAAAAAGAAAGAAACATAGAAACAGCATACACCATAGATATGTATGTGATTACTGCCGAACCAACATGCAATTATCTTGGCGTTTTATCACATGATTGTTCATGGAAAGCCAATATTGATTATGTTGTTGGTAAAGCAGCAAGGGCTCTTAACTTTATCTAGCGGAACCTAAGATGGGCACCACAGAATTTAAAGAACACAGCCTACCTCACATGTGTTAGGCCTATTTTGGAGTATGCATGCCCTGTATGGGACCCAATGCAGGCCAGGTCTATAGATAAGCTTGAAAAAAAATTCAGACTAGAGCTGTGCAGTTTGTTTAAGGGCAGTACAAGAGGACAGACAGCTGTACCGCTATGAAAACAGAATTGGGTTGGGAATCGCTTTCTTTGCGCAGAAAAGAACTGCGTTTGAAGTTTTTCTTTTGTGTTTTTCATAGTAACACTAGAATTGCTCGTAATAGCTACTTTGATAAACCCAATTACATATCCAGTCAAAATGACCACCGACACAAAGTGAAAGAGTACTGTGCAAGGACAACTATGTTTTGCAATTCTATCTTTGTGATGACTGTCAGAGATTGGAACCGGCTGCAAGAGATGCAGGCGTGCTGTATAGATGAAGAAGTGTTTTATTTAAGTCTGTAACCCCCCTGCTGTAATGCCTTTTTGGCAAAGCAAGGCACTCACTGAATAAAGAAATGAATAAATATCCATCATCATCAGCCTATTCATGTCCACTGCATGACGAAGGCCTCTCCCTGCGATCTCCCAATTACTCCTGTCCTGCGCCAACCGATTCCAAATAGCACCCGCAAATTTCTTAATTTCGTCACTCCACCAATTCTTCTGTCGTCCTCTACTGCGCTTCCCTTCTCTTGGTACCCATTCTGTTACCCTAATGGTCCAATGGTTATCTAGTATGCGCATTACATGACCTGCCCAGCGGCATTTTTTTCCCTTACTGTCTATCAGAATATCGTCTATGCCCGTTTGCTCTCTGATCCAAACTGCTCTCTTTCTGTCTCTTAAAGTTATGCCTAGCATTCTTCGTTCCATCGCTCTTTGCGCGTTCCTTAACTTGTTCTCAAGCTTCTTGGTCAGCCACCAAGTCTCTGCGCCGTATGTCAGCATCGCTAAAATGCACTGATTGTATACTTTCCTTTTCAATGATAACGGTAAGCTACCATTCAGGAGCTCACAATGTCAGCCGTATGCGATATAACCCATTTTTTTCTTCTGTGAATTTCCTTCTCATGGTCCGGGTTCCCTGTGATTAATTGGCCTAGGTAAACGTACTCCTCCACAGACTCTAGAGGCTGACTTGCGATCTTGAACTCTTGTTCCCTTGCCAGATTATTTATCAATATCTTTGTCTTCTGCATATTAATCTTCAGTCCCACTCTTACACTCTCCCTGTTAAGGTCCTGAATCATTTGTTGTAACTCGTCTGCGTTGTTGCTGAATAGAACAATGTCATCGGCAAACCGATGGTTGTTGAGGTATTCGCCGTCGATCTTTACTCCTAAGCCTTCCCAGTTTAATAGCTTGAATACTTTTTATAAGCACACAGTGAATAGCATTGGATAGAGTGTGTCTCCTTGTCTGACCCCTTTCTTTATAGCTATCTTTCTACTTTTCTTGTGTAGAATTAAGGTGGCTGTGGAATATCTCTGTAGATATTTTCCAAGGTATTTACATAAGCGTTCTGTAATTCTTGATTACCCAATGCCTCTATGACTGCTGGTATCTCTACTGAATCAAATGCTTTTTCATAATCTATGAAAGCCATATAGAGAGGTTTATTGTACTCTGCAAATTTCTCGATAACCTGGTTAATGACAAAGATGTGTGTGATTCATTTTAGAGTAACCTTTCCTGAAGCTGTAGCCTGCTCTCTTAGTTGACTAAATTCCAGTGCTGTCCTTATTCTATTGGAGATTATTTTGGTAAATATATTATATAACACTGGGAGTGAGCTAAAGGGCCTATAATTTGTTAGTTCTTTAACGTCGCCCTTTTTGTGGATTAGTATAATGTTTGCATTCTTCCAATTTTCTGGGACCCTTGCAGTCGATAGACACTTCGTATAGAGAGCCGCCAGTTTTGCCAGCATTGTCTTCTCCATCTTTGAATAAATCGACTGTTATTCCATCCTCTCCTGTCACTTTTCCTCGTTTCATGCCTTGCAAGGCCTTTCTGACCTCATCTCTAGTTATAGGAGCAGTTTCTGTATACTGTTCATTATTGTTTTGAATAGAGCGCTCCTGAGTTGTCTGGGTACTGTAAAGGTCAGTATAGAATTCTTCTGCTGCTTTTACTATATCTTCAAGATTGTTAATGATATTACCCTGCTTATCTTTTAGTGCATACATTTTGGTTTGTCCTATGACAAGTTTCCCTCTCACTGATTTCAGGCTGCGTCCATTTTTTACGGCTTCTTCAGTCTTTCTCACGTTATAGTTTCGAATATCACTTATTTTCGCCTTGTTGATCAGTTTTGACAGGTCCGCGAATTCTATCTTATCTCTTAAGTTGGACACTTTCATTCTTTGTCGTTTCTTTATTAGGTCCTTTGTTACTTGTGAGAGCTTGCCTACTGGTTGCCTGGGTGCCTTGCCTCCCACTTCAATTGCTGCCTCTGAAGCCAGCCTCGTTACAGTTTCATTCATTACCTCTATGTCATCATCGTCATCTCTCTGTTCTAAGGCTGCATATTTGTTTGCAAGTACCAGCCTAAATTTGTCTGCTTTTACCCTTACTGCCTCGAAGTTGACCTCTTCTTTCTTGACCAATTTTATCTTTAGTTCTTTACTCTTTCTTTGTTCAAATTGAGGTGAATCCTGGCCCTCACTAACCTACAATCACTACACTTTACTCTACCTATTACTTCTACATCCTGCACTATGCTGGAATCGGCTGAAAGTATGAAATCAATTTCATTTCTTGTTCCACCATTAGGGCTTCTCCAGGTCCATTTTCCGTTGCTACGTTTCCTGAAAAAAGTGTTCATTATTCTCAGCTTATTCCTTTCTACAAATTCTTCCAGCACCTCACCTCTAGCGTTTCTAGAATCGACACTGTAGTTGCCAATTGCCTGTTCACCTGCCTGCTTTTTCCCCACTTTTGCATTGAAGTCCCCCATTACTACTGTATACCACGTTTGCACTTTTCTCATCGCTAATTCAACATCTTCATAAAGCTGATCTACTTCCTCATCGTCGTGACTGGACGTTGGAGCGTAGGTTTGTACTATCTTTATACCTTTTATTGAGTTTGATTACGACTACCGCTACCCTCTCGTTGATGCTGTAGAATTCATCAATGTTGCCCGCTATGTCTTTATAGATTAGGAATCCTACCCCGTATTGCTTCTTATCCGGGAGACCTCTATAGCAGAGGACATGGCCGTTATTCAGCAATGTGTAAGCCTCACCAGGTCTTCTAATCTCACTAAGGCCAATAATATCCCAACCAATGTCTGATAGTTCTTCGAAGAGTCCTGCTAAGCTTGCCTCACTCGAGAAGGTTCGGGTGTTAAATGTTGCAAGGGTCAGTTTCCATTGGCGGCCTGTCTGGACCCAGGTAGTCTTAGCACCCTCCGCTGGGTTACAAGTCTGACCGCTGCCTTGTTCGGGTGCTCCGCAGGCACTGGGGACTGAGGGCCATTTCATTGAGGAGATCATTTCATTAGGGAGGTTGTGGCCGTATACTGCACTAGGGAGGCCAATTCCTGTTCTGGTGAGGGAGTGTCTTTGTTCAAGCTTAGTAGGCCTTCCTAATTTCGTTGTACCTGGATTAGTATAGCCCCACTCGCTCTCGGCATCTTTTGCCGGTGACAGGCGTCACTCCAAGCCAGCAGATGTAGTGCACTGGAGGATGTCATACGCAGATACACCATTGTTTAAAAAAAAAAAAAGCGAAAGAAAAGAAAAAGAAATAAGGAGGCGGATTTGAGCTTCGGACTACCGCAACCGAGCATAAGACATAGCTCAGTAAGATAATGCCGCAGGCGGCTAGGCTACCTTGTCACCGACAGGTACGGCCCAGAGGGCCCTACATGCGTAAGAGATGCGCTAATTTGTCCGACCTTTGCGTTTCTTGCTGATCGGTATAGGTTGCATGACATAGTGTAAATTCTCAGTTGCCCTGCCCTCTTGTTTCCCGCATCTTACGCATGCACGCAATACGCGGTACATTTTTGCTAAAGTTGAACAGCGCTTAACACTTGTGCGTAAAAATAAAAAGGGAAAAAGTTTTCAGCGCTTACCAAGAGGCCCCGAGTGTCGTATGATCCGCTCGTTGCGTCTGCTTGTCTCTTGTCCGAACACTTGCGTTCCTGGGTGGCTATTCAGAGTTTTCAGTTGCACTATATTTATAAGATATCTTATAAATATTGCTTTGCTTTAATTAGGGTATAACAACCGTATGCGACCTTCTTGCATACATTATGAATGTGGGCTTCCCAATGTATGTGCTGGTCAAATATGACACCCAGATATTTAAACAAATGAACTCTGTGGATAAGACTATTATTTAACATAATATTTATTTGACTGGTGTCAACATTGTTTCTCCTCGATCGAAGAACTACATATCTTGTCTTATTGCTATTTAAAGTCAGTTTGCTTTCTAAGAACCATGAGGAAATGTTCGATAACTCGGACGTCACATGCGTTTGCAGTGCAGAAAGTGTGTCTCCTGTGAATAATAAAGCTGTATTATCTGCGTACATTAGAATGTTTGAGGTCTGAAGAGCATTAGGGAGGTCATTAATGTACAATGGGAATAACACAGGACCGAGCACTGAACCTTGTGGGAATGCGCTGGTCACTGTGATGTATGTAGAATAATAATCACCCATTACTACCATTTGTTTCCGTGAGGATAAATAGATGGAAAAAAATTTTAGGGAGTCCTTATGATGCTATAACTTTCAAGTTTTTGCAATAGTATAGAGTGAGAAACGGTATCAAATACCATTTTTATACCCCAAAATATTCCTGTAATTAGTTCACTATGATGAAGTGCAGAATTTATTAATTGCGAAAGTGTTATGACTGCAGTTGATGTCGATCTAGAGAGAACAAAGCCATGCTTCTGCGGACAAATTACATTGTTTTTGTTTAAAAATCACTTCACTCTCTTGGAAATTAGTTTTCAAGAACTGTGTTTATCACACTCAGAGCAGAAATTGGCCTATAATTCTCTGGTTGCTTTGAATCTCCAGACTTGTATACGATAACGACTTTGGCTGTTTTCAATACAACTGGATACGAACTGGAAGCAAATGCTAGATTGAATACATGGAATATGAGACTGAAGAGAATATCTATATTGTCTTTTAAAATCCTAGTGGGTATGCCATCATGACCAGCCACTTTCTTTAGAGGCATTTGATGTATCGTTGATATCAGTTCATCATCATCATCATCAGCAGCAGCAGCAGCATGTTTTATGTCCACTGCAGGATGAAGGCTTCTTCCTGCGATCTCCAATTACCCCTGTCCTGCACCAACCGATTCCAACTAGCGCCCTCGAATTTCCTGATTTCATCGCTCCACCTAGTCTTTTGTTGTCCTCGATTGCGTTTTCCTTCTCTTGGTACCCATTCTGTAACCCTAATGGTCCAACGGTTATCTAACCTGCGCATTACATGACCTGCCCAGCTCCATTTTTTTCTCTTGATGTCAATTAGAATATTGTCTTTACTGGTTTGCTCTCTGATCCAAACCGCTCTCTTTCTGTCTCTTAATGTTATGCCTAGCAATCTTCGTTCCATTGCTCTTTACGCGGTCCTTAACTTGTTCTCAAGCTTCTTTGTCAGTCTCCAAGTTTCTGCCCCATTTGTCAGTACTGGTGTTATTTCTTCTAGGTGAAAGTCGTTGTCAACTATTCTAGGTAGAGCAGGTGCGGGTTTACAGGATAAAAACTGATTAGCTGAATTCATTCCTATGTTAGCGAAATAATAATTAGAATTATTAGCTACTTGCATCAATGGTTTATCAGGTCTAATGCTCTGTATTTTGTCTTTGCCTATAACCTCTTTTATGATTTCCCATATTCTTTTCGTATTACCGCTCTCGTTCTTAATATTCTTAATAAGGTTAGTATAGTATTGCTTTTTCTATTTTATAATTATACTAACTGAGCTATTTCTAAACTATTTAAACCTCTTCCTGTAATATCAATTTGATTTAGTAAAAAGAATATTTCTGCTTTAATGTTTCCGGTATAGTAAGGGTTATCCAAGGACACACTGGTCGCTCGTAATTGTGGTGCACATACCTATACCCTTGTAGATTGCTTAATGGCATTGCAGATACATTGAATACGTGTTTCACACTGAGTATGAATCATCATCACACAAATCAAATACTTTCTGAAAGTCCATGCATTGTAGTAATCATCATACTTCTTCATAATTTATACAAGCAGATCTTCTATCGCTTGTATTACACAAAGAGGACATGTATTTAAGAGGTAAGAAAAGAAATGTGGGGTTGTGATCTGCAATGGTAACATCGTAAACACCTGCTGGTACATTAAATTCAGAATTACACAAGATGTGATCAATAAGAGAATCAGAGTGGTTTGTAATATTGTCGAAACCAATATGCAGAAAAAAACGCCACAACGCACTGCTTGCCCAATTCTACCCCCCCCCCCCCCCCCTAATGTAACTCATGCCCACTTTTCATGTGTCCATTATAGAAGGCTAATGTAGAAGCGATATTAAATCACCTAAATAAAAATAGAAATAAGGCACACCAGGATTTTTTTTGCAAAAATGGCAGCCGGGTTTCTAAAGTCATCTTTGCGGCAATACAAATGCGTGATGTGGTATAGCATATGAATGCCATGAAGGCAGTTTTGGTTTCATATCCAATTGCACCAAGCAGTCAGTTTTCTGTCCAGTTTTCTTGGAAAAATAAAGGCGCATGTTAGAATCGGGTAACCAATGTAATTGGACATTGTGAGCTACCGTTATTGCTTAAAAATCTGTCTAGGGCAAGTCGGAAATAGGCATTTTCGACTGGCAGTGGCATGTATTCAACACATTCACTGTCCCTTAAGCTCCTCCGAGACATGCTGCCACTAAAGGGGTTGTTATTGGGGTCACCATAGGGGTCAAAAGCACGTGCATGCTGATTGGCCAAGTTGAAGTTATTCGGTGAAGGCCAATTTTAGGATCGAAAGTTTGGGTGGAATTAAACAAAAAACTCAAATTAACCATAGTCAATCATAGACAGGCCGCCATTGGAATTTGAACCTGGCAACGTTTAACGCTAGAACATTATCTAGTGAGGCAAGTCTAGCAGTGCTATTGGAGGAATTAGAGGGCAGTAAATGGGATATAATAGGGCTCAGTGAAGTTAAGGGGACAAATGAAGCATATACAGTGCTAAAAAGCGGGCACGTCCTGTGCTACCGGGGCTTAGCGGAGAGGCGAGAACTAGGAGTCGGATTGCTGATTAAGAAGAATATAGCTGGTAACGTACAGGAATTCTATAGCATTAACGAGAGGGTGGCAGGTCTTGTTGTGAAACTTAATAAGAGGTACAAAATGAAGGTTGTACAGGTCTACGCCCCTACATCCAGTCACGATGACCAGGAAGTGGAAAGCTTCTATGAAGACGTGGAATCGGCGATGGGTAGAGTAAAAACAAAATACACTGTACTGATGGGCGACTTCAGTGCCAAGGTAGGCAAGAAGCAGGCTGGAGACAAGGCAGGGGGCGTATATGGCATAGGCACTAGGAATAGCAGGGGAGAGTTATTAGTAGACTTTGCAGAGCAGAATAAGATGCGGATAATGAATACCTTCTTCCGCAAGCGGGATAGCCGAAAGTGGACGTGGAGGAGCCCGAAGGGCGAGACTAGAAATGAAATAGACCTCATACTTTGCGCTAAACCTGGGATCATACAAGATGTGGACGTGCTCAGCAAGGTGCGCTGCAGTGACCATAGGATGGTAAGAACTCGAATTAGCCTAGACTTGAGGAGGGAACAGAAGACACTGGTACATAAAAAGCCAATCAATGAATTAGCGGTAAGAGGGAAACTAGAGGAATTCCAGATCAAGCTACAGAACAGGTATTCGGCTTTAACTCAGGAAGAGGACGTTAGTGTTGAAGGAATGAACGACAATTTTGTGGGCATCATTAAGGAGTGTGCAATAGAAGTCGGTGGTAACTCCGTTAGACAGGATACCAGTAAGCTCTCGCAGGATATGAAAGATCTAATCAAGAAGCGCCAATGTATGAAAGCCTCTAACCCTACAGCTAGAATAGAACTGGCAGAACTTTCCAAGTTAATCAACAAGCGTAAGACAGCTGACATAAGGAAGTATAATATGGATAGAATTGAACATGCTCTCAGGAACGGAGGAAGCCTAAAAGCAGTGAAGAAGAAACTAGGAATAGGCAAGGATCAGATGTATGCGTTAAGAGACAAAGCCGGCAATATCATTACTAATATGGATGAGATCGTTCAAGTGGCTGCGGAGTTCTATAGAGGTTTATACAGTACCAGTGGCACCTACGACGATAATGGAAGAGAGAATAGTCTAGAGGAATTCGAAATCCCACAAGTAACGCCAGAAAAAGTAAAGAAAGCCTTGGGAGCTATGCAAAGGGGAAGGCAGCTGGGGAGGATCAGGTAACAGCAGATTTGTTGAAGGATGGTGGGCAGATTGTTCTAGAAAAACAGGCCACCCTGTATACGCAATGCCTCATGACTTCGAGCGTACCGGAATCTTGGAAAAATGCTAACATAATCCTAATCCATAAGAAAGGGGATGCCAAAGACTTAAAAAATTATAGACCGATCAGCTTACTGTCCGTTGCCTACAAAGAATTTACTAAGGTAATTAGAATCAGGAACACCTTAGACTTCTATCAACCAAAGGACCAGGCAGGATTCCGTAAAGGCTACTCAACAATAGACCATATTCACACTATCAATCAGGTGATAGAGAAGTGCGGGGAACATAACCAACCCTTATATATAGCTTTCATTGATTACGAGAAAGCGTTTGATTCAGTTGAACCCTCAGCAGCCATGGAGACATTGCGGAATCAGGGTGTAGACGAGCCGTATGTAAAAATACTGAAAGATATCTATAGCGGCTCCACAGCCACCGTAGTCCTCCATAAAGAAAGCAACAAAATCCCAATAATGAAAGGCGTCAGGCAGGGAGATATGATCTCTCCAATGCTATTCACAGCGTGTTTACAGGAGGTATTCAGAGACCTGGATTGTGGAAGAATTGGGGATAAGAGGTAATGGAGAATACATTAGTAACTTGCGATTCGCTGATGATATTGCCTTGCTTAGTAACTCAGGGCCAGTGGCGTAGCAACAGGGGGGGCTGGGGGGCCGTGGGCCCCGGGTGCAAGGGGCCAGTGAGGGGGGGGGGGGTTGTCATATACGTCTGAAAACACCCCTCTTTCCGCCGGCGACACCCGGGGAGGGGGGTGACAGAAGACCTATGACAGAAGACCATTAACTCGCGTTTGTTCCCTCACCCAATCTGCTCTTTTCTTATCCCTTAACGTTACACCTATCATTCTTCTTTCCATAGCTCGTTGCGTCGTCCTCAATTTAAGTAGAACCTTTTTCGTAAGCCTCCAGGTTTCTGCCCCGTACGTGAGTACTGGTAAGACACAGCTGTTATAAACTTTTCTCTTGAGGGATAATGGCAACCTGCTGTTCATGATCTGAGAATGCCTGCCAAACGCACCCCAAGCCCATTCTTATTCTTCTGATTATTTCAGTCTCATGATCCGGATCCGCAGTCACTACCTGTCCTAAGTAGATGTATTCCCTTACCACTTCCAGTGCCTCACTACCTATTGTAAACTGCTGTTCCCTTCCGAGACTGTTAAACATTACTTTAGTTTTCTGCAGATTAATTTTTAGACCCACCCTTCGGCTATGCCTCTCCAGGTCAGTGAGCATGCATTGCAGTTGGTCCCCTGAGTTGCTAAGCAAGGCAATATCATCAGCGAATCGCAAGTTACTAAGGTATTCTCCATTAACTCTTATCCCCAATTCTTCCCAATTCAGGTCTCTGAATACCTCCTGTAAAGACGCTGTGAATAGCATCGGAGAGATCGTGTCTCCCTGCCTGACGCCTTTCTTTATTGGGATTTTGTTGCTTTCTTTATGGAGGACTACGGTGGCTGTTGAGCCGCTATACCTCCTATATGAACACAAAAGGATGCAGACGGGGCGTAGAGGTAGAACACAGTTTCCAATGCCACACAATTTCCAATGCTACTCAAGTGCCTGTGTGATGCCCCTTTCATGAGGCAGGCCCTGGCAAGAGGCTGTGCACCTGCTCAAACTGTTTAAAGATAAAACATACATGGTTGAATTGGCATAGAAGATTATAGCATAATTTTCTAGCATTTGGTCACGCCGCCTTTCACTATCTTGCTGTCGAAATGACTGCACTTCACTTGACGACATGAGTGCAAGCAAATCTGCTACCAGTGAATGTCATTCTTATATATTCGTGTGTGCACTGTTTGAGCTGTCATGAAAAAAGCTGATTCCAATACAGGTTGTTTGATTGCTTACGAGTTTGTTGTGCAATGGCTCTGTTGCAGGCAACCGGAGTCTGTGGACACTGGAGTATCGACTGAGCCAGCTGAACCCAGCCACCAACCAGAGCTTGGCTGAGGAGGACATCCTCATGAACTCGCGCTACCTGGGATACCCGCTATCAGTCAAGGGGCTAGCCTTCATGCCGTCCTTGATGGGATTTGCCATGTTTGGGGTATGTACCGTGGCTGTGTTCCAATACCCGGTGCTAATCTGGGCATCTCAAGTCTCGTTTCGACTGTGACGAAGCTGTCAAATAGCACCACTTCGCAAAGACAGCATCCAGGTCATAAATGATACAGGCTACTTTGCTGTCCAAAGAAGATGGTACCAGAGCAGGAAGCTTGGAAACTCGATGGGAAGGTCATCTGCGCTCATGAAAGTGCTGTCCAACTTTCCTATTCACCTAATGTAAGTTACGTTTTGTTTTTCATTAGTTCGCACGTGCAAAGGGTTCAGATTAGATGCACCAATATGTGATCTTCTAGTCGTTTTCTTGTCACCATGAGAGGACGTCATGTCACAGAGATATCTTCCGAACAGTTCCAGATGTGTTCCATTACTTGGGCTTGAAGTTGTCTTCTTAGGTGTCAACGTAGACTGTCTTCAATGCTGGCCAGAGTTGGAACACATCCAGTGAGGACGACATTTTGTCGCCTGCACTGCTGCATTATTGTGAGGAACAATAGCGCTCTGCAGTTAGCTACACCTAACTCTTGTAGACGAAAGGGAAAATTGTCATCCACCTGACTGAGGCACGAAGCTACAAAGGAAGCCGATACAGGTTTCTCTGAATGAAAGCTTTTGAGTACAAAAAAAATTCATCCTGCTCAGGGGACACTCCATGATCTGCTAGCCTCCTGGTTGACTCAGCCCACTTTGGTGATAATAGTCGCACTAATTTCAGGCTGAAGTGGGCACTATGGAAGCTTAACGTAAGCTTAATTATCAATTAAGACTTCATATGTTGTGCGCATTCAATGTTAATATCTAGCTTTAAAAATTTGCACTCATTTACAGCTTGGGAAACAGTTTAGCTAGAAATTTGAGACATAGCAACCGAAATGATCTCTATTAGATAATTTTACAGAAATTGCAAGAAAGAATTTTGTTGAAACGCTTTTATAACCTCCATGAGCTCGAATAAGAATTGCCTGGTGTATGCATAAATGAAATCATCCTTGTTGAAAGCCATCATCAAAACCATGATGCCAAATCCTATGAAAGTAGTCATGTTCTCTCATATACAAACCGTGCCTTGCACCCTGACGAACCAACATGTCCGGCATTACTGGATGAGCATCACCATGCAAAATTCATGCATGTTATAGACAAATTCTAACAGTGCACTTGTCACAACCACTGGAGATATGACACATAGCTGTTCAGCTCTACTCACATGCAAAATGCTGAGGTTATAATGAATTTCATCTCCCTGTTGAATCCTCTGTCAGAAGATGATTGTTCTGTGATTAGTGGACCTTTTACCAAACAAGAAATAGAACTTGCCATTGATCAGTTACCGCTTTCGAAAACTCGAAGTCCTGATGGAATCTCAGGATAATTTTATAAAGCCTTTAAGGGGCCCCTGAAACAGTTCGGACAAATCTTGTAGACGCATAGGGTACAGCTAAAGTTAATCATTCGCAATACAATTTCTGTGAAGCATCTCATATTAAGAGAGCTACGGACGATTACAAGTTACCCTCCTCCATTGTCATGCATTTTGTCCTCAACACGTTCGCTGAGTGATCGGGGCTAAGCTCTGCCTTTACTGGCTCTGTGTCATGATGGCACGTCCCGTCGTCGACTTCCGGTTCTCTAGGAGTGAGCGCGTGAACCCTCTTCGAACTCTCCGCTAGCTGCTTGGCAGTTGACCCCAAGCGAGAGCCATCGAAGCAGCATGCGTTGCGAGCATTCTGTCGCAGTGCCAAACGTGTCCGGTATTCCGGCAACCACAGGTGAGCTTGGCGTTTCGACGGATGACTGGAGGCATAAACTCAAGCTGATGAAGGAACTTTAGCGTAGATGTACGTGAGCGACCTGATCAGTATGGACGGTGTAGCCACCCGTTTGCGCAGAGCTTAACCAGCCAAACAAAGTGCTAATATTGCTTTAACCAAGTGTAAAACATTTTAAACATTTACAAAAACAATGTGTTGATGATTACACTCCTGTGAAAAATTTACACCAGCAGCAAAGAAGAATACATGTCGTTACTGCTACTGTGTATTCTTGAGCTCTGTGCCACCAGGTGGTTGCACCGTGCATACCATTCACGTTTGTGCTTCTGCTCATCCCGGGAAACAGTACGGTCAAACGGCTAGGCCCTGTCCCCTTGCGCTTGCGCTTACCTGAATACCGGACTTGCGAAACGCTATTGCGGTAGTAACCCTCCAGTGTAAAGGTAAAGTGATGGCTGCAAATGCGCAAATCCTGGCGCCGATTGGATAGTGGCAGTCTGATGCGCCACAGCCAGTCCACTCATTTGCTGTCTTGCAGAGGGACACAATGTCGCAGCTTGACATATTGCCAGCTGCTACGTTTGCAGCCCACAATGCAACAAAGTCGAATTATGGTGCTCGCGAACACTGAGACTGATTCTGACTGTGGAGTTCTCGTCAAAATGGAGCACGTTGTAACACAAGCAGACGACGCTTGCTGTGTGCCGAAAGTGCCTAAGTGTAGTGAGAAATTGTTCATGTGCATTCTCTTTCTGTTACTTTCTTTTTATAGAAACAGGTTAACTAACATTCCAGCTATTACGAACAACATTTGTTCACCATAAAGTTGGAAAAATTATTGATGACATGCCCTGGGCAGCCAATCGGGTAGCTCGCCCAACTAACGTCATTGGGGTGAATGACATCAAATGAGTAGGAGCGACTTAAAATTCAGCCGAGCAATGTGCTGTGATAGGTAGTGATGTACGTATTTAAAACGTTATACAGTCGAACCCGACTATATTGAACCTGTGTACATCGAATCATTCTGTATATCAAACAATTTGTGAACATGGTATAGTTACAATGAGTGTATATAGCAAAAATTATGCTTACATCGAACAAAAATAGCAGCGACTCCCGATATATCGAACGACAAGCAGCGCAAAAGTGCCCCCAAAAGTTGGCTTTCCCTCACAGTGTCGGGCAAACTCGGTGGTATGGTTCCATCCAACTTCTCTCTCTACTGTGACCGCGCTGCGTCGGGCGAGCCATCGATACCCCTCTGCAAGAAATTATCCTCGCACGCCTGCAGTGCTTGCTCAGACAGTCAATCAGAGGCTCTTGTGCCCTCGTCGTGCAAGATGGCACAAGTGTGAGTTGTCTCGCTGCTGTTCTGGTGCATTCTGTTTGCGCCTTGTGGGCCTTCTCCCGCAGTGTTGCCGTGATGAAGCAGCAGAACTTGATTTTTGCCGTGAAGCTTGAAATCATAAATCGAGCCAAACGCAGTGAGAAGTCAGATGACCCCGCAGCATGCAAGATTCTGAGGAGCACCCTCAGCAGGATCTTGAAGAATAAGGGAGAAATTAGGGCTAAAGCGGACAAACTTGCGACCTGGTGTCCGTGGCACCCAATGCGTATGCATGACCATGTACAAGTGGTTCATCTGAAATTGCTTCAGACATGCCGGCTTCCACATGCCCGGTCATGACTGTAAGTTCTGATGAGTGCGACGAAGCCGGTGTTGCCGAAGTTTGGAGCGAGCTGTCAGAATTTCCGGAAGCCGTTGAAGAGTCAATGATCGACGAGTTTGTGAGTGCAGATGATGGCGTCGCGACCACGGGAGAGCCCGAAAAACGAAGACTACATTGCCAACATCGTACCAAGCACAAGTGAAAGTGGGCACAATGAGGGAAGCAACGATGGTCCTTTGCCCACATCCTCCAAGGTGTTTGGTGCACTCGCACTAGTTCGGCGCTTTCTGCGCAAAAGTGGAAGGTTGCGGCCTCAGCTGCTCCGACTCTTTAGACAATGTGAAGTGCATGTGTCACAGGCAGTGAAATTGCTCAAGCAGAAGAAAATACAGGACTATTTCATACAAAACTAAGCTAGTTGCATCAATAAAGTGATTTTATAAATGGTATGTGCTTTTATGGCGTCCAATTCTTCAGCAGGCTTATATCGAATTATGCCCTATAGTGAACTGATAGGCGTTTTTTTGCAAGTTCGATATAGCTGGGTTCGACTGTAATAAATTACACTCTTTACGCAGATCACTTAGATGCATCAATTAATGCTCAGAAGGACCTACTCTAACGACTCGGTACGTTTGTACAAAATCGTCAAAACCGTTTCAGGGTCCCTTTAAGTTTATATTAAGCCTTGTTTTACCTAAAGTTTTTACTACCAGCTTCAGTGAAGATTGCTTTCCACAATAATTCACTAAAAGCCAGTTTATCTTAATTCCTAAAAGAAAAATTGCATTCTGTAAAAGCTGTAGGCTCATTACACTGACAAATGTGGATTATAAAATTCGTGTAAAAGTCTTACCTAACAGACTCTAGTTTGCAATGTCATTGTTTACTGGACCTCACCAGACGTGCAGATTGAAAGGCCGTTCTGTACAAACCAACTTACACCTAATTTGGACAGCTCTTCAGTATTGCTTATCCCACAGTGACCACATTTCACTGATTCAGATTGACTTAGCGAAAGTGTTCGATCGCATGAGCCATTGTACTTTTCCAACTTTTAGAATATGTAAATGTGTTTCAATTGTCCTTGTTTACAAAGGCGTTTGTGTGTGCTACGCTAACTGTTCTGCTTGCATCATTGTTAATGGTAGTCCATTATCACCACTTCTGTTTGCGCCTTATTTAGAGCCACTGTGTATAAAAATTTTTTTTTGCAGTAACATTCATGGATTTAACTTCTGGGGCAATGAACTCAAAGTATCGGCTTACGCAGATGATGTTGCTTTTTTCTGCACAGACAAACCTTGCATTGAGAAAGTCGCATAATTGACTGAAAATTTTACCATGGCTTCTGTTGCTTAGATAAATTGGTCAAAAAGTCTTTAGTTTGGCTTGCGGGGATCTACACTGGCTTACTATGCTGGTATAGACTGAACAAGCATGCCACCTAAATACCTTGGCATTCCTTTGGATGCACACAGGCTTAGTGTGCATTACTGGTGAGAATGCATGCCAGCACTGAGCAATGCCCGCATACTTTTCTTCCACACCACCTTTCTATATTGGCAGCGTGGTGGCATGTAACATGTTCCTAGCTACAAAAATATTTTCGATACTGCAGATTCTTCATGGCGGCAGGACTTACATTCAACGATTTCATAGAGTATTCACTACTTTTAACATGACAGCGTTAAGGGCCCCATGTCGCAAGAAACCTGTTGTCGGCGTCAGACGTCATTTCATTAAAAATCATACTCAACTTCAACCGCACAGGCCCTCCACGTGGTGCAGAGGCATAACTGAACTAATTTAATTCCTCAAAGTAAAATGTGTCAGAAAAATCGTAAAGTACGACCAACACACAACCTAGAGACATGATAGCATTGGAGTTTAGTTTGAATATACAAGAAAACATCATTCTGCTATGCGGAAACTCACACAAACCCCTATTCCAGCATTTCTACCAATCATAGAGTGGCGCGGCCTGCTTGGTTCCTTGCAACAACACCATCGCGCTCGCCTCCGTGCATTCGCAAGTAAGCTGCCGTTTCCCAGAAAGCGTCCTGCTCTTAAAAGCAAAGCTTAAGCGTCCTCCACATTTTTGTGTGGTCTTCTACTTATGACCCTATCAGGCCAGATAACATGTTTAGACCCATATATGCTGGTGTACTTGGTCTGGTGCGTCTATTTGTGGAACAGATTGTTTGTTGTTTCTTCTTTTTTCATGATATTCCATGCCCAATTCCATTCATACCAGTTAATACTTTGCCCAATCTAGCAGTTTGATCCCAATATGCTGGACGTCCTTGTTTGTTAAGTTTTATGTATGAAGTATATTTGTCTGTGCAATTCCTCTTGATTCAGTTTTCTACTGAATATCTCTAGACAGTGTCGAGAAAACAACTGTATAAGATTTAATATCAATGGTTTTCCCACTTCCCCTTTACCGTTCTACATTCTCTATTCTGCCAGGGTATGACCACCACAGGGGCATCTGCATGAGCAGGCGTTTGGTGTGTTCCGACACCACATACCCAAGCACACGAGGGTTGGCCCCTCCCGCGTGTAGCCGTGCGTGGCTTAGACGTGTCTGGGGAAAGGGTGATCCTGGGGATTGAGCCGATGTTGCGTGTTTGAACCTGTAAGGCACCCCAGCGGAGGCAACACACCTCTTTGGCCTCTACTTCACATAGACAGCACCTCCAGATTGACCCGCTTGGAGAAAATCGGCAGTCGTCTTTTCCTGTCCTCCTTTTCGATCTTCGTCTTTCTCTCTCACCTTTAATCTTTCCTGTCCTTTCTTCACTTCTCCTAACTTCAAACTTTCGGGGTGGCAAGGGTTAACCTGGTATGGGGAGCCAACCTTGGGTATACCATATTTGGTTATAGCAATGGCGTACAGCTGGCATTTGCAGGACCTGTCGTTCCAGGTTTTGCAGCGTCCCTTTGTTAGGTACGGTGGGTGGCTGGCGTTGCTGCTGAACAATTTGCCTTTACATATGGAAAACTCATTCCCCCCACTCCTTGATCACCCTCAAAAGTGAGGGCATGCCAAAGAACTTTTCACGTTTTTTGGCTGAAACATTGACAATTTTTGCACGATTTCATGTAATACATTCCGAGAAAGAAGAAAGGCAGCAAGAATGATCGCACCTTTTCTGGTTTGCAAAGACACTTGCTGAAGCTTTTGGCCCAGCTAATAAAGTCTCCAAGTTGGCAAGTGGTGATCTCCTTTTAGAACTCCGTGAAACGAAACAAGAAGAAAAACTCTCTAATCTAGTGTCATTCAAGAATCTCCCAGTTGCGGTCACACCGCACAATGAACACCACCCATGGAGTCGTTTCCAATGCTGATCTCATGGAGCTGACTGTAACCGAACTACTGGAGGGCTGGAGCGATCAAAATGGGATCAATGTCAAGAGAACTAAGATGAGGTGCATTGATAAGGAGATCGAAACAAAGCTCCTAGTTCCAACTTTCGCATCAAGTACGCTACCTGAGACCATTGAGGCTGGGTACATAAAGATCTGGGTCACACTGTACACCCCCAATCCTCTCTGATGCTTTAACTGCCAAAGATTTGGCCACAGTTCACAGAACTGCCGAGGCCGCCACACTTGTGCTAAATGTAGTGCCCAAGAACACTCATCTGACAATTGCAAGAATACTCCACACTGCGTGAATTGTGATGGGGAACATGCCACATATTCGCGGTCCTGCCCATCTTGGAAAAAAGAAAAAGAAGTAGTAACTATCAAAGTTAAGGAAAACATATCGTTCAAAGAGGCACGCAGGCAGGTAGCATACCTGCCAAAGAACAGCTTTGCCAAAGTGGCGCGTCAGGGGGCAGCACCACAACAGCCTCCGGAGGCTGTCCAGCCCACTCGCAGTGAGGCGGCGGTGATGCCAACCCCGGCGGCTGCAGCTTGTGCTGCACCGCCACCCCAGCAGAAGGGGCCATCTACCCCTGGTATGGTGACCTCAAAGTTTTTGTCTACCGAGACGAGGCCTTCACATAAAACACAGTGCCCGCAAGAGCGCATGTCCAGCGCCTTGGAAGAGGTGATGGACACAACAACCAGCCAGAAGGCACCACCAGCGCCTAAGGAGCGGCGAGATTCTCACGATGGCTCCAAAAAAGGAAAACACCACATCACGATGGCCGGAAAGGGCTCTGTGGGCTATTTCCTCTTTCTTAAACACACAGTACCAAAACCACATTCAACATGGATACACAAATAGTACACTGCAAGACAGAGGTCTCCTCCAGCATCTCGATGACATTCAAGAGCTCCTACATAAATGTAGTCCAAAGGTGCTGTTGGTTCAAGAAAGACACCTCAAACATACGCAAACTTTCTGCGACGACACTATTTTTCGTAAAGACCGCGATGACACTGTCGTGTCGTCTGGGGGTGTGGCTATCGTAGTTGACAAAGGTGTTGTCTGCTGGGAATTAAAACTCCATACGCCCTTAGAGAGATTAGAGCATTAGAGCATTAACAAGAGGGTGGCAGGTCTTGTTGTGAAACTTAATAAAAGGTACAAATTGAAGGTCGTACAGGTGTACGCCCCTACATCCAGTCATGATGACCAGGAAGTCGAAAGCTTCTATGAAGACGTGGAATCGGCGATGCGTAAAGTCAAAACAAAATACACTGTACTGATGGGCGACTCCAATGCCAAGGTAGGCAAGACGCAGGCTGGAGACAAGGCAGTGGGGGAATATGGCATGGGCACTAGGAATAGCAGGGAAGAGTTATTAGTAGAGTTTGCAGAACAGAATAATATGCGGATAATGAATACCTTCTTCCACAAGCGGGATAGCCGAAAGTGGACGTGGAGGAGCCCGAACAGCGAGACTAGAAATGAAATAGACTTCATACTCTGCGCTAACCCTGGCATCATACAAGATGTAGACGTGCTCGGCAAGGTGCGCTGCAGTGACCATAGGATGGCAAGAACTCGAATTAGCCTAGACTTGAGGAGGGAACGGAAGAAACTGGTACATAAGAAGCCGATCAATGAGTTAGCGATAAGAGGGAAAGTAGAAGAATTCCAGATCAAGCTACAGAACAGGTATTCGGCTTTAACTCAGGAAGAGGACCTTAGTGTTGAAACAATTAACGACAATCTTATGGGCATCATCAAGGAGTGTGCAATAGAAGTCGGTGGTAACTCCGTTAGGATACCATTAAGCTATCGCAGGAGAAGAAAGATCTGATCAAGAAACGTCAATGTATGAAAGCCTCTAACCCTACAGCTAGAATAGAACTGGCAGAACTTTCGAAGTTAATCAACAAGCGTAAGACAGCTGACATAAGGAAGTATAATATGGATAGAATTCAACATGCTCTCAGGAACGGAGGAAGCCTAAAAGCAGTGAAGAAGAAACTAGAAATTGGCAAGAATCAGATGTATGCGTTGAGACAAAGCCGGCAATATCATTACTAATATGGATGAGATAGTTCAAGTGGCTGAGGAGTTCTATAGAGACTTATACAGTACCAGTGGCAGCCACAACGATAATGGAAGAGAGAATAGTCTAGAGGAATTCGAAATCCCACAAGTAATGCCGGAAGAAGTAAAGAAAGCTTTGGGAGCTATGCAAAGGGGGAAGGCAGCTGGGGAGGATCAGGTAACAGCAGATTTGTTGAAGGATGGTGGGCAGATTGTTCTGGAAAAACTGGCCTCCCTGTATACGCAATGCCTCATGACCTCGACCTCATGACCTCAATCAGGTGATAGAGAAATGTGTGGAATATAACCAACCCTTATATATAGCTTTCATTGATTACGAGAAAGCGTTTGATGCTGTCGCAACCTCAGCAGTCATGGAGGCACTACGGAATCAGGGTGTAGACGAGCCGTATGTAAAAATACTGAAAGATATCTATAGCGGCTCCACAGCCACCATAGTCCTCCATAAAGAAAGCAACAAAATCCCAATAAAGAAAGGCGTCAGGCAGGGAGATACGATCTCTCTAATGCTATTCACAGCGTGTTTACAGGAGGTATTGAAGAATTGGGGATAAGAGTTAATGGAGAATACCTCAGTAACTTGAGATTCGCTGATGATATTGCCTTGCTTAGTAACTCGGGCAACCAATTGCAAGGCATGCTCACTGACCTGGAGAGGCAAAGCAGAAGGGTGGGTTTAAAAGTTAGTCTGCAGAAAACGAAAGTAATGTTTAACAGTCTCGGAAGAGAACAGCAGTTTATGATAGGTAGCGAGGCACTGGAAGTGGTAAGGGAATACATCTACTTAGGGCAGGTAGTGACCGCGGATCCGGATCATGAGACGGAAATAATCAGAAGAATAAGAATGGGCTGGGGTGCCTTTGGCAGGCATTCTCAGATCATGAACAGCAGGTTGCCATTATCCATCAAGAGAAAAGTGTATAATAGCTGTGTCTTACCAGTACTCACCTACGGGGCAGAAACCTGGAGGCTTACGAAATGGGTTCTACTTAAATTGAGGACGACGTACTGAGCTATGGAAAGAAGAATGATGGGTGTAACGTTAAGGGATAAGAAAAGAGCAGATTGGGTGAGGGAACAAATGCGAGTTAATGACATCTTAGTTGAAATCAAGAAAAAGAAATGGGCAGGACATGTAATGAGGAGGGAAGATAACCGATGGTCATTAAGGGTTACGGACTGGATTCCAAGGGAAGGGAAGTGTAGCAGGGGGCAGCAGAAAGTTAGGTGGGCGGATGAGATTAAGAAGTTTGCAGGGACGACATAGCCACAATTTGTACATGGCCGGGGTAGTTTGAGAAGTATGGGAGAGGCCTTTGCCCTGCAGTGGGCTTAAACAGGCTGATGATGATGATGATGCCATTAGACGCAGTTGCTGTTCAAGGGGTGCTGTCTAACAAGCTAGTCACTATCAGCTGTATATACATTCCTCCGAATTACCAACATTACAAAACCGAATTTCAAACCCATGTAGATGAACTTCCGGCGCCTTGAATAGTTGTCGGTGACCTAAATGCACATAACACTTTGTGGGGAGAGTCTCGTTGGAATGTGAGAGGTCGCCTAATTGAAGACTTTCTGCTTTCCTCAGGAGCATGTATACCTAATAAGAAAGAGCCAACGTACTACAGTGTGGCACATAACGCATACTCATCTGTAGACTTAAGTGTAGTATCGAGTACACTAATTCTGTATCTGGAGTGGTCCGTTGTGAAGAACCCCTTTGGGAGCGACCACTTTCCAATTATTTTAAACCTAATGAAACAGGATGGATGCTCGCCACATTTTCCTTGATAGAACATGAACTGAGCCAACTGGAAACTGTTCTGAGAGCTGACGTACTTAGGCGGAGATGAAATCGCTGGTTTTAATGTAGACGACGCTGTGGCATATCTAACAGGTTTTATTATTGACGCTGCAGCTAAATGTATCAAGCAAACTAACGGACTGGCGGAACCCATGGTGGACGGCTGATCCACTGGTGGAACGACGAATGTCGGAAAGCACGAAAAAATCAAAATAAAGCTTGGAGATTGCTTTAGGCAGGAGAACACGTCAATATGCAGAGAGAAAGTTGGGATAGGTACATCTCCAGTATAAAACCGTATACCAATGAAACAAGAGTATGGAATAGTGTAAATAAGTTAATAGGTCGGGAGTCACATCCCCAACCCTTATTAAGCAGCCAAAACGGATTGTCTAGGCGAACATTTTCAATGTGTCTCGAGTGCATTGCACTATACAGAAACATTTCTAAGACTCAAAGAATGCGAAGAGCAGCACCCCCTAAACCACAAAAGTTCATCGAGTGATGTTTACAATTGCCCACTTATGTCGCTAGCTTGTTTGAACAACTCCACGCCAGGTGGCAATCGTATCATATACGAAATGATTAGGTACCTATACCCTGAAACACTGAAAACACTCCTATCTCTTTTCAATGCCATGTGGGCAGCAGGGTATATTCGGTCATCATGGAAAGAAGCTATAGGCATCCCTGTATTTAAACAAGGGAAAGGGCCCGGTCTTAGCGAGCAGCTACAGTCCAATAGTGCTAACAAGCTGCCTGTGCAAAATTTTTGAAAAAACGGTAAACCGGCACTTACCTAGAAAGTAACAACAAACTAGACCCCCTTCAATGTGGTTTCAGAGAGGGAAGGTCAACAATAGACCACCTTCTCTGCATTGAGGCTAGCATCAGAGACGCGTTCATTCATAAGCTGTTTCCACTTTCAGTATTTCTAGACCTAGACAAAGCGTACAGCATGACATGGTGATTCAGGATCCTCCGTGATGTGCGTCCATGGGAACATGTTAAACACAATTGAAAGCTATCTGTTTAACCGCACTTTTCATGTAAAAGTAGGCAATGCTTTATCTAAATCATTCACCCAAGAAACTGATGTTCCGTAAGACAGCATGCTTAGTTGCACACTCTATTGTAAAAATTAACAGCCTGCATACAGTCGTTCCACATGCAATGTTTCATTCCGTGTGTGTCGACGATGCGCAAGTAAGTTTCAAAGCATGCAATATTGCTATCATCAAACGACAAGTACAGCTTGGGCTAAACAAATTGTCTAAATGGGTGGATGAGAATGGCTTCAAAATAAACACCCAAGAAAGTACCTGCATACTCTTCTCAAACAAGAGAGAGGTTGCACCACCGCCTAGTATTACAATCGAGAGAGACCAACTTTCTTCAATTGCAGGGCTTTCTGTCTGAGAAACCAATATGGGTTTTCTTTGTAGCTTCGTGTTACAGTTGGGTGAACGACAATTTTCCCTTTCATTCCTACTCTGCGTGATGGCACTTGTCTCAAACATGCTGTACAATAGCCACACAAAAATCACTTTAGGGAAGTAAACAAACGATGAGAAGTAGTCATTTGTCTCAAAATTATTGTAGGTATGAGATGGGGCAGTGATGTGCTCAAGAAGCTTACAAAAGGTCAATGTTTGCAAAATAGAGTGGTAGTTTTCAGGTGAATGTTGACCAACATCCTTAATAATAAAGATTACCTTGGCTACCTTCCAATCATGGGCAGCTGACCAATTTACAAGGACTGATGAAAAATGTGGTACATTAGTTGATTGTAGAAAGCTGACGTGTTCTTTAAAGCTTAGAATTAGTATTATCTTAGAATTAGTATTATTGATAGGAGACATTAAGCGAGAGCTCAGGTTAGAAACACTAGGGGTATGCAAATATCAAATTTTCAAGTTCGAAGCAAATTGAAAGAATGAAAACCAAGTGTGAATTGAATATTTATAATACAAGTACTATTGGTATTGCAAAAACTTAACTTTCTTCACTAACCAGGGGTACGAAGAAAGAAAGGCAAGCTTGTTGCACAGCAAATAATGTACAGGAAAATTATGCTTTGTGGTCTACAAAATTCTCTAGTAACAAAAGCCTCCTGCTTAACAATATCATGACCACAGTTATTTAACGTGGTCATGAAGAAAGAATAGCTGCTCGATATGTTCAGGGAGCAGCGACACTCTCCTGTATGTCACAGCTCTTTCAGACCCCAAAAAGAGCGTCACACTGGATGTACTAGTGTCTGGTATCGGCAGGTATCTCTTTGCAAGCCAAGCCGACACTGGGCACCGTGCTTACACCACCACTCAGATCGACCTTCTTTCTGGCCTTGAATTTCATCATGAACATATCCTTCAACCTATGCTTGTGGCTGTGAAAATTACTGTCATAAGCAAATGAAAATTGCTGCTGATTGAAGAGCCTATCAATTCGCATTTATAATAAAGGAAATTATATAGTAAGCACCAATGAACTAAAAAAAGTCTTTCCACAGTGCTAACTTGGAAGGAGCCTCTTCTGAAGATGTTGAGGACATGTCTGGGTCTCGAGAAGTATAAATCTTTCTTGCTTCTTCTAAAGCCAGGTTTTCAATCCAGTTTGCCATTGAAGCATCCCGGTGGTACTCAACTACATTATAACGAGGGTCTAAAAACACTGCCAACCTTGCTTTTTGGTCAGATTTGTAGTTTAGAAACCATGTTTTATTGCGATAGCAATTATATGGGCACTCCAGGGGTATTTTTGCCTTTGACGTTGCCGTGATGTTCCATATAAAGTCCAAGGGTGATAACACCGCTGTCGCATGTCATATGCTAGCTGTATGTGTGAGTGAAAGCACGTAAGGGAAGTCTGTAATTGTGGCTCAATCTGGCATGCACGAAACAGAAAGCGGAGAGCAAACGTGCCATCTTCCGTCGCGCCGTGGCAGGATGGGGGGCGGGGGGGGGGGGGGGGTGTTGTGCTCCGTGCAGCAGCTGCATATGTGGCAACCTGGCGCTAGCGGAACTGGTGATCGCGGTTTGTTGTTCATGTTCTATCTACAAGGATTAGAGACCAAATTGGAGGGGAGTAGACTTGGCTTCAACCTTTCTTTTTACAAGCAAGGAGAATGAATTGAACAGTCATTACCAGGACTTATGTACGCGGACAACATTGTACGTATGGCAGACAAGGAAGATTTACAGAGCTTGATGGACATTTGCAGTAAAGAAGGAGATAGGTTAGGTTTAAAGTTCGGTAACGAGAAAGCGGCAGTCATGATTTTTAATAATAATCAGGGTGGCGAGCATGGAATACAGGAGGTTACGCTGGAGGTAGTGGATAAGTACAAATATCTTGACGTGTGGATAAACAATGGGGCTGAGTGCCTGTTAGAACATGAAAATATGTAACGACTAAAGGTAGCAGGAATGCAGCTGTGATGAAAAATAGGGCACTATGGAATTACAATAGGTACAAGGTGGTGAGAGGGATTTGGAAAGGGGTAATGGTCTCTAGTTTGACTTTCGGCATTGCGGTCCTGTGCATGAGGTCAGAAGTTCGAGCAAGGTTGGAAATTAAGCAACAAAGGGTAGGTAGGCTTGCTTTGGGAGCACAAGGAAATACACCAAATCAGGGGGTGCAGGGTGACATGGGATGGATATCATTCGAGGGCAGGGAAGCTAGCAGCAAGGTAGAATTTGAGGAGCGATTGAGAGAAAAGGTGGGAAGGTGGTGGGCAAGGAAAATTTTCTGCTACTTGTACACGAGGAATGTTGACACAAAATGGAGCAAGCGAACCAAAAAATTGTCACATAAATATTTGGACAACAGCAGGGAAGCAAGCCAAGAAACATTGGTTAAGAAAAAGATTAAAGAAACAGAGAGGGGTCTGTGGAAAACGGGGATGCAAACGAAATCAGCGCTGGGAACATACAGAACTTTCAAGCAGGAACTAGCCAAAGAAAATATCCACGATAATTTTAGGGGAAGCTCTTTGTTGTTTGAAGCCAGGACAAGTGTATTTGGGGCTAAGACATACTCAGCCAAGTATACCAAGAGATAGACACATTATGCGGTGTGTGCGGAGAGAAAGAGGAAATGGCTGAACACCTGATTCTTTTTTATAAAGAGCTTCACCCTACAGTTCAAAGCAATGGGGCAGACTTCTTGAAAGCATTGGGGTTTAGGGACAATGGAGAAAAAATGGACTTTAGCAGGTAGAAATAACGGAACGGAGGTTATCTGATTGGTGGCTAAAATCAGGGCAAGAGTGAAATTTCACCCTCCACTAAGTACAAAATATATTATTAGTCATGGCTAGGTGGCGTGTGCTGCCCAATTTAAAAGGTTCAGTCTTATTCATCCATCCAGTCAATCTCGCGTGCCATATATGGAGGAACGTGGGGAGGCAGCGCAGGAGGGAGGGGGCAGCTTTGACTGCGCCAACAAGTGTGTACTTTGCACAGCCGCACGCGGTCGCAAGCACTATATCTTGAAAGGGATCTGCAGACAGCTCACACTTTGTGTACGCTGTGTTCTCGCCACTCTTGTGTCGAAGTGATATACCACTCTCTTCGCTGACTGCTGCTGCCACACTTGTTCAGACCAGCGTCCAGCATTTTGCAGCGAATGTCCACGCTCATCGAGTGTGCGCACTGACACCATGCTTGTTAATTCAATTAGTAAGTGAAGGTTTTCAAGTTTATACGGCTCATAAAACTACTGTCCTTACTTCGTATAGCTGTGTACTAATTTGCTATCACAATCAATGCTTCGCCTTTCGGGCGAAATAGTGAGTTTTTGGCCCATAGAGTGAGTACCCCATGGGCCAAGCATACAGCCCCGACTACAATGGCCTCGTTCGCAGGCGCTGACCTACCTGTACGGCCGCTTCCCACCCAAAACGGACGCGACGGCAGGTGGTCGGCTGCGGCCATCGTTCCGGTCTAGCTGGAAACAAGGTTCGCGCCCTCCAGCGGCCACCACCAACGTTGGAGGACAGCCGGCCCGCCTCGTGGTCTGCTGGGATGTACGCTGTGGGCAGGCTGTCTCGTCGGCCACAGCTGGCGGTTCTAAGGCACCCTGCTGACCGCCGGCTCCTTGGAAGAGGGCGCACATTTTTCCTCGCTTGTGCACCACATGGAGATGAAAGCAAAAGTGACGCCACTATTACCCGGCAGTATCAAAACACCGGGTATGCAGGAGGTTTCACAGTTTGCTGACAACTGCTATGTTTGCTATCGAGTATGTTGACGCAACTAAAGGGTCTGCCACCACTAACAGGACAGTGAAATGATGCAACATATTTTAATAATTCCATTCAATGTTTCAAGTGGACAATGCAAGCATTGTGATTTAAAAGCCATACGGGGAGTATATTCTGCAAATGTTAGAGATCAGCAAAAGGAGGCTGGAGGATTGGTAGGAAAGGGTGCCACAACGGACCTAGCTCTCAAGGCATGAAGTAAATATAGGTTGCAAAAAGTTCCCTCTTTGGCAAGACGATGAGCAAAACGAGAACAAGGTGAAAGCACTCAACTAATCGTAACAGCGCAAACACCTAAGACGAGCCACAGAAGAAAGACACGACACACACACACGACACACACTGGCGCTGTGTGTGTCGTGTCGTTCTTTTTGTGGCTTGTCTTAGGTGTTTGCGCTGTTACGATTAGTTCAGAATTATGTACCAACTAGGCCCAAATGAAGTGTTACTGAAATTCCTTTCTAGTGCAGTGGGTCCCTCTTTTTGTGTGTCTTCATGTTCTTCAACTTCTACTGTCGTCACTGCATTGCTCACAGCGCCAGTGTGTGTCGTGTCTTTCTTTTTGTGGCTCGTCTTAGGTGTTTGTGCTGTTACGATTAGTTCAGAATTATGTACCAACTAGGCCCAAATGAAGTGTTACTGAAGGTGAAAGCAGGAGCCAACGTTTCGACAAGTGGGCTGGTCTTCTTCAAGGCAAGTGAACTTGTCTTCTTCAAGGCCTTGAAGTAGACCAGTCCACTTGTTGAAACGTTGGCTCCAGCTTTCACCTTGTTCTCGTCTTGCTCATCGTCTTGAATTTCCACCTCCCGCCTTCTGCGTGTTTTCCTCTTTGGCGAGGTGGCACGTGCAACAAAGTGTCCACAGTGTCCTCGACATGCCTGCCTGTGTAGTGACAGTTTATGTGCAGCTGTGGTGCTGAGATTGAGCCCAGCATTTGTGACAGGCTCCTGAAACGACTGTGTCACAGTGGTATCAGCCAGTCATGGCTGCTTCATTGGCCAGGTTGTGACAGCTTAGTCGAAGAAGGTGAGCTGCTCAATATTCGCTAATGACCGAAGCAGTATAATTGACAAGTTTTTCTATTGATTGCTTGTACATAATTAGCTTAGTGAATTGGAAGAGAGGCAACTGGAATCACTGTATTCAGTTCCCCTAAATAGTATTCACAGCCATTTGGTTAGTATGGTTGTAGACAACAGACCTCAGTACAAGTGAGTGGAGTTGACTGGCAGAGCCAGAAATTAGCCATTATTTGTACTGTCAAAGTTTGAAATGTAGGGTTTGATGAAAGCTCGTCTGGTCGGGGATGATCATGGCACAGTTGCATAAAAGACCCACTGACCACAAAAGTAGAAGTTTAAAAGAACAAAAGGCATTTCAGCTCCTATACAGGAGCCTTATCCACAGTGGCATCAGGAAGTGAAACATTTTTTGTTCTCTTAAACTTTTATTTCTGCGGTCAGCGTCTGTATTTCTTATACAACTGTGCCATAATGTCAAAGCCGATTGTCATCATAACACTGCAAAGTCACTTGCAGCAGCAGCGACAAATACAGGTCACTGTTATAATACATTGCAAGCACATTTTGTTGCTTCACCCGGCCATGTCTCAAGCACACCAACGCATTGAGTGATTCACCTGGGATCATTCTTATTGCAACGGTTCAAAATGCAAGCTTTTTTGTTGTTCATGTTTTACAATTGTGGCAGTAAAGCTTGTTGCTTCTAACACGAAGGTGAGAGGCACTACAGCTGTTCCTCACTGCAGCAAGGCAGCTTGAATGTGAGCGAGGTCACGTTATCATGTGACAGGTGGTGCAGACGAGGTCAAGGTTTTAAGCGTAATTAACTAAACTTGACATATTAATTTTGCAGACACGTGTCATGCAGACACGTCATACCATGCAGGAAAGGTGAAAATGCTGGCTTGTAAAACAGTAAATGCGAGAAAATGTGATACTAGTGAGGTGACAACGTGTTTCAAGAGATGACGACTAGAAAATGGTGTCAAGCAATATCAACATACCAGTGTTATGTGAGCAGAAAGAATTGCTACAGAAATTCTGAGAATTGTCTGCTAAAGTGTAGGCATTCTTTGGCTCAGCTGTTACTTCGCTTTTGCTTACTTATGTTGCTAGCTTATGCAGATCTACCTGTCACTTTTTCTGGGGTTAAAGAATGCTTGCACATTAGTAGACAATTCTCAGAATTTCAGCAGAATTTTTTTATCGAGCATCGCCGTATAACATCGTTTTCGATCCACTTCTGAACACCCCCTTTCCTCTTCTTGCTGCCGATTATCTCCTAGTTCCTGCCGCTGTTCTTGTTCTTCCTTCTGCCAACTAAAATATTCCTGTTGTCTTAACTTGACCAATTACACACTTATTTCCTAGTTAGAAAGCATTACGGGACAGACACAGTTTCTCAGGAGTACAAATTTGGTTGCTGCTCGCTAGTCACAATTCATTTGTGCTTTTAGTGCATACAACTGCGTAATTTTTCTTTTGCGCCATAACAAGCGACTCTTATGACCAGCTTCATCGGTGCAGTAATGCACTGCCCAGTGCGTACAGTGAGACCGACACATGTGCATGGCATGCTGTGAAGTACTTATGTTGAACAGGGAGTTTGAATAAGGTGCGTGTGTAGCTATCAGAGATGCCTGATAGGATGCAGTGAACTTCTGCTCTTGCACAGTATTCAATCTTTTTATGAACAGTGCACAAGCACAGAAGTTAAAGGCGGTGGTGTCCCCAATCCTCGTCTTTACACTTACAGTGATCTGTAGTGTTGCTGATGCTTGCACACAACAAGATGGGCAATGGAGCGAAGTCTGGCGGCCGTGCCTGAATTTGCTACCACACTTGCGCAGACCCATGGTTTCTAGGGCGTGATTTGCCCCGAGCATTTGCCGTCCCACTGAGCGTACTGTCATACAAAGGAGAAATGTATGTCGGCTAGCATTCTGTATTTAGCGGCTGACGGGAGCAGATGCTCCAGCCAGCCATGTGGATCAGGTCTGCTTGTAAGATCTTGTACAAACAATCAAGCTGTGCGAGCAGGACGTGTAAATGGGAGGTGGTACTAGTCCAGCTCACTTGGCGAGGTGCATACAGATGCGTCGCACCGATGATTCACAAGCAAGTTTGTTCTCGTTTCTCGGCCAATCAGAAATGAGTCACCTAAATGCCGTCAGAGGTGCTATTCTGGACATGGTCACACTCAACCATGTCAGGTCAATTTATTATTTTTTTGAAAAAATCATTTGAGGAGCAGCTGGGAACCAAAAACGATACTTTTGCCTCATATGGCCCCCACTCCCTTTATGCTGTATCAGAAACATGTGGCAAAAAACTTATGCAGCTTTCACAATTTTTACAACCAATCTAAGCAATAGTATGCAGCACATGAAAGTATAACAATCATAATGCTATAGCCCAATATTTCAAACAAGTAATAGATAGCTTTACACGCATGCATAATCAACTTACATGCATTCATATACACAGCTATAAACATACGTGCATGATACATAGTATGACTCTGTTTCATTGCTTGCTGTAGACAGTGAAGTAGACGGCTAAATGGACAGTGGCCATCTTAAGAGCAAGCTTTAGCACAGGCCTTCTATCTAAATACATGGGAAAGAAGAAATCGTATTTCTCGGCAACTGCTGTATCAGAGCGAATAAGGTTTGTTGCATCTAAAAAAAGAAGTTAAAATCCAGCGACTGTTGGTAGGAAATTTTTTATTTAGGCCATCAGTTTCTTAATAAAAATGATTAAAAATCGCAGATTTTTATTAAACGAAACTATAATGTTTACAACTCTAGCTCTGCAATGGAAACAATATAAGAATTCTGTACATTGCATCTAATAGTACATCTGAAGCGGACAAAACTGATGTATTACACATGACTCAAG
Organism: Dermacentor andersoni; assembly: GCF_023375885.2. Taxonomy (NCBI): domain Eukaryota; kingdom Metazoa; phylum Arthropoda; class Arachnida; order Ixodida; family Ixodidae; genus Dermacentor; species Dermacentor andersoni. Next base: position 210,036,032 of record NC_092817.1, on the reverse strand, counting down.
TTTATCATTAATATGTGACTATAACTCTTGTAAAACCCTTGTAGACAATGTAACAAGTTCACGTAAGATATAAACTGACATCAAATTTGTCCGCCTTGAATGCTCTAATGGATGCAGTTTACAGAACTGCGATATCTATTCTGGATGCAGAGCTATGAATTTGTAAACTTTGTGCTCTTATTTTTTTTCTAGCTTAGCAATTTTTGAAGGTTCATTTTAAGATCTTCAGGCCCTAAATTGAAATTCCACTTCCAACAATCATTAGAATTTAACTTTCTCTCGGAAATGCAACAAATTAAATTAAAATCGGCCCAGTGGTTATCTCAGAAAAGCGTTTCTGCATTTGACATGTATTTGAATAGGCGGCTTCAGAGTTGGGCCCGAGCTAACACTTCCTTTTAAGTCTTGTTCTAATTCTCATGAAGATGTCATAGTAGACAGCTTTGTGAAGACAGCATCGTGGTAAAAAATTATGGCTCCTTTCCTGCCCAAACAAAATGGCGGCCGAGCAGGACACTTGGAAACTGAATGGGAAGGTTGTATGTGCACATATACAACCATGTGCACAAGAAAAGGTAGACACCCTTTTCTGTGCCCTTAATGTAAGCCACATCATGTTTTTCATGGATTTGCAGGTGAAAAATCTTAAAATACAGAAAAAATATCTACTTTTCTCTTCTTTTTTCTCTTCGTCGCTGAGAAGTGACGTCACGTCGCAGAAGCATCTTCCATACGTCTTCCAGGCGGCTCGAAACACATTCCCTTACTTGGCCTCGAAGCTGTCTTGGCTGTCTCCTTAGCCATCTACGTGAACGGTGTCGGATGCTGACCAGAATTGTAACACGCCCTATATGTACTGCATGCTGTTGTCGGATTCACCACCTTGTCAAGACTCATTACATGGCTGCCATCTGATTGATTGCAAACAAATATGCAGCCTTAGAACAGAGAGATGACGATGATGACATAGAGGTAATGAATGAAACCGTAACTAGGCTAGCTTCAGAGGCAGCAATTGAAGTGGGCGGCAAGGCACCAATGCAACCAGTAGGCAAGCTCTCCCAAGTAACTAAGGACCTAATAAAGAAGCAATAAAGAATGAAAGTGTCTAACTCAAGAGATAAGATAGAATTCGCGGAACTGTCAAAACTGATCAACAAGGCGAAAATAAATCATTCGAAACCATAATGTGAGAAAGACTGAAGAAGCGTAAGAAATGGACGCAGCCTGAAATCAGTGAGAAGGAAACTTGGCATAGGGCAAACCAAGATGTATGCATTGAAAGATAAGCAGGGTAATATCATCAGCAATCTCAAAGATATAGTAAAAGCAAAGAAGAATACAGTACCCAGAATGTACAGCAGAATGTACAGTACCCAGAGGAGTCAGGATACCTCCATTAGAAACAGTAATGAACAGGATACAGAAACTCCTCCTATAACTAGCGATGAGGTCAGAAGGGCCTTGCACGACATGAAACGAGGAAGAGTGGCAGAGAAGATGGAATAACAGTCGATTTAATCAAAGGTGGAGGAGACATAATGCTTGGAAAACTGGTGGCTCTTTATACGAAGTGTCTGTCGACTGCAAGGGTCCCTGAAAATTGGAAGAATGCAAACATTATACTAATCCACAAAAAGGGAGACGTGTTAAGGAATTGAAAAATTATAGGCCCATTAGCTTACTCCTAGTATTATGTAAAATATTTACCAAAATAATCTCCAATAGAATGAGGGCAATACTGGACTTTAGTCAACCAAGGGAACAGTTTGGCTTCTGGAAGGGATACTCTACAATGGATCACATCTATGTTATTGATCACGTAATCGAGAAATCCGCAGCGTATAATAAGCCTCTCTGTATGGCTTTCATAGTTTACGAAAAGGCATTTGGTTCAGTAGACATACCAGCAGTCATGGAGGCATTGCGTAATCAAGGAGTACAGACCGCTTACTTAACTACCTTGGAAAACATCTGCAGAGGTTCCACAGCTACCTTACTTCTACACAAGAAAAGCAGAAAGATACCCGTAAAGAAAGGGGTCAGACAGGGAGACACAATCTCTTCAATGCTATTCACTGCGTGCTCATATGAAGTATTCAAGCTATTAAACTGGGAAGGCTTAGGAATAAGGATCGACGGCAAATATCTCGGCAACCTTCGGTTTGCCGATGACATTGTTCTATTCAGCAACAATGCAGATGAATTACAACAAATGATCGAGGACCTTAACATAGAGAGTGTAAGAGTGGGGTTGACGATTAGTATGCAGAAGACAAAGATAATGATGAATAGCCGGGCAAGGGAACAAGAGTTAATGATCACCAGTCAGTGTCTAGAGTCTGTGAAGGAGTACGTTTACCTAGGCCAACTAATCACAGGGACTCCTGAGCATGAGAGGAAATTCATAGAAGAATAAGAATGGGTTCGACCGCATACGGCAGACATTATCAGCTCCTGACTAGAAGCTTACCATTACCATTGAAAAGGAAGGTGTACAATGAGTGCATTTTACCAGTGCTGACATATGGGGCAGAGACTTGGAGACTGACAAAGAAACTTGGGAACAAGTTAAGGACCGTGCTAAGAGTGATGGAATGAAGATTGCTAGGCATAACGTTAAGAGATAGAAAGAGAGCGGTTTGGATCAGAGAGCAAACGGGTATAGCCGATATTATAATTGACATTAAGAGAAAGAAAATGGAGCTGGGCAGGTCATGTAATGCGCGGGTTAGATAACCGTTGGACCATTAGGGTTACAGAATGGGCACCAAGAGAAGGGAAACGCAGTCGAGGACGGCAGAAGACAAGGTAGAGCGATGAAAATATGAAATTCGCGGGCGCTAATTGAAATCGGTTGGCACAGGACAGGGGTAATTGGAGATCGCAGGGAGAGGCCTTCGTCCTGCAGTGGACATAAAACAGGCTGATGATGATGATTGATGATTCAATTTGCAAACATGGCGGAATCTTTTGGCTTGACCTGCCCGAATTGAATTTTCTGCAGGGCTATAATCAGATCATGTTGCTCATGTGCCAAAGCTTCACAAGCACCACACTGTTTTGTTCTTAAGCACGGATTCATACCAAATGTCCAGCTTTCCGTCTTGCTTATCAGGAATTTTTATGTTAACTGGATTTGTAAATTACATTCCTAGAATACCAGAAATGTCAGTCTAACAAAGAATATATTCGTCAGCCAAGAAAGGTGCAAGAACAAAAATGAGGTTCAAATTTCTACGCTTCTCGTGACATTGTGAGATCTGGACAGCGTCCACTGAAGTTTATAGTTAAACCTCTACAGCACAATTTTTATTTCCTCATAATGTTATTCATTGAGTTGCAGGGAAGCATAACAGAAGCTTTACTCCCATGGAAACTAACTTTAGCGGACTCCTGCGGTATGAATTTGCAGAAAAAGGATATGTTGCCTATTTGCAACAACAGGCAAATAAAGAAGTTGGAGGTGAAAGATAGACTTAGTGCGATTCATACTCAGATGCTTATTTGCACGTGACGATCATTGGTGCACTTATTGCACACATATTGAATCGAAACGAACTTACACTCATGGTTGTCGTCACTCTCAGAAACGTCACTGCCTTCACTATCGGAAGGAATTGCTTGGCCATAAAAGCATCTAGGAGCCATTTCGCTTCTCAAAAGAAACAAAAAACATGTACATGTTTTGCATTCGCGCAATATAGCAACATATCGTCGCCAAGAACAAGCTATTCCGAGATAAAGTTTTTTTGCATCTATGTAGTCAGGAGGATGTGTAGCTTAGCGTACGAATTTTTTTTTTTTTTTTGCATTTTGTCTTATGGAGAAGTACATTTATAATTGGCAAGACTTACCGGTATCACTGCTCGTGGGCGCACACAGCCTCCGCCACGTTTTTTTTTTTTTTGGTAGAAGATCTGAAGAATGAGCACAGATGGCAGCACAAGGCGGTGCGTTTTTCAGACGAATGTTGCGGAAATGCAATGTGTACAGGCAGCTCCGAACGGACTTTGCTTCTGTTTTTAATGCTATTCATTGGAATGTTGCGTAAATGCAACAAGGTGCAGTAAGGGGTTAATATCGATAAACAAAAGGTTGCATTGCATTCTAAATGAATAAAAGACTCTACTCAGTGAGCTTTCCCCCAGAAAAACATGTCACGCATGAAAAATTTGTGATGTCATACATGTACCGATGCTGTGATGCGATGTAAAGTTTGAGAGATGAATCTTTACACTTTCTTTCCTCTGCGAGTAACCAACCTTTGTTCCCCAAATTAATGCAAATTGAGTATTGAAAACATACCTTGTCAGTCTAAAAATACTATAACAGTGTTGCTTTTGTGTCCCTTTAAGATCTCCTTCCTTGTTGAAAGAAGCCTATGAAGACACTCCCCTTAACAAAGATAAGCAGGTTTATTTACTTATTTAAAATGAAGGTTACGGGCAGGCTTAAAATAGCCTCTGAAATGAAGTCCCTGCTGCGCTGCTATCCAGATTACGTGGATATGTGAGAAAGCTCTGGCACTGCTCATCTTGATAGAAGCATTAAAGGGCAACTCCGGTGTTTTTCTTTTAAGTGTATGCATTAAGATATGGTCATGTTCAAATGACATTGACAATCCTGTCACCAGTAGGGTGGTTCAGTTGGCTTAGAAACTCATCAATAATTTTAAATAACGAATAAACGAAGTACCAAAACCAAAATGGGTAGCTGCTTTGTCTGACATCACGATAGGTCGATGACGTCAGATCCTATACTACTGCAAGTAAACAGCCACAATCAATCAATCAATCAACTTTATTTCCTTTGGATAGAAGGAGTACAGGACTAAAAGCTTGAGCAGCTTGACGAGGTCCCGAGCCCGTTACAGTTGGCAAAACAGCAGGATGATGGTCAGTCATGCACAAAGAGTTCAAATAAATCGATGAATATTACATAACGTCGAGTAACACAAAATTTTATAAAAAGCGCAAAACAACACAACCCATTTGCATCGGCTTGAAACAGCATAAACATGAAAACCAGCGATCGACAAGAAGAGGGACAAAAAAAAAATCGAAAGGATGTACTATTTCTGAACAATGGACTGGGCGAAGCACTTAATGAGACAATTTTGATTACACAAAGGCTCAAAACCTTCATGGTTTAATAAGTTTAGAAGGGAAGGTAGCTTGTAGGACAAAGATTGTTCATCGTAAGTAGTTCTAGGGCTGGGTACAGTCCACATTTCTTTGTGCCTGGTTGGACGAACACTTGTGTTTGCTTTTAACTTAGCAAGATTAATCATGGTATCGGTACCATACTTAACACAAGCTTTATAACACAATTTCAGCCTTATTATATGAACAATGGGTGCCAAACATGCAGAATACATGCTAAACTCGCAGTACGCATGGTGCTAATGTCAATAAAGCAAAACAGACAATGCCTCCTGATGACACGGGAAGCGTTTACAGCTCTTTCGAACTAGGCAGCGGTGATTTCAGCGACAGTATGAGCGCTGAAGGATCGGTGTTTGCTTTTTACCAGTGGCCGCCATGTGAGGCAGCTGATGTGCACCAGCTCAATGCATTGTGCTGCGGCGAAAGGAAAAGAAGCACCAGTTTTCATGTCTGTCAAAACAATGATTGCAGGCCATCATAGCAGGGAAAAAAGAGCTAGCTTTGTTGTTTCTGAACGAAGTGGTGGTCTCTGATGTCACGAACACAGGTTGGCCAGTAAAATGTAATACATTCGTAGGCATGAGTCAAGAACAAGCAACCAATCTTTAAAATTCATTTTCTGGAGAACTAACTGACTTGCAGCCATATCATTTGGCACAGATAATCAGAGTGCCAAAGAGAATGTTTATTCAAAATTTTATTAAGGTCAGTGGACATTGAAAACATCACTAGAGTTGCCCTTTAAGCATTCAGTAATTGTTCAATTGCATTCCTTTAGCTGGCTTTACGCCTTTGGGGAAGCTGGATCAAATACCGAAAAAAATATGTATCTAATCCTGATGCATGCATGGCCTTGTTTGGTAGATGTTTCACTGTGTCGATTCAAGGACACAGTACTGCAAGCTGGCCTCTTATGTTAAGAACTGGCCTTCATTGACTGCACTGTCCATGAAACATTGCAACACATGGAAAGTGCATCTATAAAGTTCTTGTAGTTGTGTTCAAAAAGTGGGTTATATATATCTGGGCCGACCAGCTTCTTCCATAGGCTGGCACCTGGAACTTGCTTTAACCTTGCTTTAACCGTGCTTTTTTTATTGAAAACTTCAATTCCCAGCGAGGGTTGTTTTAAAGTTTGTTATTTCTTTGCTGCTTGCGATGCTTTTGCACCAGCAAGTGAATTACAAAACGAATGGCAAGTGCAACTACAGCCCATTTGAGGGGGGCATTGTTGCGTAGGTGATGCCAGCGCCTAGTCACTGCCTTTGGTACATGGAAAACAATTTAATGTCGGACAAACAGGGTTTTTCTTGGCAGCTGCCACTTAACTGATGTTAGCACACCTGTCAAGACCGCCTTTCGTCAGCCTTGTTTCGAGAAGTACATTGCAAGTTATTTATTCACATTTGAAGTTGGTAAAGTGCGGAATCTTGGTGATGATGATCTCTAGTGGCATCTCCTTTGAAATGAGGTAGCAAGAAATAGTACTCACCTCACAGTACGAGCGAGCAGCACCTGTCGGGTGAGGTCATCTTTTTTTTTTTTGGTTTCCCATTGGCCAGCTGTAAGTTCCAGAAGAACTACAAAGTAAGCTTGTTGGTGAGTTTGTTAAATAAAAATTCAAAACAAGTACATACAAACAGGACAGATGAAAGTGCTGTCTTGTCTGTGCTTTATTTCTTGCACTCATTCAGCTCCACAGCTCCAAGTTTGTACCCAATACTGCACCTGGGACTGGTTCCCTAGGGTCATAAAAAGGTTAAGAAAGAGAATGGTTATCATTGCTTCACATAGGCGCATGAAAAACAATTTTGAATTGGAGTTTGTTTTTTATGGTCTTTGCTGTGCCCATAACCGCCAGTGTGCATGAACCCAGCACTGTTCTGTGGAGAGACACTGGAGCACGTGCATGCGTCTTCACCGTGAGCAGACAGTTCACTGCTTAACCGCAACTGCGCCGAAGTGAGGTACTCCTTCGACCGTATCTCCGAGTAATGTAAATAACTGTACGCACGCATCCTCCGATTGGTCTTCATCTGCCGCACGCCGCATCTAGCCACCACCCGTAGATGCCAACTGGCACCTCATTGACGTGTGCTTCTTTACAGTGTTAAAATGGCATGTGCCGAGCTGATGTTCCAGAAAATGCAATCGGCGCAAATATAACCGTGGAGGGGAAATGTTTCGTGTGCCACATGTTTGCGTTGAGGATGTTTCGTGATCAATCTTATGCGGCACTTTCTGCACAAATCTTGGATAGGGAAGCGAATGTTCAACCATTATTCCATCACTCTAAGCTCGCTGCTGCATTAAAGCCTTTGTCGCTGAGGCTTTGCACCTTGTGATCCGTTCACCTGGAGTTGTCTGCTCAACTGATGAATGTGGTGAGTGGCGAGACTCAACTCATTTATTTAGAAATGGGCAGAAGGGGTTCCATCTGTGGGATCACCACCTTGCCGGTGTTGTGCAGAAAGTATTTTTGGCCTGTGGAAGACAATGGGAGTAATTGGGGCCAGTGCTTTGAACACTTTTGCTTCATTTCCGTGAATGACTACTGCACTGACCTGAGAAGACTCCTTGATGTGGCTAATGCATGCCTGCCCGTGTTTGGCTTTGCTCAACAGATAGCAACCACTCTTGTATGATTAAATAAAATACCACACATAGTGCATGGAGTAAGAAAGGCCACATAACACCTGTTTGAGGAACGGGAAAATTGCAAGTGTTTTTGAACTATAAACTTTATACATGCTTGCATCTAAATTTTGAGACATCCCAATAAAGGGGAGTATGGTAGCGCGATTCAATGACGGGACAAGAGAAGACACAAAGGGACACACACAGTGCTGTGTGTGTCCCTTTGTGTCTTCTCTTGTCCCGTCTTTGAATCACGCTACCATACTCCCCTTGAAGATGCATTACCAACAAGCCCACATTGCAACCCTCGGGAATCCCAATAAAAGACTGTGAGTGAAATGCTATCACAAAGTGAACAAAACAAATGAGTGGAAAGATGCCTTGCATTGTATTCATGGCAACTGCGATTTCACACGTGGCCTATTAGAGTTCGTTGTGACACCGGCTCTTGTTCCTTTTGAATCCTCATGTTTACAGAGTTCTGGCGAGTGTCATCGACCATAGCTTTAAAAGTGTGCTACAAAAGTCTTAGCATGACTTTTGGCTTCATGCGTAGAGGCCTGCAGAAGACGGTCATAAAATTACAGCACATCTCTGTCACAGTGTATGCAAGAAGCTCATTGCCTCAGCGCTCTGCGCACTAAACTCTGAATACCTCCCGCTGTTGTTCACTGCTATGTTCGTGCAATGCGGCATGAGCTTGCAATGTATTTTGCACTTTGCACGTCAAGTTACAGAGTTGCTCTCACTGAATCTCTGTATTCCTTGCCGAAACAGAACGCCATTTTATAGCAATCGTGCTGCCTGAGTTTATTCTCATGTACAAACTTCTGAACCGCTTTCGTTTGCCCTGTTGCCGAAAGTTACACGAAGGAGTCAGCTGCACCACATAATAGGTATACTAGAAATATTTGTAAGCTTAGTCGGTGTTGTTTACAAAGGTGTGGAAGTCTAGCTAAGGAGTTTTGTGATGCACTGTCGATACCCCAAAGTGGCCACACTTGTGTAATTGCTAGGTTCACATGTATATGTGTGTGTGTGTGCGTACGCCTGCACAGCACCCAGGACTCTACTGCCGAATCTTGCCCTCCGCAAAAGAAACCTGCCACCAGCTTGTTCTAGTGGTATCCTGGCAAAGTGCTTTGTTTCAGCCACAAGCTTATGTGACTGAACGGAATGCTGTGATGAAATTGACATGCCGCATGTCATGCGCAAGGGGGGAATAAAGCTTTTCTGCTGTTGTGAAGATGTGTGTGTCCTTCCTGCATCCCACAGCAGGCCCATGATTCGTACCCTGCAAGATGAGACCAGTGAACCTAATTGCATCAATCCTGCTTTATATCTTGTCATCCGTCGCGCCGTATGGTCAATTCCAGCGATAACGGGGATGTGGCATCAATGAAAAATGAATCGAATGGTTATAAAATATATGCCATTTCCTGGAATGCCCCCCTTTGGTAGCAGTCTTATTTCTTAATACAAGATGTTCCAGCATTTCCACACCAAGCATAATAATGAAAATAAAGTGAAACTGTGTGTGTATATAAAACAATTGTCATACCTTAATCAACAGCAATCTAATGAAGACCCAAATATTTTTTTTACTGAATAATATTATAAAAATATTCTAATAATTTCAAATGTGTCATTGATATATTTATGGCAATATTTGACAATGTGTTTTCAAACACGTTCGAAAATATTGATTTCACTTGTTTGCGTGGTTCCTTTTTCTGTGACCATAGTGCATAACGTAGTGACCCTGAGATAGGAAAGAATGATGAGAATGATGCACTGAGTTTCAAACGAATTTTTATTTCGAGAAGAGATGCATTAAATTTTTACCCAATGTAACAACAAATAATTGTAACCCACAGAGGGAGACTGGGCAAATCGCGGCGGGCATATGGCATATGGTCATATGGCATATGGCATTGCAGAGTCCAGATAAACCATTTCGCGTCTACTTAATGCAGCTGCGATGCTGACACAGCTAGCATCCGCTTTTGCAATCAAGCTCGCTTCCACAATTTCCTACGTATTTTTATCGCCATCTGCATGCAACACACACCATTCTTTAAACAATGGTTCGCAAGCACAGTCGTCGCAGCTTACTAATATTGATTCAACATTTGTTCGCACTTCCTTTAAGGCACCTCGCGATTTGCCCTATGTATGCTTTGCCACATTTAAATTAAAACGATAAACCACGCCTTGAGCACAGGACATGAAAGTGCACTGGTGTTTTTCACACAGCCTCAGTCCACATACGGATGGATCTGTCCTGTAGCCTGGGAGAATGTGGGTACGTTTCGAGAGACCAGAAAATATATTAACTTCACTTGCTCATTTCTGGCCACCCATGTGATATGCCACGCATATGCCACGCATTAATTCGCTCACACATATGATACAGTATTTAGTTTTCTCAGTGCATTTTTTGCCACTAAGATAAAGAGTATAATGAAGGTACGTTGCATCCATCAGGCACTCTTTCAGCCTTCTTTTGGACATCGCATGAGGGCACATTTTGCAGAGCACATTAACGAGACAAAAAGATTTGCAATTGCTTGCTTCACCAGGTTTAAATGTGATGAAGCATGCGGTAGGTGCGTCTTTTTTACCCAAAGGTGATATTCCCAACATACACGATTTGCAGAACGTAAAGGTGTGATACCTAAAAATTGGATGATGTGTCATTAACTGGTAGCTTGTGCAATGACCAGATTGTCATCAAGACACCCACGGAACAAAGCAATCGCATCGTTCACTATCTCAGTGTTATAGTTTATGGCTTAAATTCATACAACGCTAGGTATCATTGTTAAGGACAGTTCACCCAGGGCCGTCAAGGTAGCATGGGCCTGGCCGTCTATAGCTTGACCAGCATGAAGGAGCCCAGGCAGAGACGAAAGGTGATCCACGTAGTGAGTAACAAACAAAGGAGCGGCCAGCTCTACAAGCCTCCTCACAGAGAACGACACACAGTCAAACTTGCTCAAATGCTGAAGTATGTTGGTGGTGTTAAGAACAGCCAGCTGCAGTGCAAAGTTTTGCCAACCCGTTGCAACTGTGGAAGCAACATCTCGGGAGCATCGCCGCCAACCTCTAGCTACGGCGTGGCGAAGTCAACTTTGTCTCGGTATCAATACGCGCATCCTCCAATCTCCGTCGGTTCAGCTAGGATGCGTTGTGACGGAAGTAGTTCAGCGGGCCAACTATTGTTCCCAAACTCCCCAACGCGGACCTGATCTGCTACGGGTGCACGAGTTGCCGCGGGAACGCCGATTTGCGCTGCTTCCCACGCACCGACCAAGACACAAGACTACGCGCTACCCGGAACGGCTCCGAGTTCTACGGGGCCCCTCTAACGTCGGCTCCGGACCTTCGCACTTGTGTGTATGCGTGTGTGCGTGTGTGTGTGTAAACCGTGCCGCGGGGAGGCGGCTAGTTTGCGATGACTAAACGAACGTTCGCATCACCTTGTATCGGGAGAGGACCGATTGTTTAAAAACCGCTGTTGTGCAGCTGCTCAGGTCACTCTCTCTCAAGCAGTCATGTTAGACTGATGTACTTTCTCAAACAGTCATGTTAGACTGATATAAATACTGTAAATAAACCCATATCCCTCGTTCTCGATGAGAAGCAGTCCTTCCCTTCATCAACGTCCTCAGCGTGGATAAGTTGGACGACAGCATGGGCCAGCTACCTTCGAATTCATGCCGGACTCCAATCTTGACAATGGATCACGAGCGATGGGATTGAGCCCCCAATCATAACAGTGGGAGCGTGCTTTATTTGCAAGGCGACTCAATATAGCACCCACAAAGAGTATAGGAACCCCTGAGCACACGTGCATCCTTCATGTAAGCTCATAGTTGGCTTAGCGGTTGAAGGTGGTTCTACCTTTTTCACAGTCACTGTCGCTAAGTGACATCATGCACAACATAGATGCCTCAGAAACGTGGATACAGTGGCTCATTGAAGGGAAAGAAGTCATGAATGCCAAGTGCATTATTTGTTCCGGGGCATGTGGAAGCACAAAGGCCTGCAGTGCATCATCTGTCAATGTGCAAGGGCTTTGCCTGCAGACGTCGCATGTCCGAGAGAAGCCGCATGGGCTGGAATTTATTTATTACCGGGAAGGTTCTTTCAAGGTACGTTTGCCTTGTTTTTTCTCTTTTTCTTTGTGCTAATTGCAACTGCCCGCAAAGCCTACCTTTCACGCACTGCTGTTTCACAACAGAGAGCAATTTTATTGCTATATGATGTTTTCAAGCTCCTTTCGCACATTGAGTTATGGGCAGATATATTTAAATTCGATAATTATTGGAAGGATATTGCTAAGGTTATCACAACTGCGATTTTTCAGACGTCTTTTTTCTATGCTGTTAAGCTGGTGCATGCACATGTAAAGAAAGCCATGCTGGTTGTTTTATTTTGCTTGAAGGAGTTGTATTATTGTTCGGGTGATGAGGAGTCTCGACAGAAAGTTCTTGCGCTTACGTCGCGAATTCTGTAGCTGTGTTTTATGTTCTACCAATTTTGTTTTAAAGGCCACTGTAGCTGCGTTGGTGCACGGGGTGCAGCTCAGAAGTACATGCGTTTCTGGTGAGACGAGACAACGGCAACCACACGGAGGGCTGCTGCCAGTGAAGCATGGTCAAATACTTACTATGGCCTTCCAGGTAGATCTACTGTAGCATTTCTGTGTTTGTAGCTGTGACAAAGTGCTACAAGCATGTCAGTTTTTATCATAAATGCTCGTGCGTTCTCCTTGCACCGGCCACAAGTTCGCAGTTCGAGCTTGGCTGCGCAGCGGAGCACGGGGTGCAGCGAGAATGAAAACATGTTTCTGGCGAAACGAGAGACTGCGGCAACCACACACTATAGGTTGACGCACCTGAAACCTGAGCAAATAGTTGTGACGCTTGCCCACGTACTACATATACCCGGGATCAAAGCCACACCGTTGTTTGAGTATGCGATTGCTTTTCAATTTTATCTTGCACAAATTGTGCATAAAAACAGATAACCATGCATACAGGCAACCACGAAAAAAGCAAGCAAGTTCGCTACCGCCGCACCATCTGCGGTTACTCCGATACTCCTTGAAAAAAATTCGCCAATTGGTGCGGGGGCGTGAGAGTCTACGGAACTTGTGAATAGAATCCAGAACACCCTTACTTAGGAGAAAGAAAGAATGAATGCTCTCCACGCTTGCGGCCGTCGTTCGTTGCACGTAGGCAGCTCAGTGGTCCCTCTAACCACCACTGGCCCAGCAGAGGAAAAGGCACTGATGGACGTGGATGGATGGGTGTATGTTATGAACGTCCCCTTTGGAACGGGGAAGTGGGTTGTGTCAGCCAGCTCTTGCTGCACACGGACACTGCCGGCGCCTCCCTTGTGGAGAAGGAATGCATGCGCGAAGCTTAACCCACTCACTTCATGCAGGGCACCACGGGGGAAGACCAGAATGCGTGCACAAATGCTAATTAACGTCTTTTTGTCGTTGCGGCCTCCTAAGGTGGTTTATTTAACCGTTGCGGGCGGCTCAGCATATTTGAAATGTTAGGGCTTTCATCGTTGCTTTGGTGCACAACACAATTTGTTCAACACACAGGCCAGTCGTTACAATGCCTATACATTCTTCTTTTTTTAATTTTGACGATAGCGTATTTTCACTTGACATTTGTTATGGTGGGTGAGAACCAAATCGTTCAAGAAAGGCACCAAACAAAATCCGATACCAACTCCTTTCTTCAGAAGGTAAAAGGGATACTGAACAAAATTTTTGCAGGCGAGACTTTTAGTCCAAATGAAAGCTTTGGTGCTGGAATTGATTGACACAACTTTGTTTTCAGGCAGAAACTAGAAAATAATAAATTTCATGCAGTTTTACGAAATATAACATCTGGCGGCCACACCATGAACTAGAGGAAGTGACGTTCCTGTACACCGGTGAGCCAGCCGTCGCCCGCGTCTCTCCACATGCATGGACGGCGCCAGCAGCGCCAGCGAATGACGTCTCAACAGCGCAAGTTGCACTCAGCCGCATACTTCTTTTCGCAAGTGGAGCATGTGCCCAAGTATTGAAAATCGCCGTTTGTGTTTTGCGTTACTTTGTAACACACAGCATATCCAACTGGTGCGATAAATGGCTCATTCGACTAAACGTTAATAAATGTAAAACAATGCATGTATGGGGCCGCACTAACACTGACAACACGATACTTCTCTTGAATCTGTCAACTCGTAAAAATACCTAGGTGTTCGTATTTCACGTAACTTATCATGGCATACGCACATCAAACGTCACTAATAACGCTAACCGGGTTCTTGGATACTTGCGTCGAAATTTCTCTGCCGCGTCTATGCCGATAAAGCTTACCCTCTACAAAACATTAGTGTGACCAAAGCTAGAAATATGCATCCACGGTATGGGATCCCTTTCAAATCACACCGATAAACACACTAGAATCCATCCAGAATCGCGCAGCACGTTTAATCTTACCGAACTATTCCCGTTACGCCAGCATTACTTCCATGAAAAACACACTTGCTTTACCGGACCTTTCATTGCGCCGTAAATGTTTTAGACTGTCTTTTCCACAGGCTGTATCACGACAACCCACTATTAAACGATCATCTTATTACTCGCCCTTCATACATTTCATCCCGTTTCGATCACATGTTTAAAGTTGGTGTTCCATTTTTTAGAACAACATGTCGTGGTTCTTTTTTTCCTAAGACCAGCGCCGAATGGAACGACCTTCCTCCCTCCATCGCTGCCATTTCTGACGTTGACAACTTCAAGACTGCTGTATTTTCTGCCGTTTTGTAATAGCTATTATTGTATAATTATGTACTGTTTTTTTTTTTTTTTTCACTTACCACTCCTTTCTTAATATGCCTTCGGGCCAGGAAAGTATCCGAAATAAATAAAATAAATAAGTAATGTGATGAGTGAAGCACCTGGCACAACGTAGGAGTATGCCTCTGCGCTGCTGCGTGCAAGGGTACCGGTGTGGGTAAAGTGTCGTTGGGCGAGACAAGCCGTGTCACACCTTTCCGGCAGAGCCAAAGCTTCGAATGCGCACCCATCGCAGTCATCATGGGGTATACTGTCAAAGCGTAGCTTTCTGTGCTCTAAACACTTCCCCAGTGAACCATTTATGTCCCATAGATGTCCATAAAACATATTTGCTTTAAACATTGCACATATCTATAGATATCTCTATTTCTCTAAACAGCATTACAAATACGTACTATGGATAACCTAAGTTTCATCTAGATCACGTTGCTGTAACTGTTTATTTATTTATTTATTTATTTATTTATTTATTTATTTATTTATTATACCTCAAAGGTCCCTGGACAGGACATCACATGAGGGGTGGGCACATTGAAAAAACGGCGTGTCAGGTTAGGTTATGTGACTTGCAAGATGGTCTTCGGTGGCAGCTTTCAAACGAGAAATGTCAGTGATGAGGGCAATGTCAGAAGGAAGGGTATTTCATTCACGGGCTGTGTATTGAAAAAAAGAACGCCGATACGTAGTGGAATGGGCGTGAGGTAAATACACAGCATTAGGATGTGTGTGGCAGGAAAAACGATGGGCTGGAATGATGACCTGGTTACCTGTGGGCTGTAAATGAAAGAAGCTAAAAAATGAAAGACGAGCACTTTTTCGGCGGGAGGTGAGCGAGGGAAGACACAACCTGGATTTTAAGGCCACTTGTGGAATAGGAGTAGTCAGAAATAATGAATCTGGCCGCTCGCTTCTGAACCGATTCAATGGTATTAATCATATTAATCTGATGGTTGTCATAAATAGCACAAGCATATTCTAGTTTAGTTCGAATTAAGGTTTTATATGCTAGTAGTTAGACTGAAGGAGGTGCTGATGACAAGTTACGGTGTAGATAACCTTATAATATATAGTAATCGGTTGCAGGAATTAGTTAAATCATTTATATGATGGGTTTAAGATGCATGTTGAAAGCATGTCGCAGCTGGACATAAGTGACCTCTAATAGATGTTTCCTCTTGTGATACAGGCGCGGTTCATAGAACATCTGCTGGATCTTTTGTTCACGCTATAATGAGCTGCATGCCTGCAAGTGCCACAGCAGATGTAAGTACTATTGAATACAAATGAAATGCGAACAGCAGGGCGTGTGGCCAAAGCATAACCTAGCACGCATTGTGCGGCATCGGCCAGCCATTTTGAACATGTACACATGCATGCGCATGTGGTTTCGACGCGGAATGCGGGGCTGCTTGTCCTAGTGCAATTACGTCACCTGTATTTGGTTTGAAGCTTGCATTCTGAAAAAAACTGTGGTTTTACGTGCCAAAACCATTTTCTGATTATGGAGCACGCCGTAGTGGGGGACTCCAGAAATTCGGACCACCTGGGGTTTTTTAATGTGCGCTTAAATCTAAGTACACGGGTTTTTTCGCCCTCATCGAAATGCGGCCGCCGTGGCCGGGATTCGATCCTGTGACCTCATGCTTGCAGCCACTAACACCATAGCTACTAAGCAACCACGGCGGGCAGCTTGTATTCTTGCCCCGCCATTGCAGTGCCATTGCATTTTCGGTGCTATTCAAATTACGATTAGACAGTGGCAGCTTTGATGGTGGTAACAAAAGCACAGCAACGGACATTAGGAAACTGGGTGCATGCCAGCTATATCATGCTACAGATGCGGCGATGGTGCTGACCACCATAACAGTGTCCCGCCAGGTGGGAATGGCACTGCTGAGGAGAGATGAGAAAACAACTTTCGGACAAAATACGGGTGACGTTTATCGTAGCAGGGTGAGCTGCACTCTGCGCAAGTACGTAATGACTGGCCGACGACACGTGCCTTTAGCTACGCTTCAGCCACATGCTCCGCTGTTCACATTGTCCTCAGTGGTGCATCTGGTGAAGCGCACTAATGCCACAGTTGTCACCATTGTTGGCAAGGAGCTGGTGACCTCGTTTGAAATGTTTTGTTAACGTATGTCAAAATATAAATTGCAGCACTCATGAGGTATCTTTCTTAAAGGGACACTAAAGCGAAACAATAAATCAGTTTAGACTAACGAAGCATTGTTTGAGAACCCTGCAGGCAGTCATTTAAAAAAAATAGTTTGATTATTAGATGAGAAAATGAAGGTCCAAGTATCAGTATATGAATTTCGCGCCGAAACCCCAGCGCCGGTACGTCAGCGTGACGTCAGGGATCCCAAAAGTATGTTTTCGCATTTGGGTCGCGTTGGCTGAATAAAGGTTCCCGAAACTTGCCATCTTTAATAGTTGGTTCCTTTAGGACACAATGTAGTCAGTCTGTACTGCTATATATAATTAGCAGGCCCTAGAAGATGCCGTCAAAATCCAAGACGTCACAGCCCCCAGGTGTAAGAACTTAAGTACGCGTCGCCACCCGTATTTCCTTTTTGGGCTTTTTCTGGCTTACCAAACGTCTTATTGTTGCAAGAGAGGTGTTTTTGGTGTTGTAGAATGGTAATTTACACATGCAGAAGAAATAATTTTTCACTTGTGTCCGTTTAAAGCCAAATCATTAAATGGCCGGCTCATAGGTAAAAAAATCTAATGTTTGGCATTATGGCACCAAAATTCAGTGGCACCGAAATTGGGGCTCGAACTGAGGATTCGAGCCCCGATTTCGGTGTCAAACAGGGCAAAGCGAATTAAGGCACAGTTCATTATGATAGAGTTAATCAAGGCAGTCTAATCTACCACCTTTGGTGAGAGTCGAACCCACTTGGAGATTTGGGCGAACCAGCCATATCTCCAAGTAGGATTCCAATTGACATCATGAAGGTCAAGAGGGGAACCCACGACCTTTGGCGCGAGTCAGACCCTCACTTTTCCGTGGGAGTCGGACACACGATCTTTGGTGTTAATTAAGGCAAAGTTAACGCATTCGAACCCATGATTCAACATAGAGAAATGGGCGAATCGGCCATATCTCTAAGTTGGATTCTAATTGACATGGTGAAGGTTGAGGGTAGAACCCACTACCTTTGGCATTAATTAAGGTGGAGTTAATTAGGATAGAGTTAAGTCCTTCGAAACCACGACATTTCGTGTTAATGAGGTCAAAGCTAGCTAAAGCACAGTTTAGGTAGCGTTAATTAAGACACTAGAACCATCGACCTTTAGTGGTAAACTAACCTACGACACTTTGTGTCAATTAGGACGAATATAATTAATATACTGCTAATTAATATAGTTAATTACGACAGTCGAACCATCGGCCCTTGGTGGAAATTGAACCCCAGACCGTTGATGTTATTTATGACAAAATTAAGACGTAATTAATACCGCATTAATTAAGACACCGGATCCCACGACCCTTTGTGGGGGAAAAGTAATAAGAAAATGCATTCGAGTGAGAATGACAAGTAATTTAAGGAAAGTCTCGTGCCTTTAGTGTATGCTAAAGTGCCTGTCTACTTTTACATATAGTCCGAGCACTCATCAAAATGTGAAAACTAGGCTCACAAAATCGTAGATCTGTATTTTGATCCTTATGAATTTTTTACAAATCGTGCAATGGCTACATGAAAAAAGTGATTTCAGTAACCACTACGTAAAGCACACAAGTGAGGCTTACAATGTCATATCGACGTTGCTTTTTTATTTATACAATTAATAAAGCTTTATTGCAAGAATGATTGGCACCCAGCCTGGCACATGCATGAAAATATTCATTGCTTCTAGCTGTTACAAACAGGCTAAACGTGGATCTAGAAAACAAAGAACTTCAATAAAAAAAGTCTTCAAAATTCAACTTGACTAAAACAAAAGTAACAAAAAATGGGTGTTAACATTCAGAAAATGACTAGCAGTCACAACGCCACAGAAATATTTGAAAGTGTACAACTGATTAGTAGGAGGTAAGATCGCATACTAATGAATGACCAAAAGGGTATGGCCTGCATGCCAGCACCTGCTTCTGGGGCCACAAGACTCAAGATAGAAAGCCAGTACTTTCTAGCTATCTTTACAAGTATATACCAAAAGAAAATTCACACAAGCAGAATCCCTGGATGGAATGTTCATCTGATAAGCAACTTGCTCAGGCAGCTTCTCGCACCACGAAAGTGCCAAAAACATAATGCTGCTACAGACTTCGAGATAAGCATTGCAAATATCTCTGACATTTGAAGAGGAGCGCTAGAAACCAAGCGATGTCTGAAAATGGACCATCAGAACGTTGCCCTCGGGACATTTCGAAGCGGTCCACAACAAACGTACCACAAATAGTAGTCAGAAGCACAGCTCTAAATTTCAGTACGCAACTGTACAGTTCTGCCTAGTATATATGTAGTTCGGCCTTGGTCAACCGAACAAAAGCCAAAAAGACACACCAATGAAGCACACTCCATCCTGCACGCGCGCGGTAAACTGCCCTAGCTGCTCTTGCAGCGAGGCGTGCGCTCATTTTATATCCGTGGCGATGTGAAGTCAAAGATGGACAAAACTCCTAACATACAGAACATTTGTTAGGCCGATCCTCGAATATGGAAACACTGTATGGTTTTCTCATACCCAGACCAACATCAAGAACATAGAAACACTACAAATGAAGCCATTCGATTCATCCATAACAAATTTAAACGTGAAGGCTCTCCTACTAACCTTCTAGCTATTTCTGGGCTCCTTGCGCTAGAAGCACAAGCGAAACAGGCATGTTTAAAATTTATTTACCAACTCCTGCATAATTATTTCAAAATTGACATTTCAAATTACATTTCTTATTCACAAACACGACCTAGCTACTAGGCACATACATACAAATACTTTAGTAGAGTATAAATGTAACAACGAGGTGTTTAAATATTCCTTTTTCCAGTTGCCATCCATGAATAGAATATGATAGCGCCTTTCACCACTAACACTGAGTCACTGTCTGAGTTTGAATTAAAAATTGAAAAAGATATCCTACCATGTTAAAATTTCTAGTGCTATTATTTGATTACGCAAACCAGCATGTACCTGTACCTTGTGTATGTATGTACGTAGCGTAGGATGTTTAACATGCAATTTTATTTTGTCATGAAAATTAGTATATACTTGTATTTGGTGTATATATTCTGTAGTATTAATTGCCTATGAGCAAAGTGCAAAGTTGTAGCACATTTCTTACATGTGTTACACATCTTATTTTTGTATCTGTAGATATATGCTGCTCACCTGCTATTGTTTTATTAAGCATTGATTTAGACACAGTGAATGTCTTGGATGCCAAGGCTAAAGGCAGAACATTGTCTGCCTGACTAAGGCCCTGTCACCCATACATTGCTCAACGGTAAGGTAGCATATCATAAATATAGTATACACGCATATCAATAACGTGGATTACACATATATAGCATACATTACAAACGTACCCGCAGTAAATAAAACAATCATTGTACAACTTTCTAAGTAGAAACAGTTTAGGTGCAACAGAGTAATATGAATAGAAAAAATATATGTACAAGCACAATATGAAACTGACTTAAAATAATCATACATAAAACACACAAGAAACCAATTAGCAAAATGTCAATCAGAAAGGGAAAGCAAATATTTTTTCATAGCCTTTTTAAAGCAGTTTAACGATCTGAAGTTTTGCGCGATAGTGATTGTGCTAAGAGGTGCATTTTTGAATGATGGAATTAAGTATGCTAATTGTTTTCTACCGTAGTTGGTCCTGCAAAATGGAACTCTAATATGGTCATGCCTGAAATTGTGTTGGGTGTAACTTGAGAGGCAGTTTTGATAAAAAATTTGTGAATTTTTCTCGAGTTCGCCTCGTATGTATATAGCGAGGTTAAGTTCGTATAGCTGACTAATTTTTAAAAGTCCATGTTTCAAAAAAAAAAGGTGCCTTGTGATCACGGGGTCCAAGGTTTTCAACACAGCGAACTGGTTGTTTTTGGAGACATATCAGCTAGTCGATCTAAGTTTGATTGGAATGTAGTCCTCCATACCAACAGGCAATAACTAAGATGGGACTGAATTAAAGCATAATACAGACGGCATTTCAACCAAGTAGGAACAAGGTATCTCATCTTAAACAATATGCCTATTGACATACAAATACTAGAATGAATCTTCGTTACATGAGGTGTAAAACTCAGGTTCTTATCAAAAAGTACGCCTACAAATTTTAAAGCTGAAGTCCACTCGATTACACAACTATTGAACTTTACACAAGAAGCACAGCAATCAGGCCTATTTCTAGGCGTAAAGGCGACATGTTTAGTTTTAGTGACGTTTAACTGTAGCTGGTTTGCTGATAACCAAACTAAAAGTTGATCTAAACAATTATTCGCTGTAATTTCTAGCACACGTAGACTGTCACCTGAGAAAAACAAACTTGTGTCGTCAGCATACAAGACTATATCTGGAGTAAGCGGTATGTTTACAATATCGTTTACGTATAGAATAAAGAAAAGTGGACCCAAAATCAACCCTTGAGGGACACCGAGTGCAATTTCGTTCATTTGTGAACAAAACCCATTATAAGACGTACATTGCTGCCTGGTAGTGAAGTAATGTTGAATCAGTTTTAGGTCCACTCCGCGAAGTCCGTAGTATGACAGTTTATTAAATAGGATGGTGTGTTCAATGGAGTCGAAAGATTTTCTAATATCCAGGAAAAGACCAACCGTATATAGTTTGTTCTCAATGTTACGGAGGGGCTTTTCCTTGATCTTAACAAGTGCCATTTCAGTAGATCTGTGTTCACGGAAGCCAAACTGTTGGTCCACAAGGGCGTGGTTTTTATCTAGAAACTTAGTTAGGCTGCACTTTAGGATCGAGTCGTTCCAGCACTTTTTAGGAAAGAGGTAGCATGGATATCGGTCTGTAATTATTTAAATCAGCGACAGAGCCTCCCTTATGCAATACAATCGCTTTGACAATTTTCATAGAATCTGGAAAAATGCCATTCACGAAAGCATGTTACAGATATGGCATAATGGAGCCGAGACAACATCAGCAACAGATATGATTGGTGCTGCTTTTATGTCATCAGTCCCTGTTGCAGTATCCTTTTTCAAAGCCTTAAGAACGGAAAGCACTTCCATTTCAGTGCAAGGTGATAGGAAGATAGAATTGGAGGTCTGGTAGTATAGAAATTTTTCAGATGCCAGTAATGAACCACTAGAGTGGGATGACCCACCAGCAAGTAAAGAATGATCGTTGAATTTATTGGCCTAGGAAGTTTAATTGTATTCAGTGTCATCAAACGTTAATGTATTCGGGTTTGTGTTATACTGGGTTCCTTTTAACCTGCGAACTACATTCCATAATTTCTTTGGATTGTTTGATACCGTGGAAAACATATGTTCATAATAGCTGTTTCTAGCTTTTTTGAGGTCTGAAGTTAACTTGTTTCTTATTTTCTTTTATTCACTTAGTATAGCAAGATCCCTGTACCGAATAAATGTATCGAATAATTTGTCACGTTTATGCATTCTTTTATACATCTCTCGAGTTACCCACTGCTTCCTAGCTTTCTTGTATGTCCTGATTTGTTGTAATTGGAAAGCAGCATCATAACACGACTTTATTATGTGAGCAAATATCTAATACGAAATATTCGTACCATTTTCACTATACACTTCAGACCAGTCTGTATTCTCTGTCATTGAGCGAAAAGCACTCATATTCTCATCGTTAAAGTGGCGACAGAAAAAAGACTGACCTCGAAAACGCCTTCTTTTTTTTCACGTCGTGGCAAAAAGCAAAATACTGGCAAATGATAGCTTAAATCAGAGGTGAGAATTCCCGAAAAAAACATTTGGATCGTGGTTCGTTATGCATGTATCAATTATTGATTAGAATCTGGCGTTATTCTAGTTGGCGAAAAAATTGTGTTAGTGCAATTATAAGAATGTAGTACGTCAATGAATTCTTCAGTGCGAGTAATAATAAGTTAATGTTCATATCGCCAACTAAAACAACCGGGAGACTCAGATCAGAGGCATATTCCAAATATTTTGGTAATGAATTGAATGAAATCATCAAGATCACCTGAAGGGGGACGGTACACTGATGCAATTAGATATTTACAACATTTTACAGCAACTCATTCATAGGAATCAGAATTCAGACAGCAGCTCGTAGGACATATCGTTTTTGAAGTAAAGTGAAGTGCCTTCACCACGGCGGTGTTTACGATAAACACCTTCACATTTATAGCCATCAAAATGAATAGCATCATCTGCGCTTGTGAACCACGTCTCGGTAAAAGCAAAAACTTCGAATTTATGTTCTAGAGATACCAAATAAGTTTCCGTTTCCATATATTTATTTTTCAGGCTCCTACCATTTAAATGAAAGATACATAGCTTATCTTTTAGAAAAAATGAAGCATTTACGGCAGAAGCAAATAAAGAACTCATAGTAAGCTGATGCGCATGTACCCGCCATGAGAAAAGAAAGTAATCTATAACGCCCAGAAGGCACGAGAAAGTCAGCGTATCAGACTCAAATCAGCTTCGCATGCAATACAGATTGCGCACTCGCCCTAAGCCCTGCACACGAACAGTTTGCCGTCCCTATGCCAAGCGAATTGGTAATGCTTCTCCTGACATCGTAGCTTCATTTCCCACAGAAACTTCTTGTTTTCTGGCGTCAGATTATCAAGGAACTAAACATTCGATTTCCTTGCTTTCAAATCACTCTTTTTTGTATCCCGCGTGACATGGGATACAAAACGGACGAGCACTACAGGTTCTTTGCATGGTTTAATTGGAAGCCTATGCATACGTTCAGCATCTGCTCGAGACAGTTCGGCAAGTTGCAGTGTTTTCGCTAAATTATTTACTTTGTCAAGCAGTACTTCATTGTCACTGTGCGGAAGTCCGTGAATTTCCAAATTTTGCTTTCTGCTATACTGCTCAAGTTGGTTAATTTGGTGTCGCAGTTTAGGAATTTCTTCTTTGCCGTTGTTTGCCTCAGCTTCATCGACCTTTTTTTTTTCTTTTTTCAGAGCAGCTATCTCTGAAGAATGTGTTTTCATTGTAGCCAGCACTTGATCGCACACATCCGAGAAATGCTGCACAGTTTGCTCTAATTTGCCTACTTTGTGCTTCAGCAGCATGAGTTCTTCAACTTTATCTATAATGGCAGGTAGCAGTTGCATCAACTGCTTGTTAGTTTCAGACAGCATCCGTTCAACTCCTGAAACTTGTTCGTGTGTCTCTTTTCGCACGTCAACGGCCATTCGGGCTGCTAATACAACACATGTCTGACATTTCAAATTATTCTTCGTCGCGTCATCTTGTGCCTTAAACGTGGACTTCGCCACGCTTAAGCATGTGCCGAGGTGGTAACCAAAGCCGCATTCTGTGCACATAGAGTGCGAGCCTGATTCTGGAAGGGTGTCATTAAAGTACAGAGATAGGCATTTCTAATAAAAAAGTGAACAAAGTAACATTAGAAGCCTCAGTGGTGGTGGCAGGGAGCAAGTAATACTTCTACCAAAAGGTAGTTTGCACCATCACCAACCTGGCAAGTATCGAAGAACTTGGTTGCACTTACTGCAATGCCGCTCGCCACCACCACCGCAGACCAAATGCACCGATGCCAGGGGAGCCTTGTTACTTTAAAGTAGCTCGATGACGTCACTGCTGGAAGTAATCGTGGAGGATTCCTCTGTCAGCCCCGGTGCCACGTGGGCGATGTTTCCAGGGAAGGATAGCCGCAACTGCAAGTATCGAAGCACTTGGTTGCACTTTCTGCGATGCCGCTCGCCACCACCACCGCAGACCAAATGCACCGATGCCAGGGGAGCCTTGTTCCTTTAAAGTAGCTCGATGACGTCACTGCTGGAAGTAATCGTGGAGGATTCCTCTGTCAGCACCGGTGCCACGTGGGCGATGTTTCCAGGGAAGGATAGCCGCAACTGCAAGTATCGAAGCACTTGGTTGCACTTTCTGCGATGCCGCTCGCCACCACCACCGCAGACCAAATGCACCGATGCCAGGGGAGCCTTGTTCCTTTAAAGTAGCTCGATGACGTCACTGCTGGAAGTAATCGTGGAGGATTCCTCTGTCAGCCCCGGTGCCACGTGGGCGATGTTTCCAGGGAAGGATAGCCGCAACTGCAAGTATCGAAGCACTTGGTTGCACTTTCTGCGATGCCGCTCGCCACCACCACCGCAGACCAAATGCACCGATGCCAGGGGAGCCTTGTTCCTTTAAAGTAGCTCGATGACGTCACTGCTGGAAGTAATCGTGGAGGATTCCTCTGTCAGCACCGGTGCCACGTGGGCGATGTTTCCAGGGAAGGATAGCCGCAACTGCAAGTATCGAAGAACTTGGTTGCACTTTCTGCGATGCCGCTCGCCATCACCACCGCAGACCAAATGCACCGATGCCAGGGGAGCCTTGTCCCTTTAAAGTAGCTCGATGACGTCACTGCTGGAAGTAATCGTGGAGGATTCCTCTGTCAGCACCGGTGCCATGTGGGCGATGTTTCCAGGGAAGGATAGCCGCAACTGCAAGTATCGAAGAACTTGGTTGCACTTACTGCAATGCCGCTCGCCACCACCACCGCAGACCAAATGCACCGATGCCAGGGGAGCCTTGTTCCTTTAAAGTAGCTCGATGACGTCACTGCTGGAAGTAATCGTGGAGGACTCCTCTGTCAGCCCCGGTGCCACGTGGGCGATGTTTCCAGGGAAGGATAGCCGCAACTGCAAGTATCGAAGCACTTGGTTGCACTTTCTGCGATGCCGCTCGCCACCACCACCGCAGACCAAATGCACCGATGCCAGGGGAGCCTTGTTCCTTTAATGTAGCTCGATGACGTCACTGCTGGAAGTAATCGTGGAGGATTCCTCTGTCAGCACCGGTGCCACGTGGGCGATGTTTCCAGGGAAGGATAGCCGCAACTGCAAGTATCGAAGAACTTGGTTGCACTTTCTGCGATGCCGCTCGCCATCACCACCGCAGACCAAATGCACCGATGCCAGGGGAGCCTTGTTCCTTTAAAGTAGCTCGATGACGTCACTGCTGGAAGTAATCGTGGAGGATTCCTCTGTCAGCACCGGTGCCACGTGGGCGATGTTTCCAGGGAAGGATAGCCGCAACTGCAAGTATCGAAGCACTTGGTTGCACTTTCTGCGATGCCGCTCGCCACCACCACCGCAGACCAAATGCACCGATGCCAGGGGAGCCTTGTTCCTTTATAGTAGCTCGATGACGTCACTGCTGGAAGTAATCGTGGAGGATTCCTCTGTCAGCACCGGTGCCACGTGGGCGATGTTTCCAGGGAAGGATAGCCGCAACTGCAAGTATCGAAGCACTTGGTTGCACTTTCTGCGATGCCACTCGCCACCACCACCGCAGACCAAATGCACCGATGCCAGGGGAGCCTTGTTCCTTTAATGTAGCTCGATGACGTCACTGCTGGAAGTAATCGTGGAGGATTCCTCTGTCAGCACCGGTGCCACGTGGGCGATGTTTCCAGGGAAGGATAGCCGCAACTGCAAGTATCGAAGCACTTGGTTGCACTTTCTGCGATGCCACTCGCCACCACCACCGCAGACCAAATGCACCGATGCCAGGGGAGCCTTGTTCCTTTAATGTAGCTCGATGACGTCACTGCTGGAAGTAATCGTGGAGGATTCCTCTGTCAGCACCGGTGCCACGTGGGCGATGTTTCCAGGGAAGGATAGCCGCAACTGCAAGTATCGAAGAACTTGGTTGCACTTTCTGCGATGCCACTCGCCACCACCACCGCAGACCAAATGCACCGATGCCAGGGGAGCCTTGTTCCTTTATAGTAGCTCGATGACGTCACTGCTGGAAGTAATCGTGGAGGATTCCTCTGTCAGCACCGGTGCCACGTGGGCGATGTTTCCAGGGAAGGATAGCCGCAACTGCAAGTATCGAAGAACTTGGTTGCACTTTCTGCGATGCCGCTCGCCACCACCACCGCAGACCAAATGCACCGATGCCAGGGGAGCCTTGTTCCTTTAAAGTAGCTCGATGACGTCACTGCTGGAAGTAATCGTGGAGGATTCCTCTGTCAGCACCGGTGCCACGTGGGCGATGTTTCCAGGGAAGGATAGCCGCAACTGCAAGTATCGAAGCACTTGGTTGTACTTTCTGCGATGCCGCTCGCCACCACCACCGCAGAGCAAATGCACCGATGCAGACTAGCAACCAGCTTACCAGCAAGTATGCGGCCTGTAGGGTGCACAACACAGCAACAAAGAAGGTCAAGCGGAAAGTCAAAGAGGCTGAATTAATCTCATGGATGGCGGCAATGGAAAAGAAACCTGCCATGAGTAACTACTTAAGAGGAAAAAAATGAAATCAGGAAAGAAACCATTTATGATAACTCAAAGGGAAGCTCATTACTTTTCGAAGCGAGATCTGGATGCCTTAGAACACGCACCTATAAAGCGAGATATAAGAAGGAAGAAGAAGCATGTGCTTGCTGCGGTAAAGCTAGGGAAACTACAGAGCATGTTTTATTAGAATGTGAAGACGTCTACCCAGCGGTTGATTTAGGCACCACTGGCCTCCTTGAAGCCCTTGGGTTCAGAGGGAGCAGTGGTAAAGCAAACATGTCCGCAATAGACTTTAGTAAGAGGCGACTGGAGGATTGGTGGAAGAAAAGTAGGGAAACGACAAAAGACGCAGACGTACAAAAGCACAGTTCGCAATAGGGGATCAGAAAATTTGGGCGTGGTAGTTCAAAGTGTTTTTTTTTTCCTTTTTTCATTGTTTAACCTAGGTAGGTAATTAGGCAGTATAGTAGCAAGAGCTTGGTGGCGCACCCCACCGCCCCGCTCCAAAGGGGACGCTCATAATATCCATCCATCCATCCATCGACTCAAGAATATGGAAGAAAGTAAATGGGCTTGGAGAGTGCTGAGATATCTGTACAGGAAAAACATTGATTCAGAGTGGAGGAAAAGAACTAGGAAGCTTACCAGCAAGTATGCGGCCTATAGGGTGGGCAACACAGCAGCAAAGAACGTCAAGCGGAAAGTCAGAGAGGCTGAAATAATCTCATGGGTGGCGGCAATGAAAAAGAAATCTGCCATGAGTAACTACTTAAGAGGAAAAAACGAAATCAGGAAAGAAACAATTTGTGATAACTCAAAGGTGTTGTGTCATACTACGAGCACCACGTGGCGACTACGAGGCGACGGGAGCTGCCACTTCTCCGCGACGAATCAAGAATTAGACTCGGGAGGCGACTTCAAGAAGCGCCCAGCCATCTCCGCGACGAATCAAGAATTTGATGCGTGCGAGTTCATCAGCCTGCCCCGCCTGGTTCCTGCCGACGAGAACTCGCCCAAACCGGTTCCTGTCGACGAGGGGTCGCCGAAGGGATTTAAGGGAGAAACGGCCCATTGTGAGAAGAGAGAGTCGCTTGCCGCCGCCCAGTCGGTCTGATGCGCACCTACTGATACCTGTACGCTATCATTCACTGTATGTAAATATTGTACAAAGTTTTTCGTTTCTTCTTCGTCTACGGAACGAGTCCGTCTTTCGTCCTCCACCCCGAAGGCACAACAAAGGGAAGCTCATTACTTTTCGAAGCGGGATTGGGATGCCTTAGGATAGGATAGGATACACTCTAATTTACAGAGTAATTCAGCGGTCAGACCGAGTGCTTCCATCTTCTTGTCGATGATGACTCCCGTCTTGTAGGGTTGGCGCCCCTATTCCAGGTCACCACTGAGCCTGGCTGCTCGACGGGCATGGTGTACCAGCCGCCGTTGGAGGCATGGCTTGCCACTGGAGAGCACGCTCTCCCACTGCTCCGCACTCTGACTTCCTATATTGTGGAACGTTTTGTTTTTGCTGCATTCCCGCATGATATGATCAAGGGTGGTTTTTGCGCCACACCATGGGCATATGCCGGTGTAGTGGTTTGGGAACATTTTGCTTAGTATGTGTTGATTTTGGGGGAAGGTTCCTGTTTGCAGCTTTCGCCAGCAAACTGCATCTTGTTGACTAAGCATGTTATGGGGCGGGGAGCATTTGACTCTCGTTCCTCTATGATAATTTATTATTTCGGAGTACGTCGGGACCACCGTCATGAAGTCCCCGGGGTCTCCATTTAGGTCCGCTCGGTTAGTATGCTCGCGAGCGGTCCTATCGGCCCTCTGGTAGCCCTCAATTTCAGTGTGTGCCGGTATCCAGAAAATGTGTCAACTCGTCTTTCGTGTTGGCCAGCGCGGATGAAGATTTGCAGCGCCTTTTGGCCAATTCTGCCATTGATGTAGTTATGGCATGCTCCGTTAGAATCCGTTAATATTGTAAGGGATTTGTTTGCGCGGTAACCCTCCGCGACCGCTAGAGCAACAGCCATTGCTTCTCCCTCAGTTACCGTACAGTCCCGTGCCGACGCGCAAGTGATCTCCTTATAGTCCGATCCAATTACTGTCGCGACGACTTTTTGCTCTGTTGTTCCTCGTTTCCGAGGATACACCGCGGCGTCCGTATATACCATGTTCGCCTTGGTTGCTAGATATTTCTCTACATTCTTTTGCCCTAGCATTCCACCTGGCTGCGTGTAGGTTTGGGTCCATGTTTCTTGGCAAGGACCGTACCCTGATGGTGCTGCGGTACTCACCTGGTAGGTTTGCCGTTCTCTGTTCTTCCCTTTCTGTTTCTTGATGTCCCAGCCTTTTTAAAAGCTTCCTGCCCGTGGTAGTCTGCTGGAGTCTGAGTATCTGCGACCCTAATTGTGCTTGTTTGAGGTCCTCGAACGTGTTATGGAGTCCGAGGGCTAACAGCTTCTCTGTCGAGGTGTTGGCCGGCAGATAAAGAGCTGTTTTGTAGGCTTTCCTTATGATGGCGTCTGCCTGGTCCTTCTCGCCTTTGTTTGTGTTGTAATAGGGAAGAGAGTACGTGATTCGGCAGATTACGAGGCTCCTAACCAGCTTGACCGTGTCTCCCTCCCTCATGCCGCTTCTTTTTTGTAGTACACGGGTGAGCATGCGCGCCACCTGTGTTGTCGCTTGCTTGAGTAGGCTTATAGAGTGTGTGCAGCGCTGGTTACTTTGCACCCACATTCCCAGAATCCTGACGGCTTCTTTTTCTGGTATCTTCTGTCCTTCTTGGGTGACGTTCCGGGCGCTTTCCTCGTCCGACTCTCGGGAGCTTGGACTTCTCCGCCCAGCAGGCTCCTTCCCTGACGCATTCTTCCACGCATGTTGCTGTGGTTTGTAGACGTTCTTCTTTTTGGCTGAGCGAGCCTTGGTTGGTCCAGACGGGGATATCGTCGGCATAGATGGCGTGTCGTATTCCTTGGATTCTTTCCAGCTTCCGGTCTAATCCAATCATTGCGACGTTGAAGAGGATCGGTGAAATTACGGATCCTTGTGGGGTTCCTTTGTTGGGTGTGTGGAACTTGTTGGTCCGCAGGTCTCCTAATCCCATCGTGGCTGTTCTGTTTGATAGGAACGCTGTCACGTAGCCATGGATTCTTCATGCACTGTTGAGGTCGTCCAGTCCCTTGAGGATGGCCGCGTGGCTAACGTTGTCATAGAACACGCACCTTTAAAGCGAGATATAAGAAGGAAGAAGTAGTGTGTGCTTGCTGCGGTAAAGCTAGAGAAACGATGGAGCATGTTTTATTAGAATGTGAAGACATCTGCCTAGCGGTCGGTTTAGGCACCACTGGCCTCCTTGAAGCCCTTGGGTTCAGCGAGAGCAGGGGAAAAGTCAACATGTCGGCAATAGAGATTAGTAAGAGGCGATTGGAAGATTGGTGGAAGAAAAGTAGGGAAATGACAAAAAACGAAGACGTACAAAAGCAAAGTTCGCAATAGGGGGTCAGAAAATTTGGTTGTGGGAGTTCATGGTGTTCTTCTTTCTTTCTTTTTCTTTCTTAACTTAGGTAGGACATCAGGCAGTACAATAGCAAAAGCTTGGTGGCGCAACCCACCGCCCCGTTGCAAAGGGGACGCTCATAACAACCATCCATCCATCCATCCATCCATCCATCCATCCATCCATCCATCCATCCATCCATCCATCCATCCATCCATCCATCCATCCATCCATGCATCCATCCATCCATCCATCCATCCATCCATCCATCCATCCATCCATCCATCCATCCATCCATCCGTCCGTCCATCCGACAGCACCGTTCTTGTCTATGCACTACAGAGGAGTTTCTTCGCGCGGCGTAAGGTTGCCAGATTGGGCTATTAATACCCAAATTCGGCTACTTTTTTGTGCAGGCTGGCGTCGAAAATTCTGAGTTGGCTACATGGCTCGGTTTGGGCTATTTTTGTCTTAAGTACGTCCCGAGGACCACGTCAACACTGACAAAATACGGGAACACCAGTTTATGAAAACCCAAAGCTCGTTGCTTCTACAAATATATGCAGGCAATCCCGAAGGCTGTGCTTGTAGGCACAGTTGGCACTGGGAGGATGACGTTATAAGTCATGGCTGCCATGTTTATACGTCATTCCAGCACTAAGCTCTGTTCTTTTGTTTTGGGTTCGGCGCCATCTGCTGCCGGTTCACGCGTGATTCAGTAAGAAAAACAGTGGGGTTGACAGCTGTCGACTGTGTTCCATGCCGGCTGCTATGCAGCAAATATTATGCCCACTTGCACAACAGCTTAAATATATGTACGCATGTCGTGGCACATCATTGTCACCCGTGGTCCTTAAAGGACACTAAAGGCAAATATTAGGTCAAGCTATAGTGACAGATTAGTGCTCCAGAATCACTAAGATGTCAATATTTTTGCGAACAGAGCCTTACTAATCGAGAAATTGAGGTAAATGCAGGACATGATTAGAGACTCCCCCGGGACATTCAAGCACTTGCCCGATGACGTAAGCACTCCTCAGTTAAATTCTGTCAATAGTACTCAACTACTCGTTGCAAAAAGAAAAAAACAACATCCATGTATTGTATCAGAAGATGAAATAAAATGCTGCTTGTTCAGTTCTATTTCATCCTTAGAAAAAAGAACTCATTATAATTACAGCTGACAACGACGCAGGCGGTCGGAACGTTTCGTTTTCGCTCGACCCAGCGCCGCCCACGCTTTCGCGTTTCACTACTTTCCTGATCGCATAGTGCTGCGCTGGTTTTGCTGGCTCGCGACTCGCACAAACTGCAAGTAGCAGAGAATTCAACTTCCATGTGATGTCGCGCGATGCTCGAACGGCCCACGCCACTTGACCAAAAACCAGCTGCAGCGGCGAATCCACCGCTCTCGTGGCTCGGTACCGCCGTCTGTCGGGAGCTGTTTTACTCACCGACGGCAGCAAAGTACTCCCCCCGGCTGGATGGTGGGAGATTTGAATTTCAAAAGGGTATTCGGACCCTTCAGATGCAATTTTCTCGTAAACTAAGTCTTTTCTTGGCACGACACAAGCATTGCAATGTTTCTGGAATGATATGTAAACAATGAATGCCGACTTAGTATTTGCCTTTAGTGTCCCTTTAATGCCAAAATGCAAAAGACAGTGCCGGAAATCTAATGTTCCCCTGCTATCTGAGCTCGCTTTGCGCCTACTTGTGCGGCCTGTTTCGAACGCAGCCGTAGAAAGCGTGTTGTTCATCCAGGTTTCTTTGACATAGAATGGTCTCAGAAACCACATGCCTAATGAGACAGTGCGTTAAGTTTCGTCTGGCAGAGAGTGGGGATTGCTGCAAGGATTTTCAGCCAGAGGAACAGTTTCTGTCGCGTTTCAAACCTGCATTTCTGTACGGTCCAAGTGAACGTGGAAGTTAAATAAATGGGGTTAGGTTGTGTATTTAATCCATTTGCGTAAATCCCCAGTGTGAGAAGTATCAACTGGGACTCTACGCAATGTTTTCCTTTTTCGTTCTTTGTTTTAGTCAAGCAGCTTTGTATTACGTGAAGGTTGCGATTGTTTCATGGTACTTTTTGAACGTCGCATATTATTACAATGATAAGCTCTGTAAATATATGAAAAGGATGCTCGTCCACAGACAAGATGGCAAGGCAATTGCTCATCAAAGGTCGGTGAGTGATTGCCTTGCTAAAGTCAGGATGATAACTCGTCGATTTTCATACCGTACTCCTGCTAATATTTTTCATTTATGCTATGTGCGAACGAATAACTGCAATTATGGTGTACCCTTTATATGAACGTACTTTATGACCATTGTAATTCCTCTTTGTTCGACTTAATAAGCATTACATTGCACCTTGCGCATGCGTATTGTCGAGCTGTGATGAAAAAAAAAAGAACTACGTTCGATATACATAATAGGTGTTTGTGGTACTGTTACGTCCATATTTTATTATTTTTGCCCACATCACAGTGGTGTTTGGGCAACTAGTTCTTGCCAGTATGCAAAGGTATATTAGTGTTCTACTGACTTTCTATTCTGATGTATAGTGCTTGAATTTGTTAGACAGAGGTGTTTACGCTGTACTTAACTTCATGACAGCTGTGCCCGACCCATAAAATAAGTTTTGTGTGTTCCTTAGTAGGATCACATTTTTTTCTTTCTTTTTTCAAATCGCACTTAAAAGTAGGGTACACAACCTCTCCTCGGAAATTTGTCAACACACGCATTCGCGCCTGCAGTCACAGAAAATTATGTATATACGTGCACGTTTTCACATTACACGAGTCTTGCCAGCGAATCCCTGTTTAAATATTGCGCCGTTGTACACTTTTCGATACCAATACAACCTCGATTATTGCCAGCGCCGTAATCCTGCTGGCAATTAAAACTGCAAACTTTAATTAACCTCTTCAGTTATGGGCCAGCAGGTCGTTCTGTTTGTTCCCACTAGAAGGCGAATGGCAGTCACAACTGCCGCTTCTTCGCACGAAGAAAATGCTTCAAGTTTTCTTCAGAGTGCAGTGTTCCTCCAAGAGGCAGCATTTGCTAACTCAGCGTCGAGCTGCTTATGAATAAATCGATAGAGAAAGAGAGCGAGAGAGAAATAACATGTTTCTTTTAGAAATCAAGCCCACAGGAAAGGCATCCATGCTTTAGAGCCTTGAGTTCGGGTCGCCTCTTGGGCACTCGATAGTGACCAGCCTAATCTGATCCTCGAGGTTGGAGCTGGCAATATTTCGCCAGACTCTTATAGAAAAATGCCTCGGATAAAGCGAGGCGCGAACTAAAGCTAGCTCAGAACGTGGCTCAGTAAATACCAATAGCTTCATGAGTAAATCAGAAAGAAATTCTTCGGTTTATTGTAAGAGTAAGTGGTGTCCATATCCACGTCTGAGTGGCAGCTCTAGCCAGGAATTCTTCACGCTTGCGGCGGAAGTAACTTTAGAACCGGGGAAATATGCGGTGATATTTGAACACCATCTGCACCATCTATAAGACACCTGCACAACATCATCAAATCTTTTGGCTATTTTTTGGCTACTTTTCGTTCACGATAAATATGGGTATGGCTATTCTTCGGCTATGTTTTGTTGGGACCATCTGGCAACCCTCAGCGCGTGTTGTATGCATTTGTCCATGGAGGAAGGAAATAATAAGAGGGAGTATGCCGCAACGCAATCAGCCTTTTGCGACGCCGAACTGCACACGCGCAGTGCCCTAGCGGCAGAGGACCGAAGCAATTTGGCAGGCGCACGGCCTGACTCGACGCCCTCCTCCGAGTGAGTGCAGTACGACCGTGGCAGGCGCTGCCTTTGTCAGTGGAATAGGGCGCCCGCCGTTTCTCTTCTACCTCTTACAGATCGGCACATATCCGCCTCTTGCAGTTCTACACGGTTTACCCCGACGTATATCGCGACGACGCCTGCCCGTCCAGCGGGCAGACCTCCACTCTAGCACACGTGCTCCAGGAGTGCGGGTCGAGATACTCCAAGTTCAGCAAGGAAGAGTGGGACTCGAATTTGCGTGGCCCCGCTCTAGACAAGCAAATCCTGGCTGTCCGGCCTGCCAGTGACTGGGCCGGTGGGCTAGATTTGCCAGTCCCGACGTGGGACTAGCCGGTTGCGCGACTAGTTCGCGTCCTCGCCGGAACTCGAATAAAGTTCTTTCACTCACTTGTCAGCCTTGTCATTCTCGCTGCCGCGTGCAAGAAACACCATCGAACATTATTGCCATCTAAATTTGGGGCGATGTCAATGTCGTGTCTCGTTTACGGCTGCACCTCCCGTGACCATCCCAGCAGGGCAATGTGGATTTTCCGATTTCCGTCAGTAAAACGCGATCGACAGAGCCGTGGAGCCTGGATTAGGGCTCCACTTTGTGACAGATATGTATTGGCTTATGCAGTTTACCTCTCTGTTTTTGTCATTACTGACTCATACGAATAATCTGGACGAGGACCCAAATGTATGTTTGAGCTAGCAAAACAAACAATCTCTGATCTCGCGCGACCTGTTTGAGTGAAATGCGAAGTGTTTTTTTTCTATCGTCTCTGTGTGTCCGTCGCTAGAACGCCGTCATTTTGCAACTCCACACCGTGCACACTTGCGGCTTCATAAACGCTCAGCGAATGCTCGGGATGTCGGCGTAGTTATCTGTCGGAGCGAAGCTCACCTGCACTGCTAGCCTGACGGGGTCAACAGCTTGCCTTGTGGAAGTAGCAGATAGTGCTAGTTAGCAATCGTTACCAGTTGTCGTTTCGTCATTCTTTTCGGCGCCAAGTAAAGTAATATTTACTTGCAGGAAGCTTTTATATTCATTTAATGAATCGGGATGTAATGCGGTGTGTATATAAGGCTCATTCTCCTGTGCAGCACCTTCCGGAGTCATGTGGCGCGCATTGTGTGAATGACACATTTCAGGGGCGCCTTTGCTGTTGCCCAGACATCTGGACTTCATACTGACACGCGTACTATCTTTTTCGGGTGACCACTTTTCACCATCAAACAAATGTTATCGCTCCGCGTGGGACGCGCCCGTATGTATAGGAAGATTCTCGAATGTTATCGATCGTGCTATCCACTGTCTGTTGTCGCCGAACCTTGTGTAATATAATTGCATGTATGCGTGACACGAATGGAGTAGAACTTTCTGGAAGACATGCAGGAACCAGCGATTACTCTGAAGCGTTCGATGGCTCATAAAAGCTGACGCGCTTTTCGAGGATTTCGCCGATTGTGTTCGCCGCTATCGTCGTGATTTAAGAGTAGGCTGTTTTTATGGACACACATTCGGCGAATAAAAGTTAGTTTCGACATTCACAGTATTGCTACTGTGTTCTTTGCCGTCACTACTACGTGACAATACCGACGCTGTTTGTGTATACGCACCAGTTCAAAAAAAAAAAAAGGACGCTGTCGATCGCTACATAAGCGCCACGGCGCGTTCTAAGAGGAAGGCAGGCGCCCCACAAAGAGGGGAGGGGGTATCACCGATTTTGGTCTTCTGACCATTTTTTCGCATTTTTGTAGATGTACACACACTTTACGTGGGTAAATAACGTATGCAACTTGGCATTCTGTTGGCCTCCCCACTGCCTGCGTATGTATGTGTGCCTAGCACTATGGTACACTATAAAGCAAGACATGCAGAGGTGAAACGTGATATTCGACCTAAGAACTACACCTCATGCCCTATTCGAGTCATGGATTTTTGTGCATACTCATGCTATTTTATTACTTATTCACTTTATGCCACAGGCGCAGCAGACTCAGGACAAGGAGGAGCTTGTAAAGCGTTGCCGAAGCTGTTCTTCCAGCCGTTCGTCACGCTGAAGTAACATCGAGTACAAAGCATTCACCAGCGGGCTCGATGGTTAGCTGAGGATGACAAAATATTATGACGGCGCGTTCACGTTGTTTCGGTCTTGTCTCACACGCTGCTTGTTTGGTCGCGAGCCTCGTGTGGGGCGGCCGTCGCGGCGCGCAGCGGCGCCTACCAAATTGTTTCTCGTGGCCACCGCACGATGGCGCCACAATGCACCGCAAAATGCGGATTGGCGACGAGCTCGACCACCGGAAAGCTAGCGCCACCGTCGGCGTGACGTGGCATGAGGGATCACGTGGACACAGCGGCCGCGTCGGTTGCTTCAGGAGCACCGAAGCGAGCTGAAAACGAAAGTTTAAAGTCCCACCTGCGCCGCTGTTCTGATTAAGTGGTGATGCTTTACCACCTTGGGTGTCTGCCTGCCAACATTTTAGAGTACTATATTAGGTAGTCGCTGCCTTTGGAGGCGTGCAGCATGGTAGGCTACTGCTCGCTGCCGCAGTGCCGGACGCATGCAACGGAGCCCGGTGTCAGCCTTATTCACACGTAGCCACAGGGTAAGGAGCTGCGTAAAGCTTGGCTGGCGAAACTTAGAACCGGCAGACAGTCATCGGCTACAACTCGGGTATGCAGCAAGCACAGACGCGAGGAACATTTCTGCTACGGCGCCGGGACTGCGCGATGTTCGGTGAGTAGCAGAAAACGCGCACTGAGACGCTAGCCCGCGCCCGCTGCCCGGCTAATGTCATGACGGTTTGGTCTATGAACTTGTTGATGCTAGATACTGGCAAGTTCACTGGAACGGAAAGGGAGCGGTAAGACGCACATTATAAAAAGGCACGGCATATGGTC
Source organism: Dermacentor andersoni (assembly GCF_023375885.2). Lineage (NCBI taxonomy): Eukaryota > Metazoa > Arthropoda > Arachnida > Ixodida > Ixodidae > Dermacentor > Dermacentor andersoni. The sequence continues at coordinate 209,998,707 of NC_092817.1, read as the reverse complement.
ATGTTTGTGTTATGAATTAATGCGGACTACGAAAATAAATCAGAGGGAAGTCGCACGCAGAGAAGACCGATAAACATACAGTGCGACGCAACTTGAGAAATAATATTGAAATGTCCAAGAATTTAGAAGACAAAGAAAGATTGAATCGTCGCAGCGGCACATCACAGTCGCCGTAGCTAGGCGTCGAAGTCTCTATAACGGAATTATTTTTGAACAGTTCTGATAGCGTCCACGCAACAATGGTTGCTAGTGTACTGTCAAATGCTAGAATGCTGCGGCCTAAACTCAGGGCATGGTGTGAAAACGCGCTCACAGCGAAAGCAAGAACAGTGTGCGCGGACATGCATGCAGACGCACAGTCGGTCACTGCGAAACCGTGCGATCGCTGGATTGAGGCTCCATTCTGTTATGCCCCATTTGGTTATGCAGACAGCCCACTATAAGAACACATTTCGCATAGTTTACTCCCAGCGTTTGCCTACCTTTCACGCAAGAAGCCGGTTCGGGTGACTCCACCGCGGCGGCCGCGCTTAGTGGCGTTCACGTACTGTACGTATTCGGTAAAGAGATAGCGTCTGTAAACGATTCTGTGCTTTCAGTTTGCCCAAGGTTATTATATCGACAGTCAAAAACTTCCCTCCTTTTGAGAGTACCTGCAAAAATGTCCGGGAGGGCTGCCGCATGGTGTTTTTATTGAGCGCCGTAAACGAAACCTATCAGGAGCGCGCCGCGTGATCCCTCATACGACGCAAGTGAGGCGCTTCCGACAGATGGCGACTCCATAACTCATGGATGGATGGATGGACGGATGGATGGCGGCTACACCCGTTGTAACGGGCGGCGGCTGGCGCCACCTAGCCTTTTGCTCCCCCCTCCTTTTTTCCCCTTTATTTATAACCCCTTCTCATTAAACTAGTTTTCACTCCCCTCCTCCCCCCAAAATAACTATCTAAAAAGTATAGAAAACATTATCTCGCTGATTTATGCTATTATCTCTCCCTCGACTTCCTCCACCAATCCTCTAGCCTCCCCTTCGTTACTGCCACTCTTTTCTCGTCTATTTGCCCTCGTTCCCCGGGAAAACCTAACGCCCCTTCCATATCTGCCACTGTTCCCTCTGCCAGGGTCGGGCGGAGGTCTGTGCATCTCAGCACTATATGCTCTGTGGTCTCCATTCCGGCTCCGCAAGCTGTGCACAAAACGTCCACGTCTTCAAATTTAGCCCTGTATGTTTTCGTTCTCAAAACCCCCGTCCTAGCTTCGAATAACAGTGAGCTGTCCCGCGAGTTACCAAATAAGAGCTCTCTCTTAATCTTCTGTTCTTGTGACCTATATATACATAGATAGCGCTGGCTTTCCGAGCATTCTTTCTTCCCAAATTTTCTTTCCGTCTCCTTCACCTCCTTTCCCACACTAGAACCACGTTGGACCCCCTCCCTCGGCTGTAGGTATCTATTCCTCAGCTTCCTCGTTCTGAGTGTCCACTTTGTGTTCAAGCTTCTCATGTATAGATATTTGTACACTTTTCCTGCCCACCTTTTTTTCTCCAGTGCTGGGAGTCTCTGTTCAAATTTTAGTTTACTTATTGCCTCTCTACCTTCGAATGACGTCCATCCCATGTCCCCCTGCACTCCCTCATTAGGGGTGTTCCCGTGTGCTCCTAAGGCCAACCTGCCTACACTTCTGTGTCTCGTTTCCATGCATGCCTGAACTTCCGATTTCATGCACAGTACTGAATTTCCGAATGTGAGGCCAGGTACCATAACCCCTTTCCATACGCCCCTAACCACCTCGTACCTATTATAGTTCCAAAGTGCCTTGTGTTTCATTACAGCTCAGTTCCTATTCGCTTTTTCAATCATAATTTTTTCCTGTTCTTCCAAGTACTTTTTGCCCTCGTTTAGCCATATGCCCAAATACTTGTATTTTTCAACATGATCAATCTTAATGCTTTGTATTTCCAATGGTTCCCCCCTTTCATCATTGTATACTTTTATCCCAGACTTCTCTCTACTGAATTGCAGTCACAATTTTTCTCCCTCCTCTCCACATATGCTCATTAGTTCCTGTAGCCCTACTCGGGTGTCAGCAAGCAGTACAATATCATCTGCATACATCAGTCCGGCTAGTACTTCCAGCATATAGCTTTTGTCGGTTCCTATTGTGCCTAGTCTCTATTGTGCCTAGTCCGGTTCCTAGTCTCTTTTCCATTTGGCTCATGTAAATCATAAAAAGCAGGGGCAACAATGGACAGCCCTGCCTGAGACCTCTTCTTATTTTAGCTGGCTTTGTAGTTTCCTCCTCCCATATGTTATCTCTACCTCATTATCTGTATAAACTTGTTGTAGGAACCCAATCACCTTTCTATCTAGACCATATTCCCTCAACTGGCTCCATAACTTTTCTCGGTTTACATAATCATAGGCTCCTCTAATGTCTAAAAATGCTATCCATAGCGGTTTCTGCCTGGCTGCCGCTGTCTCTATGCACTGTGTTATAACAAATAAATTATCATCTAGCCTTCTGTTCCTTCGAAATCCATTCTGCAGTTCTCCCAAGATCTCTTCACGTTCTGCCCATTCCTCCATTCTCATTTTGACCATCTGCATTGCTACTCTGTATGTGACTGATGTGACTGTTATTCCAGCGTTGCCCCCCTCGGCCACACTGCGAAGAAGCATGCGACGGCCCCGCAGAGCGGCTGCTCACTAGAGAGCTTTCCGCTATTCCGGCAAACGGGCGGTTTGGGCAGATTACTGGATGGTCGGGGGCGTAAACGTGAGCGGCCAGATTGGTGGCGCCAGCTGGTGGTGCAAAGCTCAACCCCCTAAACACAGAGCCAATTATATATTCTTCTTAGCTGCGGTGTAAGTTTTCGACAGTGGCGTAATTGTGAACACAATTACGCCGCTACCGAAACTTTGCACCAGCAGCGAAGCAGAATAAAGCAGGTTACTGCAATTTTAGCTCTGTGTTTGTATGGTTGAACTCTACGACACCAGGCGGCTCACCAATGATGACTTCATTAGAGTTACTGTATACGCTACCGCAGGTAGCATATACAGTAACTCTAATGAAGTCATCATTGAAGAAGGCGCGTCATTAATGAAGAAAAGGCGCCGATCTCGGCGCCTTATCTTGACGATCTTATTCAGTCAGCTGTTTCGATGCACTTTGTTTGCGATTAGGCGGAAAAGCAGTCCACAAGCGATGCAAAAGCGTCCACGGTCGATCGACGATACAGTAGGCATGTCGCCTGTAAAAACAGAGTGCGGCTTCGCCGCATAGATTTGGTTGCTTGCCAGGCAAGATGGCGGACCTACGCGCAACTCTGCTACCTTTGGTAGCATATACAGTAACTCTAGACTTCATTAAAGCCCCTTGATAATTTGAAAGTAGCGACACTCTCCTCCTTACGGCGCTTTACTCCTCAATTCTCCTCGCCCGCCGGCCGCGCACGGCGCGCTTTTCCTCCTGGGCTCCCGCGGACGGGCCGCAGGATTCTATGGGGAACCAGCGCTGGATAGGCGGCGCGTTGAAAAGAGTGCGTTGCACGCCGCCCTGGCGACGAAACGCGGCATATTCCAGCCACACAACCAGACGACACACACATACGCAGCCGTATTATAGTTCGTATGTTTCCGTTTTCGCGCCGCTTCAAGTGGAGTTTTTGTAAAGAAGCTAGCGCCATCAAGTGAAGAAATGACGAAAGAAGCTTTTTAAGCTTCATACATTTTTCACAGTGCGTCGCGGCGAGCACGTGTGTTTCTTTAACGGTTGCGTCGTGTATCGATGCCATGCTTGCGTGGCTGCCTGCCTCGCAAATCTAGCAGTTATGGCTCCGGTCGTGCTGCGCTATGGTTTCGTAAGTATTAGTTGGCCTGAAGATATTCCATATTTCTCTGGCTAGACATAAAAAATTCTGATGTTACTTCGCCGCAGCAGTCAATGGAGAAGAAAGCTTTATCGCATCAGCTGACTCGCGCAAGCAAAGGTTTGAGTGCTCGGCTGCTTGATCCGTAACAATCCTGGCTACATTTAGCACTAATTATATTAATTTGCCGGATGCATCTCAGCGCCGAGTCCTCGTCCGCATGCGCATTTTTATAAACACATAGGTGGCTTAGGGCCGGATTCTGAAATCCTCCTAACCTTAGACCGTTTCCTTACCTTCCGCAAGGAGCCCTCCATGCTACCTAAACGTTAGGCGCCCTCGGAAGGCCACCGCGAATTCTAAAAGCTTCCTTTCGCCTTCCCTGCGGAAGGAGCGCCTCGCCAAAGGAAGTGTAACGTTAGAGGCTTCTGGTTTCGAGATTACCCACAAAAAATGCGAAATATTTGTAATGAGTTGCCGAGACAAAGTGCCGGGACTGTTAAAATTGCATTTCTACTTTTATACTGGGGCATAAATTACATTTCTTTGGTTAATAACGTAAAAATGGTTCGAAAAGGATGCGCGTGGCAAGAAAGCAATCTCAGTCTAGCAACTATGGCAGCATCTGAGTTCGTTTGGTCAGGCGTCGCTTTTTTCCTTTCTTTGCGTGCGCTTTCTTTCGTGTGTGTGAGTGTGTATGTGTATTTGCCATGCCGGGCAAAGCATATTTTACGGAAGAAGAAAAGGACTTGTTCACGGAACTTCTACAAAGGTACAGCAATGTGATTGAAAGCAAGAAAACAGATGCTGTGTCGCTGAACGCGAAGGCGAAAGCGTGGGAGCGGCTGTGCACAGAATATAACAGCATACTCCTTTCCTGTTTCGGAAGACTTCTGCGTCGTCTCCACCGGGACTTTTAATGGGTATATGAGTACAATCGATGCACCCAGTAACCCCAGGGAATCCTCCGATTGAATAGAACCTTGTCATGACTAACCTCGCTTCACTGGCGTTTGGCAGCCGAACGTACTTGGGATACAGACGTCGGCATATCAGCTGTGTCACCTCCCAAATACACCGGCACACAGAGGGTTGGGATACACACACAAGGTCTCCTACAACAGTTTGCATGGAACCCGTTCCGTAAAAACGCAGTGCAATGAGGACCTTCAAGAGAGCAGGTAGCGGCGCTCCTCTGTTGTCAGTGTTACAATGCAGTTGCAGCTCTGCCAGTATGGCTGTAACAGCTCGCTTGGAAAAACGATACCGGGCTAGAAAGTCCCCTTCGTCGTAGTATTCCAGTGGATTCTGCCTGTCAGTCAGGCGCCGGGCTAGAGTCAAAGGTGGAGGCTTGTACACAGTCCCGTAACGGAGTTCATTTGCTCGTCGAAGAAACCGTGCATAGCTTTCGAAGCTATCGTCTTGCAAGGCCGTCATTCTCGCCGCTCGCTTTCCACAAGATCACAGTGCAAAAAAGATATGGCACAAAACGCGGTCCGCGTAACCAAACTGGGCGTCAGTACACGGCGGCTGGCTACCGCGGCCTTGGCTGCGCACGGCACCTACCCTAGCCGAGCGTACCGCGTGCAAAGTCATGCGGAGAAGCATACGTTCAGGTAGAGGAGCGCGGTTAGGACGCATGAAGGTAGCATGCCGGCTCCCTAAGCGCGGGGAAGCACCAAGGAGGCCCTAACTTAGTGCCCCTTAGTAAGGTACGTTCCAGAATTGACGCCAGGTCGCCTCACAGCGTGTGAGGCATCCTTAGTTAGGAAAGGAGCGTTTCAGAATCCGGGCCTTAGTCGCGCGTGCGCCGGCACTATGCGCATACAACTCGTATTACAAGGCAGCTTCCCTCCCACATAATTCTTGGCAATGAATGGATAATTTTTACCTTTCGTATCGTTCACTTGGTGCGGTGGCGTTGGAAGGGGCTTGGCGGTGGCATTGCGAAGGAAAAATGGTACATATGCCAGATGGTGCATGCTATTGCTCATTTTGTTTCCGACGAAATACCGACAGCAGATTCTGCTGTTTGGTACTGTCTGCCATGGCTGACCGTCTTCACTATCGAATAAACTAAGGATACACGCGAAATTTGATTTAGAAACCAGCCCGACACCGCTTGACAGGGCGACAAGACGGGAGCTTACTCCGCTCGCCTGACTGCTTGGATCCAACGCCGCCTCCGTTCTTGTTCGTAGGGTTTAGATGGAAAGACGCAGAAAGATACATCCTCCCTCATCCCGACTTAGTTGTGGCACTTGTATGCGCAACAGTATCGTCGGCGCCCTTTTGTTTTCCTTCGACTTTAAGGGCACGCAACGCAATTTTCGTCCGCGGGGGAGGCTGCATTGTGCACGTTCTGACCGCCAGGGCGGCGCTGCAGGCGCCGTGAAAACTCCAGCGCTGGTTCCCCATGGAGGCGTGTTATTTTGGGCCGGTTGCGCGCCTCAGTGGGGTTGAAAATTTTGAGAAACGCTAATAACAGCATCGATAATGCTGGAGGCAACCTTTATGAGGAGGTTGGCTTTTTCTTAAAGCCGTATGAACGGGGTATACCGATGTAAAGGGAGCTTTGAGGCGAGTTCTATATTCCAGACAATTTTTCTGCCTCATGATCAGATGCTTTACTTCATGCGTCTGATCTCGTATTGCTTGTGACACATCCCTTTATGTGTGGCTTATTAAGCGAAAGCCTTAGACCTCTGTTACAAGGTCCCGTTGTGAGCTACAGAAAATATCACGCGACCAAAGGCGGGAAGCGAACCAAAGCATGTGTAGCCGAGTATAAGAGATGCTTAATGATAAGCAAAGTAATGATTGATTAGTGATTGGATTAAGATGAATTCGGGTGTATTAAGGAGTGTTAAGTTAGTTAGTTAAATGGGGTTTAATGGCGCAAAAGCAGCTAAAGCTATGCTGCGCCAAACACGAGGTGTTTTAAAATCCAGTTTGTGAAGGAAAAGGCTGGGTTAGTAATCTATATTTTATGTAAAAATCCAGTGTCGTGTAGAAATTTACGGACGACACATAATGGGACTAGCGGATCATCACCTAAAATCAGAGCAGGGTGTAAAGGTATGTGTAGTTGATATAATTTGTGCAAAAGTGTTCGTCTGTGTGTTTCAGTCTGCGCACATGTGAGTAATATGTGCATAACTGTTAGTGGCTGTTGACATTTCTCGCATGTTGGTGTGTCTTATTTGGTGAGTAAGTAATTGTGCGTGAGGTGTGTGTGCCCAATGCGCAGTCGGCATAAAACTACTTCCATGAACCGCTCTTGATGATAACACGACTTCCACTCGCCAACTATGGGTTTCGTGAGATGTAGCTTGTTGTCAGCACAACGGTCCCATTCGCGTTGCCATTTTACCGTGAAGGCTTTTCTGATTGCACGGATGCTATCATTATATGGGAGTGTCGTGTTTGTAATATCTTTGTGTGCTGCCATCGATGCACATCTATCAGCTGCTTCGTTACCTGGTATCCCAACATGGCTTGGGACCCAGCAGAAACGAATTGACCTCCCGTATTCGTTAAGCACCAACCTGTTTAAAATGTCTCCTATCAGGGGTTCACACTCAGATTTCAGATGTAGAGCCTTCAGTGTACTTAAGGAATCAGTGTATATGACTGTGTTTTTGTGCTTACCAGTGACAATCTTTTTAACTGCAACCCATACAGCATAAACTTCAGCAGTGAAAACAGAAGCATGTATTGGTAGACGGACACTTGTTTCCCAATTTTCTGTTACGGCCCCTACACCCACGTGTTCTTTTGTTTTGGAGCCATCCGTGTAGAATTCCATGTGATTTTGATACTTGTCTTGAAGAGCACGGAATTCTTGCATGATGTGTTCGTGTGGAGTGTTTCTTTTCTTTAAATGTGTTAATGTCCAGTCGCACAACTGCGTGAAATTGTACCATGGGGCCAACCGTTGTGGTTTCTTGGCGACCTGGAGGACTTCGTGGGGGATGTCATAATCCTGACAGTATTTCTCATACCGCAGGAGAAGTGGCCTAATCATGTTCGGTTTATTTGTGTAGTGTAAGCGTGAGTTGCACTGTGTGAGGATGTTGTAGCATATGTGTTGCGGTGATGACTGAATTCTGAGTAGGTAAGAGAATGTTAATAATGCTCTGCGCTGCTGTAATGAGGGTTCGTTACACTCAACATATAAACTTTGAATGGGTGACGTTCTGTAGGCACCACTTGCCAGTCGCAATCCAAGGTTATGTACTGGATCAAGGAGTTGGACGTAGGACTGCCTGGCTGAGCCGTAAACCACGGAGCCGTAGTCTAAAAGGCTACGCACAAGAGACCGGTAAATACGTAAAAGACACGTTCGGTCGGAACGCCAGTGCTTAGGAGACAGGACTTTTAGGATATTCAATGCTTTGCCTTAATTTTTAGTGTTTTAATGTGGGCTAGGAAGTTTAGTTTTTATCAAAGATTACTCCCAAGAATTTACATTCCTGTTTTACCGGCAGTGCGACATCATTCAATTTTAGAAGCGGGTCTGAGTACAATCCTCGTTTTTGCGAGAATAGCACTGTAACGGTTTTTTGAGTGTTTAAGTTTGAGTTTTTAAGGAGTGTTAAGGTGGATTAAAGTCGATGAAGGTGCATTATGTGAATGAAGGTGGATGAAGGTGCATAAAGGAGGACTAGGTTGGATTAAGGTCGATGAATGTGCATTAGGGTGGATGAAGGTGCGTTGAAGTGCATTAAGGACGATTATAGAGGATTAGGGTGGATTAAAGTGCATGAAGATGGATAAGGGTGGATTAACACGGATTAAGGTGTATTAAGGAGGATTATAGTCGGCTAGGGTGAATTAAAGTGAATGAAGGAAGATTAGGACGGACTAAGGTAGATGAATGCGGATTCGGGTGGATTAAGGTGAATTAAGGACGATTATAGTGGATTATGGTGAAATAAAGTGAACGAGGAAGAATTATAGGGTTGATTAAGGAGGATTAAAATGAATTAAGGAGGGTTAGAGTAGATTAAGGTCGATGAAGGTGGATTAGGGTGCATTAAGGAGGACGTTCGTGGATTATGGCGGATTATTGTGAATGAAGGTAGATTAAGATCGATGAATGGGGATTCGGTGGATTAATTTGCATTAGGAGGATTATGCTAGACTAACCGGGCTTAATACGCAATGAACCCTAATTCACCTTAGACAACCCTAATCCACCTTAATGCTCCTTCATCCACCTTAATCCAGCTTAATACTCCCAATCCACCTTAATGCTCCTTCATCCACCTTAATCCAGCTTAATACTCCCAATCCACCTTAATGCAACCTAATCAATCTACATCGCCCCTAATGCACCTTAGCCTACCCTATACGGTCTTAATCCTCCTTTATCAACCCTAATACATCATAATCCGCCTTTATCCTCCTTCATCCACCTTAATTCTTATTCATGCACATTAATCCAACTTAATCCTGCTTAATAGTCCCAATCTACCTTAATACACCCTAATCCACCTCTATCAGACCTAATCCAGCTCCATGGTCCCTAATCCACTTTAATCTACCCTAATTCACCCTAATCGGTCTTAATCCTCCTTTATCAACCCTAATTCACATTAATCCACATTAATTGACCTTAATATTCCTTTAGCCACCTTAATCCTACCTAATCCTTGTTCATGCGCCCTAATACACCCTAATCGGTCTTAATACCCTTGCATCAACTCTTCACCATATTCCACCATAATCCGCCTTAACCCTCCTCCACCCACCTTAATCTTTATTCATGCATCTTAATCCTTCTTAATGCACCCTAATCCGCCTTAATCTTCTTTATTACCCTCTAATCAACCTTAATCCACCCTAATCCACCTTATGTCAAACACTAATGATTCATTAACTTGAGTATCATTCTCTTATACAGGGGTGAACATGCTTTGGATCACCTCTGGCCTTCCTTGGGTCACGTGATACTTCCAGTGGACAACGCAACCTTGAAACATAGAGATCTTAAGGCTTTCGCCTTAAAATAAAAAAAACTCAATGTTGACTAGCTAACGCTCATTACCTGCAATACCACGGGTATACTTGCCACTAATTTTTTTCAGGGTGCGAAGCAGAATCTTAATGCTGCACTTCCGACTGAATAACAACAGTTAGCGGCGTGCGAGGTGATCGAGCCGCCCCAGAATATTAAGCATACTGAGGACAACCGCAACAAAAACGCTGGTGAGCAAGCCAGAAGAATGAAAAAAAAAATGCAGCATTACGGGATGCTTTGCAGCGAGCTATAAGAAAGACGCCTCAGCTCACAAACAACGCTGTTCTTTGTGGGAACAAAGTTGTTTCGGCCAGTGTCATGCAGCCACTGCTTCCTGCGAATCTTAATGCTGCACCTCCGACTGCATAACAACAGTTAGCGGCGTGCGAGGTGATCGAGCCGCCCCAGAATATTAAGCATACTGAGGACAACTGCAACAAAAACGCTGGTGAGCAAGCCAGAAGAATGAAAAAAAAAAATGCAGCATTACGGGATGCTTTGCAGCGAGCTATAAGAAAGACGCCTCAGCTCACAAACAACGCTGTTCTTTGTGGGAACAAAGTTGTTTCGGCCAGTGTCATGCAGCCACTGCTTCCTGCGCAAGCCGTCACGCTTTCCTTGCGATATCATAAAAATGGCATAACCATCTTCAGGCTTCTTGCTGCAGTTATATGCGCAACAGCCCGGCATAGCGCTAGCACATAGAGCAGGAAACACAGCGTACAACGTTCGCTACGCCGAGCTAAAGCGCCGAGCCAGCCATGCTCAGGAGGAAAATGGCGCGAACGAAAAAGAAAAACACAAGCAAAACTCAAGATCCGTGCGTTTCCAAGGGCAACGGCAGGGAGACCAATCGGCGTGCAGAAAAAGGGGGGCAAAACTGGTTGCCGCGGTGGAACGCGCGAGGGGCGAGGAGGAGGCGAGGAGGTCGCGCGGCGGCGGCAGAGTTCAAAGAGTGTCGCTACTTTCAAATTATCAAGGGGTTTTAGACTTCATTCCTTGGAGAAATCGCCTGCAGCCTAAGTTGTGTGGTTGCAAGCCGCGTATAAATTTCGCAGGGTGAACGATTGTGAAGTCGAAAACTTAACCTTGGGCGATCGCACAGCGAGCACGAGGATAGAGACGACGAAGTTAGAGTGAGGCAGGCGATCACAGGAAAGGCTTCTTGTCTGCTTCTCTGCTTTACAATATATTGTATATATTACATCCCTAGTTTGATGTCCACTGGATGACGAAGGCCTCTCCCTGCGATCTCTAATTAGCCTTGTGTTGTGCTGGTTTATTCCAACATGCGGCTGCAAACTTTCTAATTTCATAAATCACGTAGATTTCTCTCGTCCTCAACTGCGCTTCCGTACCCTTCGCAACCATGACGCGCCTGCATGTATCCGAAGTTTCTGGAAAGTTATCGATACTTCTACCCGGCTATCTGTTGTCGCCGAACGTTGTGTTATCTGATTTCATCGTGTGAAGCGAATGGTGTAGAACTTTGTGGAAGGTACGCGGGTCCGAACGATTAGTCTGGAACATTCGACGACTGCTGTATAAAAGCCGACGCGCTTGACTCGCTGATCAGATTTCCGGCGATCGCCGACCGTGTTCGCCGCTATCGTTGTGCTATAAGTGTAGCCTGTTTTTGTGGGCACAGGTTCGCCCAATAAAAGCTAGTTTTGTATTCCACCGTATTGCTGCTTTTCTTCACCGTCACTACCACGTGACATCTGGTGGAGGTGCTGAGTCGAGAACATCCTGCTGCGACATGGTGCTCCAGAAGTCCTCATCACCGACAGAGGAACGGCTTTTACAGCAGAGCTCACCCAGGCCATTCTGCAGTACAGCCAGACAAGCCACAGGAGGACAACTGCCTACCATCCGCAGACGAATGGTCTCACGGAGTGCCTGAACAAGACCCTCGCCGACATGCTAGCAATGTGTACGTCGACGTCGAGCATAAGACGTGGGACGCGGTCCTGCCGTATATAACCTTCGCTTATAACACGGTGGTGCAAGAAACAACACAGATCACGCCGTTTAAGCTGGTTTACGGCAGGAATCCGACGACGACGCTCGACGCTATGCTGCCCCACGTCACTGACGAAGAGAATGTTGACGTCGCTAGCTATTTCCAGCGCGCCGAAGAAGCCCGACAGCTCGCCCGCCTGCGGATCAAGAACCAACAAAGGACCGACAGCCGACACTACAACCTCCGACGACGCTTCGTCGAGTACCAGCCCGGCGACCGTGTTTGGGTTTGGACACCGATACGCCGACGAGGACTGAGTGAGAAACTATTGCGCCGCTATTTCGGACCCTACAAGGTCATTCGACGTATTGGCGCACTGGACTATGAGGTCGTGCCAGACGGAATTTCGCATTCACAGCGGCGCCGCACACGATCTGAAGTGGTCCACGTGGTGCGTCTGAAACCCTTTTACGGACGCTGACGAACTTCCTTATTTTGTTGTTTTCTTTGCTACGGGTGTTTTTCCTTATTTCGTTTGTATGCAGCATCGGGTCGATGCTTTTTTAAGAGGGGGGTAATGACACGTGTACTTATCTTTATCGGGCGACCACGTTTCGCCACCTAACCAATGTAATCGCACAGCGCGGGACGCGCCTGCATGTATCCGAAGTTTTTGGAAAGTTATCGATACTTCTACCCGGCTATCTGTTGTCGCCGAACGTTGTGTTATCTGATTTCATCGTGTGAAGCGAATGGTGTAGAACTTTGTGGAAGGTACGCGGGTCCGAACGATTAGTCTGGAACATTCGACGACTGCTGTATAAAAGCCGACGCGCTTGACTCGCTGATCAGATTTCCGACGATCGCCGACCGTGTTCGCCGCTATCGTTGTGCTATAAGTGTAGCCTGTTTTTGTGGGCACAGGTTCGCCCAATAAAAGCTAGTATTGTATTCCACCGTATTGCTGCTTTTCTTCACCGTCACTACCACGTGACAATACAAACGGAAATGGAGGTCCCAAGGGTTGACCCTCACCTCGCATACTTACTCGAGGCCAAGGCCTCAATACTTGCGCGTTGGAAAAAGCAACGTCTCAACAGACGCCTGCGCAAACGCATCACGATCCTCAACCGAGACATCGGCCAATACTGTATGGAGCTCACAAGACTCCAATGGCACAAACTCTGTTCGGCGGTTGACGGCCGCACGCGGACCGGAGGTAAGTGGAACATCCTGAAACGCATGTTAGAAGACAGCCAAACGAAGGATAATCAAAGCCACGCGCTAGACCGACTTCTACATTCACATAAAGGAGGAACGGCCTTCCTGGAAGAAATTGCCAAAGGATACCTTCCGCTAGGCGGCGCTCACCCCAACAATTACCCGAGCATAAAGTGCGAAACCACTCCCGAACTAGACTTCACGGAAGTCCGAGAGGCGCTACACAACCTAAACAGCAGGTCGGCCTCAGAACCCGACGGGGTAACCAACCGAATGTTACGTAACTTAGGCGACCAAACCATTAGATTACTCAGGAAAGACATGAACCACGTGTGGGAATCAGGAGAGGTGCTAACGCAATGGCGCACTGACACGGTGGTCCCGATCCCAAAACCCGGCAAACCACTTAACCTGGACAATTTGCGCCCCATCTCCCTTACGTCATGCGTGGGTAAAGTAGCGGAGCACGTCATTCAAAATTGAGTGTCACGCTACATTGAGGAACACGAACTCCTCCCACACAACATAGTAGGGTTTCGACCCCACCTATTAACCCAAGATGCCATGTTACTCCTAAACAGACAGATCTTCGACGTTAAAACAAGAGACGTTCGAGGCATTATCGCCCTCGATCTCACGAAAGCATTCGACACCATCTCGATCGCACCGCATTGTACTGGAGTCTGTGGCAGGCCTCGGCCTCGGCCAGAGATTTCAGGAGTACGTACGCTCCTTCCTAAAGAAACAGAGAAGCCCGACCGCGAGTCTCACAACTTAAGTCGGACCCCTACACGCTGGGCTCCGTCGGAACACCGCAAGGCTCAGTCATCTCTCCATTACTATTTAACATAGTGATGAAGGGACTCGCAGACAAACTACGAGACATCCTGAACGTAAACTGCGCTTTATACGCTGATGACATCACCATCTGGAGCCCGGGAGGCTCCCTGGCAGATATGGAGGAGGCATTACAGTCTGCCCTAGATGCCACGGAAGGGTACCTACTAGACACAGGAATGAAACTATCCTCCAAGAAATCGAAACTCTTACTATTTCGCAAGTCTTGCCAAGGAGTCCGCTACCTAACTCCTCTAGACGAACTTCCGATCGCACTATACACTCAAGAAACGGACCACAGATTCCGCGAGCCAACCACATACACATTCTTGGGCTCCTATTCGAAGCCACCGGATGCCACGGACACGCGATCAAGCACTTAACCGCCAAAACCGAAAACATGATCAGACTCATCCACAGAGTCTCGGGGCGCAGGAAGGGTCTCTGCGGAGATAACCTTGTGCGCGTATACCACGCGTTCCTTACGAGCCACATTAATTACGTCGCCTCTGCCCACAACTGGACGAAAACGGAAAAGTCGAAACTAAACACACTCATGCGCAAGAACATCAAACAGGTCTTGGGCATTCCGCAAAGAGCATGCACAGCAAGGGTTGACCAGCTAGGTATGCACAACAACGTTGACGAAGTGATCGAGGCTCAGACTATGACGCAAATACTCCGCCTATCCCCGTCCAAAGCCGGTAGACTAATTCTAAACGAAGCTAATGTCTGCCCATCTCCCTATCTAGAGCACGCGGTTACCATACCGAGCGAAATTAGAGAAAACTACAAAGTCTCACCGTTTCCCAAAAGCGTCCACGCACAACACAACGTGGGTAGGCGCCGGGCCCGCACCCGCGCGATTCTCGACCCCACCGACACGGATCGTGAAGCCAACGCATTTGTGGACGCGGACCAGTACGGCAACACATCCACTTTAGCGATAGCACTCGTGGACGGCAACGGAACCTTAAGATCATCCGCATCGGTTAAAACGACCACCAGCGCTAAAGCAGAACAGATATAGCCGTAGCCGTCGCCATGGCAGACCCAACATTTACCGATGTCCTCACGGACTAGAGTGCCGCAATTCGGGCCTACGAAAGTGACAACGTGTGCAAAGAAGTAGCGCATATACTACTAGCGCGCTCAAAAGAGGGCAAACGACGCCTTTCCTGGTTCCCCGCTCACATGGGGAAATACATTCACCCGCGAAAACCAAACCTCAATGAGACGGCCCACGACCGTGCGCGAGAACTTGCCCGCCGCGAGGGTCCCACGGCCCCCGAGGGGCTGGACGTTCAGTTTAATGACCCGCTACTCACTTATCAAGAAATGAGCTCACACTATCGAAAAGGCAGAATAAAATACCCGCTCCCGCACGCCAAACTCGAACGCGCGCAGGCGGCCGCGTTTCAAATGCTACAAACGGACTCGTATCCGTCGCGAGGCCTACTAAGTCACTATAACTCAGACATCCCGGCAAAATGCCCAGACTGCCCAGAACTCTATTGCTCACTCTCGCACATGCTATGGCAATGTACCGTGTTACCAAAGGGCCCTCTCTCCAGTGAGCCGGAATGAGAAGAAGCCCTCTAAAGCCCGGACCTCAAACTCGAACTCCAGGCCGTCCAGAGGGCCCAAGAACTGGCGGAGCGTCACCAAGTTCCCGTCCCGACTTGGGCGTCGCCTACGGTTTCGGCCCTAGGAGCTCCCCGCGTGGGATCTCCAACGGCTTAAAACACCTCAGGACCTCAATAAAGTTCTTGACTGACTGAGTGACCACTGCCAAATGTTTCACCCTCGACAGTCACTCGGGTACCCACTTGTGCTTTCTGAATTTCTACAAATCTGAACACGCATTCTTCAAAATAGACTCGTACCGTCCGTGCAACCAGCTCGCAATAAAACCGCGCCATACGGGAGCGCCATAAGTAGTGGAGGCGAGTTACCATAATAAGTTTGAACACCACCCTATCTTCGTTATCTATAGACAAACGTAATACCATACGGATCTAGCGGAATATTTCTGCGGGTGGTCCTTTGAAGCAGGCCGCAAGAATAGATCACTTCCCAAGAATGTAGAAATACATGATGTATAGTTTCTGGTTTCTTGCAGATAAAATGATGTGACCCCCAAGGTAAGAAGACAAAAAAAAAAAAAAGAAAACGCTGTCTTCTAGGTAGGTTCTCACAGGCAATGTACCAATGTGAAGCTTAAAAAAACTTGCTCCCTGGTGTAGTTTCAAATATTTTCACTTACTTAACTGCATCTTGCCCTTAGTCTCTATTGTATACGTTATGGGAACAGGCCGAACTACATGTACATAACGCGCAAGAGCGAGGCCGTAGTAGTTTATGTTGGTGTTTAGCGCAGCGCACGAATCCCTTAGGAAGGAATTGCACGGATGAGAAAGATCGTCCTTGTTTAACATACGTCCTCTTACAGTTTATTTCCCTTCACCGAAAAAAGGTATTGATGCGAAAATTCACAAGAACCGAACACTTAATAGGCCTCCTTAATATGAACGCGAACAGAGCCGAACATCAAATAGGCACCAATAATTACCACAACGAGGTAAACGCGCAACACAGCTTCACTCGGCACACCGTGCTCAAGAAAACAATTAACAAGACGAACGGAATACGTGCGAAAGTAGGACGCTTGTATAGATATTAATAACAGGGCTTGCATAAGAGAAAAAACTTCGCACTTTCGCCCGAAAAGCGAAGCATTGATTACGCTAGCAAAGTGAGTGGGCTGGACGGAGCGGCAGCCATGCAGCCGCTTCAAAATCCGTTCTCGTTTCTTGTACATATTCTGGCATTCCTCGGCACGTGGCAGCCCTTGGATTCCTTTTACGAAGCTATCGTCGTGCCTTTATCACCATGTTGCGTCAGAGGTCGACACTACAGCGGAAACACCACGTCATCAACCTTTGACGCGGCGCACATCGTGTCCCGCTTTGGCTGGGCATTCCCATCGCCTGCGACACCAGTCAGCCGGACGTACTTAAGAGTGACGATTTCATCGGGCCACTTCAGTGGGCTGGACGAAGCGGCAGCCAAGCAGCCACTTCAAGATCCGTTCTCGTTTCTTGTACAGGTTGGTAAATGCCCGTCGTTGCACGCTAAGCGATCCAGTAATATGTGTCTGCTGCTCTTCCCAGGCCTACTGGTGATTCTTGGTGATTTCTTTGGGTGTATATATGTTGTTAAATTGCTTATCTTAGCTGGGGATGTGGAACAGAACCCTGGTCCTGAAAAGGAGGTTCTGGACGCTAAAATTGTCGCCTTGTCGGCTAAAACTGACGCACGCCATACCGAGGCAATAGGGATGCTATCAGAGGTCCGAGCTAATCAACAAAAACTTTAGGAAAAAGTCTGCAGCTTATCCAGTAGGCTCGCAACAGTTGAATCCCTGGTGGAATCGTATGAAGCAAATCAGAATGGTGATGATCTACCGAGAGTAGTTGATGAAGCTGTGCGAGACTAAACTGCAGCAGGTTGTGCCGTATAAGGTTGTGCCGGCGAGACCACTCTCGCCGGCACAACCTTATATTCTACGGGATTCCTGACGCCCCAGCTGAGAAGTGGTCCGAATCTGAAACTAAAATTCAAAACTGCCTTGCCATTTACTACAGATAACCTTAATAGACGAAGCCATTTCCCGCGCCCACAGGCTGTGTTCCTACAGTGTAAATAAACACCGGCCTATAATCGTAAAATTCTCGTCCTTAAAGCATAAGCAAAAGGTTTTCACTTAGCCAAAAAAATTCAAAGGTTCTGGCATTTCTGTGCGTGAAGACTTATGCCGCGCCACACGCTTCTCACATAAAAAGTTGATTGAATTCGGAAAGGCTAGCGGACAGAAATATATGCTACGCCGTAACCGTCTCACCAAATTGACAAAAAACTTACGTTTACTGTCCGGTAACTGACTGAGTCTGCGAAATCCACACAGACGAGCTTCTTTCAACAAATTATGTCCTAAATGTACGTTCTGATGACCCTAGCAATTCACAAACATAGCGGAGTCATGGTCCGGTGCCAAAAATATTTGTTTCGTATTCAAATATTCGCAGCGTATGCAACAAGCGGGATGCTTTATCTTCTGTCGTCGACACGTGCAGTGCCGATATTGTTATCTTGACAGAGGCATGTCTTTCTAGCAAAATTAAAGACAGCGAAATTTTGGAATGCCAGGGTGTTTACCGTTTCTATCGACATGACCGTGATGTGCTGTGCGGTGGCGATGTACTCATCGGTGTTCGTGATTCGATTACCACTGCTGCAATTGAGCTTGCATTACCATTAGAGCTCGTGTGAACGCGCATAGGCTTCGAAAGCAAAAATTTTATCATTTGCATATCGTTTACAGGCCCCCTTCTTCAGCTAACGCATTTTGTTCAGACCTTCACGATGCCTTAAATAGTCTAATTTTACGGTTCCCTTCCACGCCACTAATACTCCTCGGTGACATTAAAATTCATGGCATTAACTGGCATACTGATCCCCCTTCAACCCAAGAGTGCTGTTCTGAATATTCCGAATTCATCAACCTATGCCTCAATTTTAACCTGCACCAGCTTGTTCTGAAGCCTACTCGATGTTCTGCACACTCGGCTAATATTATAGATTTAATCCTCACTACATCCCCTGAATTTGTTTCACCTCTAACTTACCTACCGGGTATTAGCGACCATTGTATAAATCAGTGTAATTTCCAGTTAACCATCCCGTCTGTTACCTTGTCTAAAGTTATTCGTGATAACAGAAATGCTGATTTTGCCGCAATTAATAACGAACTAGAATCTTTCACCATTGACTACATTCCAAGATCCCACTCCCGATCGGTTGAAGAAAACTGGTCAATAATCAAAGAAAAAGCCAACTCCTTAATTAACCGGTACATCGCGCAAAAACGTATTTATTCTAATTCTCACGCACCTTGGTTCGACTTGCGTATTAAAAGTTTACTGAGAAAAAAGAAAAGGCTTTTCCGACGAGCTAAAATAACTGGCAGTGATGAACGTTGGAACGCTTACACAATAGCACTGAGCGACTACAAGAATGCTGTAGCTGATTCGAAAACAACATTTTATTAGCACACATTGCCTTCTTTCTTGAAACCCACAGAAAATTTGGAGTGTGGTCAACGGTACAAAATCTATTGCCATTGAACTGTGCGCGACCCGCCGTGGTTGCTCGGTGGCTATGGTGTTGGGCTGCTGAGCAAGATGTCGCGGGATCGAATTCCGGCTACGGCGGCCGCATTTCAATGGGGGCGAAATGGGAAAAGGCCCATGTACTTAGATTTAGGTGCACGTTAAAGAACCCCAGGTGGTCGAAATTTCCGGAGTCCTCCAATACCTCATAATGAGAAAGTGGTTTCGGCACGTAAAACCCCATAATTTAATTATTTTTTGAACTGTGCGATCTTAACAACGAACCTGTCGATCGCAGCGTCTGTTGTGAAGTGTTGAATGACGCATTCGTCTCTATATTTTCGTATTCTGTGCTGTGCGCAAGCGCTGTGTTTTCTGATGTGCATTATATTCTAATGATTCCTATTACCATTGACCTTGATGGCGTTGTAAAGTTGATACAGACCTCAAAAGTTTCTGCATGCACTGGAGTAGATTGTATCAACTCGAAATTTCTTAAGGGAACTATTACATATTCATCTATAATTCTCAGTGAAATCATTGCTCAGTCACTTCAAACCACCATTCTTCCGAACGATTGGAAGGCAGGGATGGTGATTCCCGTACATAAGTCTGGCTATCGTTACTCCCCACTTAAAACAGACCTATATCGCTAACCAGCGTTCCCTGCAAATTAATGGAGCACATAATTTACTCACACCTGGTTTCATTTCTCGAGTCAAACTTATTTTTCACCCCCTACCAACACGGATTTAGAAAACACTTTTCTTGCGAAACACAGCTTTTGTCATTCACCAATGATTTATTCCAGGCGATGGATGCTAACGTTATTACTGACTGCATTTTTTTAGACTTCACCAAAGCCTTCGATACTGTTTCACATGCATTACTTCTAACTAAATTAGGTGCCCTCAACATTGATCGTAGTAACGTACTTGCTTGGATTAAGTGTTTTTTTGTCTGACCGTTCTCAATTTCTTTATGCTAACGAATGTTGTTTCTCTTACACTGGTCGAGTAACCTCCGGTGTACCGCAAGGGTCAGTTCTAGGACCATTATTATTTTTAATTTATAATAATGACCTCCCAGACCAAATTAAGTAATCAATTAAGTTATTCGCCGATGCCCGTGTTCTTTATCGTGTTATTTCTAACCCTGGCGACTGCGATACTCTTCAATCAGACATTGGCATAGTAACATCATGGTGTTCTATGTCACAAATGAAGCTCAATTCTAATAAATGTAAGGCGATGCGTGTGTCCAGTGCTGTCAGAAATACCACCCTTCCTACGTACAATATTAACAACATACCTGTAGAAAATGTTTCATCATACTAATATCTTGGTATCCACATTACACACAATCTTACATGGAACATTCATATAAATTACATTTACGGTAACGCTAATCGCATGCTTCGGTTTTTACAGCATAATTTTTCGTCGTCAACTACAGCTGTCAAGTTACTTCTGTAGAAATCCTTAGTTAGGCCTAAACTTGAATATGCATGCTCCATTTTCGACGCTTCTACCCTAAAGCTAAAAAAATACCATCGAATGCATTCCAAACCGAGCTGCTCGCTTTATTCTTTCGAATTATTCCCAGCATGCAAGTGTCTCGTCAACGAAAGTAACCCTTGGCTTGCCTAACCTAGAGTTACGTCGTAAATACTTTCGCCTATGCCTTTTTCATAAGATTCATTACACTAACGGAACACTTAAGGATGAACTAATCTCCTCGCCGTCATACATATCGTCACGCACGGATCATCGTTTTAAGGTTGAAGTTCCAACTTTTTGCACCAACATTTATTTTGATTCCTTTCTACCAAGAACGACGAATGACTGGAACCACCTCCCTGCCTACATCACTGCCATTTCTGACGCCACAAACTTGAAGAATATTGTGAACGAACCACTCCTTTCTGTAATGCCCCCGGGTCTTGGGAGTATGACAATAAATAAATAAATAAATAAATAAATAAATGACTGAATAAATAAATGACTGAATAAATAAATGAATAAATAAGTAAATAAATAAAAGTATAGTATAGTATAAAATAAAAGAAACACGGAACGAGGCTTTCGTTGGTCGTATAAATTGCAGTGAGCACTCGTTTACTAATTAGGTTACCAAGCATGGAGTCATGCGTGCACGGGCAGACATTAACTGATCTCATTCGATGACCGCGAACAAGCTTGCTATGACAACACTGGCGCGATGAAGAGCGGCAGCAGCCCATTTCCCCTGGGGCTGCCTCCCGCTTCAACACGCAGTATGCGCGGGCCTCGGCGAGCGTAGCCTTTGCCCGCACGTGGTTCGGCCGCGTCGCTCACAGCCGCTCCGCGCCTGCGCACAGCATGCGCCCCTCCCCCGTGCGCGCCAGGCGCACCGAGTCGCCAGCCTCCCTCGCACCTACGGCCCCCGGCCGCACCATGTGCACTTGGACATTACACGGAACACGACGGTGGCGACGACGACAGCGGGAATTCGCCTGGAGTGTCCGTATACTTGCTATCGTAATAAAAAATAGTGGCTATGTGTCTGGCCTCGAAGCGATGACCGCGTGAAAAATCAAGGAAATTTAGTCCCCTGCGACGAATCGAACTTGGACGTGCTCGGCGACTCGCTCAAAGTGGACAAGGGGCGCGGCAATGCACGTATCATACTGTACCACGCACAGTCCCCCGATAGCTGTCTTGGGCACCACAGATAAAGTGAACAAGGATGTAATAGAGGCTGAATAACGTGCGTGTGTATTTGCGTATGCGTGTCTTGGACACTTTGGTCGAAAACGAGTGAGGGTTACATCATCAGCAGGCTCTATGTGTGTCCACTACAGGCCGAAGGCCTCTCCCAGCGATCTCCAATGACCCCCTACATTGCGCTAGCTGATTCCAACTTGCGCCTGAAAATGTCCTAATTTGATCACCGCACCTAATTTCCCGCCGTCCTCGACTGCTCTTCCCCTCTCTTAGCACCCACTCTGTAATTCCAATTGTTCGCCGGTTATCTGTTCAACGCATTGTATGGCCTACCAAGCTCCATTTCTTTGTCTAAATGTGAACTAGAATATCGGCTATCACCGTTTGCTTTGATACACACCGCTTTCTTCCTGTCTCTAAACGTTACGCCTAACATTCTTCGTTCAATCTTCTTTGCAGTATCCTTAATTGGTTCTCGAGCTTCTTTGTTAACCTCCAAGTTTCTGCCCCGTATGTTAGCTCTGGTAGATCGTGGACTTTTTTCATCGACAGTAGTAAGCTTTCAGTCAGGATGTGGTTAATGCATGCCGTATGCAGGCCAACCGTTTTTTTTTTCTGTAAATTTACTTCTCATGATCAGGGCCCGTGTGTGTAATTGATCTAGATAAACGTACTCATGCACAAACTCTAGAAGCTGAGTGGCACTCATAAAATCTTGTTCCCTTTCCAGGCTATTGAACATTACCATTGTCTCCTGCATATTAATCTTCTACCCTACTCTTACACTTTATTGGTTAGGCTCCTCAATCATACATTGTAATTCACCACAGTGTTGCTGAACAGGACAGCGTCATCTGAAAACCGAAGGTTGCCGAGATATTTGCCGTTGATTCTTACTCCTAAGCCTTCCCATTTAAGTAGCTTGAATACTCCTAAGAATGCAGTGAATCGCGTTCGAGAGGTTGTGTCTTCTTGCCTGACCCCTTTCTGGATAGGTAACTTTCTGCTTTTCTTGTGGAGAATCAATGTAACTAAGGAATCCTTGTAGATATTTCCAAAGATATTCACGTATGCCTCCGGTACTCCTTGATTACGTAATGCCTACATTACTGCTGCTATGGAACCCGTTCACATTTCCGGAGTTCCCTACTACGGCGTGCCTCATAAACAGATCGTGGTTTTGGCATGAAAAACCCCATACTTTAATTTGGCTCGTAAAACCCTATAATTTAATTTTATTTCTACTGAATCAAATACTTTTTCATATTCAATGGAAGCAATGTAGAGGAGTGTATTGTACTCCGTATATATTTCAATTATCTGACTGATGACGTGGATGTGATCCATTGTAGAAAATCCCGTCCTGAAGCCAGCCTGTTCTCTTGTTTGATTAAAGTGAAGTCTTGTCTTAGTTCCATTAAAAGTTATCTTGGTGAATATTTTATACCAATACTGAAAGCAAGCTATAATAGGCCTATAATTGTTCAATTCCTTAAAGAGCCCCAGACAAGGTGTGGCCATTTCGAACTGAAAAGTCCAGTGCATACAATGCACGCTAACGATCGTGTCTGCAAAGTATGGCCGTGCTACGCGCCGCACAATGAGCTGAAATTTCGAAACAGACGCCACGCGCCATCCTCCTCGCGGGCGCCGCGCTCCCAGCCGGAGAGTCGACGTCAATCGCGCCAGTGCGTCTATGTAGTTCGCCGTGCTGTGGCTTCACTCACAGTGGCACGTAGCATTGAGCACTATTCAAGGCAACAGGAGTTATTTGTCTGATCTGTTGCTTCAAAAGACGAATTAAAGTTTAGAGAAATAATAATATGGAGATCGCACGCACTGTGGGAATCTATGCAAGCGAAGCTTTCTGTGCTGTTCATTTTGATTGACCATAATTAGCGGTGATGTTGACGGTGAATGTGTCATTCCTTCATCGTTTAATCCAATACGAGAGTGGTGAGCTGATGTTTAAACATTACCTTGTGTGCGCCACTGCTGTTTGTGTGCCTAGTCCATAGAACGCACAGGCAGACGTGTTTGCCTGAGGCCTTCTTGTGCGCCATTGTTCATAATCTCTGAGAGCGTTGAGCTTTGTCATTGCCTCACTTGGCACATCGCATCATAGCAGACGTGTAAACTCTGATCTAATTATAGGGCTGTACAAGTCGAAAGCACGATATCATTATGAGGCAGGCCATAGTGGCGGACTCCGGATTCATTTTGACATCCTGGTTTTCTTTGACGTGCACCTAATATAAGCGCACTAGCGTTTTTGTATTTCGCTCCAGTCGAAATTGAATGGGCGTCCTCGAGCAATGCCACATCCGTCAAGCTACCGCGGCGGGCACTGTTGTATGTATACTGCTTTCTGCTTTTATGAACCTAAGGTGTATATATATATCCTCCGTATGTGTGTGCAAATAAGTGTGTTTATTGATGCACACACACACACACGCACACGCACACGCACACGCACACGCACACACACACACACACACACACACACACACACACACACACACACACACACACACACACACACACATACACACACACACATATATATATATATGTATTGTGACGAAGAGGATCGGCAGGTATAACGGCGTCTTCTGAAACAGCGATTTTGCGACAATGGTCCTTATGGTCAGTGATAATATCGGTCGAAAACTGAAACAGCTCGATTTCAGCGCGGGCGCAGTCAATGATCGCATGATGCGTGGAGAGAAAGTCCCAACCTAATATGACGTCGTGTGAACATGGCAACACGATGAATTCTATGATATAGAGGACCTCCTGAATTACGACACGAGCAGTGCAGGCGCCGGATGGCTCGACGTGCTGCGCGTTGACAGTTCGAAGAGGCAGTCCAGAAAGCGGCGTCGTCACTTTTCCTATCTTGTGGCAAATACGGGCATTTATCGCTGAAAGTGCAGCGCCGGTGTCGACAAGTGCTAGCGTCAATGTTCCTTCTATTGCGACTTCAATAACGATCTTCGGGGAAATGTGAGGGCTTATACATTTCGCTGGCACCGCAGTTCTCGCCTCCTGAACTGCGATATTTAGTTTTCCTGGCGCAAAGGGCTCCGCCGCCGGTGCATGGGGGAAAGCGAGCGGCGACGAAGAGAAGGTGAACGGCGAGCGGCGGAGAATGCGTTGTCGACGGCAGAAGGAGATTCAAAGGCGTCCGAATAGTTGCGGCGTTGTGGGAAACGTGGCGCATACGGACGCACATTGTTCGGGACGTTCGGTGTAAGCAGGCGACAGTGACGTGCCACGTGTCCAGTACGGTCACAATAAAAACATATTGGACGGTTGTCTTCCGTGCGCCAATGGTCTTGAGGTCGTGCATAGTGCACCAGTGGACGGACTGGAGGGGATACGGGTGGGCGCAAAGGTGGGCGAAGGGGGCCGTAGGTCTGTGGCGCAGGCCTCATCGCGACTTCGGCGTACGTCAGGGGAGCGGCCGTCGGAGCCTGCTGAAGAGAAGGCGAAATGTTGTCGGCTACCTGCTCCTTGATGACAGATTGGAGAGCGGGCGCCAACGGAGTACTCGGCTGGCCGTGTGCAAGTGGAATCAACAAAAGCTGACGAGCCACCCCTTCACGGACGAACTCCTTGATCTGTAGCAGCAGCGAAGTGTTATCCGCGGCAGCAGCCAAGCTCGACATTGAAGTGGCCTGAGGTGTAAATTGGCGGGTGGCTACGCGTTGTTTGCGCAGTTCGTCGAAGCTTTGACACAGACTGACGAGTTCAGAGACTGTCGAGGGATTTTTCGCCAACAGCATCTGGAAGGCGTCGTCTTCAATGCCTTTCAAGATATGGCGGATCTTCTCGGCATCAGCCATTGCGACGTCAACGCGGTTGCAGAGGTCGACAACATCTTCTATACAGCTGGTAAATGTCTCCCCGCACTGTTGCGCACGGCCACGCAAACGATGCTCGGCGCGAAGCTTGCGAACCGCGGGGCGCCCAAATACCTCTGTCACATTAGTCTTGAAGGCAGTCCACGTCGTCAGATCACGTTCGTGGTTGCGGTGCCACACGCTGGCAACACCGCTCAAATAAAATGACAAGTAATTTAGTTTTTTGATGTAGTCCCAGTGGTTGTGGATGCTCACCCGGTCGTAGTCAGCGAGCCAGTCTTCTACGTCATGGTCTTCGGTACCGCTGAAGATGGGTGGGTCGCGTTGCCTCAACGGGCTGGGGCAGACCACGGTAGTCACCGGGGCAGCGGGTTGTGGTTGTGGTGGTCCTTCTTCCGGCATTATGAAGGCGGGCTGCAGTGTCCGATTACGAAGTTCCAGAATTCTGGTTGTACCCAGCAGCTCCACCAATTGTAAAGGGGGGTTTATTCGGCTCGTAGAGCAGCAGCGACAAACTCAGCCTGGTCACGGCATCCTACACGGCCTGAAGTGACATACTTGCCTCTGCTACCTCGACGATGTTGTCGTCTTTTCTCCTGATTTTCCGACCCATCTTCGGCGTTTACATCAAGTTCTGTCCTGTCTCCGGAATGCTGGTGTCCAGCTTAACTTAAAAAAGTGCCGATTTGCAGCTCGAAAACTGACTATATTAGGCCATGTTGCCTCCAAAGAAGGCATTCTTCCTGATCCTGCTAAACTTCGCGCCGTATGCGAATTTCCGAAGCCCACTAACTTGAAAGCACTACGCAGCTTCATTGGCCTATGCTCTTATTTTCGACGTTTCGTTCGCAATTTCGCTACTGTGATCGCACCACTAAACCAACTTCTCCAAGGTGACAATGAACTTTCTGCTTGGTCGGAAGCCTCTGATGATGCCTTTACGACTCTTCGTCACCTACTCACGTCTCCGCCAATCTTGCGCCATATGATCCAAGCGCACCTACAGAACTTCACACTGACGCCAGTGGTGTCGGCCTTGGTGCCGTGCTCGCACAACGCAAGAACACTAAAGGCCCAACCACACGCGGTGAATCGTGCGCGCCTGGCTACGCGTCACCCGTGTGCGAGGCCGTACGCGACTGTACTACGCGTCTAGAGAGGGCAGACGCGCAGGAAACGCGCGCGTCAAGGAGGTCTTGATCTTGGGCGTCATTTTAAGCGTACGCGACCGAAGTGGCAGCTTGTGCACCGACGTCACGTGGGCCGCATGTACACTTCCGGCGGTTCGGAAAGGTTGTTGAAGTTTCAGAGTCGTGCGGAGACGCCGGGAGTCGCTGCTGGTTTCGTGTCGATAGAGCACCGAGGCTATGAAGGCGATCAACAACGAAGCGCTGATCGCCTGCGTTGAGGTTCGACCTGCGCTTTGGTAGGAGGCGAAACACAAGCGCCACAAGAACAAGCACATGACGAGGTGGTCGTGGATCGTCATGCCCAACGATGCCGAACAGGTGAGTGCTCGGAATTTTATACGGGCGTAATACCGGAGCAGTTTCAATCGCGATCGAGCCAGATCGGGATCAGATTTTGTGATCACGATTGCCTGTACTGCGCAATCTGCGTAGAACCGATCATGATCGAGAAATTTGATCGCGCTCGATCGCGATCGAAAGCCTAGTTGTGTGGCACTGGTATAAGCTGCCTCTCTCATCAGCCGGCTCGCAGATGTCGAAAACGCGTTTCATCTGTGCAGATGACGTTATTACAGCGCTGCAGAAGTGATGGAAGTCATTGGGGAATAAATTTTGGCGCCTGGGAAGACATCTCAGAAAGAAAAGAGCCGCGCCGTGCCAGACGACGTTCAGGACGACGTCATCTGGCTGTTTTTCGACCAGATGATGTTCCTGCGCTACACAATGGAGTGTAGACGGCAAGTGATCTTGAAGTTTCCATCTTAACCGGCGTGTTAAATATGAAACACGGCATTCTAGTGCTTTCCCTTTACTACGTTGACCGGACATACCGTATGTTTGTATTATAGCTGGAAATGCACCGCACTTATGGGAATCGACTCAAAATTGTGCTTACACAGGTAGATCGACGGACAGTGTGCATTATATTCAGCTTTGTCTAATTGGCGATAAAATATTTTTGCGGAATCGCTGCTCCGATTATCGCATATTTCGTTAAATGTGATCCGGTATGGGGACATACAAGCAGTACAAGGATAGCTTTGTATATTTATTTATTTAGGTACCCACAAATCCAGTTTGGCTTTGCAGTGGGGAGCAGAGAAAGCAGAAATACAGGTACAACGTAACAAGTAAAATAGCACACAAAAACCTAACAATAAAGCATAAGACAGAAGTACAAAGAATATCACATACAAATTAGCAGGACGAATAAAAAGAAAAGGGCTTGCATGATGCACACACAAAAACAAAACACAAAAGATGCAAATAGTTTCTTTTGATTCTGTGCACTGATCCTAGAAGGCAGCATGCAAGTCAATGGCCAGTATTTAACCGAGTATTGAATGTTGCTATATTCACCTGTGCCTTGGTTGCTGCAATGAACAGCTTTAATTTTGCGTTTTGTTGCTTGCCAGCAGTGTGCAAATCGGTGCTTCATCACAGACCTTCAAATATTACCTAGCTTGCTTAGGGATTCATTCAGTGTCATCATGCTGTAGGAATAAATGCACCATAGTACTGATGACATTGTCAGCTGCGTAATTGATAATTCTTTTTGTGTCTGCTCAGCAGTGCCCTTACCTAATTATCAGCCTGTGGTTATTCTGCAGATCTCAGGTGCTGTAGTTACTGGTTTAAGCGAAGCTTTCACAATGTTTGTGGAGAACGCTGTTCCTGCTTAGCACAATTTCCAAGGAAAGACTAGATGATCCAGTTAAACACATTCACACTGTGCACAATATCATTATTGAAATTTTACATGCCAAAACCACGATCTAGTTACATTATTATAATTGGTATTTGCATTACGTCCGGTACTGGTGACTCATGCAAGACAGTAGCCAGTAGTCAGCTGGGATGACAATGGTTCAACGACTACATTAACATCAGTATGAGGCATTCAGTAAGAGCTATTTGGCAAGACAGTAGGAGCAGCGGTGGAAAAGTTCAGAGAAGAGGCAAAAAAAGCTTGGCTTTAAGAAACCTGCTGGAAGGGTTTGCTAGCTAAGATCAGCTTTACTGGGCTAAAACACCCTTTACAAGGCAGATTGCAAGATGACAAACATTATTTTATGTAACCTCCTAAGTACAAACAACAAATGCACTGACTACTACGTACACAACTTCACACTGTGTTTAGACGTACATTCAGTTAAGAAAAACAGTTTAGAATGATATGAAGTTTACAAACAAGTGAAAGGAAAACAAAGTTACAAGCCAAGAACGTTTCAAGTAGAAAAACTAGAACAGGAGAGAGCCTTGTGCTAAAGCAAGACCTAACAGTACTACTGCTCTATGTTTAGAAAGTGCAAGCGTAGATCGTTCAACATGTAATTTATTAGGTGGTTTAACTGATTAAATGTAGTAGAATGCTTGCTGCTAATTATTTCAAAACTGAAACATTCCAAATATCATGCACTGTTTTGAGTAGAAGTTATCACTAGGTTTTAGGCATGCAGATCTCATAAGAACTGCTTAAATGTATCACAAGCAAAAACAGAACAAGATACAAAAGCTACACTTACGCGCATGCAGAAACTGTTCATTCTGGTTGTGTAGGCAAGCCACTTTTGTCCCTACAAAACTGACTCAGAGCTTCGGTGTTCTCTAATAAAATCGCACATTAAAGCAAATGTGGACGGATTTGAGCCTTCATATATTTTTGCATTTCAGACTGGCCATTATTTACACATTGGCAATATGTGCAAACCTTATTACGCTCACATGCAGGGTGTCCGCCAACCTTCCACCAGTGCCCCCATCGAGTGAGGAGGGAAGTGCTGCAGACATCTTAACAAAAAATGTGCCAGTTTTTCAATCTGGCAACACTTGAAGTGCCATCCCCATCAAGTGAAGAGTCAAAAGTGCCAGCATCGACTCTGTCTTCGGCGTCGCATGAGTCCGTGGAGTCTCAGGACATTTTGGAATCTCTTGAATCACCGATGTTTCAAGAAGTTCTGGTTCCTGAGGCTTCTGAGGCACACTACAGCAGCCCGCAGTCACATGCATCGCTGGCTTCAGCAGGCAGTCGCAGGCTGGATACGTTGAGAAGCATTGCTTCCGAAGCAACGTCAAGAGGGAGGAAAAGGAAAAAGAAAGATCAGAGTCAGTTAATATTAGAGGAATTAGGCAATGTTTCAAGTGCAATCAAAAGATGCAAACCACAGGATGACCTCAAACTTTTGCCGTCTCTCTGCTCAAACACATGAGAGAGGTCAGTGAGGATAAGCATCTCGATATGAAAATTAAATTGATGCAAGTAGTAAAGTAATTCAAAGATTAATGTTTTTTAATGTTTACTTTTTGTATAATAAAGCCAAGAGATAACGAAACAAAAGGAAATCATTGATGAATTTAATTACTTTATATCGAAATGGAGAAATAAGGAGGAAAATGAAAGTATACGAAAAGGTAACTTCCTATTGATGGGAGACGAACCCACAACCTTTGAATTCTGCTTGCATTGCTTTACCAGTAGAGCTGCAGCAATGGCTATCCCTCTGCAAACTTTCTTAAGCCTGTATGTGCATGTACTAGATCTCACCCTGGTAGCGTTACCCAGTGTTACTCGTGCAAGAGCACTCGAAGAGCCTAAACTAGTACACATAAACACTCTAAGAAATAGATGGTGGAATAGCCTCCAGCTCAATTGGTTTTGGGTTTAGCTCCCACCAGTGGCAAGTTATATTTTGTCAACTTTCATTTCCCTTCTCATTGTGATGTCGACATTGCAAATAAAACAACAGTTATTTTCCTTTATGCTTTCTATATGTTTCCTTGTCTGTTGTTGACATATCAAAGCCCCTCAGCTCTTCTCTTTTGTTCATTTTATATTGTGTTGTATCCATATTTTTGTGTGGTATTATTCAAGAATTTCATAAAGTTGATATCTGTGGGCCTGGTTGGTTGGTCATTGCTGCTGTAGAGATGTGTGAACAAGTTTTAGGCACACACCTACGATAGAGAAAGAAGCACTGACTTGCAACTAAAGGTTTGTTGTTGCAAGACAGATGTTTATTGCTTTCATCTGTCTTTGCTCATTCATGCTGTCTTGCAGCAATGAACCTTTTTGAGTTCACCACCTGTGCATGTAGAGTTTGTGCATGCATCTAGAGATGCCTGTACATGCCTATAAATAAAAAGAATTGTAATGAACCTTCAACCACTCCCCATTGAAAATTTTGGTTATATGCTGCAAGTTGTAAAGCCTGTCGGGGCGTTCGTGCAGCGCAAGTATTTTTCAAATCGTTTTATTATTATTACAAGAGGTAGCAGAAAGGGAAAAGTCTTGCCACCACATAGCCAGGAGGCAAGGTTCACTGCCAACATAGACAACCTCTACCTCTCCCACAACTATCATCCGCAAGCCACATTCCTTGCATTTTTTTTTTTTTTTGGTGTTCCGTGGCTCAGTTCCAGAGTTGGTTTTGCATGTTCTGCATTGGATGTTTGGCCAAAGTCTTTGTACGTAATTAGTGACATTCAAGGCAGTGCGTAAATGAGACATGTATACGTATGACCCTCCTTCTCTGGCAGGAAGCAGGGCTACCTGACGGGAGCCGTGAACAGCATGTGAGCTTTAAAAAAATTCTTAAGCTGAAAAAAATGTAAAGAATTTCTGCGGCTGTCGTGCTGTTCTGCAGTTGTTTAATACTTTGCAGGCACGATCGCCACTATACGACTTACACACCACTGCAGACTAGCCGCCTCAATCCCCACACGTCTTGCCCGAATGCCAAGTAGCTTGAATGCAAGTTGAAAAACATTAGTACCCATGTCTCAATTGTTTGCATACTAATTATGATGACATGACTTTTCTTGAAAATGATCTGCATGTCCGTGGCGGCCCTTTTTGAGTGACATACGATCAAAATTCATTTGTGTAGGTTAGCTACTACCTTTGTTTAATACTACATGTACAATCATTCCTCAAAGCATGTTTAACAGGTTGCGCAAGATCAAAAGCACTGAGGTAGCTTTTGTGTGATCCCATTCGATGGCATTTTTTATTAGCTAACTGCTAGCCATAGTTAGCCATAACTGCTACACTGGTGATGCACTAAGTTGAAACTTTGTCTCTGTGATCATGGGATCTTTTTTTTCTGGTATTTCCTTTCACGCGCATTGTCAGTACCTTCATTACTATTTCTCGTTTTTTACCAGCATATTGTGTCCCATTTTTTTATTTGTTTATGAGTTAATAAATATTTAGTTGTGTATAATGAACTAGATTATGTATTAATATTTCTTATGTGCGCTCACTGTCAGTAATTTTATTCTTTCTTTTGTTGTGCTTCAATGTTTTGTGACCCCTTCGTGATTTGGCCGCCAAAAAGCGGCGGGCAGTATTGTGTAAATAAAATAAATGATACATTAAATATCAAAGAAACAGTGTTCTTCTGTATTCCTGCAATCGCACATTATTACTCTAGGGGCAACTATCCTTTACGAACCTCAATGCTACGGCAAGTCGTTCTCCAGGCTCCAGGGGTTTCTCGAATGTGGTGCTGCTTTGTGAGGTCCTCTGCAACAAAGCTCAATAGCTTGTCAAAAAGCTGTGGCGTCTTGTGAAAGAACTTGTAGAAAAATCCGTGGTCATCCTGACGTATCCGTTGCATCTGTAAAAAATTGTGCATTATTACCTGGCAGAAAGACCGTACCCTGACTACATACACGCGCAGGTATCAAGAGCTGTACACTTTTCACTGACACACACGTATAGCCACTAGCCATCATTAACTCTACCCCCTGCTTTGTTTATATGCTTGAATACAAACAGTGGTTCGGCAAAGCAGGAGAGCCAGTCAACGGTATATTAAAATAGTGCGGCCACTGCCAAGAAACTTCCGAAATTAGTTGCACAGCATTTAAACCTGTCAGGTCACAATTTAATTACATTACACTTCCTATTCTACAGTCACACTTCTGAGAGACAGAAAATATAGGAAATTGTATCTCATCCACAAGATTCATATACGACAACCAACACGTGCAAAAAGGTGTTCTTGAATCGATGTGCTATACCAATGGCACAAATATAACTAGCAGTCCTTAACTTTTTGTAGGGGTGTGCTAATACCGAAAAGTAGATTTAGAATAGAATATCGACTGAAATGAAGAAAAAATAAGCTGGATATCAAATAAAATATCGAATAGCAGAAAATGTATTACAAAACACAATCCTTACAAATTTTGTGCAAGAGGATGCTACACAAGATCTGTATAAACAGTATGGTCTACTGTTAATAATGAAGGAAGCCCCAAATTAGTATTACAGATCATCTATTAAATAGAATCAAGTGCTTCTTCCCCTCTGAAGCTGAAGAATTAGTGACGGTATGTGGCACCGCATACACGGGTTAGACAGACGGCTGTTGAAACGTCTTGAGGTGTCGTCACCACGTATCCAATGTACGATCTGTGTGCTTCCGGCAGCTAATCAGCCCGATCTTCGCCTATGCTTTCGCGCTTTCCGAACTACACCCTGCTCTTGTCGTTCCCCCTGTTCGCGTACGTCACGTTATCGTTTCGATCGGTGCTGTCAACCTGGACGAACCTTGCACCGACGACGCGATGCTGTTCTGCGAATTGGGCGTTCGCGCGCTGCGAGTACGATCCCCGCATTGCTACTTTAACCGTTTCAGTTATGCGCGCACTTAAAAACGCTGGTAAGTAATTGCTGTCCTAACGAAGATAAGTCCCCATGTCCAAACACTGGCTCCTTGTTCTACCACTGTAGATCATCGAAACGAAAGAAGTTACTCACAGCCGTAAAGTCCTTCTTCTTTACGCAGTTGAAAGACTGGCCGGACCCACCAACGTCGCCGCAGAGGCCGCAGACGCTTTCTGCGCTCCCGCCGCCTTTGCAAGAGCAGCAGCAGCAAAAGCTTCTTTCTCATGTGGTACATTGCGGGCAGAGAACGCTGATGCCGGCGAAGCAAGCGGCTAAGCAAGAGCTCGGCAGCAACGTCGTGCGTGGTCGCGCGCAGATGTCAGCTGCAGTTGTGAGCAAGCAGACGCTATCGCGCGTGATGTTGATAATTGGTGTAGCTTTTCTTGTCATAAGGCTGTATAGATACGAACAGCGTGCATTTCTCAACTTAACAACAATGTACAAGCTCTAACGTTGATAAATTAAATAAAAATGGCTAGCCATAATGAAATTAAAGATAAACTTTTCTCAGAGCCAAAGACGACCGTTTCCGCCATCGCTGGGCCGCTGGTCTGTCAGCCCTGTGCTACGCGCAGCGAAGCGCGCACGTGTGCGCGTATCGTGTGGCTGGATGCCCTTCCCTTCATCACCCGCGTACGCGCACGCAGACGCGTACGCTTACGTGTACGCGTAGCGAGACGCGTATCCCGGGCTGCGTGTGGTTGGGCCTTAATGCCGGATACGTAGTCACCTATGCCAGTCGTGCCCTCACGAAACCTGAGGCCAATTACTCAGTAACAGAAAAAGAGTGCCTGGCTATCGTATGGGCTCTTCAAAAATTTCGTCCATATCTCTACGGTCGACGCTTTGACGTGGTGACGGATCATCACGCTCTTTGCTGGTTGCCCAACCTAAAAGACCCGTCGGGCCGCCTCGCTCGGTGGGCCCTCCGAATCGAGGAATATGATATCCGTGTCGTCTATCGCTCTGGACGCAAACACGCTGACGCCGATGCCCTCTCGCGCTCCCCAGTTACTTCAGACAGCAGTACTTCTACCGGCAGACATGACGTCTCACCACTTGACATCCTGGACATGGCATCGGCGCAACGAAAAGACCCATGGATCGTCATGATATTCGACTTTTTGTCAAATCCTCCGGCAACATCGGCAACTCGAACGCTACGCCGACAGGCGCAGCATTTCACAATCCGGGACGGACTTTTATACCGCCGCAACTACCACAATGACGGCCGCAAATGGCTCTTAGTAGTGCCTCGCCACCTACGACAAAAGTTCTGCTCCGCTTCTCATTCTGACCCGCAGTGTGGTCACGGCGGAGTGTCAAAAATTTACACACGGCTTCGCCTACAATATTATTGGCGAGGGATGTACACATTCGTCCACAAATACGTACGCCCCTCTATTGCCTGCCAGTGACGTAATTGTGTCCCGCATCTCTCCACCGCACCTCTCCAACCACTTCCCTGCCCAGCTCAGCCACGTGACCGTGTCGGCATTGATATATACGGGCCTCTTCCATCTACTGGCGCTGGCAACCGATGGATTGTTGTCGCCGTAGATCATTTGACACGGTATGCTGAAACCGCCGCGTTGCCTGCCGCATCAGCAAAAGACATCGTCTCGTTCATTCTAAACTTCCTTCTCCGCCATGGCGCACCTCGTGAACTGTTGAGCGATCGGGGCCGCGTATTCCTCTCGGATGTCCTGCAGTCACTCCTATCTGAATGCAAAATTATTCACCGCACTACTACTGCTTATCATCCACAGACCAATGGCTTAACAGAACGATTCAACAGAACTCTTGGTGACATGCTATCAATGTATGTTGCATCTGACCACTCCAACTGGGACCTTGTACTTCCGTTCGTCACTTACGCATATAACACTGCCTCTCAAGCCACTACCGGATTCTCACCATTCTTTCTGCTTTACGGCCGCCATCCCTCCAGCACCATTGATACGGTTCTCCCGTACCGGCCGGACCCTGCTGAATGCTCACCTGTTTCTGAGGTTGCTCAGCACGCTGAGAAACGCCGTCAACTGGCCCGTTTTTTTACCGTCTGCTCGACAGTGCCGCCAAAAAGAACACCATGACCTCAATCCTGCCCCTCACTTTTTCCCCGTCGACTCACTCGTGTGGCTTTGGGTCTCGCCTATTGCTGCTCCTGTCCTTTCGTCCAAGCTCCTCCCGAAGTACCACGGGCCCTACCGCGTGGTTGCACAAACATCACCAGTGAACTACGTGGTCGAACCCGTATCGCCATCTTTCGATCTGCGTCGTCGGGGGCGAGAGACTGTGCACATTGACCGGCTGAAGCAGTATTACGATCCGCCCACCTCTTCCTAGGTCGCCAGGATGGCTACTCTTCAATTCTGGGGGTGATTGTGACGAAGAAGATCGGCAGGCTGAAAAGCCCCGTTGCCATCGCGTGGCACGTACCCAGTTCGTTCGCTGGCTGCGCCCTACCTGCTGGTGCTGAGTTTATCGCTGCTGCTCTACGAGCCGAATAAACCCCCCTTTACAATACATATACACACACGTATATATATGTGTGTGTGTTTGAGCCTGTTTATATTTATCTAATAAGTGTGAGTATATGTATGCATTGAACAATTTCCTTCATTTTTTTTTCTTTTTTCCGCCAATTATGTTGTTCCAAGTCATGTATCGCCCACTTTCCCGCATTACCGAAATCTCGACCAGTGATTGTAGTAAGTATAAATAAACGAAGAAAGGGCTGCAGCTGAAGATGAGTCCAAAATGGCGTTGGGTGTGTGCCATGCACTGATTATACGCCACTGGGCATGTGCCGCTCTACGTAATAATCATCCATCCATTTTTATCTCGAAAGAATGCTATTCGCACACATGAATAGTCATCAAGGTCGAATTCAGCCCTGATTTTTTCCCCGTCGAATATAGACAGGTGTAATATTTTGCACTATGTCACCCTGCGCGCCACATCCAATGTTCAGAAAGTTTCAAGCTGCTGTGTGTCTTAGCCTCGCTCTTCAGATTTTTCAACGCAGTACACACCGCAGGTGATACAAATGGAGGACGAGCGAACGAGACAAAGCAGGCCTGAGGCGTTCACAGATGGAAGTGTATAATAACCAACCGCGGCACAACAGTCACCGGCCCCACTTCGCGCCTACCTTTATTTGTATGGTTTCCGCAGAATCCCAGGCGAGCATCAGGCTTCCTTCGGCCATGAGCCTTCGTGAGAGACGCACGACAGAAACCGGATCTTCTTTTGGTGGGTCGATGCCAGTGTGACACACCTAAGGCGCGCATAAAGAGCAGGAAACTGCCTCACTCTATACACAGTGACAAATTTGGCAACATTCAAGTTACTTCAAGTCAAAGGAGAAAGGTAGCGGCTGTACGACTATTAGAAATTTTGAATGGTCTTTGTTATTCCATTCGTATTTCATTCGAGAATACGCTATTTTTAATTGCGGAACATTTGTTTATTTTGAATATGGACTCCACTTAATGGAGTCCGAAAGGGGAGAAGACGAAGTTAGTCAGGACAATTTAAATGATCCTGAGGCGTGGCAGCTGCGGCTGCTGCGCAGGGGCATCAGTTTCTGGCAGAGCAGATAATTTCTCAATAAGTTCATTTCGCTTATTATGACTGTGCACTTTCATGTAGCCTCAATGCGAGTAGGTTGTCTCGATTTAGAGAAATCACTTTGTTGCTTGGCCATTCGCACCATATATTCATCACTTTAAAGTAACACGTGCTGATGTAGTATCACATTCCTCTCCTTCAACAAAGTGAACGTGGCGTGATGTTCCCTTTTCTCATTACCTTCGTTGTGATGGTGCAACTGATCAGTCAGAAGTTTCTCATTGACAAGCTCTTCAGTTGACCGACGTCTTTTTGCGAACGGCGTTACGTGATTTATACATGCCTGTAAATAAGCCATGTATATTCCCTCAAACACCTTTTCCTTACCAAGAAGACTCCACGCACACCTTAATTCCATTGTGTGTTTACAAAGAAAATAATTGATATTCGAACCGATATTCGGCAGTTAATTGTACCCTTAGAATATTTGTATT
Source organism: Dermacentor andersoni (assembly GCF_023375885.2). Classification (NCBI taxonomy): domain Eukaryota; kingdom Metazoa; phylum Arthropoda; class Arachnida; order Ixodida; family Ixodidae; genus Dermacentor; species Dermacentor andersoni. The sequence goes on along the minus strand of NC_092817.1, from coordinate 209,961,112 downwards.
TCATTCGATTCGGAAGGTTGTTAAACTCAGTTTGGATAATATAAGGTGACTGTGAGAGACCATGACTGGGTCGATGTGACTTATAGGTATTTGTCAAGGAAACGCGAACGTCTGTTGTGCATGTAACACGTACATTCCGCCAGCCACAGGCGTCCGAAAGGGGGTGCAATGATGGGCGAATCCTCCTTCCCTGAAATTACAGGACCAAGCGGCCCCAAGAGCATTGTGCGCAGAAAAATTGTGCACGTATATCGTACCTAGTGCACGAAATTGTTTCGCGCTTTTGCAGTGAAAAAAAGTGGGTCCGGTATTTACTTCTGCACAAAAAGCCTCTGCAGACGAACCACTTCATGCAAGGAAGTTTTTCACGCTTTTTGCACTCGCTCACTGCTTGACGCTCAATGCAATTCGGACCACACAATCCTTAAGTGCACTCAGAGCTTTAAATTTAAACTCCAAGTGTGAACCCTTGCTTGGCGATTCCTGAACCATGTTGTTTTATAACAAATACGGCAGAACCATACGATTCTGCTGGGTCCCAAGCCATATTGGGACACCAGGGAAGATTGATGGACGTGTATAGCAGCGCGCAAGGTATAACTCGCACAGCACTCCGACCAATTTGTACAGCCCTGACATCATAATGGCAACATGAATGGGACTTTTGCAGCAATAACAAGTAACCGAATCTTTGCTTTCATTATCCGCATATTATCCCGTTCTGCAAACTCTACTAATACCTATCCCCTGCTATTCCTAGAACCTATGTCATATTCCCCCACTGACTTGTCTCCACCCTGGCATTGAAGTCGCCCGTCCGTATAGTGTATTTTGTTTCGACTTTACCCATCGCCGAATCCACGTCTTCATAGAAGCTTTCGACTTCCCGGTCATCATGACTGGATGTAGGGGCGTAGGCCTGTACGACCTTCAATTTGTATCTCTTATTAAGTTTCACAACAAGACCTGCCACCCTCGTTAATGCTATAGAATTCCTGTATGTTACCAGCTCATCATCATTATCATCATCATCAGCCTAGTTACGCCCACTGCAGGGCAAAGGCCTCTCCCATACTTCTCCAACTACCCCGGTCATGTACTAATTGTGGCCATGTTGTCCCTGCAAACATCTCAATCTCCTCCGCCCACCTAACTTTCTGCCACCCCCTGCTACGCTTCCCTTCTCTTGGAATCCGATCCGTAACCCATAATGACCATCGGTTATCTTCCCTCCTCATTACATGTCCGGCCCATACCCATTTCTTTTTCTTGATTTCAACTAAGATGTCATTTACCCGCGTTTGTTTCCTCACCCAATCTGCTCTTTTCTTATCCCTTCACGTTACACCTATCATTATTCTTTCCATAGCTCATTGCGTCGTCCTCAACTTCAGCAGAACCCTTTTCGTAAGCCTCCAGGTTTCTGCCCCGTAGGTGAGTACTGGTAAGACACAGCTGTTATACACTTTCCTCTTGAGGGATAGTGGCAACCTGCTATTCATGATCTGAGAATGCCTGCCAACCGCACCCAAGCCCATTCTTATTCTCCCGATTATTTCAGCCTCATGAACCGGATCCGCGGTCACTACCTGCCCTAAGTAGATGTATTGCCTTACCAGTTCCAGTGCCTCGCGACTTATCGTAAACTTCTGTTCTCTTCCGAGACCCTTAAACATCACTTATTGCTGCATATTAATTTTTAGGCCCACACTTCTGATTTGCTTCTCCAGGTCAGTGATCCAGTGCTTCTCCAGGTCAGTGAGCATGCATTGCAATTGGTCGCCTGAGTTACTAAGCAAGGCAATATCATCAGCGAATCGCAAGTTAGTAAGGTATTCTCCATTAATTCAATGGAGCTAATTTAAAGAATCCGCCTGCTGATTAAATTGCATAAATAGGCCTGGAGTGCGGCCTGATCCTGGTGACCAGAACCGGTAATGCACACCCTCACCAGAGCAGGATTGGCTACCTTCATGCAGTACTTAGCCACAACCTTCTATATGAATACAACAATCAAACCCCGGCCCTCAGTCCCTAGCAGCTGCGAAGCAACTGGCCACTGCGGCTGTCAGACCTGTGGCGCAGCAGAGCGTGCTAAGAATCTCTGGGTCCGGACAGGCCGCCATTGGAATCTGAAACTGGCAACGTTTAACGCTAGAACGTTATCTAGTGAGGCGTGTCTAGCCGTGCTATTGGAGGAATTAACAGCCAGTAAATTGGATATAATATGGCTAAGTGAGGTTACGAGGACAAAATAAGCATATACAGTGCTAAAAAGTGGGCACGTCCTGTCCTACCGGGGCTTAAGGAGAGACGAGAACTAGGAGTCGGATTCCTGATTAATAAGAATATAGCTGGTAACTCATCCATCCATAATATGGATGAGATAGTTCAAGTGGCTGAAGAGTTTTATAGAGATTTATACAGTACCAGTAACACCCACGACGATAAGGTGAGAGAGAATAGGCTAGAGGAACTTGAAATCCCACAAGTAACACCGGAAGAGGTAAAGAACGCCTTGGGAGCTATGCAAAGGGGGAAGGCAGCTGGGGAGGATCAGGTAACAGCAGATTTGCTGAAGGATGGTGGGAACACTGTCCTAGAAAGATTGGCCGCCCTATATACACAATGCCTCATGACCTCGAACGTACCGGAATCTTGGAAGAACGCTAACATAATCCTAATCCATAAGAAAGGGGACGCCAAAGACTTGAAAAATTATAGACCGATCAGCTTACTGTCCGTTGCCTACAAAGTATTTACTAAGGTAATCGCAAATAGAATCAGGAATACCTTAGATTTCTGTCAACCAAAGGACCAGGCAGGATTCCGTAAAGGCTACTCAACAATAGACCATATTCACACTATCAATCAGGTGATAGAGAAATGTGCGGAATATAACCAACCCTTATATATAGCCTTCATTGATTACGAAAAAGCATTTGATTCAGTCGAAACCTCAGCAGTCATGAAGGCACTACGGAATCAGGGTGTAGATGAGCCATATGTAAAGATACTGGAAGATATCTATAGCGGTTCCAGAGCCACCGTAATCCTCCACAAAGAAAGCAACAAAATCCCAATAAAGAAAGGCGTCAGACAGGGAGATACGATATCTCCAATGCTATTCACAGCATGTTTACAGGAGGTATTCAGAGAGAGTGGGAAGAATTGGGGATAAAAGTTGATGGAGAATACCTTAGCAACTTGCGATTCGCTGATGATATTGCCTTGCTTAGTAACTTAGGAGGCCAATTGCAATGCATGCTGACTGACCTGGAGAGGCAAAGTAGAAGGGTGGGTCTGAAAATTAACCTACAGAAAACTAAAGTAATGTTTAACAGTCTCGGAAGAGAACAGCAGTTTACGATAGGTAGTGAGGCAGTGGAAGTGGTAAGGTTAAAACCGAATTGATTAACCGAATTAAAATAACCGAATTAAAACCGAATTGATTAACTCCCACCACCACACCTACAGCGTCCTCTTAAGAGGAAGCTTTAGCTTGGGCCCAACTCCTACGCGGCCTATTCAAATACATGTAAAATGCAAAAACGCTTTTCTGAGATAACTCCTCAACCTATTTTAATGAAATTTGTTGCATTTGAGAGAGAATGTTAAATTCTAGTGACTGTTGGAAGTGGAATTTGATTTATGACCTGAATCTTGTTAAAAGAATTTTCAAAGATTCGAAAGTTCGAGAAAGATAGAAGCACGAAGTTTACAAATTAATAGCTCTGCCTCAATAACAGATATCGCGGTTATGCAAACGGCATACATTTGATCTTTCAAAGCGGACAAATCCGTCATGTCAATTACGTGAATTCGTTCCGTTGTGTACGAGGGTTTTGCAAAAGCTGTATTTCCATATTACTGATTTTTTATAGATTAATTTGTAACATACCAATTTTGTCCGCTTTATATGTACTATCAGATGCAATTCACAGAATTGTGATAATTTTTCCTTGCTGAGTTAGAGAGTTGCAAACTTGATAGTTTAGTTTTCTGAACATTTTCAATTTTTGCGAATGCTTAATAAAAAGCTTCCGTTCTAAATCAAAAATTGAAAGCCAACATTCACTAGATTTTAAGCTTTTCTTTTAAAATGCAGCAACAATCGTCAAATTTGGTTCAGTGGTTGCCGAGAAAAACGAATTTTCCTTTTACATGCATTTAGATAGGAGCACCCGAGCTTCCTTTTAAGTGACATAATATACAAATTTTGCGCCAGAACGACACACGCAAGAAAGGAGACAACACGGGCCCTTCCTTGTGTGTGTGGTTTTGGCACAGAACTCCTTTATTATGTCGGATAACCAGCTAGCCGAGCAGTTCACTCACGTTAAGGGACGTAATTTTACTGCTAACCATTGAATTCGTGGCGAAAGAAAAGTATTATTGGCTTAGTTCACCTGGTCTTTGATTGAGCAATAGGCCTTTCTGCGAATGTTTTCTATGTGCTGCTGCAAAAGTGACTACCTTCTGCTCTCCCTTGCCACCGTTGTTCAAGTTGTGGCCAAGTGCAAAATAATGTGATAATGTGTATTTTCGTTTTTAGTACAATTTTACCTTTGTTCTGCCATGTCTTTTTCATTTTGTTCAGTAGTAATAAACATGTCACACATTTCATATACCTTTACGCAGGTATATACGTTCTTGTTTTTTTGGTATGGCTGTCAATAAAGCAACCTTAGCATTTTATTCTATGTTTTAGGTATTTTGCGTGTTATTGCTTTGACCATTACCAGTGAATTTTCTTTTTCCTTAGTAGTCATGACTATGTCATACACGTTGTCCAGTTTTGTGCAATATCTCCGTGAGCATATCAGAAGCTCTCAGTGCGCCTATAATGAGCTCTTCTACACTTTGGTCTTCAGAGAATTATATATATTTTTTTATATGTGTGCACTTTAAATGGCCTTCGTGTTTTCTTGAGCTTTATTATTTTTTATTTCAGTGTCTGAGAACTTTTATGTTGTTTAGTGGTTATGTACAGGCGCCGACAAAAGTGGTATACTCCACGCAGATTGCTACTGCAGCGGCGTCGTTCAGCATTTTGGGGAGCTGAAGCACGAAACATTGACACGAGTCAAGGACATGCCTGCAGATAATAAAGGGCACCCATTGGCTGTCTCGATCCCAGATGCTTCCTGTAGAGGGCGTTGCGATGCAGTTTGCGTTTGCTCCGGCTTCCGCTGCGTGGAGTATGCCACTTTTGTCGGCGCCTGTACATGTCTAGCATTTTTCAATTTGGTTCATTTTCTGAGCGGGTAAAATCCTAGTTATGCGAAAATCTGTTTTCGGAAACGGAAGTCAATAAAACGAGGCCATAGATGTGTTGTGCTGGAAGTGGAATTTATATACGTTCTGGCATATTCTGGCATATTCTGGCACACTCAAAGTATGGACAAGACTGCGTGCGTGCAAACACACAAAGAACCCACGGCGCGGACAGGAGAAAAAAAAATACTGGCCGCGTACAGGCTAAAAGAAAGCAAAAGTAAAGGCGCATGGGGCATGGCGAAGGATAGAAAGAAAGCGGAGCGGGTCGTCATAATAATCTCACGTGGAGTGACGTATGAAGAATACAGTAGCAATGCTGTGAAAGACGAAACCAACTTTTATTGGGCGAACCTGTGCCCACAAAACCAGGCTAGACTTAAAGAACGGCGGCAACGGCGCAAACAGTCGGCGATGGTCAAAATCTGATCAGCGGGTCAAGCGTGTCGGCTTTTATAGATCAGTCGTCGAATGTTCCAGAGTAACCGCTGGGACCCCCGTGCCTTCGACAATGTTCTACGCCATTCGCGTCGCGCATACATGCAATCATATTACACAAGGTTAGGCGACGACAGACAGCGGATAGAAGCATCGATAACATTCTAGAAACTTCCGATACATGTAGACGCGTCCTGCGCTGAGCGATAGCATTTTTTAGATGTTAAAAGCGCTCACCCGTAAAAGATAAGCGAGTTCACGTGTCAATAAAAACAAAAAGGAAAAACAGAGCGCTAGGATGAGGAGGCGTCGCGCGGCTGATGTTCCTGTTGCGATGACAACATAAACAATCGTGTGCGCCGCCATTTTATCAAAGATCGCCCTCCTGCTAGGCCGTAACTGAAGAGGACCTTGGCGTTAGCGTTGAAAGAGCGTCTGGATGAAAACAGCCAATGGCAGCCATGCGGAGAGGAGATTCACCCCTGGGATTATAGCACGGCTGGCGATGCGTCTGCACCAGTCCTTGCCCAGGTCAGTAATGTCAGTTCATCTGTCCCTCCTTTTTCTTCTTTTCTTCAGTAGGACGTTCTTGAGGGCCAGTTGGTTCATCCTTGACGAAAGGTTAAAACTACGCGAAACAAATGAGGACAAGCGGGAGGAACACACAACAAACCACTAGCGCCGACTGCCACTGTTCTTCCTTGAAAATCAAAGTATGGGCTATTTCAAGCAAGATCCCGGGCATGGTTACCACATCGCCACTCACACTTGTGCAGATAACATAAGAGAATTCTGCAGACTAAATGTGCAACAGTGCTTTTACCGAATAAACATGAGGCGAAAAAAAACGTAGTCCAATCTATGCTATACACGAACATTGAACAGTCAAAAGAAAGGAAGATGGCACATGCCTTAACAGTAACCCAAGTGTAGGCGACAAGTGAGGGAATGAAAAAGTGCGATCGCACCTATAAAACGTGGTTAAAACAAGGTCAGCACTAGTGACGTAAACATGGACGAAGGGCAACGAAGATGACAGAATGAAGAAAAACAACAATCAACCGAAATAAAGGGGAAGGTGACACTATTAATAACCAGAAAACTTGCGAAAATGGCATGAGTGAAGAGTACTAAAACGCGGTAAAATATCATGAAGCTCAGCCGGAACTCGCGTGCGATCACATGCATGGAAAAACCAAAGAAGCTGCACGTAAAGGTTCTCATTAAAAAAAAAAGTTTGTTGAATAAGTGGCTTCCCAGAAAAGCAACTTCTTCGTTTAAAAACGAAACAGACAGCGCGCTGACCCACTTGTCGCTAGATTATATGATGTGAGACTCAGAGGCCGTCCGGCGTAATGAAGGCGGCCTTTTCGCGGTCCCTCTCGCCGACTTCTATTTGTATGTAGCCAGTCTTGAGATGCATCGAGGAGAAGTATTTAGCGTTTCACAGCCGATACAATGAGCCATATATCCGTGGGAGGTGCTATGCGTCGTTCTTCGTGATCTTGTTCAGTCGACGATAATCGACGATAAAGGTAGGGTTCCGTCATTTTCCTGCACTAAGACTACAGACCCGCCGTGGTTTCTTAGAGGCTATGGCGTTGGGCGGCTAAGCACGAGGTCGCGGGATCGAATCCAGGCCACGCCAGCGCAATTTCAATGGGGGCAAAATGCGAAAACACCCCTGTACTTTGATTTAGGTGCACGGCGAAAAACCCTCCGGTGTTCCGAATTTACGGAGTCCCCCATTACGGAGTGCCTCATAATCAGATCGTGGTTTTGGCTCGTAAAACCCCATAATTTAATGTTTGAGACTACAGGAGATGCCAATGTGCATTCGACGGCTGGATGAAGTCATCGCACACCATCATTATCATCAGCCTGCTTTATGTCCACTGCAGGACGAACGCATCTCCCTGCGATCTTCAATTACCCCTGTCCTGCGTCCAAGAATGTACTAATTTCATCACTTCACCTAGTGTTCTGGCGTCCTCGACTGCGTTTCCCTTCTCTTGGTACCCATTCTGTAACCCTAATTATCCAACGGTTATCTAAGCGCTGCACTGCATGACCTGCCCAGCTCAATTTTTTTCTCTTAATGTCAATTATAATGTTGGCAACACTCGTTTGCTCTCTGATTCAACCCGCTGTCTTTCTGGCTCTTAACGTTATGTCTGGCAATCTTCGTTCCATCGCTCTTTGCGTGGGCCTTAACTTGTTCTCAAGCTTCTGTGTCAGTCTCCAAGTCTCTGCCCCATATGTCAGCACTAGTAAAATGCACTGATTGTACAGCATCCTTTTCAGTGATAATGGTAAGCTTCTAGTCGGGAGCTGACAATGTCTGCCGCATCCGATCCAACCAATTTTTATTTTCTATGAATTTTTTTCTCATTATCAGGGTTTCCTGTGACTAATCGACCTAGCTAAACGTACACCTTCACAGACTCTAGAGGCTGACTGACGATCCTAAACTCTGCCCGGCCATTTGCCCGGCTATTCATCATCTTTGTCTTCTGCATATTAATCTTCAACCCCACTCTTACACTCTCTATCTTAAGGTCCTCAATCATTTCTTGTAACTTGTCTGCCTTGTTGCTGAATAGAACAATGTCATCGGCAAACCGATGGTTGCTGAGATATTCGCCGTCGATCCTTACTCCTAAGCCTTCCCACTTTAATAGCTTGAATACTTGTTCCAAGCACGCAGTGAATAGCATAGGAGAGACTTTGTCTCCCTGTCTGACCCCTTTCTTTATGGGTATCTTCCTGCTTTCCTTGTGTAGAATTAAGGTCGCTGTGGAACCTCTGTAGATGTTTTCCAAAGTAGTTACGTAAGCAGTCTGTACTCCTTGATTACGTGCTGCCTTTATGATTGCTTGTATCTCTACTGAATCAAATGCGTTTTCATAATCTATGAAAGCCATATAGAGAGGATTATTGTACTCTGCGGATTTCTCGATAACCTGATTAATGACATGGATGTGATCCCTTGTAGAGTATCCCTTCCTAAAGCGAGCCTGTTTCCTTGGTTGACTAAAGTCCAATGTTGCCCTTATTTTATTGGAAATTCTTTTGGTAAATATTTTATATAATACTGGGAGTAAACTAATGGGCATTAAATTTTTCAATTCTGTAACACGTCTCCCTTTTTTGTGGCTTAGTATAATGTTTGCGTTTTTCCAATTTTCTGGGACCCCTGCAATCGATAGACACTTCGTATAAAGAGCCACCAGTTTTCCAAGCATTATGTCTCCTCCACCTTTGATTAAATTGACTGTTATTCCATTTTGTCCCCTGCCGCTCTTCCTAGTTTCATGTCTTGCAAGGCTCCTCTCTGACTTGATCGCTAGTTATAGGAAGAGTTTCTGTATCCTGTTCATTACTGTTTCTAATGGAGGTATCCGGACTCCTCCGGGTATTGTACAGGTCAGTATAGAATTCTTCCGCTTCTTTTTCTATATCTTCGAGATTGCTGATGACATTACCCTGCTTATGTTTCAGTGCATATATCTTGGTTTGTCCTATGCCAACTTTCTTTCTCACTGATTTCTGGCTGAGTCCATCTTTTACGGCTTCTTCAGTCTTTCTCACCTTATAGTTTCGAATATCACTTATTTTCGCCTTGTTGATCAGTTTTGACAGTTCCGCGAATTCTATCTTATCTCTTAAGTTGGACACTTTCATTCTTTGTCGTTTCTTTATGAGGTCCTTTGTTACTTGGGAGAGCTTGCCTACTGGGTGCATTGGTGCCTTGCCTCCCACTTCAATTGCTGCCTCTGAAGCCAGCCTAGTTACGGTTCCATTCATTACCTCTATGTCATCATCGTCATCTCTTTGTTTTAAGGCTGCATATTTGTTTGCAAGTACCAGCCTGAATTGTGTGCTTTTACCATTACTGCCTCAAACTTGACCTGTTTCTTCTTGATTAATTTTACTTTTTCTCTGTTCAAATTGAGGTGAAGCCTAACCCTCACTAACCTATGATCGCTGCACTTTACCCTACTTATCACTTCTACATCCTGCACCATGCTGGCATCAGCAGAAAGTATGAAGTTAATTTCATTTCTTGTTTCACCATTAGGACGTTTCCAGGTCCACTTTCTGTTGCTACGCTTCCTGAAAAAGTGTTCATTATTCGAAGCTTATTCCTTTCTGCGAATTCTACCAGGATCTCTCCTCTAGCGTTCCTAGAATCAACGCCGTAATTGCCTATTGCTTGTTCACCAGCCTGCTTTTTCCCACTTTTGCATTGAAGTCGCCCATTACTACAGTATACTGAGTTTGCACTTCTCTCATCGCTAATTCATCTTGGTAAAATTGATATACTTCCTCGCAATCGTGACTGGATGTTGGAGCGTAGGTTTGTACTACCTTTAGTCTATACCTCTTATTAAGTTTGATCACGACTACAGCTACTCTCTCATTATTGCTGTAAAATTCGTCAATGTTGCCCGCTATGTCCTTATGGATTATGATTCCTACCCTGTATTACTTCTTACCTGGGAGACCTCTATAGCAGAGGACATGCCGTTATTCGGCAATGTATAAGCCTCACCAGTTCTTCTAATGTCACTAAGGCCGATGATATCTCAAACAATGTCTGATAGTTCGTCAAAGAATCCTGCTAAGCTAGCCTCACTCGAGAGGGTTCGGGTGTTAAACGTTGCAAGGGTCAGTTTCCATTGGCAGCCTGTCCGGACCCGGAGATTCTCAGCACCCTCTGCTGCGTTACATGTTTGACCGCCGCCTTGGTGAGGTGCTCCGCAGCTGCTGCAGACTGAGGGCCATTCGCTAATTGAGTGAGTCATTTGAGAGAGACTGGCCGAATACTGCACCAGGGAGGCCAATTCCTGTTCTGGGGAGGGAGTGTCTTGTTGAAGCTTAGTGGGCCTTCCTAATTTGGTTGTACCTGAATTAGTATAGCCCCGCTCGCTCTCGGCATCTTTTGCCAGCGACAGGCGTCACTCCAAGCCTACATAAGTTGTGCACTGGGGAAGGTGAATTTCAAGCTTACCATCCCCCCCAAAAAAATACTCTTATAGAGGGATTAGAACTTCCGACTATGCCAACCGAGCATTCAACATAGCGCAGTCAGATAATCCCATAGGCGGCGAGGCTACCTTCTCGCCGACAAGTGCAGCCCAGAGGGCCCTACATGCGTAAGAACGCCTTTGATTTATCCGCGATAGATGTGTTTTCCTAATCGCGATGGGTAACTCAATATAGAACGATTTCTAAACGGTTCTAGCCTCATAGTTCCAGAATCGCACGTACACAGACGGCCGTGAACTCGTCTAAGCAAACCCTTCAGGTATACCGACGACCATTCACAGTTTCGAATACATGTTTGTGATCTACAGGAGTAAATACGGAAACCCGCGAAATCGAATATAAGCGCAAATGTGGAAGAAAGAACTGGATGCAAACTAGTTTTTTTTTAATGATGAAAATCTGTGTGCAAACTTTGCAACTGTTGACGTTACGTTATTTATTTCTTATTGTTTGCGTGCTACTGCAAACCTTCTCATCACTTTTTCTCTTGCTTTAGCGCTGCAATTCTTTTTTTTTCTTTTTTTTTGGAGGGGGGGGTGCTCTCATTAGAAAGTCAACGCGATGAATGTCGGTAGAGTCATTTTAACTCCATTTAGTATATATCAAATGGCTGAGAAGATGCTTGAATTATCCGCGGTAAATGGGTTTTGATGATCGCGGCAGGTGGCACGGCATTGCATTTCTCAATAGTTCTAACATCGTGGTTTCGGCGTCTCCCGTAGGCAAGTGGCCATGAACGCGGATAGATACACGATACATTTTCGGCAAAATTGAACCGCACTCAAAAGTAGTGTGAAAAAAAAATGAAAATTAGAAAATGAATAAGCTGTCGGCACTTACGGCGAATTCACTAGTCCCGTCTGGAGGAAGGTAGACCAAACAGTTCACGGTCTCGGCAGCCTGTCTCATGCATCGGAGAAGTCTTTCCGAACAAGATAGAACTGGTACTGATGCACCGCGTAAGGCTGAGACGTCGGGTGTGAGGAGGGTGCATTGACAGAGACTTCCGCTCAAAGGCACATCCTCAGTGTCGAGACGGTCCGCCAAACAATAGTTCTGAGCCGCGCGTAAAATAGGCGACCTTGTAAGCGGCCTTGCTCTATGGTTGGAAAGCGCTTATACGACGCCTCATTTAAGCTACAGCGTAAGCTTCTGCCTGCGATCAGTTAGACATTGTTCGTACACTTTGCGCGGTGAAACCTATTGACGTCCCGTTTGCCTGCAGAACTTGCTAACGGGACGATCTCAGTAGGCAGATATCGTCAGCGCGTTGCCGAGATTCCTCCAACCCATTTCGTAAATCTTACATTGCCGTGGGAATATTGTCGGTACGTTTGCGCAAGGGTCGACTGCAACTATCGCCACGGGAATATTGTCGGCACGTTGCGCCGACAATATTTCCACGGCGATAGTTGCCGTCAAACCTTGCGCAAACGCAGGCGTACGCTGAATACGCCCGTGGCGTCCGTAGGCATCTCCTCCGATGACCTTCTACTTGCGCCAGCGCCACAGTGCGTCCACTGCAGGCGTTATACGAAGCGCTCCCATAGCGTTACGCGGGAGTTTCATTGACCAGAAGGAAAGAGTTGAACGGCTCTTCTAGAATATTGTAGAGTTTCCTACAATATACTAGAGGGAACTCTGGCGCTGCAGTCGTCGACACTTTATGGAAGGATGGGAAGTACAAGGATTTGCCTGATCGTGCTTGTGGATTCAGACGTTCTTGTGGCTTTGTATATTACGCCTTATATGCCTTTATTGTTGTAATATTCAGAGCAATCTATACCATTCGAAGAGAAGAAGTACGCTGCTAGCACGCGCAATCGCTACTAATTGCAACGATTGAGCTTGTGGAGGTGGCCAAAATCGAAACGCGCCAAGCGTCTTAACGCACTGGCATGCCCGCGATAAATTCATAAGGGCGTTTCACATTGCCTATCAATGCATGCGTCCATGCCTTAATGGTTTCTATATTAGACCTCTGTGCTAGAGTGTGCTCTAATCGTACCGTCGGACAATTTTATTAAGGTTTATTTATTACGCAGTACATTGTTGAAAATAACGAGTTTACAAAGTCACAAAGCCGTTTGAAGCCAGAAGGACGAAGTTTAGGCAAATCCATTTACTTCTCATAGTTCCCATGCTGGCTCAACCACTCCCATTGCAGCTCCCGTAGACACTACTAGAGCCAGAGTTCCCTCTAGTAATTATTAGACACTACTAGAGCCCTGAGTTTTGAGCGGCCCCCTCACAATTTACGTACCTGGCACACATGACGTCAGTTGGGCAAGCTGGCCGAATGGCTTCGTAGGTAGCGTCATCGGCAATATTTCCAACTTTATGGTAAACAGATGTTTGTAATAATTGCAATGTTGGTTAATTTGTTTCTATAAAAAAGTACCAGGAAGAGAACAGACGACAATTTATCACTACACTCATCGATAGCAAGTGTCGACCAGGATTAGCAGATTGGGCTATTAATAGCCAAATTAGGCAACTTTTTATGGCGTCGGAAATTCCGATTTGGCTGCATGGCTATATTTGGGCTATCATTGTCTTAAGGACTTCCGAGTCCCGAGGACAGGTCAACACTGACAAAACTCTGGAAAGCCGAGGTAAAACTCCAAGCTCATTGCTGCTCCAAAGATATGTAGGCAATCTTGAAGGCTGTGCTTTTAGCAATGTTGGCGCTGGGAGGATGGCGTTAAGTCATGGCTGGCATATTTATACGTCATTCCAGCGCTAAGCTCTTTTCTTTGTTTTGGTTTCGGCACCATATCTGCTGTCGTTCACGTGTTGTTAAATAATAAAAAGGGTGGGTCTGACAGCTGTAGAGTAGACGTTCTGTGCCGGCTGCTATGCAGCAAACTATCACGTCGACTTAACACAGAAGCTGAAGTGTCCGCACGCATGTCGTAGCGAGTCATTTTCGCCCGTGGTCCTTCAATGTTTATCAAGGGTTCCTCGTAGCCTGTTGCTTGGTTATACCGCAAATCACCGCGTTATTTCTTTACCTAATAAATTGACGAACAAATCCGTCAGTCGTTCTCAACGAGAAACGCAGCGGTTCGAGTCTTTATGTACACCCGTGAGCAGAAGTATACAAACCACAGTGTCGCCGAAGAAACTGAATATCATGGTAATTAACAAACGTAAACTGGAATTAATGAGCGCTCTAAAATCTTCGCGATGCCAAGTTTAGATTTCAGTCCTCAATTTCAGCTTGCGTTCACAGCCAGAGCAAAAAAGAAAAAAAAGAGAGAGCGAGAACGGCTTTATTGCGCAACCTCTGATCCGTATACTTTTGCCCACGGGTGTGCATGCTCAGCGAAGGACAGTACTGTTGATCGATACAAAATATTGTGCTCTAGTGTCACCGAACATCTACAAGCATCAGGAATGCAAAAAGAAACATTGCCGGAAATTCGATGTTCCCTCCTGCCTAAGCTCGCTTTGTGCCTGATTGCGCAGCCTCTTTCGAACGCACCAGTCCAACGCGTGTTCAGCCAGGTTTCGCTGACGAAGAATGATTTCGAAACCGCATGTCGGATGAGACACTGCAAGCTCTCCCTCACGTTAAGTTTGGTCTGGCAGGGAGTGGGGACCGCTGCAGAGATTTTCAGCCAGATGAACAGTTTCTGTCGCGTTTCAACTCTGCAGTTCTATGTGTTCCAAGTGGCAGTAGAAGTTAATTCAATACACCCGGCTAAATGCTAAGTTCGTTCGTGCGCGGAACGCTTGGGAGCAGTGCAATCACGACGCGCATGCGGGCATGTCACATGGTGTTTTTTTTTTATTTCGCGGCCATCCGCAGTAAGCTGAAAAACACTAATACTTAATAGATAGAAATACAGAAACTGTTTTTTCGGATGTTTTGCAAACCGCTCTGTAACTTTCTAATTGGAATTTTTTCCCTAGCTTCGTTGCTTCAGAAGTTGTTTAATTTATCTTGACTAATTATCTAATTTAGCAAAATACAAAAAGTATCGTGACACAATAGATACAAAAGTGAACAACATGCATTTGGTTGCGTCGTCTTAGAGTGCGTCGGCATATTTTTAAACTATGGCTAAGGTTAGCTGAAACACCCTGTATAGTCTTCTACTGACTTCCTATTCTGATGTATAGTGCTTGAACTTGTTAGAGAAATAAATTTACTTTCTCCCTAACTGCACGGAAGCCGTGCGCGACCCATATATATCGATTTTGTGTGTTCCCTGGTGGAGTTACAGTTCTTTATTTTTTTTCCAAGTCGCACTGAAAGTAAGGTACATAACCCCCCTCGGAAATTCGGCAACACGCGCATTCGGGTCTGTATTCACAGAAAATTACGTACATGTTTTCATATCGAGCTAATCTTACTAGCAAATGCCTGTTTAAATATTGCGCCGTTATACGCTTTTCGATAGTAATACCACCTGGATTATGGACGCCGTAATGCAGGTGGCAGTTAAAACCATAAACTTTAATTCACCTCTTCTCTTATGGGCCAGCAGGTAATTCTATTTGTTCCTACTCAAAGTCGAATTGCAGTCATAACTTCCGCTTCTTCGCACGAGAAAAATGCGAGAGTGTCTCAAGTTTTATTCAGAGTCCAGTGTGCCTCCAAGCGGCAGCATCTGCTAAGTCAGCTTCGAACTTCATTTGAGTAAATTGAAAAAAAGAAATAGCAGGAGAGAAATAACAGGTTCATTGTATGAATCAAGCTTAGGAAAGGCATCCCTATTTGAATGCCTTGCGCTCGGACCGCCTCTTGGGCACCCGATCGTGAGTAGGCGAAGCTGATCCTCGAGGTTGGAGCTGGGAATATTTTGCCTGACTCTTATAGAAGAATGTTCGGGTACAGCGAGGCGTGAATTAAAGTTAGCGAAGAACGTGGTTCAGTAAATACCGATAACGTCATGAATAAGTCGGAAATGAAATCCTTCGTTTCATTGTAATATGAAGGGGTGTCCAAATCCACGTCTGAGTGGCAGCTCTCACTAGAATTCTTTACGCAGATGTTGAGGCCAGCGTTGTGCTGGTTGCATGCGGCGGGGGTAATTTCGGAGCCGGAAATACGCGGAGAGCTTTCGAAACCATTTACACCATCTATAAGGCACCTGCTGAACATCATAAATCTTCTTGGCTATGTTGTTGGTTACTTTTCGCTCACGAAAAATTTGGATCTGGCTATTCTTGGGCTACATTTTAAGCTAATTTGGCTGTTTTTTGGTGGGGCCATCTGGCAACCCCGGTGTCATCTGCTTGTGTTACCAGCTGCTCCGTGTTGACGCGAGTTGAGCGGTCGGTGTCGGTCTCGTGGTTTCGCGAGCACCGTGGTTCGCCCTAGTTTCGTTGTGTGCTGCAAACGTAGCGACCGGAGATATATCAAGCTGCGACATCATGCCCCTCTGCAGGGCAGCAGACCAGCGCCGTGACCGCAGCGCATCACACTGTCGGTATCCTATCAGCGCCAGGATCTAAGCGTTTGCGGCCGTCACTTCACGGCGGAGAATTTCTACCTCAATAGAGAGCTTTAGCGTATCCGACACTCCTGTACGCGTAGTGCGCGCCGATGGACGCGTCACTGGTGGCGGCCTTGCGCAGAACACACGGGAGAGGAGCCAGGCGCGCGCCGTAGTTTTTTGTGTCGTTGATAGTGTTTCTCTGTCCAATTCACGTTTTCAGAGCAAAATAGGCAACACCTTTCGTATGTGTGGGGTGGCCAAAGCTTCAAGAAATGTCGAAGAATTGTTGCAGGGTGGCTAAAATACCGGCGAAAACGTGCCGGCGATGCGGTTCGAATCATACACCGCAAAGCCTCATCAGCAGAAGCAACGGTAGCAAAAATGGATCGTCGCTTCGGCGGGAAATTTCTTGTTCTCATCCTTTCCTTTGTCTCGTCGGTGTTTTTTCCACTCGATCATAGACGCGTAAACGACGAAGTTCGTTTGCAGTGCAGCATGCGGTTTAAAGGCATTTCGCTAAAGCTCGGAATGCCGTTTGCCGCTTATATTGTTTTCCGCTTCTTTACCGTAATACGCTAGCTAGGCAGCACGACTGCACGAGCGCATTGTGTTGTATATTTAAGCCACTGAAGTTTCCAAGAAGTGAAATTGTTGGTTTTATGTGGCTGGTAAGTCCTCGCACCAGCTGTCGCGCACTTCATGCTTTTACATCTATCTTATGCTTGGCTTCGCACATGCTTAACTGTTGCTAGTTGCTTCATGCGCAACTCTTGTTGGTTCTTTTGAGCTGTGAGGTTTTCACCCTGCTTCGTTTGTAAAGGGTATAGATCACGCTGTGTCTTATAGGAATGATACCAGGCAAGTGCTTCGTTAACAGCTTTATTCTTTTCGCCCGAGGGCATCTTAGATATTGTGTTTTTTGGGGAAATGTGTTTAGAAAATAGATAGTTCAGGGCGAGAATTGCTAATAGTTGCTGCATATGGTATTTTTGTTCCATTTATCGCTGAAAAGTTCGCGTCACATTTAGGAAGTCATCACACCTCGATGCTGCCTGAGCAGACTTAACACTCCGAGCGATTCGCTTGTTTCACAACGTAGTCCCTTCTTGCATGTGAACTTTGTACTCAATTGCATTCTTTCTTATTGTGCTCACACTGCAGAGGACTAAACCCGGCCTTGCCGCCAGCGCTCATATTCCTTGACTGGCGCTGGTCTGCCTTTAAATATATCATGTGGCACCTCTCTCTAGTAATATAAGAAAAAAAATACTAAAAAGTTACTCAGCCTTTAGCTTTGTACGTTTCCAAGCGGCTCGCTTGGGGAATTTAAAATTGCAGAAACTGCAGCGGCGAACGGCAGTTCATCGGCGTATGCAACACAATTGCATCGGCTGTACAGCACTAACACGCGCTTTTATTAACCCGTGCGTTTGGTCACTTTACGCGTTTCCATCAATAAATTCGCAATTACCCTTCTTCAGGTGACTTCGACTGCACTTATTCGGCGATGTCACATGTATTCATTGGCAGAAAAATCGCAACAGCACATGCAGACATCGCACCATGCGGATTTGTTTGATGTAAGTCTGCACTAACGACGGGTGCCTATTATTGATGTACAGAAGCAGCATTAAAGCAAGGGTAGAATAAAAAGAACGATCGAGAGATCGCATTACTCAAAAATTATCGGCTAGTTAACATGAGCTCCACTTCATGTAAATGGGGTTCATGGCGTTTGTCTGCGGGACGCACCTGGTACGTATGTGGACCATGTTTCTCCGAAACTCAGCTAACGTCGAGTTCACACCCTCTCCCACAGAGGTCAGCGTCTTCCCTACAGCTGTCACCGCAGAGGCAGCAGCCTGGCACCCGAACAAAGGAGAAATCGCAGCGGCGAACTTCAGGCATCCTTGCTGCAAAGGGTTGTCGCCTGCTACTGCTCCCGCACGTACTGTTGGAAGCGCCCGCTAGGTGGCTATCAGTGGCGCCTCTATAGGCGTTGCACGAGGCGTATAAACGCAGGCGGATGTGTGAACGTGAGCGTCCCGCACAGTGCAGCCATCTGGTGGCGCAGAGGTCAGCCACAGAAACACAAAGCTATTATAGTAGTAACCAAATGTATTCTACTCTGTTGCTGATGTAAATTTTTGGCAGCGTGAAGACGTTGTCTTTTATTATATCTGAAGTGTATTACACTTGGTCACAGCAATGTTAGCTCTGTATTTGGCTGGTTAAGCTCTGTGCTACCAGCTGTGACTGCACCGTACAGGCCTCTCTCGTTTGCGCTAAAGTCCGTTCATCACAGCGGCAGTAGTTTGGAGGGGCTTTACGCCTGCCGCCATCCGTCAAAACACCCAGGTCTCCTGCGTTCACCCGATCATCGGACACGCTCGGCGCTGCGACAGAATGCTCGCCACGCACGCTGCATGCATAGCGCTCGCTGGGGATCAACGGCCAAGCAGCTTGCGGGGAGGTTGAAGAGGCTTCGCCCGCTGGCTCCAACACACAGACGACACGAGGTCACATCATGACGCAGAGCCAGTGAGTCTAGCTGGCGTTGGCTTAGCCCCGATTGCTCGGCGAACGAGTTGAGGAGAAAAGGCATATCTAGGGAGGAGGATAACTTGTAATCGTCTGAAGCTCTTAATACGAAACGTTTCACTTAAATTGTGGTGCAAATATTTTGCTGTAGTGTACCCTACGCGTCTACAAAATTTGTCCGAACCGTTTCACGGACACTTTAAGGGAGCTACAGCACGGTACTTACGCTGATTTACGAAGGCAGACTGTATGACCTCCCAGAAACCGGTAATGGCGGTCATCGGATGAACTATGTTGACGTGTGCCTCTGGGCACATGACAGCACGCCCGTTAATTATGGCAGTTGAATGTTTACTGCAATTTATACTGCACCCAAAATGAGATTGGGGTAATATTATAATAGCTGGCTACCACTGTCCATGATTTGCCCACTGTGCGAGACTGCGAATTTTCCTTAAGTATAAGCCCAAGCCGAAATACGGCGTACGCACCGATATTGCGTGAGATATAAATGTTTAGGGAAAGCCGGGTTGTAGTCGGGTGGCAGTGGCGGCACTGAAGGGTGATTTGTCATGAGACGACAAGAGGTTAAAGAAGCCCATAATACAGGCGACGTTAGGCGTGAGCTAACCACCAGGACTGCGCACTTGGCACCTCCTACAGCTTAAAGGGACACTAAAGCGAAAGAATAAATCAGTTTAGACTAATGGAGCATTGTTTGAGAACCCTGCAGGCAGTCATTTCAAAAAAATATTTTGATTATTAGATGAGAAAATGAAGATCCAAGTATCAGTATTTGAATTTCGCGCCGAAACCCCAGCGCCGGTACGTCAGCGTGACGTCAGGGATTCCAAAGTATGTTCTCGCATTTGGGCCGCGTTGGCTGAATAAAGGTTACCGAAACTTGCCATGTTTAATATTTGGTTCCTTTAGAACACAATGCTGTCAATCTGTACCTCTATATATAATTAGTAGGCCCTAGAAGGTGCCATCAAAATCCAAGACGTCACAGCCCCCAGATGCAGGAACTCAAGTAGGCGTCGCCACCCGTATTTCGTTATTGCGCTTTTTCTGGCTTACCAAGCGTCTTATCGTTGTAAGAGTGGTGTTTTTGGTGTTGTAGAACGGTAATTTACTGATGCAGAAGAAATCATTTTTCACTTTAGTGTCCCTTTAAGTAGGCTTTAAATATTCCTTATTTCTCGTCTCCATGACAATATAACGGAACAATAACGGGTCTGACACGGAACCTTGCTCAGCGTCTGAAACATCAGGTAACATTTCCAAAGCTTCCATACGGACATTTGTCAATAATCGAATTGCGTGCCAATACACGTATTCATTACTGAAAAAGGTTCTTTAAAGAAGGCGGGGATTTGCACGACGCAGGGCACTACTTCGCATTCGAGTGGGGTCGCACTTACACTGGTAGCGGGATACAGGTCTGCCTGCACGCACTCGGAGCCGTAACGAAGCGCCTCGTCCCACGACGGCGGCATGAGAAAACCCACCATGGCGGCCGAGAAGGACAGCAGGACGGCCATCTTCTCGGGCACGGCGGCCAAGTGCAGCAGGGAGACGGCGCGGCCCTGCGAGGGGGACGCTCGCTCAGACGGGCTGCTGAGCCGTCTAGTATTACGACTGAGCTTCGCAGACGAGACGAACCCGTCTCGTCCAATGGTATGGGGGCTAGCTGCCTTGGCGTTTCTAACGGGGGTGGGGCAAGGGGGGCACTTGCCCCGCCCCCACTGTCAAAAGTAGGGGCGGGGAAAGTGTCACTTACCCCCACTTTTGAATGCGGGCACTGGACCTTTCAGCTGCAGGCTGCAAAGTCCGAGATAACTACAGCTAAAACTAAATTTGCTTTAGAGTAGTTAGCTATTGGGCTAGTTGGTTCGACATGATTTGACTCCTCTGTCCCTCTTTCCATGTAGGTTTTCTTTGGAATGATTTCTGTCAGACCACTTGAAAGTGCCGTTGTTGCTATATATCACCTACACTAGCTGTCATTATTGATGTAGTTATGCATGGCCCGTTGTTATGCGATTTATATATATATATATATTGTTACGTGTAGCTGATGTACGAGTCTATTTACAATATATTTACACATAGACAAACGGTGGCAATGATGACGACGCTGTATCAAGCGGTGGCCACGTCGTCTTCCTTCTCCTCAGTGCAGCCACACTGTGGCGGCTGTTTCGTAGCATCACCCCGGCAGTAGAAGCGCCGTCCCGGTGCTTAATCTACACATCCGCGGCAAAAGGTGTGTGGTATGGCTTTAGTCTCGCCACGTGAACGATATCACTTGCAGCCGACGATGACGCTGAGAGGCTGGCGGGGATGACTTCATACGTTACATCGGTCACTTGTCGCACCACACGGTATGGGCCAGTGTAGCGCGACAGCAGCTTTTCGGAAAGGCCCACACGTCGAATGGGGAACCAGAGAAGCACCAGAGAACCCGCAGTAAATTGTACGTCGCGATGGTGGCAATCATAGAGGCGTCTCTGATGCTCATGTGAGGCCTCGAGACGGGTGCGGGCGAGCTGGCGCGCGTGGTCGGCGTGTGCGATCGCGTCACGGGCGTATTCAGTGGTTGAACGTGTGGCCGAGGGCAACAAAGTGTCCAAGGGCAACGCGGGTTCTCGGCCCTATAGGAGATAGAATGGTGAATAGCCGGCGGTGTCGTGACGCGATGAATTATACGCGAACGTCACATATGGTAAGTGAAAATCCCAGTCGTGGTGGTCGGTCGCGACGTACTTGGATAGCATGTCGGTGATGGTCCGGTTGAGGCGCTCCGTGAGGCCGTTGGTCTGTGGGTGGTAGGACGTGCTGAACTTGTGCTTAGTCGAGCAGGAGCGGAGGATGTCCTCGACGACTGCCGACAGAAAGCTGCGGCCACGGTCAGTGAGTAATTGGCGCGGGGCACCGTGCACTAAAATGATGTCATAGAGCAGAAAGTCAGCAACGTCAGTAGCACAACTTGTCGGGAGGGCTCTGGTGATTGCGTACCGCGTAGCATAATCAGTTTAGCGACGGCGACCCATTTATTTCCGGAGCCCGAGAGAGGAAACGGTCCAAGAAGGTCTAGACCAACACGGAAAAATGGTTCCGGTGGGTTGTCGATCGGCTGAAGACATCCAGCTGGAGGTGTGGAGGGCTTCTTCCGGCGCTGACAGGGCTCACAAGCGGCAACTTAGCGCCGCACGGAGCGGGCGAGACCCGGCCAAAAGAATCGACGGCGTACACGGTCGTATGTGCGCGAGACGCCCAAGTGTCCAGCCACGGGAGGGTCGTGAAGTTGTTGGAGGACAGTCGAACGCAGGTGTGATGGAATCCCGAGCAGAAGGTCATGGCCGTGTGGATCGAGATTGCGGTGGTATAGTGTCCCTTCCTTAAGGAGAAGCATCCGGAGAGAGGCGTCGCCAGGCGTTGACTCCAGATGGTCGATGAGGGCTCGTAATGAAGGATCGCGGCGTTGCTCATTGCCGATTTCGAGCAACTGGGACACAGAGAAAACGCAAGTGATGGTGTCCGCATCAGCCGGGTCGTCGACGAAGTACCGGGACAAACAATCGGCATCCTGGTGCAAGCGTCCCGTCTTATATACCACGGAGAAGGTATATTCTTGCAGGCGTAACGCCCAGCGAGCGAGTCGTCCCGTGGGGTCCTTGAGCAAGGATAGCCAGCAGAGCGCGTGGTGATCAGTGATGACACAGAAGGGGCGTCCGTACAAGTATGGACGAAACTTGGCAACAGCCCACACAAGAGCGCGGCACTCGCGTCTGTGATTGAATAATTGCGCTCGGCGGGTGATAGAAATCGGCTGGCATAGGCTATAACGCGATCATGTCCACGCTGGTGTTGTGCTAATACTGCTCCTATGCCGTCACCACTGGCATCAGTTCGAACTTCCGTTGAAGCAGACGGCTCAGAATGGGCCAGAATTGGAGGCGTGGTAAGGAGAGTAGTGAGCTGCGAAAAAGATGCGGCATGGTCAGGTCGCCAAGAAAACAGGACGTCTTTCTTCAAGAGGTCGGTAAGGGGACGGGCGATGGTCGCAAAATCCTTCACAAAGCGTCGGAAATATGAGCACAGCCCTACGAAACTACGAACGTCCTTGGTAGACTTCGGAACAGGAAAGTTCGTAACGGCGCGAATTTTGTCCGGGTCAGGTCGCACGCCTCTGGCGTCCACGAGGTGTCCAAGGACGGTGATTTGGCGGCGAGCGAAGTGACATTTTGACGAGTTCAACTGGACACCGGCGCGGTGGAGCACGTCCAGAATCGCTGAAAGGCGGTCTAGATGCGTGTCAAATGTTGGTGAATAAACGATGACGTCCTCCAGATAGCACAAACAGGTGCACCACTTGAACCCCTGAAGCAAAGAGTCCATCATTCGTTCGAAGGTGGCGGGCGCGTTACAGAGACCGAAAGGCATCTCCTTGAACTGATAAAGGCCGTCAGGGGTAACAAATGCAGTCTTCTCTCGGCCCATGTCATCGACGGATATCTGCCAATAGCCGGACCGTAAGTCAATAGAAGAAAAATAGGTGGCACCGTACAGGCAGTCTAGAGCGCCATCAATACGTGGCAAAGGGTACACGTCCTTTTTTGTGATGTTGTTCAGGTGGCGATAATCTACACAAAAACGCCACGTTCCATCCTTCTTTTTGACAAGTACGACGGGAGAAGCCCAGGGACTACAGGAAGGCTCGATAATGTCCTTTGCAAGCATCTTTTTAACTTCCTGTTGGATAACAGCTCGTTCTGACGCAGAAACACGATATGGACGTCGGTGAATAGGCTTCGCATCGCCAGTGTTTATGCGATGGGTCACGACGGACGTTTGACCTAAGGGTCGATTGTCAAAGTCAAAAATGTCGCGATAGCCTTCAAGAACGCGGCAAAGGGCTGCAGCTTGAGCAGGTGTAAGGTCAGAGGAGACCATCTTCTTAATGTCGACGTCAGTACTGTGCGATGACGTCACGGTATGGGCTGAGCTGTAACGATCTTCCACTGTGAATGGCTCGACCTCATCATCCTGCAAAGCGCGAATTATAGCCAAGGAGATCCGCTGAGGCAGAACTTGCGCGGTTAGCGCGAAATTGACGAGTGGAAGGCAGTTGCGGTCGCCAGTAATTTTCAGCACAGTGTGCGGCACGATAACACCATGTGTAAGCATATAACGGCCGGAATTGGTGTGGCCACGTAATTGCCGTCAGGTACAGCTGGTGAGGACAAGTCTACGTGTGTCATAGAGTGAGGTGGTAGCCGAATAAAATCTATGCAGCTCAGATGGCTGGGAGGCGGGTCCACAGGGTCGGCAAGAAGAGGCAAGTCAAGGCGAAGTGAGCCGGCCGAACAGTCAATGAGGGCAGAATGATGGGCAAGAAAATCCAGACCGAGAATGAGTTCGTGAGGGCAATGCTCGATGACGGTGAAGAGAACGATGGTGTGTCTCTCAGCAATGGTGAGTCGGGCAGAGCACATGCCAACAATAGCGACAGTCCCTCCGTCGGCGACTTGCACAAATCGGTTCGGGGCAGGCGTCAGAACTTTCTTGAGCCGACGGCGAAGAGCAGGACTCATAATGGACACATGCGCCCCGGTGTCAATCAACGCGCACACAGGAACATTGTCGACGAAAACGTCCGAAAGATTCTTGTTCGTGGTTAAGGTGAAGCGAGGATTTCGTGCGAATGTCGTCAATGCAGCTTCACCTCCAGAAGCTGCACTGTCTAGTTTTCCGGTCGGGGGTGCGGCGAGTAGGTCGGAGAAGGAGCACGGCGAGACGGGGGCGAGCGAGATTGACGACGGGAGGGAGAAGGCGAGCGGGAGTAGCGGGGTCGTGTCAAAGGTGTCGCAGGGTCAGATAATGGAGCGGGCATAGAAGGGGCGAAGGAAAAGGATGTGCTAGAGGGGCGAGGGGGTAATCAGGATAATAGCGCGTCGCAGAAGTCCAGCGGCTGCGGCAGTAGCGAGCGACATGTCCAATGCGTGGGCAGTTAAAACAGATCGGCTTGTCGTCCACGGTTCGCCATTCAGAGGGGTTGCGCTGTCCATAAGAGTAAGAAGGGCGCGGTGGGGCCGTGCGTGGAGAGAGAGGTTCCGAGCATGCGGAAGGAATGGAGTGCAGGCCGACGTTGGATAACTCTTGACGGACGATGGCCTGGATCAAGGAGATTGTCACCGGATAATGATCAGGTGACGGAAATGAAGGGGCCGCCGGTTATGCCGCTTCGACCTCACGACGAATGATGCGGGTCAAGTTGTCACATAGCGATGGCTGGTGGAAGAGGTCGTCACAGGATGACGTAGCAGCTGTGTTGGGAAGTCGCGTGATGTGCTGGGATACCCGGCGGCTTTTAGCATGCTCAAGACGGCGGCACTCCTTGAGGATCGTATCGATGCTGGTGACGTTGGTAAACACCAGTAAAATGAAGGCGTCGTCAGCAATCCCTTTGAGGATGTGATTTACCTTATCGTCCTCAGACATGGTCGGGTCAGCCTTGGCACAAAAGGCCAAGACGTCGAGAATGTAGGACACGTAGGACTCGGTCGACGTCTGTACACGTGTGGTTAGGGATTTCTTGGCATTGACTTGACGACCGAAGGAATTGCCAAAAAGGTCGCGGAGCTTCTCTTTGAAGAGATCCCAGCTCGAGATCTCCTCTTCGTGAGTCTGGAACCATGCAAGTGGAGCTCCGTCGAGGTAGAAAAAAACGTTCGCGAGCATAATAGTCGAATCCCACCTGTGACTGGTGCTGACACGTTCGTATAACCGGAGCCAGTCGTCAACATCAGGACTGCCGACTCCGTTGAAAACACCAGGATCCCGAGGTGGGGAAATGGCGACGTAGGTCGGGGCTGCAGGCGGAGACGGTTGCGTAGATAAAGTGCCGCCAGCAGGAGCCGAAGTTGCACTGTCGCCGTTGCGACCGCTGCGAAGCTCCATGACGGGTACGGGGAACGTCCACCTCCACCAAATTAATGTTACGTGTAGCTGACGTACGAGTCTATTTACAATATATTTACACGTAGACAAACGGTGGCAATGATGGCGACGCTATATCAAGCGGTGGCCACGTCGTCTTCCTTCTCCTCAGTGCAGCCACACTGTGGCGGCTGTTCCGTAGTAATATATATATATATATATATATATATATATATATATATATATATATATATATATATATATATATATATATATATATATATATATATATATATATATATATATATATATATTTATTTATATATATATATATATATATATATAGACCTAACTGTTTTTCACAATTCTCAATCGTAGCGCACGCGCAATAACGTTCCTGGTGTTTTGTCTCTCAAAACATACTTATAGTTGCAAGTGAGCGTCTTTCCTGTCCACGTCTCATTTTCCCGCAACGCTTCTGCGCTCGCCTCTGCAAAGAATAAATTTTCTTAGCAGATTGATCACATCCGTATTGCTTTTCTTTACCACGTACGGACGACGACGACTGCCTTGTGTGCGCACCCTAGCGCACGACGTGCCATACACGCTCGCGTTGCGGAGAATGCTTGGCGCTGGGCAGTTCTCGCCTTAACAAAATGACAGCTTGCGCAACTTGCATGATACCAAGTTTCGTGGGACCACTAAGTTCGTATTCTCAAACACAATCTGCTTTCTACATTAAAGCCGTGGGCGACGGGTAGAGCAGGATAAAGTATTATAATCAGCCGCGCCCAACGACTGGTGTTCCTTACGGCAAGAAATCGTTGGATTACGAAATGCTCCAACTATTTAATCTCGGCTCAGAGATAGCCTACATAGCGTTGCGACGCAGTCTCAGTATCTTGTCATCACTAAAAATCTAATCAGAACTCTTACAAGCATAAATGTCGAATTTCAATGCGTAATCACGACCGTAGATATATCCGTGAAAATGACCTTGGTCGAACGAGCAGAGCCATTTCAAAACCAACAGATCACTGACTTGAATTTTTTTAAAGGCATGTGTCACTTCTGACATTGACGATTTCATTTTCCGGCTGTTTCTAAATAACAGTTACAGTATTACTTGTTTCCCGGCAGGACCACAAAACAGCACATATTTATGCATATTGTCACGTGGTAGTGACGGTTAAGAAGGCAGCAAAACTGTGATTTACGAAACGAGCGTTTTATTGGGCGAACTTGTGCCCTCAAAAACAGGCTACACTCAAAGAACAACGGTAGCGGCGAACACGATCGGTGGCCGTTGTAAAGTGGTCGTAAAAGCGCGTTGGCTTTTATACATCAATCGTCGAATGTTCCAGACTAATCGCTGGGACCCGCGCGCCTTCCACAAAGTTCTACATTATTCGCGTCGCGCACACATGCAATCAGATTACACAAGATCCGGTCGCAGACAGTGGATGCAACCATCAATAACATTCCAGAAACTTCCGACACATGCAAGCGCATCCTACGCTATGCATTTGTTAGGTGGTGAAACGTGTCGTCCGAGAAAACAAGTACACGTGTCAATACCTCCCTCTTAAAGAAGCATCGACCCGATGCTGAAAACAAACGAAAGTAATAAAGAAAAGCACTCGTAGCAACGAAAACAAGAAGATAAGGGAGTTCGTCAGCGTCCGTAAAAGGGTTTAAGAGACACCACGTGGACCACTTCAGATCGTGCGCGGCGCCGCTGTGAATGCGAACTGCTGTCTGGCACGACCTCATAGTCCAGTACGCCAACGCATCGAATGACCTCGTAGTGTCCAAAATAGTGCCGTAATAGTTTCTTAGTCAGTCCTCGTCGGCGTATCGGGTTGCAAACCCAAACCCGGTCGCCGGTCTGGTACTCAACCAAGCGTCGTTGGAGGTTGTAGTGTCGGCTGTCGGTCTTCTGCTGGTTCTTGATCCGTAGGCGGGCGAGCTGTTGGGCTTCTTCGGTGCGCTGGAGATAGGTAGCGACGTCAAGATTCTCCTCGTCAGTGACGTGCGGCAGCATGGCGTCGAACGTCGTCGTCGGGCTCCTGCCGTAAACTAGCTTGAACGGCGTGATTTGTGTTGTTTCTTGCACCGCCGTGTTGTAAGCGAATGTTACGTACAGCAGGACGGCATCCCAGGTCTTGTGTTCGACGTCGACGTACATTGCTAGCATGTCGGCGAGGGTCTTATTCAGGCGCTCCGTAACACCATTCGTCTGTGGGTGGTAGGCCGTTGTCCTCCTGTGCCTTGTCTGACTGTATTGCAGAATGGCTTGGGTGAGCTCCGCTGTAAAGGCCGTTCCTCTGTCGATGATGAGAACTTCTGGGGCGCCATGTCGCAGCAGGATGCTTTCAACAAAGAATTTCGCCACTTTGGCTGCGCTACCATTCGGCAGTGCTTTAGTTTCAGCGAAGCGGGTGAGGTAGTCCGTCGCCACGACGATCCACTTATTTCCGCTTGTTGACGTCGGAAAGGGACCCAACAAGTCCATCCCGATCTGCTGGAATCGTCGGCAAGAAGGCTCGATTGGCTGTAGTAATCCGGCTGGCCTTGTCGGTGGTGTCTTGCGTCGCTGACAGTCTCGGCATGTTCTGACACAACGGGCAACGTCGGCGGTCAGGCGCGGCCAATAATACCTTTCCTGTATCCTCGATAGTGTCCCGGAAAATGCTAAGTGTCCAGCGGTCGGATCGTCATGTAGGGCGAGCAATACTTCTGGACGCAGTCCTGACAGGACAACAGGAAGGTAGTTGGCGCGCACTGGTGAGAAGTTCTTCTTTACGAGTAGGTTGTTTTGAAGCGAGAACGAATACAATCCTAGCTTAAATGCCCTAGGGACAACGTCGGTGTGCCATTCCATATACTCGACGAGGTTTTTCAACTCCGGGTCTGCTCGCTCCTGTTCAGCGAATTCTTCCGCGCTTAAAATGCCAAGGAAGGCGTCGTCATCTTCGTCATCTTGCGGCGGTGAGTCAATGGGGGCGCGTGATAGGCAATCGGCATCAGAGTGTTTTCGTCCGGACTTATAGGTTACAGTGATATCCTATTCTTGCAGTCTTAGGCTCCCCCACGCCAGCCGTCTTGAAGGATCCTTTATATTCGCTAGCCAACAGAACACGTGATGGTCACTGACGACTTTGAATGGCCTGCCATAAAGATAAGGGCGAAATTTAGCTGTAGCCCAAACGATGGCGAGGCATTCCTTTCGGTCGTAGAATAGTTGCCTTCCGCTTTTGACAGCGACCGGCTAGCGTAAGCTATCACCTGTTCATTTCCATCTTTTCTCTGGACTAGGACGGCACCGAGGCCTAGGCTACTGGCGTCAGTGTGGATTTCGGTATCGGCGTGCTCGTCGAAGTGGGCAAGAACGGGCGGCGACTGCATGCGTCGTTTGAGTTCTTGAAATGCGTAGGCCTGCGGCTTTTTCCAGTTGAACTCGACGTCACATTTAGTTAGCTGTGTCAGCGGCTCAGCGATGCGAGAAAAATCGTTGACAAATCACTTGTAGTAGGCACACATGCCAAGAAATCTATGCATTGCCTTCTTCTCGATGGGCTGCGGGAACTTTGCGATGGCAGCTGTCTTGTGCGGGTCGGGTCAGACTCCAGACTTGCTGATGACGTGGCCTAGGAACAGAAGCTCATGGTAAGCGAAGTGGCACTTTTCTGGCTTCAGAGTGAGCCCCGATGACTTGATGGCCTCTAGTACTGTCGCAAGCCGCCTGAGGTGATCGTCGAAATTTCCGGAGAAGACGACGACGTCATCCACGTAATCAAGAAAGGTCTGCCACTTTAATCCTGCTAACACCGTCTCCATGACGCGCTGGAACGTTGCAGGGGCCGAACACATTCCGAATGGCATGACCTTGAACTCGTAGAGGCCGTCTGGCGTGATGAATGCGGTCTTTTCGCGATCTCCCTCGTCGACTTCTATTTGCCAGTAGCCAGACCTGAGGTGCATCGACGAGAAGTGTTTAGCGTTACAGAGCCGATCCAATGCATCGTCTCTCCGTGGGAGAGGGCATACATCCTTCTTCGTGATCTTATTAAGTCGATGATAATCGACGCAGAAACGTATGGTTCCGTCCTTTTTCTTCACCAAGACAACAGGGGATGCCCATGGGCTTTTCGACGGCTGGATGATGTCGCGCAGCATTTCGTCTACTTGTTCTCTGATAGCTGCACGTTCTCGTGGCGAATCTCGGTAAGGGCTCTGGTAGAGTGGTCGAACGCACTCCTCGGTGATTATGCGATGCTTGGTGAACGGTGTTTGTGGAATCCTCGATGATGTCGAAAAGCAGCCTTTGCATCGTCGGAGCAGACTTCTGAGTTATTGTTGCTTAATCATGGGGAGATTTGGATTAGTGTCGTAGTCTGGTTCGAGTACCATGGTCGTCGGGGTAGATGCGGCGGAATCCGAGAGGACAAACGCACAACTGTTTTCCAGAATTTGCTCGATGTACGGCGATCGTCGTGCCCTTGTTTATGTGGTTGAACTCCTGGCTGAAGTTTGTCAGCAACACTTCAGTTTTCCCTCCATGCAGTCGAGCTATCCCTCTTGTGACGCAAATTTCACGGTCTAGCAGTAGACGTTGGTCAGCGTCGATGACGCCTTCTACGTCGGCAGGTGTTTTGGTGCCGACGGAAATGACAATGCTGGAGCGAGGCGGGATGCTGACTTGACTTTCGAGCACACTTAAGGCATGGTGACTACGAGAGCTCTCCGGTGGTATCGCTCGATCTTCCGACAGCGTTAGCGACTTCGACTTAGGTCGATGATTGCGCCGTGTTGGTTAAGGAAGTCCATGCCGAGAATGACGTTTCGTGAACCCCGTTGGAGGATAACGAAGGTGGCAGGGTAAGTCCGGTCATGAACGGTAATTATTGTCGTGCAGATTCCAGTCCGCGTGATGAGGTGTCCTCCAGCAGTGCGAATTTGAGGGCCTTCGCATGCAGTTTTAACTTTCTTCTACTAGGCGGTGATGTGTCCACTCATTATAGAGTAATCGGCCTCTGTGTCCACTAAGGCGGCAACTGTGTGGCCGCTGAGAAGCACGTTGAGGTCGGTGGTTCTTTGTCTTGAGTTACAGTTAGGTCTTGGCGTCGGATCACGGCTGCGTTGCGTCGACCTGTGGCTGGTATGTGGTCGTCTTTCGCGGGCGTAGTCATTGCTTCCTGACTTCGTCGGGACTGTGGCGTGTCGTTATTATGTCGTCGAGACAGCCTCTTCGGCGTCTTCGTCGGCGGCGGAGGATCTTCGTCAGTTCGACGAACAGCAACCGCACCTCCATCGGTTGCTGCTTTTAGTTTTCCGGATATGGACTCGCAGAGCGGCCCCGGGCTGGGCCAGTCTGCGAGTCGGCGCTTCGGCGACAGGTAGCGGCCTGGTGATGGCGAACGAGACGGTCGTCGAGGGCTCCACTGAGTGGCGGCGAGGTAGTCGGTGATATCGCGAGGTCGTTCGCCAATCTGTGGACACGGCGCGTTAACGGCGAACCCTCGCAGTCCTATTTCCCGGTATGGGCATCGGCGGTAGACGTGACGCGCTTCTCCGCAGTGGTAGCAGAGCGGGCGTCGGTGAGGAGCGCGCCAAATGTCCGTCTTCCTCGCGTAGCGGCGCTGGGCGGCAGGCGTGCGTGCTGGCGGCGGCGGCGGTGGACGGCAGAATTGTGGCGTTAAAGGTCCCTGGTGCGGTCGTACAGGGGGGCCTTGGCGGCCGGCGACGGCGGCGTAGGTCATCGCTTCCGGCTGGGGCTGCAGTGATTCTGGTTGCACCTCAGGAACTCCAAGGGATCGCTCAAGCTCATCTTTGACGATTTCGGCGATTGAGGCTACTTGAGGCTGCGACCTACGGTACAACTTTTTTTTTTATATCTGCTGATATCAACAACAGCAACAACATAAATTTTATTCAGATAATCAAAAATGGTATGCGAAAACGTCTTGATCCTTAGCCATAGGCTAGTTATGGATCCATGCAGTTATACAAAGAAAAAGTAAACGATTCAGACACAATCATTTGCTTTGGATAAAAGAAACAAAACAAAAACAGAAAAAAGAAAGAAGGAAATGCAACCAAACAAATACCAATAAAGCAAGGCGCTGTCACCCACGACAGGAGCCCCACACCACCAGTGAGGCAGCTCGCATCGAAGACAAGACCCATGGCCTCTCCCCCACGGCAGCTCGCACACATACATGCCCGCGACAAGAACACATGAAACAGCCATACAAAAAGAACCGGCCGAACAGCCGCAACTCCAGCCGTCAGCAGAACGGCAACATGCACTATCATCCACTCAATGCAGCAAGAATGCACACCGATATGCCATACATACATTTGATGCACGGTGTGTCGAGTAAAAACAAGGGTACATCGACATTGACACTTACGTTCCAATACATCCATAAACTCATACGTACGTATAAACAACAAAGAAGCGTAACAGCACCGCTATATTCAGTTGTTGACATCATTATACATTTCGTTAAAGACTAATCAGTTTAGATCGGAAAGAAAGAATTCTTTTACAGTAGTAATAAAATTTGCTGACTGCTTAATGTTTGCAGGAAGCGAGTTCCATATTTTGACACCTATATAATGCATGCGTCGCTGGCCGTACTGGTTGTAACATATCGGCACAAGAAATTTCTCGAGGGAGGCTGAGCGACTGTTAAATGTCGATTCATTGAAGATAGTGGCAGGAAATGGCGTGTTGCATCTGTGTTCGCCGTTGTCGCCGTTCTTTAAGTGTAGCCTGTTTTTGTGGGCCCAGATTCGCCCAATAAAAGTTAGTTTCCTCTTTAACAGCATCGCTACTGTGTTATTTATACCTCACTACCACGTGACATCAGAATGGATTTGTTGGGGCCGTTTCCGACATCATCATTCGGAAATAAGCGGATTGTCGTGGCGACGGACTATCTCACCCGCTTCGCTATAACAAAAGCTCTACCGAAAGGCTATACCTCCTATATGAACACAACAATCAGACCCCGGCCCTCAGTCCCCAGCAGCTGCGAAGCAACTGACCACGGCGGCGGTCAGACCTGCGACGCTGCAGAGGGTGCTAAGAATCCCTGGCTCCGGACAGGCCGCCATTGGAATATGAACCTGGCAACGTTTAACGCTAGAACGTTATCTAGTGAGGCGAGTCTAGCAGTGCTATTGGATGAATTAGCGGGCATTAAAGGGGATATAATAGGGCTCAGTGAAGTTAGGAGGCCAAAAGAAGCATATACAGTGCTAAATAGCGGGCACGTCCTGTGCTACCGGGGCTTAGCGGAGAGACGAGAACTAGGTGTCGAATTCCTGATTAATAAGAACATAGCTGGTAACATACAGGAACTCTATAGCATTACCAAAAGGGTGGCAGGTCTTGTTGTGAAAGTTAATAAGAGGTACAAAATGAAAGTTGTACAGGTCTACGCCCCTACATCCAGTCATGATAACCAGGAAGTCGAAAGCTTCCATGAAGACGTGGAATCGGCGATGGGTAGAGTAAAAACAAAATACACTGTACTGATGGGCGACTTCAATGCCAAGGTAGGCAAGAAGCAGGCTGGAGACAAGGCAGGGGGCGTATATGGCATAGGCACTAGGAATAGCAGGGGAGAGTTATTAGTAGACTTTGCAGACCAGAATAAGATGCAGATAATGAATACTTTCTTCCGCAAG
Source organism: Dermacentor andersoni (assembly GCF_023375885.2). Classification (NCBI taxonomy): domain Eukaryota; kingdom Metazoa; phylum Arthropoda; class Arachnida; order Ixodida; family Ixodidae; genus Dermacentor; species Dermacentor andersoni. The sequence goes on along the minus strand of NC_092817.1, from coordinate 209,927,708 downwards.
CGGGATAGCCGAAAGTGGACGTGGAGGAGCCCAAATGGCAAGACTAGAAATTAAATAGACTTTATACTCTGCGCTAACCCCGGCATCATACAAGATGTGGACGTGCTCAGCAAGGTGCGCTGCAGTGACCATAGGGTGGTAAGAACTCGAATTAGCCTAGACTTGAGGAGGGAACAGAAGACACTGGTACATAAAAAGCCAATCAATGAGTTAGCGGTACGAGGGAAACTAGAGGAATTCTGGATCAAGCTACAGAACAGGTATTCGGCTTTAACACAGGAAGAGGACCTTAGTGTTGAAGCAATGAATGACAATCTTATGGGCATCATTAAGGAGTCTGCAATAGAAGTCGGTGGCAACTCCGTTAGACAGGATACCAGTAAGCTATCGCAGGAGACGAAAGATCTGATCAAGAAGCGCCAATCTATGAAAGCCTCTAACCCTACAGCTAGAATAGAACTGGCAGAACTTTCCAAGTTAATCAACAAGCGTAAGACAGCTGACATAAGGAAGTATAATATGGATAGAATTGAACATGCTCTCAGGAACGGAGGAAGCCTAAAAGCAGTGAAGAAGAAACTAGGAATAGGCAAGAATCAGATGTATACGTTAAGAGACAAAGCCGGCAATATCATTACTAATATGGATGAGATCGTTCAAGTGGCTGCGGAGTTCTATAGAGGTTTATACAGTACCAGTGGCACCTACGACGATAATGGAAGAGAGAATAGTCTAGAGGAATTCGAAATCCCACAGGTAACACCCGAAGAAGTAAAGAAAGCCTTGGGAGCTATGCAAAGGGGGAAGGCAGCTGGGGAGGATCAGGTAACAGCAGATTTGTTGAAAGATGGTGGGCAGATTGTTCTAGAGAAACTGGCCACCCTGTATACACAATGCCTCATGACTTCGAGCGTACCGGAATCTTGGAAAAATGCTAACATAATCCTAATCCATAAGAAAGGGGACGCCATAGACTTGAAAAATTATAGACCAGTCAGTTTACTGTTTGTTGCCTACAAAGTATTTACTCAGGTAATTGCAAATAGAATCAGGAACACTATTAGAGGTTGGATTGCGCAACATTTAATATGCTATACCAACACGCCCAGTCGTCAACCTTGGCAAGTATCAGGAACACCTTAGACTTCCGTCAACCAAAGGACCAGGCAGGATTCCGTAAAGGCTACTCAACAATAGACCATATTCACACTATCAATCAGGTGATAGAAAAATGTGCGGAATATAACCAACCTTTATATATAGCTTTCATTGATTACAAGAAAGCGTTTGATTCCGTCGAAACCTCAGCAGTCATGGAGGCATTGCGGAATCAGGGTGTAGACGAGCCGTATGTAAAAATACTGAAAGATATCTATAGCAGCTCCACAACCACCGTAGTCCTCCATAAAGAAAGCAACAAAATCCCAATAAAGAAAGGCGTCAGGCAGGGAGATACGATATCTCTGATGTTATTCACAGCGTGTTTACAGAAGGTATTCAGAGACCTGGATTGGGAAGAATTGGGGATAAGAGTTAATGGAGAATACCTTAGTAACTTGCGATTCGCTGATCATATTGCTTGCTTAGTAACCTAGGGGACCAACTGCAATGCATGCTCACTGACCTGGGGAGGCAAAGCCGAAGGGTGGGTCTAAAAATGAATCTGCAGAAAACTAAAGTAATGTTTAACAGTCTCGGAAGGGAACAGCAGTTTACAATAGGTAGTGAGGCAGTGGAAGTGGTAAGGGAATACATCTACTTAGGACAGGTAGTGACTGCGGATCCGGATCATGAGACTGAAATAATCAGAAGAATAAAAATGGGCTGGGGTGCGTTTGGCAGGTATTCTCAGATCATGAACAGCAGGTTGCCATTATACCTCAAGAGAAAAGTTTATAACAGCTGTGTCTTACCAGTACTCACGTACGGGGCAGAAACCTGAAGGCTTACGAAAAGGGTTCTACTTAAATTGAGGACGACGCAACGAGCTATGGAAAGACGAATGATAGGTGTAACGTTAAGGGATAAGAAAAGAGCAGATTGGGTGAGGGAACAAACGCGAGTTAATGATATCTTAGTTGCAATCAAGAAAAAGAAATGGCATGGGCAGGACACGTAATGAGGAGGGAAGATAACCGATGGTCACTAAGAGTTACGGAATGGATTTCAAGGGAAGGAAAGCGTAGCACAGGGCGGCAGAAAGTTAGTGGGCGGATGAGATTAAGAAGTTTGCAGGCACAACATGGCCACAATTAGTACATGACCGGGGTAGTTGGAGAAGTAAGGGAGAGGCCTTTGCCCTGCAGTGGGCATAACCAGGCTGATGATGATGATGATGATGAAAGGCAGCGCAGCCGAAGTGCCAAAATTTTTCGTCGAGAATATCCGGCTGCGACATGGTGCCCCAAAAGTCCTTATCACCAATTGAGGAACGGCCTTTACAGCAGAGATCACCCAAGCCATTCTGCAATACAGCCAGACAAGCCACAGGAGGACAACTGCCCACCACCCGCAGACGAATGGTCTCACGGAGCGCCTGAACAAGACACTCACCGACATGCTAGCAATGTACGTCGACGTCAAGCACAAGACCTGGGATGCTGTCCTGCAGTACTTAACCTTCGCTTACAACACGACGGTGCAAGAAACAACACACATCACGCCGTTCAAGCTGGTTTACGGCAGGAACCCGACGACGACTCTCGACGCCATGCTGCCGCACGTCCCCGACGGAGACAATCTTGACATCGCTACCTATCTCCAGTGCCGAAGAAGCCTGACAGCTCGCCCGCCTGCTGATCAAGAACCAGCATTCCCAGCGGCGCCGCGCACGATCTGAAATGGTCCACGTGGTGCGTCTTAATCCCTTTTACGCACGCTGACGAACTTCATTAGTTTGTTGTTTCTTTGCTACGGATGTTTTTATTTATTACTTTCGTTTGTTTGCTTTTTAAGAGAGGGGTATTGACACGTGTACTTGTTTATCTTTATCGGGTGATCACGTTTCACCGCTTAACAAATGTTATCGCGAAGCGCAGGACGCGCCTGCATGTATAGGAAGTTTCTGGATAGTTATCGATGGTTCCATCCGCTGTCTGTCACAGAACCTTGTGTAATCAGTGGCATGTATGCGCGACGCGAATGGTGTAGAGCTTTGTGGAAAATACGCGGGTCCCAGTGATTACTCTAGAACATTCGATCACTGATGTATAAAGGCTAACGCGCTTGACCCGCGGATCCGATTTTGACGACTTCGGACTGTCTTCTTTAAGTGTCGCCTGTTTTTGTGGGCACAGGTTCGCCCAATAAATGTTAGCTTCGTCTTTCACAGTATTGCTACTGTGTTCTTTATACATCACTACCACGTTACAATATATTTGTGGAATAAGCAGAGAAGACCGATGTTGAGGTGGTTATCTAATGGCGGCAATAGAAGATGAAGTTTAATTTATGTAATGCTTGAGTTTATACCGTAGTTACGTGGTATGAACCAAGCTGCTCTATTTTGTATCCTTTGTGTCATATTAATTAGGTAATTTTGATGACGGCACCAAATTCAGGAGGGGAATTCCAACTGTGGCAGAATGAATGCTTTGAGAGCAAGTTTTCGAAAGTTTGTCGGGGCATTTCGCAAGTTGCGTCGTAGATAGCCAAGAGAACGTGATGCTTTGGTGCATGTAGAAGTGATGTGAGGGACCCCTGAAAGATTCTCTTTACGAAGGACACCAAAGTACTTGTATGATCAAAGTACTTGTATGATCAAGTGTGGGAAAGCATAGTGTTATTAAGGCGATACGAAAATTTAGAATACACACATTTTCGGTTGAAGCATATTACTTCGCACTTTTTAAAGTTTAGTGTCATGAGCCATTTGTTACACCACTTAGCGGTAAGGTTAAGATCTGCTTGAAGTGCCAAGTGATAGTCAGTCGTGTGAATAGGACGGTAGATTGTGCAGCTATCGGCAAAAAGGCGCATGCAGGAAGTAATCTGGGTGGGTAAGTCGTTAATATAGATTAAGAAGAACGAGTAAGGGCCCGAGGACGCTGCCTTGCGGCACAACGGAGCTAACAGAAGAAGGTGGGGAAGATAATTAGAGGCTCGATTGCGCAACACTTTGACGCGACACACAGAAGAGAAACACGCACCACACAGCGCTCTGTCGTGTGTGTTTCTCTTCTGTGTGTCTCGTCAAAGTGTTGCGCAATCGAGCCTCTAATATGCTATACCAACACGCCAAGTCCTCAACGTTGGGGAAGATAAATAGTTAATAACAGTAAAATGTTCTCGAAAAGAAGGAAAATTACGAATCCAGGATAATATTAAAGAGTCAAGTCGTAGGGCAGATAACTTAGAAATTAGGTGGCAGTGGGGCACGCGGTGAAATGCTTTAGAAAATTCAAGAAAGACGCAGTCAGTTTGATGGTTGCAGTGCATTGCGTGCAGGTGTGTGGGGATGCGCGACTCTCACGCGTCGCCTGATATGTTGTTTTCCCGCATAGCTCCCGTCTCCTGTTCTCCGGCGTCGCCGCCTAGCCTCAAGCCCGCGGCAGTCGGTCTGGTTGAAGCGCAGTACGAGAGATGGCGCGGCTGTTGCGCTGCTAACGCCGCCTAACAACGGGGTTACTTGGGCGCGGAAAGAAGGCTATTCCTCTTTGTCTGCGGGTCGTTAAGCGGCGCGGACGTTCCGCGCGTACGCCGATCCATGCTTCTGCGAGACGGTCTCGAGGGGCCTCGTTAGAACGCGCCAAATCTTGCTTGAGGCAGCGACGGCGTTCTTTAATATCTCGGGACTAATGTTGTCAATACCGGGTGAAGTGGATATTTTGAGGTTACTATAATGAGAAATTTAAAGGGACCCTAAAGGCAAATACTAAGTCGACGTGGACTGTTTAAATACCATTAGAGAAACCTCGTAACGCTTGTTTCACGCCAAGAAATAACCGAATCCCGTATTCAGAAATGCGCCTGAACTTGAAGCTGCGCCTTGACTTGAACAAGTCCGGCTCAAGACTACAGCCTACTTGAGCACGCTGAAGGCAGCCATCACGTTTCATAAACGTTTACCGCTGCCTTCCTTCGAAGGGGTAAGGCAGCTGGCGAGGATCAGGTAATAGCAGATTTGTTGAAGGATGGTGGACACATTGTTCTAGTAAAACTGGCCACCGTGTATACGCAATGCCTCATGACCTCTAGCGAACCGGTATCTTGGAAGAACGCTAACATTATCCTAATCCATAAAAAGAGGGATGCCAGAGACTTGATAAATTATAGACCGATCAGCTTACTGTCCGTTGCCTACAAAGTATTTACTAAGGTAATCGCAAATAAAATCAGGAGCACCTTAGACTTCTGTCAACCAAAGGACCAAGCAGGATTTCGTAAAAGCTACTCAACAATAGACCATATTCACACTATTTAGACCCACCCTTCTGCTTTGCCTCTACAGGTCAGTGAGCATGCATTGCAATTGGTCCCCTGAGTTACTAAGCAAGGCAATATCATCAGCGAATCGCCAGTTACTAAGGTATACTCCATTAACTCCTATCCCCGATTCTTCCCAATCCAGGTCTCTGAATACCTCCTGTAAACACGCTGCGAATAGCATTGGAGAGGGTATCTTCCTGCCTGACGCCTTTCTTTATTGGGATTTTGTTGGTTCCTTTATGGAGGACAACGGTGGCTGTGGAGCCGCTATAGATATCTTTCAGTATTTTTACGCATGGCTCGTCTACACCCTGATTCCATAATGCCTCCACGACTGCTGAGGTTCCGAATGAATCGAAGGCTTTCTCGTAATCAATGAAAGCTATATATAAGGTTTGGTTATGTTCCGCACCGTGCCCAAGCTATGACGCGGTGTATATCTGGGAGCGAGATTACCAGAATGAATGACAATAATAATATCTCATATATGTGTAGAACCAACGATTTCCGGAAAGGTTAAGCAAGGTGCCCATTTGCAGACAGTCATAGGTAGAAAAAAAGAAACAAAAAAAAAAAAAACAACGCAAAAAATAGCCACAACCATTCAAGTCGATCCACTGCCGCTCAACGGTCACATTTAAAATGGCGTCGTAGAAGATGACAGCACCGTCTGGCTCACGAAAACCAGCACCTCGCTTCACACCAGAGGAAAAGTCTCTTTTTGTGAGCTTGGTTAACAATCACAACAAAGTTCTAAAATAGAAGACGGACGTCGCATCACTGAGCGCCAAAACTGCGTTATGGAAGAAGCTTGCAGTGGAGTACAACGCACAGCATGGTGGCACGCCTCGAGATTTCAACTGAAAAAATGTTGGCGAAACATAAAACAGAAATGGAAAGAAGAGAATTCCGAAGAAAAAAGAAAATTCACAAGACGGGTAAGCAGTGTTTTATGTATGACGGTACGTAGAAGACTAGCATAATTGTGTAGGACATGGGAATTGCGTTGTCAAACTGTGTGTGGTGTCGACAGTACATTGGCTTCGGTGATTTTATGCTTGCTGAGACTCGCGTCATTGACTGCGAAAACGACGAAACACCGCTACGCATAAAGTGCACGGACAGCGCATCGTCCTGTGTCTTCGTGGTATTTATGTCTTCGCGTTTCGACGTTGTCACGCTAAATAACATTGCCACTTTTTCGCGCGTTTGTACTGTACTGCTTGCACGTGTGCTTCATGTAACGTTGAGATTTGCAGGTGGCCGGAATGGTTCATGGTACAAAGGTTTTTCTTCAAAGCAATGAGCGTGATGCGTAAGCACTTCTCGCGTGATGCGTATGCTAGAACACATGATGGCGGTCACATGGGGCGTAGGGTACCACACAATATGAGACAACACAGCTTAGGTTTGCTGAAATCAGGTATTAGGCTAGAAATATTTTATGCAACAAGCAAGCTGTTCCAGCAGCATATCATGCTCATTCTACTGCTCTGAAAAGTAATGTCTTTTTAAATGGTGCCCCGACACAATTGTATGTTGGCAAACACAGCTTAGCAGTAGTTTGACACGCTCAAGGTACTTTATTTCAGTACGATCAGATGCACATAGGCTCCAGTTCACAAAATTTGGCACTGAATCACATTTCATAAGTCCTAAACTGCCCTATTAATATAACAGCCTGCCTACTTGTTTGTAAACAGTACATGAATGTTTGCTACATCCTTTTTCGGCGAGACACTGAACAGCCTCAACGACCATAGTGTGTTGCATCCACAATACAGCAGTGACATTTTATGCAGTACCACATGGTGTTCTAAACATACGCTGAAAGGCAATGCAGGTAACCGCAATAGAAATATTAGAAAAAAGATTAAAAAATTTATACAAATGCACAGAGCTGCTAGAACTATATTTGACATGGCATGATTCTATGATAACAGTGTTCTGCTGGTGGAGGTAGAACTGTGTAATGGAAATTGTAGTACCGCTTTTGTGTAATGATGTTCACGAGACGCAGAAATTCTAGACGCAATAGTGCCCTTTGTGTAGGTGTGGCAGAAAGAAGCTCTCCACTGAAAATTCTATATGTGCTGTAGAGAGAAGAGAGCTATGCGTATAAAGGCAGTGAGGTCAGCCCGAGCTATACCTTTATCCGGCTTGCTACTCTACACTGGGATAAAGGGACGGGGAGAAAAAGAGCTGATGAATGATATAAGTAGTAGGTGTGTATATATAAGCTCACAACATTGTAGTATCACTGACGCCATGTGTGTAGTTCAGTGGCTTGTAGAAAGGCTACCGCAGTGCTTGTAATCAAAGCAGCGCTGTTTGCATTAGGACAAGGACCCAAAAGAAACTGGTTTGATAGCGGCCTCTCTACGACTACATGCACGCCAATAGAACCTGCTCCACATTTCTCTACTAGGACATAGTGACTAGATTGTGTCCCTCTCATCCATCATGAAGCAGTGTACTGCGGTTCAAAATTAATATTCGTACACCTTTATCTATAATAACTTTAGAGAACATGAAATGTGGCACCATGCTATACTGTAATACACCTTGCATGCAATACTGGAAAGGACGTGAGAAAAAGAGGGTCACAGCGGTTTCAGCAACCTGCTCGAAATCAAATATGTTGAACGTTCTTATTCAATGTGCATCGTGTACCGGCCCACTCAGAGTACTTTCAATGTACTTCATAGAATGGAACAACTGTAACGCATTTCTTTAGGAGGAGGAGCTGCCGCAGCAGACATGACACCACTGTCAGCATTGGTTGGGGCTGTGACAGGTCACATGGCCACCAGAATACTAAATGAAGACGATTCAGATGGAGCGGTCTATCTCCCCCCAGTGGACAGCGAGACTGTTGTTCGGCTCCTGCAGCCAACGATAACAAGCGAATTGGAACCAGTATATGACTATTATTATATAGTACTATTTCATGAAACACCTTGCAAAGATTTCGTGGCATGAAATTTGAAGGCAATCTGCTGTGAGTAAAGTGGGAGGAACCACTTCCCAGTTCATCGTGTTTTCCGAGGCTTTGTTGCTGTATACATGTCTGTGCAATTGGTACCTTCAGCCTGTTTGTTGTACAGTGCGCAGAAGTTACATATGTCTTTAGAAGGCATTTAGGCTTTTTCACGGCCCTCAGCTGAATATGTCGAATGGAATTTGTTGGGGCATTTACATTCAGTGATGCAAAGCTTGCTGCATAATGACCATCATGTTGAACTTATGATCATTTCAGAGGAGCACAGGAGCCATGGCCATCTACGGAACGACCAGTGAAGGGGAAATGACGTCACCATTGCTGCAGGTGCACCCATTGTGGATGACACTGCAGCTGCGCCGGAGCTTATTGACAATGAGTCAAACAAGGAGAATTAGCCCGAAGACCCAATCAGAGAAGCTACAAGCCACAGGCCACCCAGAGGCAGGATTGCACTCCTCGAGAGAACATTAGCATCAGAAAATGAAGTCAGTATTGGTTTGCTCAGGGAGGAGCATGAGATCCGAATGCGCCTCATGGAGAAAGGACACAGAGACAACTTTCAGAGAAGAAATGAAGAACATAAGCTCAAATGGAAATATTGATTGTTCAGAAACAAGTTGAGCTAGCGAAATTCAATGGGATGAATAAAGGAATGCAGAGTATTTGAAATTTGGTTAAAGCCTTTAGTGTAAATTAGGCCATAGAATATGAGATGATATAGTGCAGTTTTCACCTCATGTGCATTCGTAAAAATGCTAGAACGGTTATAGAAGCTGTGGTAAAGCAATTACTGCACAAACATATGAAACATGGAATAAGAATTTGCAGCATGCAGTTGGCTGCATGACACCCTGAGGCTGCATGTCTAATCACTAACTGAATTTTTAGCAGATATGGTCTTTTTAATTTTCGTGTGTGTCTGTAGTGCCATAAAGATGACACACGGCTGATAGAAGAGCCCTAAACTCATTACCCAAATATTCAGTAGGGGTGTGTGAATACTCAAAATTTTTCGAGTATTTCAAGACGTCAACTGCGCCCAATTATACAAAATTGTAGCAAAAGCACGGTAAGTTTTCACACCTCGGGCATAGTGTAGACATAAAACATGAGAGCTGGCGTAGTGGAACAGGCTGCGTCGCTTAGATAGCCATACATTACAGGCTATGCACCGACCACCCCCACACTCTAAAGAGTTCTGCGCATGCAAAGAAACTACTTGTCTGCTCCTAATGCTCCGTTTGTGCTTTTAATAAACAAAACTTCATAATGCGCTATGTAATGACAGAACCTTCCTGACTATACGGGGATGTGAACATTGTTTTATATTAATGCTGCTAACGCCTGTTAATTATTCCAAAGCTATCCTATTCGATTCTGGATGATTTGCATTCGATTCGGTCTCAACAATCGCTGTTCGCACACCCAAATTATTCAGAAAGTCTGAGGTGGATTTGGAACAACAATCGTTAGGAGAAACTTCTCTGGATAAGAAGTTGCCGTGCATGCATGCCAGGTATATTGTCTCCCACACCATTAACACTTGGCAGGTGTTCTTGGAAGGTATTTCTTCCTGTAAGTCTGCATCGGCTAGTGGGAGCATGGAGACCAAAAGGCTCGGGATCCCTTCGTAGGAGGGTCACGTTGTGCAGGGCAGCGCAAGCTGTTATTATGCGAGCTGCATTACGAGGCTACTGCTGGAGCTTCATGTCTAAGCAGGGGAAGCACCTTTTCCACACTCCAAAGGCCCTTTCTATGGAGTTGCGGGTCTTGATGTGCGCCTTGTTGTACCTGATAGAATCACAATACGATGCAATTAGTACATTTTCGAATACAGACTGTACATTGAATTGTGCCAAAGCTTTCCTTCCGTGTAGTTAGCACAGATCCACATTGAATGCCTACACATATATTCAGTTTCTTGCAAACGATGTAGCAAATAGCTAGGTTGACATTCGTTCTGCCTAGCCATTTTTCATTACAGACCATTGTATTGAACGGATTTTTAACAATCTAGCGCTATATAGGTGACACCATCTCTGTGCTCTTGTTGCCGCAGCAGATAACAGAGGAACAGTTTCTTGCTTCTGCGTTATAGCTAGTCACTGTAACACACACAGTTCTTGCAAACGATGTAGCAAATAGCTAGGTTGACATTCGTTCTGCCTAGCCATTTTTCATTACAGACCATTGTATTGAATGGAGTTTTAACAATCTAGCGCTATATAGGTGACACCATCTCTGTGCTCTTGTTGCCGCAGCAGATAACAGAGGAACAGTTTGTTGCTTCTGCGTTATAGCTAGTCACTGTAACACACTTCAGGTGTACTGCATAGCTTTACAAAACATGGTATGTTATTATGGAGAGAAGTGCTATCTATCATATACACCCCTCAAAAGATTAGGCATTACTTGCCTGCCTTTTGCTGAGTTGACTGGACTTGGCCCAGCAATGGGGGTCATCAAGAAAGGAGAGCAGGCGTAACCCATGTTCCCAAGCAGCAGACCAGGCATAGGGTGCTTTCGTACATAACACGTACTCGAGAATTATGGAATATGCGACTGTCATGTGCAGACCCTGGCCCGCTCGCTACAACGTTGAGAAACTGCAGCATTGGTCCCGCAACTGCCTGCAGAAAGTAAAGTATGAGCGCATGAACAGCTTGTTGTAGTTGCAACTGCTGTAACTACATTTTACCTCTCAGCAAGACGGAAGATCAAAATCTGAAAACTGCTAAAGGCCATCTCACAAATATTTAACTAACTAAAAATTTCAGGTGGCCAATAATTCTAGGCCGCTTTTGCCACGGCACATGTAAACAATGGAATTTATTGCACAGCTCGTAGTGGTCACGATGCACAGAAATGTGATAGCCCTTTTCTTACGTTGTCAAATCAAAATGTGTGCACGTGCACAGCATATTTCTTCGTGATCAGCAAGCGAAGCTCGTCTTCGCCGCACATTTACGCTTCGTATAAATGGCCTGAAAGTGTAACAGTTGAGACCACACACTCTAAAACCAGTGCTCGTACTGTCTCGCCGTTAAATATTGAGTGAATGAATATGACGTGCGTAACTTTGTTATTTAAAACAGCATGCGAAAATTGTAATATGACGATTAAGACTTTCACCGCGGCTTTTACGTTTCTGCAAAACTAATCGCTTACCATGCCTACACATTGTGAAAAAGGGCTTACCTGAACGTTAAGAGAAAACACTCCTTTGCGGTTGCGGTAAACTGCGTTATCGCCTCCGGGACTCTTGATGCGTACATGTGTGTCGTCGATGCAGCCCGTCAGCCTGGAGAAGTGGGAGATCTCGTCAACTCTCGCATCACACCTGATAACTGTGAAGCATCCGGGAAGCGGACAACTGCTCGGAACAGGTGCCTCGCAAAAAGGGGCGTCACTCTTTTCACCTTGCGATATACTGTGGGCCGAGACACATTAACCAAGTCTCCGCTCAAAGTTTGAAAGGTTCCGGCGCCGTAAAACCGCAGTGCCACAAGGAGCTGCAGCACGGGTGTCAGCGGTAGTCCTCAGTTGTCGTAGCTCCCTTCAAATGGCAGAAAGGCGAGCAGCTCACGAACTGTTTGCTTCGTGAAGCGATACCGAGTGATGAATTCATGTCGTCGTAGACCTCCACCGGGTTCGATCTGTCGCGCATTCATGGCCGTGGCACAGTTTGCATGTAAAATGCATCACCGAAGACGACATCACAGGCTCTACACGCCAATTGGTACGCGCTAATTCTTCTGGCGACGTTGCTCCTATGAACCGCCATGGCTCCTCAACCTCTCAAAGCCCACTGCAAGGTAGAGTTGGCCCTGTCTTGAAGTTTTCGCGTATGTGGTCAAGTGAAGTCCGCCGCGAGGAGGCGCTTCAAGTCAAGGAGGTTTATGATGCGCGTTGGCGCCGACCTTGAGGTGGCCGCAAGTCGAGTTCGAGTCAAGGCGCATTTATGAATACGGGGGTTAGTTTACAAGAAAATTGTATCTTAAGGCTCCGAATACTTTTTTCGAGATACAAATCTCCCGCTACCCTACCGGGGAAGTAGTGACGTTGCATACGCCATCATCGCCCTTTGCTGGCGTCGGTGGGTAAAACAGAGCCCGACGAATGGCGGCACCGAGCCAAGACAGAGCTCTTCGCCCGGCAGCGATATATCTGCAAGTGAGTATGACGTGGTGAGGGAAAGGCGCCACTGGCCACGCTGCGGAGGAGGGACCCAATATTAACTGTGATTCATGCAGAGGGTGGGTGTACTTTGATGAAACACCCTTCGACGACCTGAAGGCTGCCACCGATGCGGACGCTTTCACATGTCAAGTCTGCAAAAGGCTGGACAATCTCGAAACACGCCTAAAGTATCACTCATGCCGAACCGGCACAGCCCTTCAAACTAGAGTTGAATATCTGGAGAAGCTTTTACAGGAACTGCCTGAAAAACGCCATCAACAGCCGACAGAAGAGGCAAACGTCACAGACATCGAAGGGGACCAACATACCTCCAAACGGTCGTGGGGCGCCGACACGGCGAACCAGGACCATCTGATGATGGGGCCAGTGGCTGCCACAACATACAGCACTGAGGAGGCCTCCACCAGACAAGGAACCGGCCACACCAACGGAACAGGATGCGTCTCAATAGAGCCTCAAATCCCAAAGCCCCGCCATGCGCTCCCCTGCAGACACACAGCTTGACCTACCGGGTGTGAAGCAGCACGAAAACCCAGGAGATGCAGGAAAACACAGCCCCGACAAGAAGCCTCGCAGGGACGAAAGGCGGACCACCCTGGAAGGGCCCCCGCTCATGCAAACATCCGAATGTGCTGGTGCTGGTGATGGCTCTCAGCCACGGAGAACCAGTGACACCGGGAAACGCGACAAGCGGCACGAGACCGGAAGCCCCCGTTTTCATCGGAACTCGCAAATCTGCCCATTGGTGGGAATACAAAGGGAGGTAGTGCTGTTCGGCGACAAGAACGTTGATCTAGTAGCTTGACTGTTATGGCCGAGCTTGGATCTCGGGCTGCCCTCGAGTTCATATATAGGCTGCCGCCGCCATCGCCTATGCAAACAAATACGAGCAGGGCGCCGAACCAGCGCCGCGAAAGTACATCCTACATGCCAGGCTCCATGACGTATTGAAAGGTACCCCGGAGGAGGTGGCACAGGTCCTCGACCTACAGTGGACAGGGCGGCCTGGGAGCCTCATCGTCTGCTCCATTCCAGAGATATACAGCAGGGGTGGTGAAACACGGGCTGCTGTTGTGCTCGCCAATGCTAAGATCAAGAAGTGGTGCCGGAGGACAGGAAACCGTTTACTGGACTTAGGGAAGGGGGAGCTGTCGACTGGTTTCCACAAGGACGGCCTACACTATAACGATGTGACAGCGCGGCAGGTTGGCTGAATCATCGGCACGGTGGCAGCGCCTTTTTTAGGCCTTCGACTATCACGTCGACGAGAAAAGACGACACAGGACTGGAGGACACATGGACAAATGCCAGCCCCACAAGCCATCTGGACCTACGCATTGGAGCAGGGCACGGAGGGAACCGCGCCTGACAAGCCGAGGGGAGCATTGGCATGGGGGCAGTACAGGTCGAGGTCAGAGAGGTCTAGCCCAGCTCATCGAGGAGGTCCTCTAGAACGTGCTGGCCAATAAATGGCCCGCTCGGTGAAAAAAGTCCACAGTGCCAACAGAGGTGTGCGACTTAGCCCGCAACATCCAAATATCCAAAGGCGGAGGCGCAGAACTCGACACCAGAAAATAAGGCACATTATCGGTCGCCTTCCTTAACCTATATGGTGGCCGACGCTTAGCAAAATGGTAAGAGTTCTACATAGGAATGGAAGAAGAGGGCATCACGTTGTACGGAGTGGTGAAGACAAATTTAGGGGACCTGGAGAGACCACCACTCAATCTACTTTGGAACTGGGCTGGCTGTAACAGAGAAAGTACATCCCGGAAGAGTGGAGGCGTGGGGTTTCTGTGGCGAGATGGCAACACCTGGTCACCACTCGAGGACTCCTGTGTGGAACACATCTGGCTGTCCGGCTACATACACGCAACGCCCGTCTTAGCTTGTGTAGTTTACCTCAGTGTTTCTTCAAGTCAATACTGAGAACTCCTACGTCGTGCGCTGCATCAAGCACGACATCGAACGCTGGGGCCACAGTCGGGAAGTACTGATCCTAGGCGCCTTTACAGGCCACATTAAGGAGCTCGATGGTCACTCCGACCATAATGGGAGGCTCTTGCTCGAGCTGGCCCAGGAGCTTTTCCTCGAAATTGCAAACCTTCAGGCTGACTGCGAGGGCACGTTTACATGGTGTGCGCGGGGCCAGAACTTGAGCATCGATTATGAACTTGTGTCGCTGAACTTCGGCAAAACCCTACAGGATGTCCACATTGATGAGGAAGGCCGGTACAGTTTGGGGAGCAACTACAACCGCCTCAGGCTGCAGTTTAAGCATCCCCTTGGCGCCGACAGTCGAAGAAACGCGAACCCGCAGTGCGGTTACTTCCCGAAGCGGCATAAGAAAATGTGGCCAACGAATTTGAACTAAGTCCCTGCCACGAAGAAGCGGAGACCTACGAGCAGTACATTGACCAGCTCCGCCGGATCATGTGGAAACACGAAAAGATTGCCAACGCGCATCAAGGGGTAAGAAGGAAGAGCTGGTGGGACGGGGAGGTCCAGGCAGCACTGAAGGCTCGCCGAGCTGCCAACCGGTACCACCGCCACGTGGTTAAGAGTCCTCACAGCGAGGATGTCCAGGGGACATGGCAGGAATATCTGCACTGAAAACGGGAGATGCAGGCTATCACGCAGCGCAAGATGGCAGAGGCCAACCACAAGACGCTCCTGAGAATTAAATCTGCAGGCACAGGAGCAGCAGTCAAATTCTGGACGTATGTGTCTCGCCTTGATGGCAAAGCTGCACAGCCTCAAGTTCGCACAGAGTCAATGGGGGCCAAAGAGAATGGTCTCCACCGAGCCTTAACTGACCATATCCGGCAACTATATGCGCCGCCACCACAGAGTTAACCCGCTGTGCCCCTCATTGCCCCAGATCGCTCAGGCTTGGCGGGTACCGACCATCAGACGTGGAGAGTGTCTCGGAGTGCCGTTGATAGGGCAATCACGAGAATAGGTGGGCGCACTGCTCGAGGCCTTGACGGTATTCCGACGGGACTTGTGAAATGTCTCGGTGCTGAATCACGGTCACAGCTGGCTGATTTCTTCACCGAAATTCTGGATGGTGGACCAACACCTATAGACTGGCTACGCGGCAAGGTGATCCTGCTCCCCAAAAGGGGTGGCGACTCCGACCTTCTACGTGATTGCGGGCCACTTACAATCACTAGCGTAGAGTATCGCCCAAGTGATAAAGGCTTGGATGACTGCGTGGGCCGAAGGGGGGGGGGGCACCTCACGGAATTGCAGAATGGTTTTCGGCGTGACCGACGGTTCGAGGACAACTTGTTTTTCCTGGGCCAATGTATAGAGGTCGCACGAAAGGAGGAACGTGGGCTGATTAGCTGCTTTCTTGATGTGACGAAGGCCTACGACAGTGTCCCGCACGAGCTACTGCTACGACATATTGAGGCGCTTGGGATGACGCCCACATGAACTCTGCTTATCAGATGCTTCAATGCAGACAGCACGGTTGTAGCTACCCTGAAAGGCGCCTCCTCGAGCGAGGTAGTGGTGGGCAAGGGTTTAAAACAGGGTTGCCCACTCTCGCCCTTACTCTATATGCTGCATACCGCATGTGTAGAGCGCACGCTTGGCCTCCAGGGTAGGCTTTGTGTTGGAGAAAAGAAGTGATGGGCTCAGGGAGCAGCAAGCGTTGCCAGGTCTGGTATTTGCAGATGACATAGTGCTGCTGGCGGGGAACACTGGCGATCTGCAGACCCTTATCACCAGCTGTGCCGAAGCCGTGGCGCCACTGGGACTGCAGTTTAACACGATGAAATCGGCAGTGATCGCCTTCTCTGGCCTGAGGCACCCGGCTCGCTGACACTACTATGCGGAGGACTACTGCCCCAGGCAACTGAGTACCGATACTTCGCTCTGAACTTCAGCGCGCAACAAGATTAATCGGCAAACCATGAATAACACCTGAGAGGGACATCCCAGTGGGCCAGCCAAATACTCAGCAGGAAGTGCCTGTGGGGATTCAATCGCTTCACTATGAATACTTTGTTTAGCGCAAAACGACAGAGACAAGAAAGACGACAGGACAAGGCGCTACTCTCAACTGACATCATTTTATTGCGTCAGTCCTTTATAGACAGCTCAAACCAGAGGAACATGCGCAGTGAGCACCATGCGGCGGAGCCACCAACATCAACTCTGCCACCAGAGTTGATGTTGCCACCACCAACTCTGTCGTTTTGCGCTAAACAAAGTATTCATGGATTCGCACCAAGTAGTCCGCCAACGCATTGCGCTTTACTATGGTGCGAGAGCTGTGGAAAACCGTACACGTGCCTGCACTGACGTTTGCCAGTGCAGTCATAACCCGACAGCGTAGACACGAGAATGGCTGGAACGCAGCCAGCGCGTTGTAGAGAGACTGGCTCCGGGCTGCCACGGCAACGTGGCAAACGAGACAATCCAGGGTGACCTCGGCTGGTCCCGGTTTGAAGCGCGCGAGGCACACAGCAAGCTGGCGTACGAGGGCAGGTTGCACCTGATGCAGCCACACCGCTGGGCACGGCGTATGTTTGATTACACACACCGCAATGAAATCCACACCAGGCGGACGAAAAGGCTGCAGCAGCTGTCCAAGAAATACGGCTTTTTCTCGAGCCCTGTACAGGAGGAGACCGAGCGAAAGTGGGCCAATGCAGTCGAGACCCTGGTGCGACAGACGGAGGCGGACAGTTGGCGGCGAGAAATGGAGGGAAGTCCACACTGAAACTCTATAGGGAATGCAAACAAGAGACCCGTGTGAAAACCCTCTACGAAAATAGTGTAGCCAGCAGCCACCTCTTCGAGGCACGAGCCGGCGCTCTCAGAACTCTGTTTTACCGACGGCGCTTTGACGACAACGTGGGAAGCGCTATGTGCAGAGTGTGTGGTGCGGACGAAGAGATAATTGAACATTTGGTCCTGCACTGCGCGAGCCTCACACCAGCGCCTACAGATGGCACCACGCTACTGCTAGCGCTCGGCTTCTTCCCCAGTGTTCCATCTAGCGGTGGCGGCGGCGACCAAGTGGCCACAACCAAGAGTCGATTTAATGAGTGGTGGGACATAGTGCGCGCACATCAACGGCGAAACTTGGCGTGTGCCTGATATTGACATTGACAGTGTGTGCGAATGCATGTGTGACTGTGCTTATGTGTGCATGTACCCGATATGTGTTACCTACCAAGGCCAGGGCATCGCTACTTTTTCACGGTGATGCCCACCCGTTACAAAGGGTGCGACCAATAAATTCAATCTAATCCAAGAGTGGCGGATTCACCGCTGCAGCTGCTTTTTGGTCACGTGGCGTAGACCGTTCGGGCATCCCGCGACATCACATAGAAGTTGAATTCTCTGCTTCTTGTAGTTTTTGCGAGTTTCGCGAGCCAGCAAAACCAGCGCAGTACTACGTGATGAAGAAAGTATTGAAACGCGAAGGCGTGGGCGGTGCAGACCCGAGCGAAAACGAAGCCTTTCGACCGCCCGCGTCGTTGTCAACGAAAATTTCAATTTCTTTCTTCTAAACATGAAACGGAACTGGTCAAGTAGTATATTATTTCGTGTCATAATACAATATGAGGATGCTTTTCTTGCGACGAGTAGTTGAGCACAAGTGACAGAATTCAACTGAGGAGTGCTTTCGCCATCGTGCAAGTGAAAAAGGTTTGCAGCCACTGACGGGCAAGTGCTTGAATGTCCCGGGGGAGACTCAAATCATGTCCTGTATTTACCTCGAGTTCTCGATTTTTAAGGCTTTGTTCACGATAATATTGACGCCTTAGAGGTTCTATAGCACTAATATATCGTTTAGCTTGACTTAGTATTTGTCTCTAGTTAAGTTGGCGAAAAGTTGGAATATTGGAAAAGTCCTCCTGAGTGAAAACAGATGAAAAAAATGTGTTGAATACGGTGGGGCAATCGGCGCTAGAAATGGGTATGTTTTCTGTTCCGTGTAAAGTTATGATGTATTAGTATCTCTTGTCGGAGATATGGTTCGCAAAATTTTTTCGGGATTGAAAGTTAGCAGTGATGGTCGGTCTTGTGAGTAGAATTTGTCTTTTGTGGAAGATATCGCTGAGCAGTAATTTAAACAGTCTGTATATCTGCCAAGCCTCAGCAGTGCGCACGCGTTTAGACCTGTTATACGAACGCTTCTTTCTATTCCTTAGTTTGCGAAGGGACTTGCTGAACCAAGGGCTGGATTGGTCGTTAGTTAAGGAGACTATCGGGACGTACTGGTCTACTAACGCAGTTAATTTATCCCTGCAGAGTACCCAGTTCTGGTTTACTGATCGGCAATTAAATGAAGGTAGTAGCACTTGGCAAAAAATATTATTCTATTTGGGAGGTAATCTCATCGTAATTTGCCCTGTTATAACCGCGAATTTGTTTAGTTGTTGTGCCAGACACGGAGTTCGTGATGCTAATAGGTAGTTGAATGAGGTTATGATCACTAAAGCTGCTCATATTTGAAATGCAAATTATTGTGTCAGGAGCGTTTGTGAAAACCAAGTCCAAGATATTGGCCGCGCGTGTAGGCGCCTTCACAATGCGGAAGAGGTTCAAATCTAACATTTTACACACACGCACACAGAGGCACACGTGTATATATATATATATATATATATATATATATATATATACATATATATATATATATATTGACACGTGAACTTATCTGTATCGGGCAACCACGTTTCGCCGCCCAACAAATGTAATCGCACAGCGTGGGACGGGCCTGCATGTATCCGAAGTTTCTGGAAAGTTATCGATGCTTCTCTCCGCTGTCTGTTGTCGCCGAACCTTATGTTATCTGATTTCATCGTGTGACGCGAATGGTGTAGAACTTTGTGGAAGGCACGCGGGTCCGAACGATTAGTCTGGAACATTCGACGACTGCTCTATAAAAGCCGACGCGCTTGACCCGCTGATCAGATTTTCGACGATCGCCGACCGTGTTCGCCGCTATCGTTGTGCTATAAGTGTAGCCTCTTGTGTGGGCACAGGTTCGCCCAATAAAAGTTAGTTTTGTGAGTTTTGTGTTTCACAGTATTGCTACTATGTTCTTTGACGTCACGACCACGTGACAATATATATATATATATATATATATATATATATATATATATATATATATATATACACGTGTGTCTGTGTCGAGTGAACTCCTTAAGAACACATTGCAAAGGGGTGTAGGGGGGTTTAATCATGGATCCGGGACCTCAACGAGTTGCGACGCAATGCCTACGGCATTTCTCTCGCATTTATGACTAAATTGCTATTAAATTTTTCCCTCCCGATGTGTAAGGTAGCCAATCGCGCACGTCCCTACTTAACCTCCCTGCCTTTTCTGTTCCATTCTCCGTCCTTTTCACTGTGATGTTGTGTTGTCTTTTGTCAGTAACCTGCCTTGGGCGAAGTACGAAGCGAAAAAATCCTAGGTGGCCGCGGGCAGTTCTTTTCGGATTCGTGATACGTCAAATTAAATTCCCCTTTTCTATCTACTCCTAAATGGCAGCGATATAGGCGAGGTGAGTTACGGTAGCTCGTCGGTTTGGACTAATGCCGCTCTTCGCACAGCACTTTCGTCTTTTGCGTGGTTGTGAACTGGAGTGAAAGGCAGAAGAGTAACACGCCTTCCCGAAATATAAAACATTCAGAATAACTCTTTGTTCGAAGATTGGCCATATGTCAAGGGACCACGATATCAACCACTGCCAAGTCGGTATCAGCTTGCAATGGGGCAACTCAGGTGAAACGGTTTCAAGTAGAAAGCGAGAGGTAGAGAACTACAAGAGAGGGAAGGCAGAAAGATTAACCAGACGCATTTCCGTCTTGCTGCCCTGCACGGGGGGAAGGGAGTATGGAGATGAAGAGAGAGATAGAGAGGAGATAGGATTAGCCAAGTTTCGCACACGTTTAAAGCATCGCACCGACTCTGCAAGTAGTCGCCAAGGCCTGTTGGCGTGAAGTACTGCAACAACGCTTTCGTGGCTTTCTGTGCCAGCGATGCGTACGGTCATGACTCAAGGATATGCATTTCTCAAAATGCGCGAGTCCAGCCGCTTCAATGCTGCCCGGAGAGCTTCACGCTCAACGTCGTACTGGGGACACAGACATATGTTCAATCGTTTCTCTAGTTCTACAAGATTCGCACATGGACGTATCCGCCATTCTTATGTGGAGCGAGTAGGCTTTTGTAAATGCCACCCCGACCCAGATAGGCTTCTAATTATCATAAGGATACTTTTGTTGAAATTTTCTTCCTTGCGACCTGGATAAAGTTTACTAATAAGTATGTAAGTGTAACGTGTTCTTGAGATCTCCTGTTAATGTCAGCGTTGCTGCCTTCTACAACCTCCTAGATAAAAAGGTCAATTGTGAATAGTAAATTATTTCGTTACAAGCGTTAATGCACACGCATCAAAAGTCCCAGTCCATTTCCCGGTATTCACCTAATGAAAATGATGCACACTTATACTGTCAAGTTGTAGTGATGTGAAGAACAAAGCAGTTCCAAAGGTGAGTCTCGAATCCAACTCAATATAGGCGAGCTTGCGTTGAAAAAAAAAAGAACACTCAAAGGACAGCGACGGCTGCGCACAATGCCGTCCTTCGTCGAAATTGGATCTAGGGATCAAAGCATCGGTTCAACAGACTTGAATGCTCGTAGATTGCAGCGAAATCACGGTCGCTCGTACGTGATCGAGAATGTACACCGGTATTCACTTCACACGCGCAATCTGATTAGATAGCGCGTTTTCTCTATTGAATCGGTAACATTCTGGATGTTTCTGGGACACGTGGTCAGCGCGGAAGGCGTTAGCCCCGATCCCGCGAAAACTGTCGCTGTAGCCTCGTTTCCAACACCGACCGACAAGAAAGGTGTCCGACGCTTCCTGGGCCTTTGCGCATACTACCGGCTTTTCATAGAAAATTTTTCGAAGATGGCGGAGCCGCTGACTCGCCTCACGAGGGACGATGTATCGTTCGTCTGGGCCTCAGAGCAAGAGACTGCTTTCACCGAGCTTCGACAGCGTCTGGTGTCAGCACCAGTTTTGGCCCAATTTGACGAGGAGGCGGACACGGAAGTTCATACAGATGCCAGTAACGTTGGTCTTGGTGCGGTGCCTGTGCAACGACAGGAAGGTATTGAAAGAGTGATCGCCTACGCAAACGGCACACTATCGCGTGCAGAGACAAACTACATCACCACGGAGAAAGTGTCTTGCCGTCGTATGGGCGGTGGCCAAATTTTGACATTACCTCTACGGCCGCCCATTCAAAGTTGTAAGCGATCATCACTCGTTATGCTGGCTTGCAAATCTGTGGGACCCTTCTGGACGACTGGCACGGTGGAGTCTACGTTTGCAGGAGTACGAGCTGACCATCGTGTGCAAGTCGGGCCGCATACACGAAGACGCTGACGCACTCTCGCGCGCCCCTATCGACACTACCGACCAAGACATTGAGGACGACGGCGCTTTCCTGGGGGCCGTAAGCGTTACTGATTTGTCCACACGGCAGCGCGCAGACGACGCACTACGGCCTATATTCGAACATCTGGAAGGACGAAACCCATCAATAACCCGGCATATCGCTCTAGGATCGTCGTCTTTTTGTTTACGACATGGCGTTTTGTGTAAGAACTCCGCTGCCACCAACAAAACCTACATTTTGGTCGTTCCAGCAGACCTCCGTGTCGAAGTTTTGTTCGCCTGTCATGACGAGCCTCCGTCTGGCCATTTGGGGTCCACGCGAACGCTTGATAGAGTGCGCAAATCCTACTACCGGCCGAAACTTGCCGTGTGTGTTAAGCGGTACGTCCAAGCCTGCCGTGAATGCCAGCGTCGAAATTCGCCAGCTGTGAAGCCTGCGGGATTGCTGAATCCGATTGACCCACCTGACAAACCTTTCGACCAGGTCGGCATGAACCTTAAATTATGGGGTTTAACGTGCCAAAGCCACTTTCTGATTATGAGGCACGCCGTAGTGGAGGACTCCGGAAATTTCGACCACCTGGGGTTCTTGTACGTGCACCTAAATCTAAGTACACGGGTGTTTTCGCATTTCGCCCCCATCGAAATGCGGCCGCCATGGCCGAGATTCGGTCCCGCGACCTCGTGCTCAGCAGCCCAACACCATAGCCACTGAGCAACCACGGCGGGTGGCATGAACCTTCTGGGCCCGTTTCCACTATCATCTTCTGGCAACAGGTGGATAATCGTCGCCACAGACTATTTAACGCGGTATGCTGAGACAAAGGTGCTGCCTCGAGGCACAGCTTCCGAAACTGCCCAGTTTTTCATACAGAGCATCGTCCTACGGCATGACGCCTCATCGCACGTCATCACAGACTGAGGCAAAGCCTTTACAGCACAGCTCATTGAAGACGTTTTTAATTTCAGCTGCACGACCCATTGAAGGACAACTGCCTATCATCCGCAGACAAACGGCTTGACCGAAAGACTGAACAAAACGATGACTGGCATGCTGTCTGTGTACGTTGACGTACAGCACAAGACGTGGGACGAGATACTCCCTTACTTAACGTTTGCTTATAACACTGCTACGCAAAAAACAACGCGCTTCACGCCGTTTTACTTCGTTTACGGCCGTGAAGTGCAGACTATGTTAGAAGCAATGCTGCCGCGCGACAACATCCATCATCTCGACCTCGCCCAAGATGCCGAACTTCTCGTGCAACACGCGGAAGAAGCCCGTCTGCTTGCCCGAGTGCACAAAAAGAGACAACACAGCATCGATGCGAACCGTTACAATCTCGACCACCGACAAGTCGAGCTCCAACCTGGTGATAAAGTTTTAGTCTGGACTGCCGTGCGCCGAAAAGGACTATCCGAGAAGCTTTTGAGTCGCCACTTCGGACCTTACGGAGTGATGCAGCGAATTAGTGACGTAAATTACGAAGTCCTTCCAGATAGGCAGCCCCCCCACGTCGACAACCGCAATCTGAGATTGTGCACGTTGTGCGGTTGAAACCGTACTATAGCGCCTGATATTCGACGTTTTCAGCCACTTCGGTTAGTTTTTGTTGTTGCTTGTCCCTCAGTGCCTTGTGACAATATCGCACACCACAGTGATTGTGACTATAGCCTATGTGTTCGTCCTAGACCATCTCGGCGCTCTCACGTCAAGCCTATGTATGTTTTCCTTTTTTTTTTTTTTTAAGAGATGGTAATGCCACGTGGTGTGGCACAGCAACGGGACTGAAGAAGAGGAGAACGAGGTTCGTCTCGGCATCGCGCGTCGCCGCTTACGTTTTCGTAAAGTGCAAACGCCTGGATCGTCATTCAGCGTGTATACTCCAGCAGGGTATACACGACAATATGCAGGGGCATCTTGAGCGAAGCGATAACTTTTGAACAGTGATTTGACGCTAAAGAAAGCTCACAGCCCTAAAAAATGTACAGTTACTTTAAGCGTTAGCTGAAACATATGGCAGGTATGGAGGGGCCCCCAAGACTGCACAGAGGTGCTGACAGATCAAAACTTCAAGAGTGAGTCGGTGACTGTGCTGTGTGCATTCTTTCGTTGTCCTGTTCTCAAAACGCGGCGTTATAATTATATCATTACTCTCAAAAACCTGCGCGTGGAAATACTCTGACTGACAGTCGCTCTGCCATTGCCGTTCCAATACCAGCTGTAATAAACTGCTTTACGGTGTAAATTAGGCGGTGCTTGATGATGATGATGGTGCTGATTTATTGGCATCTCCTTTGAAACAGGGCAGTGACAAATAGTCATATAGCCTGCTTTATTTAAAATAACTAGGTATGCTATACATGCCTTTCATTATAACATTTTCGCATACATCTCCTTAACCTTTATTTTTCACACTTTCTCTATCTCGTATCGCTACCTGGGCCTGTAACGAATATTTTGCCGTCTTTTTTCACCAATATTCAAATGTCTCGTGCTTATATCGGCGGGTGACCAGTTGATGCTTCCGTCCAATTTAAATCCAAGCGCTTCTGGAAAGTGTACGTTACGTATGGGTCTCACTGAGTGAATCCCTTCAAATTCTATAAGGATGTGCCGAGTGGTCTCGGGATGCAGCATACACACGTCTCCTTGTTCGGAATATTTGCTCTGGTATGATTGTGTCCTTAGGCAACCAGCTTGAGCCTCGAGTAGAAAGGCACTGCCCCTTGTGTTATCGTACAGATTTCCCTTTCTAAATTATTTCTTCCCACTGTTGTAATTCTCCATAGCCCTCTTTGTTTCCATTTTTTTGCATCCAATACGCTGTCTTTGTTTCTCTCCCTTCATTTCCGATGACTCCTCGTTGTCTATTTATACTTTCAGTAACCCTGTGCTCAGTTGCCAACTTTCTTGACCTCTTCCTCCATTCTGTGTCCACGCTTTTCAGATACAGATGTTTGTGCACATTAGCCGCCCATTTATTTTGGTTCACGTTCCTGCGTATTTCTTCAAAGATAATTTGACTTCAAAAGAGACCCAACCCATGTCACCTTGCACTGCTTCATTTGTGGTTTTACCGTCGGCCCCCCAAAGCCAACTGGCCTACCGATCTTTGGTTAACTTCCAACCCCGACAATATATCTGATAACAAAATGTCAGTAAGGATTTATGAAGGATAGATCAACAGAACCAGCTCTTCTCGACCAGAAAGAACATATATTGGAGAAACTTGAACAAAACAATTTGTTCTTTGACTTTTTGTTGATTTTACGCAAGCCTTTGATTACATAAATAATAAAACTTTATTGACAAAGTAAGTGACTATGGCTTACGTGGGCTTCCCCGGATGCTACTCAAGAGTTATCTTTCGGAAGGACGTCAGTCTGTGTTTATGAGTGAAATAGTATCCGACAGAAAGCAAATCATCTCACGAGTACCGCAGGGCAGCATTCTCGGGCCTTTTATCTTTAATTTATATATAAATGACAGTCCATATATCTTCAGAAGGTGAAATTATAATAGATGCTGACGACGCCAGCATATATGCTTTGTGTTCATCAGATGCCGATATTTTTCATAAAGGCAATGCCGTTTTAGAGGAATAAAGCACGTGGACCGCTAATAACCAATTAAAGGTAAATACAATAACAAAACAAAGACTCTGACGTTTCATTCTACAGGTAGGCAGGTTTCTGAAGTAGGTAACCTAGTTTTTCACAGCTCAGAGATAGAGCTAGTTAGCTCTATTAGGGTACTTGGTGTGGATTTTTCAGTATCACTGCAGTGGGATGGGCTTGTCAATGCGATATTACAAAAGTTAAGTACGATAATGGCAATTCTGAACCGAAACCACTACCTAATTCCGAAGTCAACAAAATTGTTGATCTATAATACTCTCTTTGCTTCGTATCTAAACTACTGTCATTTGTCTGGCGGACTACTACACAATCGAACTTCTCGCAGCTATTAGTATTCCAAAAAATAGTTTTGAGAATAATTTAGAATGCGCCAATCCGGCGTTCTACTGCGGAGCTCTTTAAATAATTATAAATAATTACAGCCAGAGACACACACGAGTATAAATTGTTGCGTGAATATCGCCTAAACTGTGTCTGTCATAATGACCTTTTCATTGGGATAGTAAATCTTCATCCGAAGGAAGCATCATATAACACAAGAACAACAGAACTATAGAATGTTCCATATTGTCGCAATGGCTATGGTCGGCAAATGCTTCACAAATAACTTCCACGCATACTATATGAGTATAATGAAAAACAAATCGATATTTTCGAAAGAAAATTATCTGACTTGTATGCGTTCTTTCTAGCCTAACACTGACCTCTAGAGCTGTTTTATTTGTACTTAATTATCTTGTTTTAATGCCACCATTACTACGTGTACGCTGTTATGAAATGTGCTGGCGTTCGGTGCTGATGCGAAGTGACGTTTTCTGACGCATGGTGCCCTATGTAGGGCAGTAACTAGTGAGGTGTCTAACTTTAAGGCTTTGTCAAAGTTTATGACAATGTTGTGTTTAACATTGACACGTGTACTTATCTTTATCGGGCAACCACGTTTCGCCGCCTAACAAATGTAATCGCACAGCGTGGGACGCGCCTGCATGTACCCGAAGTTTCCGGAAAGTTATCGATGCTTCTATCCGCTGTCTGTTGTCGCCGAACCTTATGTTATCTGATTTCATCACCTGACGCGAATGGTGTAGAACTTTGTGGAAGGCACGCGGGTCCGAACGATTAGTCTGGAACGTTCGACGACTGCTCTATAAAAGCCGACGCGCTCTACCCGCTGATCAGATTTTCGACGATCGCCGACTGTGTTCGCCGCTATCGTTGTGCTATAAGTGTAGCCTGTTTTGTGGGCACAGGTTCGCCCAATAAAATTTAGTTTTGTCGTTCACAGTGTTGCTACTGTGTTCTTTGACGTCACGACCACGTGACATCTGGTGGAGGTGCTAGTGCGTGCAAGCCCGAAGCCCGAGGACAAAACTAACACCGCCCAAGACCAGCGAGCTAGCCGCAGACTGCAAGGACTGCCCCCAGAGCACGGACTTCTACCTGAGTCGACAAAGAAGATTGTGGTCAAAACAACCCCAATGGCTGCCCCAGCGTCCCCCGTTACCCTACAACAACCTCGGGACCCACCGACCTTCTATGGAGCAGCGACTGAAGACCCAGAATCCTGGCTGGAGACCTACGAGCGAATCGAGACTTTTAACAACTGGGACTCCGACGACAAGCTGCGGCATGTATACTTTGCCTTAGAAGATGCCGCCAGAACGTGGTTTGAGAACCGCGAGTCGACTTTGACGACATGGGACCTCTTCCGTAGTGGCTTCCTGCGCACCTTTACGAGCGTCGTGCGCAAGGAAAGGGCCGAAGCCATGCTGGACGGCCGAGTGCAACTACCTAACGAGAACGTTGCCATCTTCACGGAAGAAATGAACCGTCTGATCCGCCACGCCGACCCGGATATGCCCGAGGAGAAGAAAGTCCGCCTTCTCATGCGTGGTGTGAAGGAAGAACTTTTCGGCGCAATGATACGAAGCCCACCGAAAACCGTAGAAGAGTTCCTTCGCGAGGTCACCAGCATCGAGAAGACACTCGAAATGCGGAACCGGCAATTCAACCGCCGTACAAGCTCTACCCACTACGCAGGAATTCAATCACTGGCCACGGACGATCTGCGTGAGACCATCAGGGCCATTGTGCGCGAAGAACTGCGCAAGGTCTTGCCTTCGTCGCAGCCTCAAGTGGCCTCGATCACCGACATCGTGAAAGAAGAGGTGCACTGATCGCTTGGAGTTCCTGAGGTGCAACCAGAATCACCACAGCCCCAGCCGGAAGCGATGACCTACGCCGCCGTCGCGCGCCGTCAAGCCACCCCTCCGCGACCGCGCCAGGGCCCTGTAACGCCGCAATTCCCTCGTCCGCCGCCGCCGCCACCAGCACGCCCACCCGTCGCCCAGCGCAGCTACGCGAGGAAGACGGACATTTGGCGAGCCCCCGACCACCGCCCGCTCTGCTATCACTGCGGAGAAGCCGGCCATGTGTACCGCCGATGCCCATACCGCGACTTGGGACTGAGAGGGTTCGCCGTCAACGCGCCGCGTCCACAGCTTGGCGAGCGCCCACGTGACATCGCCGATTACCTCGCCGCTACTCAGTGGAGCCCTCGACGGCCGTCCCGTTCGCCGTCACCAGGCCGCTACCTGTCGCCGCAGCGCCGACCATACACTGGCCCAGCCCGGGGCCGGTCAGCGAGCCCATATCCGGAAAACTAAAAGCAACAACCGATGGAGGTGCGGTTGCTGTTCGTCGAACTGACGAAGGTCCTCCGCCGCCGACGAAGACATTGAAGAAACTACCTCGACGACATAACGACACGCCGTCGTGCCGACGAAGTCTGGAAGCAAAAAATACGACGACGAAAGACGACCTGACAACGCGACGTTCCAGCTTCAGTTCAACACGACGCAGCCGTGATCCGACGCCGAGACCTAACTGCAACGCCAGACAAAGAACCACCGACATCGACGTGCTTCTCGATGGCCACGCAGTCACCGCCTTAGTAGACACAGGAGCCGATTACTCCGTCATGAGTGGACCCATCGTCGCCCAGTTGAGGAAAGTTAAGACTCCATGGGAAGGCCCTCAAATTCGGACCGCTGGAGGACACCTGATTACGCCGACTGGGATCTGCACGGCAAGAATTACCGTTCATGACCAGACTTACCCTGCCACCTTCGTTGTCCTCCAACAGTGTTCACGAGACGTCATTCTCGGCATGGACTTCCTGAATCAACATGGCGCAGTCATCGACCTGAAGTCGAAATCAATAACGCTGTCACAAGATCAAGCGATACCGCCGGAGAGCTGTCGTAGTCACCACGCCTTAAGTGTGCTCGAAGATCAAGTGAGCATCCCGCCGCGCGCCAGCATTATTATTTCCGTCGGCACTGAAACACCCGCTGACGTAGAAGGCGTCATCGAGGGCGACCAACATCTACTGCTCGACCGTGAAATTTGCGTCGCAAGAGGGATCGCTCGACTCCACGGAGGGCAAGTGGAAGTTATGCTAACCAACTTCAGCCAAGAGTTCAAGCACATCAACAAGGGCACGACAATCGCATACATCGAGGAAATTGTGGAAACCAGCAATGCCTTTGTCCTCTCGGATTCAGCCGCATCTACCCCGATGAGCATTGTCCCCGAACCAGACTTCGACGTGAATCCAAGTCTTCCTATGAGTAAGCAGCAACACATCAGAAGTCTTCTCCGACAATACAAAGGCTGCTTTTCGACGTCATCGAGGATTCGACAAACACCGGTTGCAAAGCATCGCATAATAACCGAAGAGAGTGCTCGACCACTCCGCCAGAGCCCTTACCGAGTTTCGACGCGAGAACGTGAAGCTATTAGGCAACAAGTCGACGAAATGCTGCGCGACAACATCATCCAGCCGTCGAAAAGCCCGTGGGCCTCTCCTGTATTCCTGGTAAAGAAAAAGGACGGAACCCTACGCTTCTGCGTCGATTATCGTCGACTGAACAAGATCACGAAGAAGGATGTGTACCCCCTTCCACGGATAGACGACGCATTGGATCGGCTCTGCAACGCTAAATACTTCTCCTCGATGGACCTAAAGTCTGGCTACTGGCAAATAGAAGTCGACCAGAGAGATCGCGAAAAGACTGCCTTCATCACGCCAGACGGCCTCTACGAGTTCAAGGTCATGCCATTCGGACTGTGCTCGGCGCCTGCAACGTTTCAGCGCGTCATGGACACGGTGTTAGCCGGACTGAAGTGGCGGACATGCCTTGTTTACCTGGATGACGTCGTTGTCTTCGCCGGAACTTTCGACGATCACTTTAGGCGGCTTGCGACAGTGTTAGAAGCCATCAAGTCATCAGAGCTCACTCTGAAGCCGGAAAAGTGCCGCTTCGCTTACGATGAGCTTTTGTTCCTAGGCCACGTGATCAGCAAATCAGGAGTACGCCCCGACCCACAGAAGACAGCTGCCATCGCAAAGTTCCCGCAGCCAACCGACAAGAAGGCAGTGCGCAGATTCCTTGGCATGTGTGCCTACTATAGGCGCTTTGTCAAGGACTTCTCACGCATCGCGGAGCCGCTAACGCATCTAACCAAATGTGATGTCGCGTTCAAGTGGGAAACACCGCAGGCCAAGGCATTTCAAGAAGTCAAACGACGCATGCAGTCGCCGCCTGTACTTGCACACTTCGACGAGGACGCCGATCCCGAAATCCACACTGACGCCAGTAGCCTAGGCCTCGGTGCCGTCCTAGTCCAGAGGAAAGAAGGACTTGAAAGGGTGATATCGTATGCTAGCCGGTCGCTATCAAAAGCGGAAAGCAACTATTCTAAGACTGAAAAGGAATGCCTCGCCATCATTTGGGCTATAGCTAAATTCCGCCCTTACCTCTATGGCAGGCCATTCATAGTCGTCAGTGACCATCACGCATTGTGTTGGCTAGCTAACTTAAAGGACCCTTCAGGACGGCTGGCGCGGTGGAGCCTCAGACTACAAGAATATGACGTCACGGTAATATACAAGTCCGGAAGGAAACACTCCGACGCCGACTGCTTATCGCGCGCCCCCATCGATCCCCCGCCGCAAGACGACGATGACGACGACACCTTCCTTGGGATAATAGGCGCGGAAGACTTCATTAAACAGCAACGAGCAGACCCGGAGCTAAAAGGCCTCGTCGAGTATTTGGAAGGGAACACCGACGTTGTCCCTAGGGCATTTAAGCGCGGGTTGTCTTCGTACACGCTACAAAACAACCTGCTCGTGAAGAAGAACTTCTCACCAGTCCGCGCCAGCTACCTTCTTGTTGTACTGTCAGCGCTGCGTCCAGAAATACTGCACGCCCTACACAACGATCCAACCGCTGGGCACCTCGGATTCTCCCGGACGCTGTCGAGAATACAGGAAAGGTATTACTGGCCGCATCTGACCGCCGACGTCACCCGTTACGTCAAGACATGCCGAGACTGTCAACGACGCAAGACACCACCGACAAGGCCAGCAGGATTACTACAGCCGATCGAACCTCCTCGCCGAGCATTCCAGCAGATTGGGATGGATTTGTTGGGGCCGTTTCCGATATCAACATCCGGGAATAGTGGATCGTCCTGGCGACGGACTATCTCACCCGTTTTGCTGAAACTAAAGCTCTACCAAAAGGCAGCGCAGCCGAAGTGGCGAAATTTTTCGTCGAGAACATCCTGCTGCGACATGGTGCCCCAGAAGTCCTCATCACCGACAGAGGAACGGCTTTTACAGCAGAGCTCACCCAAGCCATTCTGCAGTACAGCCAGACAAGCCACAGGAGGACAACTGCCTACCATCCGCAGACGAATGGTCTCACGGAGCGCCTGAACAAGACCCTCGCCGACATGCTAGCAATGTACGTCGACGTCGAACACAAGACGTGGGACGCGGTCCTGCCGTACGTAACCTTTGCGTACAACACGGCGGTGCAAGAAACAATACAGATCACGCCGTTTAAGCTGGTTTACGGCAGGAACCCGACGACGACGCTTGACGCCATGCTGCCGCACGTAACTGACGAATAGAATGTTGACGTCGCTAGCTATCTCCAGCGCGCCGAAGAAGCCCGGCAGCTCGCCCGCCTGCGAATCAAGAGCCAGCAGAGGACCGACAGCCGACACTACAACCTCCGACGACGCTTCGTCGAGTACCAGCCCGGTGACCGTGTTTGGGTTTGGACCCCTATACGCCGACGAGGACTGAGCGAGAAGGTCTTGCGTCGCCATTTCGGACCGTACAAGATCATCCGACGTATCGGCGCACTGGACTATGAGGTCGTGCCAGACGGCATTTCGCTATCACAGCGGCGCCGCTCGCGACCTGACATAGTCCACGTTGTGCGACTCAAGCCGTACTACCAGCGTTAATGAACTTTGGGGCTTCGCCTAACTGACCTTTGGACTTTGTTTCTTTTCGTTGTTTTGTTACTCATGCTTAATAAGTGTCCTTTTGTGTTTCGCTCTCTTATATTTGTAGCATCGGGACGATGCTTTTTAAGAGGGGGGTATTGACACGTGTACTTATCTTTATCGGGCAACCACGTTTCGCCGCCTAACAAATGTAATCGCACAGCGTGGGACGCGCCTGCATGTACCCGAAGTTTCCGGAAAGTTATCGATGCTTCTATCCGCTGTCTGTTGTCGCCGAACCTTATGTTATCTGATTTCATCACCTGACGCGAATGGTGTAGAACTTTGTGGAAGGCACGCGGGTCCGAACGATTAGTCTGGAACGTTCGACGACTGCTCTATAAAAGCCGACGCGCTCTACCCGCTGATCAGATTTTCGACGATCGCCGACTGTGTTCGCCGCTATCGTTGTGTTATAAGTGTAGCCTGTTTTGTGGGCACAGGTTCGCCCAATAAAATTTAGTTTTGTCGTTCACAGTGTTGCTACTGTGTTCTTTGACGTCACGACCACGTGACAATATGATGGTTTAGCGAAAGTGTACTACCATGTGAACAAAATGTGCGTGCCTCTGCTGCTGTCTTTGCAGTATGGGGGCGAAGGACTCCCTCAAGCCGTCCTTGATTGGCTTTTCCTTTCGCCTGCCATCACATGTACGTGATAAACCAATAAAGAATAAATAAATATAAATAAATAAATAAATAGATCTGATTTTAAGCACAGAATGGCAATTGCGAACGTTAGCGCTGGTACCATTACTCCTTACCAGATTCCACGCATTACCTCATAAATGTTGTGGCACCAAAGTGCTCTATGGTTGATTATTGCTGCATTGAGTTTCCCCTTTATTTTTAAGTTTTCTTGGTGGGTGCTTGAGTAAGTTTTCGTTTATACATGGTGTCCCACGTAACTTGAGCCAAACATTAAAAATATGCAAATGTCACATAGCTGGACATAATCAACGTAATGTTTGCCGTCACTTGTAGATAGTCAGATTATTTTCATTCCACCTAATTAGAGAATTAGTATTAAATAATTAATCAGCTTCTCAAATATTATAGTTACATGAAAAGTAGCAATGAGAAAATCGTAGAGCAACATGAAAAACTCCCGATACAGGCCTCCGCTGCTCGATACGTGCTACAGAAGAGTGTTTTCCCGAAAGTCAAAGAAGACCACGAGTACACTCGAAGTGCCTCGAGCGGCCAGTCGCGCGGCAATTTCGCGTGTGTTTGCGGGCTTCTTTCACGCTCGCAAAAACCCTATTATGCAGCACGTTTTGACCAAGGGAAAGCTGTATCGGGAGTTTTTCATGTTGCTCTACAGTTTTCTCATCGAAACTTTTCATCTAATTATAATATTTGAGAATTTGGTTAGCTAATTAAGACTAATTATCTAATTAGGTGGAATGAAAACATATTCTGAGTATCTCCAAGCGATGGCAAACAACATTAGCTTGATTCTCTCCAGCTACGTGGCATTTGCATATTTTCAATGTTTGGCTTAAGTTACGTGGGACCCCTTGTATATACGCACAGGTACTTGCATTGTTTACATATATATTTACATATGGGTAGGATTTGCTGTTGAATCGACACCATGTACTTATTCGTCTTTTTATTAAAGATCATATTTCCCAGATTTCCTTGTGCTAAACTGACGCCTAGATTTTCGCTTCGTTGCCACAAATATTCCTAATTGTCTGTATATCTCTCGCATTGTCCGCTAGTGGCACAATGTGGTCATCATACATCAGTCCGGGAACCTTCTGTCGCGCCATGTGTCTATTACAGATGTAGGATAAATCAAATCATAATTCACTGTTTTCCAGTCACCCAGCGCCCCCGACGACAGTGCCACTTTGAAGGGATCGTGCATACGGACAAGCTTGGAGAGGCCGGTTCTCACGCCTCCCCGTTCTAGCCACCCTAACGCAGTGACTTTGGCGTTGCGCTGCTAAATCCGAGGCCGTGGGATGGAATGGCGGCCGAGGCGGCCG
The DNA here is from genome assembly GCF_023375885.2 of Dermacentor andersoni. Taxonomy (NCBI): domain Eukaryota; kingdom Metazoa; phylum Arthropoda; class Arachnida; order Ixodida; family Ixodidae; genus Dermacentor; species Dermacentor andersoni. The sequence continues at coordinate 209,893,623 of NC_092817.1, read as the reverse complement.
CATTTCGATGGCGGCGAAATGCAAGAACGCTAGTGTACCGTGCATTGTGCGACAGTTGAACAACCCTAAGGTGGTCAAAATTAATCAGGGGGCCCACACTATGACGTACCTCATAATTATATTGTGGTTTTTGCTCTTAAACCCAAATAATTTATTATGGTTCACCTTAGGCAGTCAATCCATTTTCCGCAAGACACTCATCCTAAAATTTCGATATTTCCCCTCCCAACCGAAATTTAATCGGGTCCGAGCTGCCCAATCTGCTACAAAGTACTGAAAAAATTATCCAGTGCTTTCCGTCAGACAGTTAAGGTAAATAGCATTATTTGGCTATACTTCAGCCATTTTGAGCTGTCTGTCTGTCTGTCTGTCTGTCTGTCTGTCTGTCTGTCTGTCTGTCTGTCTGTCTGTCTGTCTGTGTCTGTCTGTGTCTGTCTGCCTGTCTGTCTGTTGTCTGTCTGTCTGTGTCTAATCTTACGCCGACCCAGTGGCCGAAGTAGTCTACCTGCTTGGGCCACTAGGTATGTGCTCCTTTCATTCCTAATGACGGAAGCAAACTACGCCTGATGCCACGAACGCTCATAAATCTAATCGGGAGCGCACACACTCTTCCCGCACACCTTTGGTGATGTGCCGTGGCGCTGACGTGTTTTGTGTAAATGTAGTTCAGAGCTAGAAATGCACTCTCATTCGTTCTTGTCTCATGGGTTTAAATATGAGTGTTAACGATCTCCACATTGCTTTTGTTTCCAAGAGTAAGTGTAAGCAGGAAAGTGTTCGCTCACACCCACACACACACACACACACACACACACACACACACACACACACACACACACACACACGCACGCACACACGCACGCACGCACGCACGCACACACACACACACTTTGACTCGGACAGACGCACGCACACAAACACACTTTCTTCCTCGCACACTCTCACATTCTCTCTCTCCTCCGCACGTACGCCCACACACACACACACACACACACACACACACACACACACACACACACACACACACACACACACACACACACACACACACACACACACACACACAATCACACACACACAATACGCACGCACAGATACCCGTACGCACAGAAACACACATATTTACGCAGGCCTACATACTGAAACACGAACACACGTGGTCGCCCACGTACACATTAACACGCCCCCATGCGTGCACCGCAAGGACGCAAGCGCACACACAGCTGCAATAACACGCGCGCGTGCGCGCAGATGCAGGCATGCACAGACGCCGCGAATGCTCACGCACGTATACAAGCACTCGCTGTATCGTGTGGTGCCGCAGGCAAGACATGACCAGAGGCTCCAAGCAAAGGGAGCGGAAAGCGCCCCCGTCTATTCAAGAGCCGTGTATATATACACTAAGTGAGAGAGGGTGTGTTCACTCACCACCATGTGCCATGTGCGGTACCGATATCGGTCACGTCACACGTGCCGTCGATGCGAAGCCAGCGCTGTGCTAGAAACGATGGATACGATACACTACCGTGCAAGCAAACGCAAATACGGAGGCACACGCACGCACACACATATGCTGAGTGCACACGCGCATACAACCATACACAGATACGCTCGACACGTGCACATGTATAATCAGTCTCTACCGTTTTGGCTGCCTCTAAAAAATGTGCGCGTGCAAACAGACTGCATAACACTCTCTCTACTGTTTCGATGCCAACTGTAATAAATCGCTTGACGTTTTAATTTGGCGCTTCTTCAGCTTAATGTGCCCTCTACCGGGAGAGAGGAAAACGATTTCCTCCTGTCGTGTGACTTCACCGCACCTCTCTGACCTGCTTTAGTGCACCACCTATCACTAAGTGCCAAAATGGTTGTTAGAAGGGACTACCGTCCTCTTGTAGTCAGTTGAAACATTTTGACCCTCGGCCGATATTGTGAAATATAATTAAAAAAATGTTTCTCCATTGAGTTACACTTGTGCATTGCCGTGAAGTTCCGAAGGAGAACGTCCGGAATTCCTGGACATGGGTACGCATAACCCGCCGTGGTTGCTCAGTGGCTATGGTGTTGGGCTCGGTGCACACCGCACACTTCGGTGCACACCGATGCCAGCGGTGTTGGCCTCGGCGCAGTCCTTGCGCAGCGCAAACACTGCTTTGCTTAATACGTTGTGGCTTATGCAAGTCGCACGCTTACGAAAGCCGAGAGTAACTACACCGTGACGGAAAAAGAATCTTTGGCGATCATCTGGGCTCTAAGTTCCAGCCATCTTTGTATGGCCGCCCATTTGACGTCGTCACAGACCACCACGCACTTTGTTGGTTGTCGTCACTGAAGAAGCCCTTAGGCCACCTTGACCACTGGGCACTTCGCCTGCAGGACTACGACATCCGCGTGCTCCATAGTAGCGGTCGCCTGCATTCTGACGCCGATGCCCTTTCGCGCTCTCCCTTGCCCGACGACAATGTCCGCTGCTCCGTATCGCTGCTTGCCGTTTCTTCCAACGATCTTTGAAGTAGAGGCAAACATGAACACATCTCGCTAAGGGACCGTGGACACTGACTGCCAAATCATTGGCGTGAGGAAGAACGGCAGCAGGAGCGAGCGACTTTACCTTTCAGCTGCCTCTCGCTTCAGTGCCAACTAAACGGCGAGAAAAAAGGGCCGAAGATTACGCTTCTTGGCAATGCTATCTTTGGCTGCCGCTGCTGCCTCATTTCAACGGGCAACAGTATTCAGAACACACAGTGCCGAACGGAGGCGGTTCTGCATTTCGGATTGGGGAGCACAGACCGCGATCCGCCGCTATCGAGCCGGCGCTCCGGCGACGCACCATCGCCCCATGTTATAGTGGGGCACCGCCGCGGAGAGGGGTGGGAGCTTAGTAAATATTATTTATTGCTTCTTCTGAGGTGAGATGAGGGAACGGATGGAGAACAGGGGTATTGAGTAGAGGTCCCACACTCATTCACTCGCATACAGGCCTTAATGTGGCCGCTCAAGGTTGGGGTAGGAAGTAGAAGTAAGGGGACGAAACGCTATAGCTGTCTTTCGAGACACCTCAACGGCACTGCGCCAGGTAAGGGGAGGTATAGGGCAAGAGTGAAGGTAGGTGAAGGACAGCCAGGCGCAAGCACTGCCAGAGACGACAAGTGCCACTGAGGAACGCGCCCCGCAAACGGGGAAGCGAGAGACACGGCTGAGAGCCCTACAGCCACGCGACGCGGAGACGGAGCAGCGGAGAGCAGTGGATTACGCGCGAGGCGGGAAGGAGCGCCCGCCGCCGGCACCACGGCAGTGCCGCAACAGCGGGAGAAGAGACGGTGAGGGCGGAGTGGACGGTAGCGGCGAGAGGAAGGGGGCGAGAGTGTAGGCGAGAACACGTGATCCGACTTTGGAGGACAATGGGAGTGCAAGACTCGCGCCGCGCCCGAGGGATTGCAGTAGGAGCGCGCGCAGCTAGAGCAGCGCGCGGGTGATGACCTTGGTTACGGCGGGGCCGACGGCGACGGCGCCGCGAAAAGCGGGAACGGGAGCCAAAGAGCTGCGCTCTAAAAAGCGCACACGAAGCTCTCAGCCCTCGCCGCACCTAGACTCTGTAGCTATCGCAGCACGCATTGAAGGTAGGGCTCGCGCTACCGTGCTCAGCCGCGCCGTACGCACCAGCTGAGTAGAAGACCCCCTTTACTCTCCCCCCCCGGCACCTTGCGCGAGCGAGATCCAGCCACCGCTCTCGCCTCACCCACAGCATTTGGTGGCCGTCCACGATGTACAGCACTTGGACTTGGACTTTATAATACAGAGCATCACGACTACAGCGATGACGGCGGAGACTCGCCTGGTGTGTCCGTATAAATGCTTTGCAATAAAAAGAGCACTTCATGGCGCGAAGGCGCTCCGATCCTTTCCTCCTCGCCCTCTTCATTCGCTCTGTCATATTTCCGGTATCTCAAAATACATGACCTGGAGCCCTATAACGTAAAACTTTTTCAATCTATCCGTATTCTAATCTTCTGCCGTCTAACTTGCTTAACCATCGACGCAAGCATCGGGCGGCAACCCGCAGCGTTGCTTGAAACGCCGAATCAAACGCGCTCCTTCTTAATGGGAGGTCCCTTTTTTTGGTTTCAAAGCGAATAGTATTGCCTACATTGAGCAGATTTCCTTATCGAATTGGCTGGTAAGAGGCGAGCAGCACACTCAAGTGGAAAGGTATTCGATGGGCCCGAGCCAGCACACCGAAAGTAGATAACCGCTGAAGAGGATGAGGCTGGCGTCTGTGATTGGTCCGGTTCACCTTACTTAGCTTGCAGTGGCTGGTAGAAAATCGCGGCGGCGTGCAACGTAACGTAACGTTAAAAATGCCGCTAGAGCATAGAAGAGTTAGCTTAGCGACGTCGTAAACGAGCCGAAAGGACTCGATGACGTTATAGTGTCACTGAAGAATGTTTATTATACGCAAATAAATCCACGCTCCATCGCCGATCCCAGTAGCAAGTGCCAGAGCAATCGTTGGGCAGCCATCTTCTATTCCTTTCGGAACGGGACAGCCTCCGGCTATTCAGAAAAAAATCAGCTTTGTTTGGCATATTAATGCGTCGTTAACGCGTACACGTCGTTTTGACGCTATGAGTTTTCATTGTTTTCTGACGTCGCGTGACAGACAGGCGAAGTGGGCGCAGCCCGAAAATATTTGGTCAATGGTAGATTATTATGGCGAAAAATGCACTGAATGAGGATAATTACTTTTCTTTCGCTCGGTCTGATCATGCATAATCAGTGTGCATACATCATATCAGATGATGTATAATGTATGGTTTTCGTGACGTCGCGTGAGAGACAGGGGATGGGGGGGTGGCACGAAATTTTTTTTGACCAACCATGGAAGGCTTATTGCAGAATTGGAAAAGTTTGGAATAGCTTTACTTTATAGCGCCCTTGGCTAGCGCGTTCACCCGCCCACTTTCTTCCGAACGCCAAGCTCCAGCGCCTTTCGTGCACAAAACTGGGCGACCGGGAAAGTGGCGCGCATCAAGCCACCAGCGTTCTCGAATCTCGTTACAGCATACTGCAACGCGGGACGCGATACGATCTTATCACTATTGGACTTGAAAGAAAACATCACGGCGAAGCCTGGAATGCCCTATAAGTGATATCGCACTAAAGGAGGCGCTCTTTGACGAAACTGGTCTGGATTGCTGGCCCCGTGGGTCGAGCTGTGCCTATCGGCCCTCTCACTGTCACTGGCACTTTTGTGAGATGTAGTTTCCGCAGGCACTATTGTATTGGTAATGTTTGCGTCAAACGAAGCAGCGTTGTGCGAAGTTTACTTTGCGCTTTTCGACGAGGATATAAATTCTGCCCAGCGTACGTATACTGCGGCGGTGGATCTGGACGGAGCATCCGCGCCGCCCGCATGCCCGTGGAAGGTGTCCTGAATCGTCGTAGGGCGTATGTCGCAGCCTACAGATCCGCACGTCGGATCGGACGCCGCACCAGTGGCGGACAGTTCTCCCTTTTAGAACACACAATAGACAAGTTGGCCCTCTCGACCAATCCACATCTTTTACCCTGGCGACGTCACGCTCACGACACTGATGGCCTCACGACGTGAGAAGGGATCTGAAAAGCTTGGCGCGGATTTTTTTTTTTCTTGTTTGCTTTTAGGTTGGGGCTTTCCCGCGGTGCGTCGTGCTGCCACGTTCTCCAAAGGTGAACGTTACGGCGTTGTCTACAAGATACAGGCATTTCTTTCAAAGCGTTCGCACTAACTGAGGCGGTTTAGAGGCCCCCAAGAATGTTGCATGCGCTATCGAAAACATTAAAAGGATAAGGATATAGTCACCAAATGCAGTGCATGAACTGGATGGAGAGCCCGATGCTGGGGCAAGCGCTATTGCGCTTTCACCCATAAATGTTTCCCCGAAAGTTCGCAACAAAAACCATCAGTAGCGGCTTTCGGCTCCTATTATTTTTGGTAAACAAATAATCAATCAAGCCCTGAGTGCTCGTGAGGGCGCTACCACTTTCTCAGGCTCCTAGTGGCGTATATATCATTTCCTGCGCGTGTTGGCGACGCAATTGGATTTCTGCTGCGCTTAGCGCCGTTGGTCAGACATCACAGAAAAGTTGCGGGCTTACCACAGTTGGTACTGACAGACTGGGCTGGGCATTTAGCATGGTGGGACCGACCACGCGGCACCGTGGATCCCACGTCCAGAAGTTCGTGTTGATCACCAGCAAATCCAACGGGTACTCCCTGTGTATGTAAACGTTAACGTAGCTCCATGTACTCAAGACGTGGCAAATTAGTTCGGCGGAAATGTGCAAGACGGAGGAACTGCTATGAAAACTTGCGTGGAGTTGCAATGGCACCCAGATACGGTTGTCTCCGGCAAAACTTCGCAGCTGAACAACGATTGTCCGAATTTGGCGTCTCAAGTTAGGTCCCCGGACCATAGCAAACTTCACTGCGAAGTTTCTTTTGTGAGAAAACCGCACGGGTGTGCTTTGTAGCTTGTTGCTACTTCCGGTTGATGACAATTCTTCTAAGTGCACGAGATAGGCTTCAACGTTTTAAATGGAAATTCCTGTGATTTCTTAGCTTTTCAGATGTGAACTAAATTTCTACCGCACATTTCTTTTGCTACTTTAGTCTTAAGTAAGCAAGAAAGTAAATCGTTTATTTCGCATAAACAACCTACATTTGAATATGGACAGGTCTTGAGGAAAAAATGCTGCGTCAGCAGCTTCACTATGTGCTAAAACTCGTTTTATGGCAGCAACAGGGGGACAACAGCGCACGAGGAATGGTAACTATAAAGCAGAAAAAAAAGAGCACAAAAGAAACACAACCACACAAAAAAATGCTAAACCATAGCAAGTTACTTAGCTTACGTGATATCACGATATCAGCAGTATGGAAAAAAATATGGCACTCAGATCAGTCATGTGTATTAATAACAGATGATGCAGCAAAACTAATATTGTGATCAACAAGTACAGAGTACTAAGCATAAAACCAGCGCTAGCAGCAATAATAATTATATAGGCTAGTTAACGAAGACTGTAATACATCAATATCATCTGCGGTAAATATATGGAGTAGGACAGGCAGCGTATAAGCAAGCATTTGCTTTGCTGAATTAGTGCGCGGGTGCGTTACATACCAGTATTCTGGAGATCGTGTTTGATGACGGCGTACGTTCCGTTTAAGGTTAGCTAAGGAACATATATAACAGTTATTCGATATACACTCCCTGTAGTATGCACGAACTAACCTGTAATTGTATCAACTATGCACCTTGTGTATTTTCAATTCTTGGAACAGAGGTTCACTTGGGGAGTCCCATAGCATATCACACACCACACGGAGAAATTTTTTCTGAAAGATGAATAATCGACCTATATTTGTGACAGATGTGGTGCCCAAGACAAGGCAGCATTAATTCAGATTACTTATGAAAAGGGCGTTATATATAATCATTTTTGCATTGCACTGAAGGTACCTAAGGAAAAAAAAAGACACTAGTCCAACCATCTGTGAAAGATTAGTGACAAATGATAGTATGCGGCTATTATATGACATATCGTGGTCAAAAATGATCCCTAGGCTTTATACTGAGGTCACTAGTTCTATTTTCTCTGAATTAAGCGTGGTGTCAGCAGGCAGCATGGCGTTTTGTTTTCGGCTTGGAATGATACGGCTTTAGTTTTAGTAGTGTTAATTATGAGACCGTTTTTGACGGACCACACATGAAGTTTATCCAGTACTCCATTAGCAGTCCCAATAATATTGTTACGTTAACAATACTATTGTTAACATAGATATTGAAGAAGAGAGGGCCAAGTAGGCTCCCTTGCGGTACTCCTATCATTGTGTTCCTTAACTGAGAGGAGAGGTTATTGACGTGTGTAAAGTGAACTCTGGAGCTTATATGTGATATAATTAAATGAAGGGGACAACTCCACGAAAGCCTTAGTTTTAATAGGTTCCGTCGTTCGGCTTCAACATCATCAAGGTCGTCTCTTGCCGCACAAGTACAATGCCCAAGCAGTCTTGAAATGCCCGTATGCTGGCGAGCATGGACGGACTAAGCCGCCTTCTGTACACGTGAGCTGGTCATTACAAAGAGTTTTTCGCGAATCCTGCTTTTATTTCTTCGTGTTTCAAGCGCTCGATGGCACTCTTCCATGACTTGCCTTTGGCAACGGTCCCTCAAAGCCCTCAAGCGCATCCACAGGGTGAGTGAACCGGAATATATTATGCTAACAGCAAACTGCGCATTGAAAACAAAGACGAAAGGAGACGTAGACGCAACATGAGCGCTTTTGTTGTTCATGTTGAATCATTTTCAAGATAACACATATCCATGAGTGGGATTGACCACAAAAATGAGAAATTTAATGAGATACGTGTAAACATTTTTTCGAAATCAAGATTATAAACGTATAAATTAGCATATAAAGCCAAATGTAAAAAAGAAAGGATTGAAAGAACAAGTTACAATATATCATCAGAGGGATAGAACGTCTACCAACGTCTCCGGCTTGATGCTTTTAACGTGTGGCATAAAATCCGGTGGCGGCGTCTTTTTCGGACGTCGTGTCGAGAAAAATCATTCCGAACGACAACCGCGCTGGCTCTCTGCGGGGCGCAGAGGCGTTGCAGAACAAATTGAATTCCTGAAAGGTGCATCGGAAAATTCGTCAAGTACAACCTAAACACAACCTACATACATGATAGCATCGGACTGTAATTTTATACACCAGAAAACTAAATTCTGTTACGTGGAAACTCAAACATAAGTCCCCAGCGTTTCCACCATTCATAGAGCGGCGCGCTGCGCTCGCTTCCTTGCCCATCAAGATGGCGCTCGCCTCCGCGACCCACGCAAGATCGAGGTCGCGTTTCTGCTAGAAAGCTCGCCCGGTCGCTTTCGTGCGTAGCGTTTGCCACCAGCGTTTCCTGGTAAAGGTTACGGCTACATCAGCTGCAGTCGCTGTGCAGTGTGAGAAGCAGTCAGGGATCTTTGATTGCTATCGCGTTCCACTCTTAAAGGCAAAGCTTAAGCGTCCTCCAAATGTCGCTATAAATTTATGGCGTTGCAAATTGTCCTGAATCTGCGGCAACTGCACAGCTTGAAATAATAATAAATTTGCAATCGTCATTGAGAACCCAAAATGATGGAGAGGGAGTTCAAACGGTGACAAGAAAGAAGGAAATTTTCAATGATTTCACTTTTATTACGATAGAAGCTATCAATTTAGAAGTCGAGAGTCCATTACGATAAATATTTAAGGGCGGGACTCTGCATCGGTGGATGGTCAGTGTCACCTCGCATTGACGTGAGAGACATTAAGGTGCCGCGGGTAATCTAGATACTGGAAGTCGACCTTACTGCAAGCCCACCATCGATAAATCGGTGGACGATCCAGTGCACTTCAACTACAGTACCGGCCTGAAACAGGCGTTCCTGAGCGGCGAAAAAGAAGGCAGAACATGAAAGAGAGGTCCTAGCAGGAATGACGATGCCCGAGAATCGGAACACTCATTCATGTAGATCCCTATAGGTCCAGGCATCCATACGAAGCGGACATGACACACGTTATTAGGTATCAGTGTACAAAACAGGCAAAATAAAATAGAATTACTAGGGGAAGCTAAACTCGTAGAAACTGAAGAGGATTCAGTCGGCATGATTGCGCTAACATGCCGTGAGCTCAACTTTTTTATGGTCAAGACAATTTCCAGGAAATCCGCTAATAAAATCGGCGTATAGCCAGGCAAGCAAAGGGCCAAAGCCAAGTTAAGCAGGAAAAATATCAATTCCAGCTTTTTCACTTGCCTGTGTTGCATCTCTTGCAACCACATTATAGGATGAAAATTCATTATGGGGATCTTGCAGAAGGCCATTCGTAATATGCAACGGGAGCCATTTGGCGTTCTTTTGATATATGCTGTCGAAAAGGGTGTGAACGTGTGAAGAGACTGTAGTGCTACTCTTGAAGAAGAATTTCGGATTCCAGGTATAGTACCAAGTTGGCTTCATATTGCCACGAGACAGTGCAGGAACTGCTACTGTTGTTCGGATGCCGACAACAGCAACGAAATGGCCAGGGGCACGCGAGAACCTTGCCTCCGGCGCCGCTGCCGGCGGATGTTGTAACCTCGTATATGGCAGTTGTACGGCCATTCCTGTGCCGTCTTCTTTGGTGGGAGCACTGGGGAAACTTGCCCTGCGTGCCGCTCCGTCAACCAAGCACAGAACTTCGAAGCGCTCATCGCCTCGCTGACGAACGAAGCGACGAAGGCGCAGCAGCCAACGTTACCGGAACCACCTTGGTTTCGCAGCTCCCGATAATGGCCAGTGTAAGCATGTGGTCTACGCGAGAACTAACGCAGCTGCGGTCGTGTCCGTCTACCGGTTGGCCGCGTAGGGTGCTTGCCCCAGCGGCGCGGCAGCTTGGCATTGCCCACACGTTCACTCGTCTTCGTTGATTTCTTACTCAACTGAAAAGCTATTCTGCCTTCGTAATTAGGGTTCATGGCTTTCACTATGAGTAACAGCTTCGCAAGCGCAGTATGAATCCAAAGAGCGACGTGTCCGCTTTGAACGGCTTTGCTACGCTGCGAGCTACTCCGACATCAATTGTGACTGGATGAGTACGCCAGATAAGGCAGTTCATAATCAATTATGTGGAAGGGGGACAAAAGCAGGATAGCTAATGTGATAAGAAGCATGAAAAACTACCGCATAGTTTGACACAGTTTAAAAATTATTATTTATCGTGCCATCTTCAAATAGAGAGCTCCGTTACATCCTATATAAGCTATGTATTGCCTTGGAGAAAGATACAGTGGTATTGCACGCTGGCCCAACCACAAATTTAAATTGGCCCCAGCTCAAATTTGAAGTTGGCCTACTCCGAAATTTCAATTGGCCCACCCCCAAATTTTAATTTGGCCAACCGAAATTTATGCTGGCCCGGATACAAATTTCAAGTTGGCGCACCTCCAAATTTCAAGTTGGTGCACCCTCAAACTTGAAGTTGTTCCAGAGCCCAATTTCAGTTGGCCTACTCCCAAATTAAAGTTGGCGCAACCCCTAATTTCAACTTGGCCGACCCTCGAATTTAAGTTGGCCGACTGCCTAAGTTAAGTTGGCACATGTCCAAACTTCAAGCTGACCCACAGCAATTTTCATATCGGCCTACCCGCAAATATTAAGTTGGCCCAACCGCGAATTTCACGTTAGCCCGCTTGCAAATTTTAAGTTGGGCCATACCCAAATTTCAAGTTGGCCCACCACCATATTTTATTCTGCCCACCTGCAAATGACAAGTTGGCCCACCCCGAAATTTCATTTGGCCCACTGGTACTAGCTACTATAAGCTCTCCCATAGGCTTTCAATGGAGCCCTATGCATGCCTGTGGATATTCTCTCTGATCAATTTGTTTGTTTAAATTGTTCCTTATCGCTTATAAAGCTACCAATCATCTGCATTTATAGTGTAACGATTAAAGGTCTTCGCAAATTACGCATTTCCGAGCCGATATGGGGCATTACAGTTTTCGCGTGATGGACCAATGGTACTCGCCAAAGAATGCTTACGCAATAAAAGTGGCGCTTAGCTGACGACTTGTAGAAGCTGTGTGTGGCTATATTCTGGAAAAAATTGCGCGCGTCTATCGAGCCGTGTAGATCGAGAATTTTTCTCCATGCGTGGGCCGACTACGAAAATAGTGCAATACCAGGCCAACCCGCAGCGGAGGGTGAAGCTCGCTTCAAGCGATCCGCCCACTTGCAAAAATAACTTTAATATCTTACGCCGAAATACAATCTGCATCAAATATTAACCTGATAAGAGCGGATACTACCCTTTGACCCGCGTCTGCCATGTCTACGTTCGCACCGCCCTCTCTTTGCCGGCTCCCGTGGCGGCGGCCCCGTAAGCGTGCTGCCCGCCATGACCGGAGGCAGAAAGAAGTGCGAACCGTCCATGTGGCCCCAATCCCGTAAACTTGGAACGTTTTCCCGGAGCAACGGTCATCTTTGAGAGGGAATTTGCGGGGAACCAATTTTGTGTGGATGGTGTTGCGTGTGACCGCTTGTGTTTTTCGAGTGACCTCATAACCAATTCTGCACCGCGGAACGTCGACCAATGCACCATTGCCTTGGCTACGGTGAACCAGTGTGTGCCCTCCGAGTGCGACGAGGTGCGTGTGTTCTACGTGCCGGGATTCGTTAGTAAAATGTATCGTGTAGCGTTTTGCAACAATACATGGGTATGTATACCCCATGGTGCCTCATCACCTTCCGAGGTTCAACATCTTGGAGGAGCGACTAGTCACGCCTCGCCTGCCACTTGTGTGCATACGGCGTTTGACGCACCGCAATGGACTGTGCGCCGTTAAGGGGCCCACAGACATAGCTTCGGTGGTCACCCACTTTCACGCAGCGGAAGGCCACTGACTTTTTTAACCCCGGAGCAAAATGCATTGGCATACTGCATGGTCGACACAAGCCAGGCTTCCCGACTCCACCGACCAGTGCGAGCTCCGAATACTCAAACCTCCAAACGAACTTCTGCAGGACGCAACAATTTCCCGGCAACAAAACAGCCACATGGGGTGCAGCCGCAGCGAAGAAGGCGCGCAACCGGAAGGGCTGAAGGTAGCGTTACTCGATCGCAGTGTCGTAAGTTCTCACGACCTCCACGGGGCCCTCGTCTTCAGCGGGGTTGTGAAAATAAGTTGGTTGTAGTAAGGTTGGCAGCAGCCACCACGCTTCTATGACTATATTTCACTTACAAGACCACTCAAAATTTTCAAACATGAATGACTTCGATGTCGTAGACTGGATCAAAATGTACGAGTGCGTCAGCGACCACAAGAGATGGTACCCCACGCTGAGGTTAACCAACGTGATATTCTAACTGGAAAAGACGGCACGCGTGTAGTACCAGACACATGAATAGTCAGTTCGGCGCTTGCAAGGCGAAGCTTCGTGAATTGTTCGGCAGGCGCTTTGGTCGTCAGCAGGCCGCTAAAAAGAAGCTGGGATTTCGCAACTGGACTTGCACTGAATCGTGCATGGAAAGGACGTGCTGGGCCTTCGTTAAAAGTTGGCGCAAAGATGATTAAATCTGACAAGGCTTCCCATACTTTTAAGGGTGTAGCCGGCGACGCGTTTAGTCTACTTGTCTTCAAGGACTGTAGGACGGTCGGCACTATTGTTAAAGATGGTCAATATCTTTACCAGCCGAAGAGTCACCACATCAACGGCCAGTTTCTTTGGCTGCTCACCACTGCCGCCAAATCATCATGCAAAGACCCGCCAATGTTTGCGCAATTTACAGAGTCACAAGATGTCACTCGTATTGTCCGCCGCGAACTAGAAGCAAGAGCTTCTATGGTCGTTATTCCAGACCTTCAGTCAGCAGCCCACCATGCCACTCATACAAGCAGTCGTCCAGCAGGAGTACAGAAACCTGGTCTGCAAGTTGTCTGTTTTATCGGTGCACCATAAGATGCCAACGCCAGTCAAGAACTGGCCTACTCTCCGCGCTACGGAAACCCTACTGACTGGAGGACGGCAGACGACCCACACAGGTGTTTCAAATGCTCTCGCCCTCGACACATTTCCCTTCACTTCCGCATTCGCTGGCCGTCGTCTTCGAACAGGAGCACTCAACCTTGGCCTTGTCCTGAAGGCGACAATCTACGTTTTTCTCCTTGCTCTGATCCGCAGGCTGCCGATGCCACCTTTCCACGCTCCAGGTTTAGTCGTTCACCGTCACCACACGGCCGGCCATCTATATCGCCGCAACCACGCCGGTCCTCTTCCCCTCCACGGCCTGGCAGCTATGCTTCGGTAAATTAAGCTACGTAGCCCCGGAGGTGACACAACACCAATGACACGATGTAAGAAGTATTTGCTTACTGTACCTATGCACCGACACCATGTCGACGTTAAACTGGACGAGGTTACCGTTACGGCCTTATAGACACCGTATTGCAGATTTTCCTTGAGAGCGCTGTTTTCCGTAATCACCTCCGCAAATTTATTACGCCTGCTATTCAGAGCAAAGTATGGGCCACTGATAGTAGCACGTCTGCTGTTCTTGTAATGCGCCCTCTCCGAGTTGGCATTGTTGTCCATCAAACCACTGTTTTGTTTGCCGCACTCGCACAGTGTCCTCACGACGTGATCCACGACTTAGATTTTCTTTCAACGCACTCAGCCCTTATTGACTGCTCGGCGTTATTCGGCGAGCAGGCGTTATTCAACTGGAACTTCCTTTGGATGTCCACGTGATATCCGACAATCGTAGCCGCTTACGTTCTGTAGAGTAGCTCCATCTGCCACTGCAGTGCGCAACGTACTACGTCCCATTATGTCTCTCTACTCCTGTGTGCGATGGTGAATACGTTGTTTCTACTGCTTTCTACGTGGTCCTGACACACTCTGTCCTTCCACCCAGTGTAGTCACCGTATGCGGAAACAAAAGCAGCCTGCCTCTTTTGAACTTTGGTTCAAATGCTTGATGCCGGTATTACGCTTGCCACCGTGTCGTCGTTAGAAGAATGCGATATTTCTGTGTTAGGCATCGACGGCCCTCGGAGCGATTCAGGCTCATTCTCAGATGTCGTGTCGCCATGTGCCGATTTTGAAAAAAATTATGTCTTCAGACATCCCGTTACACAAGCAAAAGATCTTCGTCATGTCTTCCGGTCCTATGCCGATATGTTTGACATGTAAAATCGCCCATAAGGCCAGACTACAATTGTTAAGCACAACACACGCAATGGCGACGCGCAGCCTATTCACCGGCGTATTATGCTGCGGAGCGCAACATAATAACAAAAAAAAATCATAGTTTCGTTTGAAAGGCGAAGCATCGATTGTGATAGCACATCAGTAGCCAGCTTCACGAAGTAAGGATAGTAGATTTATCGACCATATAAACTTCGAAACATTCGCTTACTAGCTAAATTAATAAGCATGGTGTCAAGAGCACACAGGCAAACATGAACACATCTCATTCGATGTCAGCGTACATTCGCTTTCAAAACGCTAGCGTGAGAAAGAGCGGTAGCAGCAGTGATCGAATTTCATGCTGCCTCTCGCTTCAAAGCGAACTGAACGGCAACAACACAGAGTGCACAAAGCTAACAGCCTTCGGAGCGCCTTGACTCTGTCCTCATTGCAGATGGTGATCAAGATAGGCCGCGCTTAGCCGCACCATACGGAGCCGCCGCTGCAGTAGAATGCCCCCGCATACACCCACCCCCGATTCCTCGCGTGCGATACGGCTCGCTTCGTTTTTCACCTCTTGCAAGTGCGAGATTGAGCCACCATTCTCGGCTCATCCTCGCACGCTTTCACTCGAACCGACAGTACATGCTGCGTGGGCGCGACGTTTTCGCACTTGCGTTTTATACGGACCATCACGACGACGCCACCGCAAATGCGCCTGGAGTGTCCATGTAACTGTTATCGCAATATAAAGGAGTCCATAAAATACTGTCCAAGAACATCACTGCGCCGTGCTCTAGTCCATAGGCATATTCTGTTGGGATACTCAAGAAAACGGAGAACACCTGGTGATATAGTGTTTATTATCGACACCTCAACAAGACAATAAGAAAGACTTTATCTCCTGCCCCGTCTAAACGATGCCCTCTACTCTCTTCACGGCGCCAAATATTTTTCGTCTATTAACCTTCGCTCAGGTTATTGGCAGATTGATGTTGATTCACTGGGCCGCGAAAAAACTGCATTTCCAACTCCAGATAGCCTTTATTATTTTAAATTCACGCCTTTCGATCCTTGAAACGTGCCCAAAATATTCGAGCGCATGGTGGGTTCGCTTCTTCGTGAAGTCAAATGGTCAAACTGCTTGTGCTATCTCAACCATGTTAACATTTTTTCACCAACATTTGACAGCCATATTCAGCGCCACTCCGCCATTCTCTAAGTATTCCGCAACGCCGGCCTGCAGCTTAACTCCTCAAAACGCCGTTTCAGACGCCGTTTCAGACGCCGTGAAATAACCGTACTCAGCCATCTCGAAAACGTGGCGGGTGTCCAACCCAATCTTGACAAAGCTTGCGCCGCAAAAAAATTTCCAGTACCATATTAGGGTAAAGGTCTACGAAGCTTCATAGCGTTGGGCACTTAATTCTGCTGTTTCATCCGCAATTTCGCTGACATTGCGCGTCCCCTTACTGCGCTCCTCAAGAAAGACGTTCCTTTTACATGAAGCTTATTCGAGGTGCCGCCTTTTCGGCGCTTATCGATACTTTCGCCACTTCTGCTATTTTAGCGTATTTTGATCGCACTTCAACGGCAAAAGTTCACAGGGATGCTAGCGGCCATGGAACCGGTGCCATCCTCGCTCAGTGTTAGTGCGGACACAACTGCGTTATTGCGCACGCTAGCTGTCTCCTCTACACACTGGAGAATTTATCACCGAACGACATTGTCTTGCCTTCGTCTCGGCCATCACCAAACTTCGTTTTATACCTCTTTGGCTGCATCTTCGTTGTTGTAACTGGTCATCATGCACTCGCTGACTTTCTCGGCTCACAGACCCTTCCGGACGCAGTCACTGTGCTCTCCGCCTCCAAAAATACGCGTATTCGATCGTGCACAAGTCCAGTCAACTCTATCCAGGTGTCAGTTGTCTGTCACAGCATCCTGTACAACCCCTTCCGTCATCAAGCCTAAGTTAATCTTCTGGAAATGTCCTGTTTTGATCCGGGTCCGCTGTAACTAATTTTGCCTGGATACATATTCACGTACATACTCTCAAACATCCTTACATTGCCAATCATCCTTACTTCCAATCACAAAGTTTTATTTTATTGAGAGGCCGCTGAACATTACCTCGGTATTACGAATAATATTATCAAACATAGTCTTAGGCGGTAGGCTGTTGCGCACAAGCAAGCAACACAAGGAAGCACAGGAGAGTTGGCAAACTTGAGCTAAAATTTTCAACTGAATTTTAGGCGAGAATGGTGCAGGTTTATACACAGGCGATGTACGACGAGTATCCGGTTAGTGAAACAAGAAAAAAGAACAAGCGCGGGGAAAATGAAAATGGCAAAATTGTGCGCCACGCACTGAGGAACCTATGTGTGCGCTATGTGTACCTGAGGATACTACTTCTTTAACTGTGGACCTCCCATAGGTATTTCGGCTCTTTTTTGACCACTCTATTGACGCCGCAAGAGCCTGCCGTCATAGAACGCTACAAACTCTCCCAAACCAGCACCCTACTTCACTACTCTGAGACTTCGCCGTCTAAGGTCCTCACCCATTTGTTGCAAGTTAGCTGAAGGGTACAGCGTTGATCAACCAGTAAATTTCATCTGTAAATCGACATTACCATGGCTGGATTATTGGCATTAACGAGCTTCTAAACAATTAATTTCTAAAAAATCATTGCGAGCTGCGTTTTGACGGCAGCTAACTTCGCTACAAGCTCGGCGGTTTGCACGTGATACACTGTGACCATGACGCTCAGGTTGCTTCACACTGCAGAACCTCTCTACATGTCTGCGTCGTTATCAAGACGACCTAAGCCAGCGCTTACGTGTAGAGCATCTTGAGGAAATCTGCGATCCTTGGTAGGTCAACTACAAAGTTGTCGTAGGTGGCTTGCAGGCCCAATAGTATGTAATGACGCTTCTGGAGATGCCCAGTCTGGCGTTTGAAGTATTCTTGGAGAGTGCGGAACCTCTGCGCAAAGTTTAGAAATAAAAACACGGCTCTTCAGCGGCTTCTCGCACAATACTGACACAGGTGTAGATAATAACAAAGTCATATTGAATAACTCGCATGCCCTTATGTAGGTTTAAGGCAAAAAATGTGCATAACTACACCATGCGCTTGGTCTGAGCTTTTACTTTAATTAGCGGAAACGCAAATTCGAAGGTATGCGCGCGTGGCGCCATATGTTGCCAAGTCTGTCCAAGACAAAACAATGCATTTCCCCAAGCGTGTTATTTCTACCCATATACGCGTCCAGTTTGGTCTATAGATACCAGAATCGCATCCTGATCTCGGAAATAGAGTGGACTGCCTCTTTTAACTTTAGGTGGCCATTCACCATATATTGGAAATAAGCCATAGCGAAAGCGCAGCCGTCGCTTTAGTTCACGCTGCAGAAGCTATGTACCAGCAACGCCATCTCCAAGAAGGCTGTTTCTTAGCGTATTTAAAGACTACACAAGTTAAACCCAGGAGCACGATAACGTACAGAGCTTGCTCAGTGAAGACCTCGATTACGTACGTAGGTACCTCGTACCTGCGCTATCCTTCGCTAGGAAAGCGCTACATGCGCTTTTCTGGCATTCGCTATTCTTCAAAGGACACTTCTATATTGGTTTAACAAGACAGCTCAATAGTGATGAACCAGAAGATTCTCAACCTGGAGCCGACGTTTCAGCAAGAAGGCTTGTCTTCAAGAAGAAACTCACCTAAGTGAGTGCTCGTGTCCAAACAATGGTCACATTCTGAAAGCTCCTCTCGTTCATTTTCTGCTGATATTCTATTGTTCACATTAGAAAATGCACATAAATGTCATGCCCTACAGCAGCAGCAGGTGGAGAAGGCGCTCGTAGTCGAGGAGAAGAGACGACACCGCCACCTTCTTCGATACGCAAGGGACATAAGCAACATGCGCATTTTGCGCCTAACAGAGGCATCTAATCATATAGCCTGGAAGCAATACACATAATAGTTTGCAGAAACTCATACGTGATGCAAAATAGGGGAATCATAAAATAATATTAAGTGATACCATGCACATACAGAAAACAGCTAATATGCAAATGGTTTCTCGAACGTGAAAAAATGGACGTGTTAATGCCAGACAACGTTTGCGTGATCCTCCCAAACAGTAGGCACCACAAATGAACACGATACAATAATAATGCAAGTTACGAGCGCAAAATCGAACGTAAGCCAACTCGCCGAACTTGCGGTATTACTAGAATACAGTAGGTGTTTATGCATAGCGAAATATAGTGTTTTCTAAATACAAAACTGTAATTCACATTTGCTAGTAATCATAAGTATTTGCAATAATAATAAACTCTTTTATTATTTCTATAAAACCTAATACATTCATCAGGCCTGCCAAAGCCACATTGGGCTTGGCTGGCAGAGTGTGACAGGCAGCATACAAACTGTGACAGTATCAAGGAAAAAAAAAAGAGGAAAGAAAAAGAAAAAGTAATACAGGGAAGCGATAAATGTATATGCATACACTGATACACACATTCTACGCATTTATAATATATATATATATATATATATATATATATATATATATATATATATATATATATGCGGGGAATGCGGGAGATGCAAAAAGTCATGGCAGACACTGTCAAATGCTCTGCATACATCAAGAAACAATGCGCATGCTACCTGGTTAGTTTCGAAATAGAAATTAAGGAAATCGGAAAATTCATCCAAAAGTTCCTCAGTGCGTCCTTTGCCTTTTACAAAGCCGTATTGCTGCGTTGATAACATGTTGTTAGTATCAAGGAAGCCATTCATAGTGAGCAGCATATGTTTCTCTAAAATTTGTGTTATGCAAGGTAAAACTGATATAGGGCGGTAGTTTTCAACTTTGCCTCGAGATCCTTTTTTATATAGTGGTATAATGATTGCCCTTTTCAGCCTGACTGGAATAACGCCACATGACAAGATATGATTAACTATTGCTATCAAAACGTCTCTGATGTAGCTGTAGTTTCTTCGAAGCTCGATGACAGAGTTGCCATCGGTACCTGCGGATTTGTTGAGTTTAAGATTAAAAGGATTGTTTTTAGGTCATAATCAGTCAGCAACGGTAGATAAGCCGATTGCAGGTTACTTGTTTTTAGTGTAGATGTATCCAGATGAGGTCTGGGAAAACCTGATATTGTGGAAAAGAAACCAATAAACTTATTTACTATACTCTGGCCATCAGATAAAAAGTGGGAAAGAAAGTAGTTATCGTTATGTAGTTTTTTACCAACACCCCTGAGGTCATTTATTAGGGACCAGGTTTTACGGCTGTCAAACCAGGCATTAATAAACTTGTTGCGAAAGTGATTGCGTTTAGCGAGGCGAATAGCTGCAACACCTTTATTTCTGCAAAGTTTGAATTTTAAACGAAGTGTGTTGCAGTTAGGGGCTCGGCGACACAGACTGCAAAGCATATCTCTTTCTTTTATAGCAGCAAGAATTTTTGCTGACATCCACCATCGCTAGCGCTGCGCTGTTTAACTGTTATAATTCGATTGGATCTCTCCTAAAGTCACCGAAAAGAGCAACGAAGTTTTCATAGATTTAAGAGTGGGGCACGGTTGACAGAAAACTGTGCCAATCATATTGTTGGTCTAGTCTATCAAATAAACTTGGATACGTTATTGAAATTTCTTTCTTGGAGGCGCATGGTGACAGATGACTGTGTTAGACAAGTACAAACGAAGTAGTGATCAGCTAGTTTTGTTTAAACTTCTGTGGAATTAGTAAGTATATTACATGATCTAACATTTATATGGTCGATACATGAAACCGTAAGGCTATCAGACAAAAATTCTTCGCGTGTGGCAGAACGGATTGTTGTTTCTAGGCCCCATATTGAAATAGTGTCAAGGTAATCGCTGGCAGGTGCCTTAGTAGGAGAGAGTGTGTCTGTATTTATATCACCTATCAGGCACACATGTTCATCTAGAGAAAGTGCTGATAAAGCAGTATCTAGCTCAGACAGGAACAAACGTGTGTTGATGAGCGGAGGGTGATAAACTGCAAAAATGGCAACTGATAGCTCAGGAGTGCTCAGGTGAAGCGCTACCGCTTCAGCGTGAACGAAGGAAACAGTTAGTTCCAAAACTGAGCACTTATTTTTAACAAAAGCAGCGATGGCTCCCCCTTTTCCTACAGGACGTGTGTATGTAAATATTTGATAGTCTGGCAGATTATATTGCACAGCACATTCCAATGAGACATTTATTTCTGTCAAGACGAAAACATCAAACAAAGATAGGACACTGGAGGTTGCAGCGACGAACTGGTCCCAATGTTTCCTAATGCTACGTATATTGACGTGGCTTATACGCGAAGCTTTTCCGTGTGGCTCAGATAAAAATTTCGGAGCTTCGAAAAAGTTAGTAGTGACAAGAAAGCCGCAACTCTCGATAGCCAAACAATTTTATCAAGGTCGGACTTGCTATTTATTCTGAGCAGCGACGCCCCTTCTGATTTCTTTGCAAGAATTCTGCCTTTTCTTGTCCAGCAAAATTAATAATTTTTTTCTTGCGCTTTAACAGTGCCCTCCGAAAGAGTTCTCGGTTTTCACGAGTTAAATTATCATTCAAATACAGACGTGGAAGCACTCCAAACTTCGCTAGACCAGACAGAGCTCCGCGTGCCTCGAAACATTTCTGCTTTGCAGCAAAGCTCTGCAACTGGACAAGAATAGCGGGCGCTGTGACGTCTCCACTGCGCAAACGGTGTACGGCGACAACGTCAGCTGCTTTGAAATAAGATATTTCCAATTTCACTGTAAGGTCCGAAATGAAGGAAGTCAAATCTTCATTAGATTTAGTTGGAAGGCCGTGAATTTGAAAATTGCATCTGTGACTGTATTATTCTAAGTCATTCAACCCTGTGTTTGCTCTGTCAAGTTGCTCCACCTGGGTAGTCACCGTCGACGACAGAGAGACAACCTGCGTACGAAGCTCTGTTATTTCCGATTTGGTGGATTGAACGAAGGATGTTACGGAGTCATATTTAGCGGAGAGAAAATCAACCGATCTCTGCATTTCCTCAACAGCATCTGAAATCCTAGCGCAGGCCTCCCCAAACGTACTAGCGCAGGCCTCCTAGCGCAGGCCTCCTAGAGCAGGCGTACTGACAGTTCTGCACAACTTGTCAAGCCTCTCGTTCACAGACTTCAACTGCTGCGCGATAGCACTGTCCGCCTGACCTACGCCTCCAGAAGACTGGCTTCTCATGCCGCTTTTGCAAGCAGGACAGTGCCACGTTTCGCATTTCGCGGATGACATCTTTGCGAACGTGCCTTCAGCAATCGCACAGCAACTATTTCCTACATGGAAGCTCGTATTACAAGTCATCATCATCATCATCATCATCATCATCATCATCATCATCAGCCTGATTACGCCCACTGCAGGGCAAAGGCCTCTCCCATACTTCTCCAACTACCCCGGTCATGTACTAATTGTGGCCATGTTGACCCTCCAAACTTCCTAATCTCATCTGCCCACCTAACTTTCTGTCGCCCCCTGCTACGCTTCCCTTCCCTCGGAATCCAGTCCGTAACCCTTAATGACCATCGGTTATCTTCCCTTCTCATTACATGACCTGCCCATGCCCATTTCTTTTTTTACATTACAAGTACAGCATGTCAAACATTTCCCATCATCTGGTATAGCGTTAGACACAAACCAAATAGATGAGAGATTGTTGTGCAGTCAGCGGCAAAACAACACAAAGAATAGGCAGGTAAGATATCAAACTCACCTGCCAACAGCAAACTATGGTCAGTATGCTGAAGTGTTTTCCGCTGACTGCAAGTGTCAGTTGAAAGAGCAGGCTTTTTAAGCGACAGAGGAGGCACCAGGTGGCAGAGCAAGGCGTGACGCTCGTGACGTGGTGAAGGCAGCTTGCACAGCGCAGGAGGACGGTAAAGCGCATGCGCCGAACGGATCCTCATATGCGCATGTCCATAGCCTTGCTAGTGGGTACAGCCGGTCCCTCCAAGCTTATCCGAACGTCGACGGTGAGCCTGCCAACAGCAAAGTATGGTATCAGTAGGCTGGAGTGTTTTCCGCTGACTGCAAGTGTCCGTTGAAGGAGCAGGCTTTTTAAGCGACAGAGGAGACATTAGGTGGTAGAGCAAGGCCTGACGCTCATGACGTGCTGAAGGCAGCTTGCAGAGCGCAGGAGGACGGTAAAGCGCATGCGCCGAACGGATCCTCATATGCGCATGTCCGTAGCCTTGCTAGTGGGTACAGCCGGTCCCTCCAAGCTTATCCGAACGTCGACGGTGAGCCTGCCAACAGCAAAGTATGGTATCAGTAGGCTGGAGTGTTTTCCGCTGACTGCAAGTGTCCGTTGAAGGAGCAGGCTTTTTAAGCGACAGAGGAGACATTAGGTGGTAGAGCAAGGCCTGACGCTCATGACGTGCTGAAGGCAGCTTGCAGAGCGCAGGAGGACGGTAAAGCGCATGCGCCGCACGGATCCTCATATGCGCATGTCCGTAGCCTTGCTAGTGGGTACAGCCGGTCCCTCCAAGCTTATCCGAACGTCGACGGTGAGCCTGCCAACAGCAAAGTATGGTATCAGTATGCTGGAGTGTTTTCCGCTGACTGCAAGTGTCCGTTGAAGGAGCAGGCTTTTTAAGCGACAGAGGAGACATCAAATGGCAGAGCAAGGCCTGAAGCTCGTGACGTGCTTAAGGCACCTTGCGGAGCGCAGGAGGACGGTAAAGCGCATGCGCCGAACGGATCCTCAAATGGGCATGTCTGTAACCGTGCTCGTGGGTACAGCCGGTCCCTCCAAGTGTATCCGAGCGTCGACGGTGAGCCTGCCAACAGCAACGTATGGTATCAGTATGCTGAAGTGTTTGCTGAAATAGACTGCAAGTATGCTGAAATAGACTTCAAGCAAGGCGAAGCATTGTTAACAGTAGCAAAGAATTAGACAATTACACGAAGTAGTGTTCAGAAGTCTTTAGGCCGTACAAATTCCAATAAACATTTGTGAACAACAGTGAACATAAGCCTATAAATAAACAGAGGTGGTTTGTACGTAATTGAACAGAACAAATCTCATCAAAGACTATGAGCACTCGCTGTGACAACAATGTCGTGATAAGGAGCACACATACTTCTCCCAGAGTGCCCGTTTCATGCTGTCACTCACGTCACCATTTCAACTGTGCTGCGTCTACAAAACTAAGATAGCAATCTCCAGCAGTAGGCACTCGGAAAGGCAGGACGCCTCAAGCCAATAGTCATGTCGGCTTGCACTTGGACGCTCGTTCCAAGCCCTGACATTCACTGCAGATGACGTCCAATGTACGGCTCACGGGCCACGTGTGCAGCTGCGTACATGCAGCCACGGCCTGGCTAGACCAACACTGGGCGCGCACCAAGCCACCATCCGTCCCGGCTCACCATCGCATGCATCCCCTTGCTCTAGCAACACATGGCCGTCAACGTACGGCGCACGTTCCACGTGCGGCAGCAGCGTGCAGCCACAGCCTAGCTACAGCAGTAGCTCGGCCATGGGGCCGCGCAGCCTCCGTCAAGTGGTCTCCACCAATGATAGCACGGCAAAATGGCACGCACTAAGCCAACATCCTTTTCGTCTCACTTTCTTCACGCGTCCCCTCACACTAGCAACACATGGCCGCCAATATGACCGCCACTGCGTGCTGATTGGCCTCGCTGCAGCAGTAGCCCGGCCACGGGTCAGTGCAGGATCTTTCACGTGGAATCCAGCAGTGGGAGCGCGCCAAAAAGGCGCGTACCAAGTGAACCTGCTTTTTGGCTCATCCTCGCATGCATTTCCTCCCACTAGCAACGCATGACCGCCAACACATGGCTCGAGGGCCAAGTGAGGCAGCAGCGTACAGCCACGCCCCATCTATAGGACTAGCCCGGCCTTGGGGCAGCGCAGGCTCCGTCACATGGTCTCCAGCAGTGGGCGCGCACCAAACCAAGATGCTTTTCGGCTCCCATCCTCGCATCCATCCCCTCCCACTAGCAACACATTACCGCCAATATACAGCGTGTGGGCCAGGTGGGGTAGCAGCCTGCAGCAAAGGCCTGGCAAAAGCAGTAGCCTGGCCGTGGGGCAGCGCATGCTCCTTCAAATGGTCTCCAGCAGTGGGCGCGTGGAAAAATGGCGCGCCCCAAGCCGACATCCTTAATGCCTCTCTTTCACATGCATCCCCTCGTACTAACAACACATGACAGCAAACATACGGCGCTCAGGACACCTGCGGCAGCTGCGTGCAGCCACTGTCTCGATAAAGCCGTACCCCGGCCGTGGAGTAGCGCTGGCTCCCTCAAGTGGTCTCCAGCAGTGGGCGCGCGGCAAAATAGCGCGCACCTAGCCAACAACCTTTCGGGTTCACCTTCGCATGCATCCCCTCCCACTAGCAACACAAGACCACCAACATACGGCACGCGGGTCACATGAGGCAGCAGCGTGCATCTACGGCCTGGCTACAGGAGCAGCCCGGCCGTAGGGCAGGGCAAGATCCTTCACGTGGTAATGGGCGCGACGAAAATGGCATGCACCAATCCAACATACTTTTCGGCTGATACCAGCTAGCACCCTCTTCCACTAGAAGCACATGAGCGCGAACATACGGCGCGCGGGCCACGGGCACAGCTGCGTGCAGCCACAGCCTAGTTACCGCAGCATCTTGGCCGTCGGGCAGCGCAGGCTCCGTCAAGTGGTCTCCAGGAATGGGCGCGCGGCAAAATGTCGCGCCACAAGCCAGCATGCTTTTCGCCTCCCATCCTCGCATGCATCCCCTCCCACTAGCAACACATGACCGGCAAAATACGGTGTGCGTGCCACGTGGGGGAGCAGCGTACTGTAACGGCCTGGCTACAGCAGCAGCCGGGCCGGCAACACATGTCCGCCAACATCTAGCGCGCAGGCCATGTGCGGTAGCAGCGTGCAGCCACGGCCTAGCTATAGCAGTAGCCCGGCCATGGGGCAGCGCAAGCTCGAAGTGGTCTCCAGCAATGGGCGCGCGGCAGAATGGCGTGCACGAAACCAACATCAGAGTAGCGATGGCGTAGAGGTCGAGCAACCGCCTCGCGTGCAAGAGGACCGTGGTTCAAATACCGGTGCCGCGCAATTTTCCAGCGGATTTACAAAAGAAAAGAAAAAAGTCCACGTGTTGATAAAATTGAGTAAACAGGCCGGCAGTGCGGCCTGATCCTGGCGACCAGAAGCGGCAACGCACTCCCTCACCAGAGCAGGATTCGCCACGTTGGTGCAGTACTTGGCGACAGCCTCCTATATAAATACAACAACCAAACCCCGGCCCTCAGTCCTCAGCAGCGGCGAAGCAACTGTCCACGGCGGCTGTCAGACCTGTGACGAAACAGAGGGTGCTAAGAATCTCTGGATCTGGTCAAGCTGCCCTTGGAACCTGAACATGCCAACGTTAAGCGCTAGAATGTTATCTAGTGAGGCGAGTCTAGCAGTGCTATTGGATGAATTAGAGGGTATAAAATGGGATATAATATGGCTCAATGAGGTTAGGAGGACAAATGAAACATATGCAGTGCTAAAAAGTGGGTACGTCCTGTGGTACCGGGTACAGCGGAGAGACGAGAACCAGGAGTCGGATTCCTGAATAATAAGGGTATAGCTGGTAACATACAGGAATTCTATGGCATTAATGAGAGGTTTGCATGTCTTGTGAAACTTAGTAAGAGGCACAAATTGAAGGTGGCACAGGTCTAGATGCCTAAATCCAGCCATGATGGCCAGCAATTCGAAAGCTTCTGTGAAGACGTGGAATCGGCGATGGGAAAAGACAACACAATATACACTATACTGTTGGGCGACTTCAATGCCAGACTAGGCAAGAAGTAGGCTGGAGACAAGTCAGTGGAGGAATATGGTATAGGTTATAGGAACAGCAGGGGAGAGCTATTAGTAGAGTTTGCCGAACGGAATAATTTGCGGATAATGAATACCTTCTTCCTGAATTGGGAGAACCGAAAGTGGACGTGGAGGAGACCGAATGCGAGACTAGAAATGAAATAGGCTTTATACTGTGCGCTTACCCTGGCATCATACAAGATGTGGATATGCTCGGCAAGGTGCGCTGCAGTGACCATAGGATGGTAAGATATCGAATTAGCCTAGACTTGAGGAGGAAACGGAAGAAGCTGGTACATAAGAAGACGATCAATGAGTTAGCGGTAAGAGGAAAAAAAGAGGAATTCCGGATCAAGCTACAGAACAGGTATTCGACTTAAACTAAGGAAGAGGACCTTACTGTTGAAGCAATGAACGACAATCCCATGGGCATCTTTAAGGAGTGTGCAATAGAAGTCAGTGGTAACTTCTTTAGGCAGGATACCGGTAAGCTTTCGCAGGAGACGAAGGATCTGATTAAGAAACGTCAATGTATGAAAGCCTCTAACCCTACGGCTAGAATAGAACTGGTAGAACTTTCCAAGATACTCAACAAGCGTAAGATAGCTGACATAAGGAAGCATAATATGGATAAACTTGAGCATGCTCTCAGGAATGGAGGAAGCCTAACTCAGTGAGGAAGAAAGTAGGAATAGGCAAGAGTCAGATGTATGCGTTAAGAGAGAAAGGTGGTAGGTAATATTGTTACGGAAGGATGAGAGAAGAGAAAGGAAGAAGGTCGGAGACGCTAGCTGCTGCGTGTTGTTGGTGGTCAGCCATCTTAGCTGTTCTGACTCATCTTATAGATATAAAAGTTTTTATATACTCGCAACATCCCCGTAACATATTGGTGGAGGTGCGGGTTATCGATCTCCGAACCTCTAGCATGTCCTTGGCCTGGGTTTCTAGTGGTGTCGAATTTGACATAGAGAGCCTGAATGCCGAGTGGCTTATTAGCGCCAGTTACAGCTGACAGCTCTGGTGCCTTAACGGATGACTTCGCGAAAATGATTGCACCTGACCTCTCCTCTGCACAGCCCACGGACATACGTCTCCTGCTTGATCGTGCAATGACAACTTTGATTTCGACTACAGGTCTTTAGGCCAAAATGCTGTTGTTCATCATCATATACACACTGGAGACACGAATCCTAGTCCTCGGCGTCCCTATCGTGTATCGCATGGTGAACGTCGAGTCATCGTAATAGAAGTGGACAAAATGCTCCCCAAAGGGGGCAGCATCTCTGTGATTGTTCGGTTGAGACGTTCGAAGACCGTTCGTTTGTGGGTGGTAGGCGGCGGGCAACTCCTGTTCAGTGGCACAAGAGCGGAGGAGGTCGTCCACAACTCGAGACGAGAACGAGTGGCCGTGGTCTGTATGTAACTGTCGATGTGCTCCGTGCTGGAGGATGACGTTGTGGAGAAAATCGGCGACGTCTGTTGCGCAACTAGACGGCACCGCCTTTGTTATCACGTAGCGTGTCGCGTAATCAGTAGCGACGGCGATCCACTTATTCCCTCTAGTCGTCGTCGGAAAAGAGCCAAACTGGTCAAGGCCTATGCAAAAGAACGGTTCAGAGGGAACTTCAATTGGATGGAGTCGTCCGACAGGTGCCAGGGGAGGTTTCTTCCGGTGCTGGAACAATTCGCAAGTTGCAACATAACGACGCACAGAGCAGTACAGACCCGGCCAGAAGAACCGGCGTCGTACACGGTCATATGTACGCACATCCAAGGTGCCCGTCATCGGTGCATCGTGAAGTTGCTCGAGAACGACAGATCACAGATGGCGAGGAAGAGCAAGGAGCAACTCAGGGCCGTCAGGGTTGATATTGCAGCGGTAGAGGATGCCGTCGTGCAGCACGAACATGTGGCACGTGCCGTCAGTGCTGCTACATTTAACTCCTGCGAGGATGGACTGTAAGGGAGCGTCGCATGTTGTTCAGCGCGCATGTCGGTCATGTCAGTCAAAGCCATCATGCAGGTCACCCGATCACGCGCAACGGGATCGGGAGGATCCGCGGGGTGACGCGAGATGCAGTCAGCGTCTTTGTGGAGGCTTCCAGACTTATTTGTTGACAATAAAATGAAAATTCCTGGAGCCGCAAAGCCCAGCGACCAAGTCGTTATGTGGAGTCCCGGAGGGAAGACAGCCAGCAGAGGGCGTGGTGGTCTGTGACGACCAACACTGCGGTAGAGCTTGGGAAACGATGGAGCATGTTTTACTACAATGTGAAGACATCTGTCCAGCCGTCAATTTAGGCCCCACTGATCTCTTTGAAGCCCTTGGGTGCAGCGACAGCAGGGAGAAAGTAAACATGTCTGCAATTGAGATTAGTAAGATGCGATTGGAAGACTGGTGGAAATAGGGAAACGACAGAAAAACGGAGACGTACAAAAGCAAAGCTTGCAATAGGTGATCAGAAAATTTGGTTGTGGGAGTTCATATTGGTTTTCTTTCTTTACTTCTTTTTAACCTAGGTGGGACATTGAGCAGTATAATAGCAAGAGCTTGGTGACGCAACCCACCACCCCGTTCCAAAGGGGACGGTCATAAGATCCATCGATCCATCCATCCGCCGAAAACGTGCGGCCGTACAAATATGGCCGGAACTTGGCGACAGCCCAAACTAAAGCCAAGCCCTGCGGCTCGGTCATGGAGTAATTTCTCTCGGCAGGCGACAGCAGGTCTGTGGCGTAAGCTATCACGCACTCGGTACCATTCTGTTGTTGGGTGAGAACAGCACCGATGCCATGGATGCCTGCGTCAGTGTGGACTTCGGACGGTGCAGATGGATCTAAGTGGGCTAGTGTGGGAACCCGATGAGAGCGGCGAACGCGTGAGCCTGCTCCGGGCCCCATGAGAATGGTGTGTTCTTCTTTAGAAGATCTGTCAACGGTCAAGCAACGTCGGTGAAGTTTTTGACAAAACGGCGAATGTAAGAACACAGGCCGACGAAGCAGCCTCCGTAAGAAGCAGAACATGGCACAGGGAAACTGCGTACGGCGTGAACTTTTTCCGTACGTGGTTGGACACCGGATGCGTGAACGAGGTGTCCCAACGTCGTAATCTGACGGCGCCCGAATTGACACTTCGTGGAGTTCAGTTGAAGGCCAGCCTTTCGGAAGACCGCAAGAATTGCAGGAAGTTGGGTAAGGTGGCTGCCGAACGTGCGATAAGAACAATAGCGTCATCAAGGAAACAAAGAGAGGTGGTCTATTTGTAGCCTCGCAGAAGCTCGTACATTCAAATGTCGCAGGAGCATTTCATAGGCCTAACGGCGTAACTTTGAACTGATATATGCCATCCGACGTGATGAAGGCCGTCTTCTGGCGGTCCATTTCATCAACTGAAATCCGCCAGTAGCCGAATTGAAGATCAATGGACCAGAAGTATTTAGCTCCGTGGAAGGAGTCTAAGGCGTCATCGATGCGTAGAAGTGGGTAGACGTCTTTTCCCGTGATCTTGTTGAAGTGGTGATAATCGACGCAGAAACGCCAGGTACCATCTTTCTTTTTCATAAGGACGACAGGCGAAGCCCGAGGGCTGACTGATGGCTCGATGATCCCTTTGTGGAGCATTTTGTCCACATCTGTTAAGATGACTCGACATTCAGCATGCGATACACGATAGGGAGGTGTCACACCGATCTCGGCGCCGTGCGGATGGTGGGAGAGATGGAGTCGGGAGACGCAGGCGAGCGCAGCGAACACATTTTACTAAGAGCAAACTAAAAATAAAACACTCAAATTTTACTCAAAGCTCAACTGACAATGACAAAACTCCACACTTGCGTAGCCTAAATATGTCCATTCTTCTTTACGTTCGTCCTTAGCGCGTTCCGCGCGAAAGTCCGGCAACCCTGGCCTATGGCCGCACGCTTACAAAAGGAACGTTCTTACAAAGTTCAGTCGTGGTGCGCATCTCCAAGTCCGATGTGCGTCGGCTCTTGGTCCCCGTCAGTGCTCTTGCCGACTCCGCTAGTTGTGCTTCCTTGGTATCGGCCGGCCAGCTCCTCCGTCTCGGATGCCGGAGTCCCGAACTATGTTGCTGACGGCACTCAGGCCTGCCTGGCTAGGCTTAACACCGGGCTCCGCCGCTACCTCTCCGAGTGCCGACGAGAAGCCCCGGGGACTATCATCCGTGCTGGTCTGCCGAAGAAGGGGGATCCCAATTCCTGGAGTGCCCGGCACTGCCATGGGAGGCTGCAGCAGTTCCAGGGAGCCTCGCTCGAACTTCGCCGAGGTCGGCGGTCACACCCTGGGTCGCCAGCGTCACGGGCTTGTCCGAACCTCCATGGGTCCCGTCGCCAGTACGAAGCTGGCGCTCCAACCTTCTTGGCCCAGAGCCACGTCGATAATGCCACCTTGGCGCCGCTTCTCCTCTGATCACACCTAGGGTCACGCGCCTCGAGGGCTCGTACCGTTCGGACCGGTCGGCGCACATCGTCATCTTTTTTTTGTGTCCCCTGCCTCTTACATATGACAGGACGCCGAGGAATAGGATTCGTGTCTCCAGTGTGTATATGGTGGTGAACAACAGATGCTTGGCCTTAAGGCCAGTGACCGAAATCAAAGATGTCACTGCACGATTCAAGCAGAAACTTGTGCAGAGGTGAAGTCCGGTGCAATCACTTTCGCGAAGTCTTCCATCAAGGAACCAGAGCTGTGAGCTGCAATTGGCGCTAATAAGCCACTCTCGGCATTGAGACACTCAATGTCCAATTCGGAACCACTAGAAACGCTGTCCAAGAACATGCCGGCCGGGATCACTTGAGGGCACAGGCTCAAATTCAGAAGCGGTAGAACGACGCCGTTATTAGTTACCGTGACCAACGTTTGGGGACAGCAACGTTCCCGTTCAAAACCACATCGATGAACGTGTGAAGCACATATTCACCGTCAGGAACTTGTGGCTGGTCGGTCAATGTGACGCAAGTAAGTGCCTCGGGTGACAGACGCACATCGTGAAGCGATCACAAGTGCGGTGGCGCGGTTCTCGGAGCATCGGCGAGTTGAGACAGTCGTAACTCTAGAACGCCGGTTGCGCAGTCTATGACAGTTGTCGATGAAAGCAAACAGAACCGAAGAACGGCGGCAGGCTATAATTAAACGCGCAGTACATATTCGAAGAACAACCAACACGCCGCCGTCAGCCATACGAAGCACTCGGGCAGCTGCTATGTTGAGGACCTTCTTTAAACGTCTATGTAAGCTAGCACTCCTCATAGAAATGTGGGCTCCACTGTCGATGAGTACTTGGACAGGTACGCTGTTTATTTCGACGTCTATTACATTTCTCTTAGTGGGCACAGACAGAGGATTTGCTGCGGTAGCAGGCAATGCAGCACCACCTCCGAAGGCTGCATTTCTTAGTTTTCCGAAAGTGTGCGGCCAAGCGCCACGGCGGACAGAAGGCGATCTGGCTGCGGTGAACGGGAAAATGGACGACGTGTTTCCGGTGAACGAGACTGGTGTCCGCGCACCGATGGTGAGCGATTGTACCATGTGTTCTTAGCAGAGTTGCCAGCGCTGTTAGACTCGGTGGTGGGCGAAAAATTGCAGGCATTTGAATCAAAACGGCTGAGGTTGGTTGGCGTGCCAGGATTGAGGGCCACGAGTTGCGACAGTATCGGGCGACATCACTAGTGCGGCGACAGGTGAAACATATCGGCTGGCCTTCCGCAGTTTTCCACTCAGTCGGGTTGCGATAACGTGGAGAGAAGCTTCGGGGTGGAGCGAAAACAGTAGAATGGCGTTAGTTAGCTCTAGGATTGCAGACAGCACATATAGAATGTCAACCATAGTTTTCAGGTTACTAGCGAACGAGGGCTTGTACGAGAGGAGCGAAAAAAGTGGTAGCATCAGGGCTACGCGAACAGAACGTTGCGGGCGCCATCTCATCAATTCATGTCGAACGATTCGCACCACGGCCTCTGATGGCGAGATCTGCTGCTGTGTGGGTTGATCTTCACACATGAACGTTGCGGTAGTATTGGGGAGTCTGATGAATGGGTGCAAGACGCTGCGGCTTTTTGGCTGCTCGAATTGTCGGCACTCTTTAATGATAGCATCAACTGTAGAACAGCTTTTGCGCATGAGCACATTAAAGGCGCCGTGAGCAATGCCCTGAAGCACGTGCCCGACCTTCCCAGTATCTGTCATGTCGTGATCGGCTTTACGACAAAGTGACAGCACGTCCTGGATGTACGAGACAAAGGACTCCATGAGGGATTGGGCACGGGAGGCTAGTTCCTGCTTTGCGGCAATTTTACGGCCAGCTGATTTGCCAAACAACTCCGTCAAATTCTCTTTACATTAGTCTCAGCTGGATAGTTCCTCTTATTGATTTTCGTACCATACCTTTGCCGTGCCTCATAGGTAGAAAAACAGGTTAGCCTACAGTACCGTAGGGTCCCATCTGTTGATGGCACACACGCGTTCGTACTAAGCCACCCACTATTCGACTTCGGCGCCATCGATCCCGAAGAAAATTCCAGGATGCTTGGGTTGCACAACTACAATTGAAGGTGACAGTGACGTAGCTGTCGACGGTGACGTTAGATGCGGCAACGACAGTTGATTACGTGTGCTCACCGTCATTCATGGTGCGGACGGTGATGCGACGTCCACTACGGAGCTCCGTTTTGAGCCGTGGTACCCCGCACCTCCCACCAATATGTTACGGGGATGTTACGAGTATCACCATCATCATCATCATCAACATCATCAGCCTCGCTGCGCCCACTGCAGGGCAAAGGCCTCTCCCATACTTCTCTAACTACCCCGGTCATGTGCTTATGTGGCAGCGTTGTACCTGCAAACTTCTTAATCTCGTCCATCCACCTAACTTTCTGCCGCCCGCTGCTACGCCTCCATTCTCTTGGAACCCAGTCCGTAACCCTTAATCCTTAATCCCGGTTACCATCGTTCCTCATTACAAGCCCTGCCCATGCCCATTTCTTTTTCTTGATGGCAACTAAGATGTCATTTCCTCGAGTTTGTTCGCTCACCCAATCTGCTCTCTTCTTACCCCCCTTAACGTTACGCCCATCATTCTTCTTCCCATAGCTCGTTGCGCCGTCCTCAATTTAAGTTGAACCCTTTTCGTAAGCCTCCAGGTTGGTTTCTGCCCCGTACGTGAGTACTGGTAAGACACAGTTGTTATACACTTTTCTCTTGAGGGATAATAGCAACCTGCTGTTCATGATCTCAGAATGCCTGCGAAACGCACCCCAGCCCATTCTTATTCTTCTGATTATTTCAGTCTCATGATCCGGATCCGCGGTCACTGCCTGTCCTAAGTAGATGTATTCCCTTACCACTTCCAGTGCCTTGCTACCTATCGTAAACTGCTGTTCTCTTCCGAGACTGTTAAAAATTACTTTGGTTTTCTGCAGATTAATTTTTAGACCATCTCTTCCGCTTTGCCTGCCCAGGTCAGTGAGCATGCATTGCAGTTGGTCCCCTGAGTTACTAAGCAAGACAATATCATCAGCGAATCGCAAGTTGCTAAGGTATTCTCCATTAACTCTTATCCCTAATTCTTCCCAATCCAGGTCTCTGAATACCTCTTGTAAACACGCTGTGAATAGCATTGGAGAGATCGTATCTCTCTACCTGACGCCTTTCTTTATTGGGATTTTGTTGCTTTCTTTATGGAGGACTACGATGGCTGTGGAGCCGCTATTGATTTGTTTCACTATTTTTACATACGGCTATTCTATACCCTGATTCCGCAATGTCTCCATGATTGCTGAGGTTTCGACTGAATCAAACGCTTTCTCGTAATCAATGAAACTTATGCATAAGGGTTTGTTATATTCCGCACATTTCTCTATCACCTGACTGATAGTGTGAATATGGTCTATTATTGAGTAGCCTTTACGGAATCCTGCCTGGTCCTTTGGTTGACGGAAGTCTAAGGTGTTCCTGATTCTATTTGCAATTACATTAGTAAATACTTTGTAGGCAACGGACAGTAAGCTGATTGGTCTATAATTTTTCAAGTCTTTGGCGTCCCCTTTTTTATGGATTAGGACTCTGTTAGCGTTTTTCCAAGATTCCGGTACGCTCGAAGTCATGAGACATCGCGTATACAGGGTGGCCAGTTTTTCTAGAACAATCTGCCCACCATCCTTCAACAAATCTTCTGTTACCTGATCCTATCCAGTTGCCTTCCCCCTTTGCATAGCTCCCAAGGCTTTTTTTACTTCTTCCGGCGTTACTTGTGGGATTTCAAATTCCTCTAGACTATTCCCTCTTCCATTATTGTCGTGGGCGCTACTGGTACTGTATAAATCTCTATAGAATTCCTCAGCCACTTGAACTATCTCATCCATATTAGTAATGGTATTGCCGGCTTTGTCTGTTAATACATAATCTAATTCTTGCCTATTCCTAGTTTCTTCACTGCTTTCAGGCTTTCCCCGTTCCTGAGAGCATGTTCAATTCTATCCATATTATACTTATGTCAGCTGTCTTACGCTTGTTGATCAACTTGAAAAGTTCTGCCAGTTCTATCCTAGCTGTAGGGTTAGAGGTTTTCATACGTTGTCGCTTCTTGATCAGATCTTTCGTCTCCTGCGATAGCTTACTGGCATCCTGGCTAACGGAGTTACCACCGAATTCTATTGCATACTCCTTAATGATGGCCATAAGATTGGCCTTGATATTTTCAACACTAAAGTCATCTTTCTTAGTTAAAGCCGTATACCTGTTCTGTAGCTTGATCCGGAATTCCTCTGTTTTCCCTCTTACCACTAGCTCATTGATCGGCTTCTTATGTACCAGTTTCTTCCGTTCCCTCCTCAAGTCTAGGCTTATTCGAGTTCTTACTATCCTATGGTTACTGAAGCGCACCTTGCCAAGCACGTCCACATCTTGCATGATGCCAAGGTTAGCGCAGAGTATAAAGTCTATTTCATTTCTAGTCGCGCTTTCGGGCTCCTCCACGTCCCCTTTCAGCTATCCGGATGGCGGAAGAAGGGATTCATTATCCGCATGTTATTCTGTTCTGCAAACTCTAATAATAACTCTCCCCTGTTATTCCTAGAGCCTATGCCATATTCCGCCACTGACTTGTCTGGAGCCTGTTTCTTGCCTACCCTGGCATTGAAGTTACCCATCAGTGTAGTGTATTTTGCTTTGACTTTACCCATCGCCGATTCCACGTCTTCATAGAAGCTTTCGACTTCCTGGTCATCATGTCTCGATGGAGGAGCGTAGACCTATACGACCTTCAATTTGTACCTCTTATTAAGTTTCACAACAAGACCTCCCACCCTCTCGGTAATGCTATAGCATTCCTGTATGTTACCAGCTCTATCCTTATTAATCAGGAACCCGACTCGTAGTTCTCGTCTCACCGCTAAGCCCCGGTAGCACAGGACGTGCCCGCTTTTTAGTACTGTATATGCTTCTTTTGTCCTCATACCTTCACAGAGCCCTTTCAAGCATACGAAGCCATTGGTCCTAATCAAATCAGAGGCATTATTAGAGATGCTGGAGACATGACTTCTGAGGAACTAATGAACTCCTTGCATTGCCGCAAGTGCAAAATCCTGCCAGCACGCCCACCTGGTGACAAAGGTACTGCCATGGTCACATTTGAAGGTAACAGCCTACCCTACAAGGTCGGCCTGCGGTCATTTACTATCCGTGTCTTTCCATACCGTGCACGAGTGGCAGTTTGTGAGATATGTCACAAGATCGGGCACCACAAGCAGCAATGCCCCAACACTCTGGTAGCGAGATGCTCTACATGCGGTCTGCGGCAACATGAAGCGGGAACACAGTGCCCCAACGCAGAACCGAAGTGCCGTAGCTGTGGTGGTCCTCACTTGGCCACAGCCACAAACTGTCCAAAAAGACGACAAATCAACAAGAAAATTGAACAAAAACGCAAGCCGGCTGCCCAAAGGCCACGTAGGAAATGGCAGACAGAGGGAAGTCAGCACCGTTGTTCCGAGAGCGGAACTGAACAAAATTCATCTAGACCCATGCTAAAGGCAACGCGCCAGAATTTCTACACCGGGCCACCGGTATCCCCAGCTCCACAGTCAGAAGCCAGCGGAAAAGCCACCTTCGCGGATGTAGTTAGACAAGCGAACGCGCACCTAACAATCAGTTCCAGCAATACTACAGCGCTTCCCTCAACCTCAACACCCTCGTCTTCTGCGCTGCAACCACCCTCAGATGGAGTAGCGCAGCATACTCGCTGGGACCCAGCTCAGTCAACGGTGCTTACACCTCCCAGCGATAATCCATATCTTCCTCCCCCAACGACACTTCACGATCTCGAGCGGCGTCTTGAAAATCTTATGGCGCAAATAGAGAAGTCCATCCATCAAAGCGTCCAACAGCTTATTAACAGGGCCATAGAAACATGCGTCCACACCATCATGGAGCGTATCATGCTTTCCGGCACTCTCCCTTTTGGCACAACCTCTCCGACACCCGCAGGAGCAGCAGCAATGCGTACGCCTTGGGTACCACCAAACTTCACTGCTGCTGAAACAACACAGCCTCACCATGTCTAGCTCTTCAAATTCATCACCATGGGCAACTGTCCTGCAATGGAATTGTCGTTCTCTTCGTAACAAGAGGGCTGACACATCATCCGGTTCTCCAGCAAGCGAGACAACACCAGTCCCTTGGTCATTGCCCTTGAAGAAGTCAACGGCCCTGTGCTGAGCATAATCGGCTATGACGGCTACGCCCCGCCTGTAAAAGTCGCTGAATCCACGAAGACAGCATTGCACGTGCGACGGGGAACTACACACGTGCAATTAGACACGCAACCATGGTGCAGCGCTACTCTTAGCGTTGTTGGATGCCGGTTAGAAGTCTCATCACAGCGTACAATGCTCATATTTTGCGTCTACGTGGTTCCCGAGAACACAAAGAATAAGGCAACTAGGGCACTCGTTGATCTCACCTTCATTTCCCACTTGAAGAAGATTTATCCGCAAGACACCATATTGTTGTGCGGGGACTTTAACGCTCAGCACATCGCCTGGGGATACAACAAATGCAGCCCGCGCGGTCGGCGCATCATGCAAGATACCTCGGAGTACGGGCTGACACTCCTCAACATGCCTCAAGTACACACGAGGTTGGGACAGACAGTTCACCAAGCAGACACATCACCGGATCTTACCTGGAGTACTCGTCCGCAGCTTTTTCGATGGGAGGTGCTGGACGATTGCATGGGGAGCGAGCACTTTCCGATCCTCATACGCTTTCGCACAGGCCACGCCAGTCCGAAAATGAAGTCACACGTCACTACACGGCTAAGCCACATAACACTGGGACAAATACCACGAGTTACTGCAGCAGCAGTCTCCATCCAAGAACATTGACCATCTGGTATCACAGCTGTGCGTTGCGAAGCGAAGAGCCACCAAACGCTTACGGGTTCCCTCTGGCCACCCAGAGCCTGATAGACATCTGCTCACCTTATGGAATAGAAGGCACCGGATACTCGTTCAGTACAGGCGGTCTGGTCGCACTGCTCACCAAAAAGCACGGTTGCGCAAAATACAGCGTTTGATCGAAGAATATACGACTATGCTCGCGTCAGACCGCTGGATGGGAATTTGCGAATCCATCAATGGACAGACTCATACGTCCAAGGTTTGGGTCGTCCTGCGCTCTCTTCTCGGCCAGCGCAAGACCAACAACGGCGCGGCTCGTGTGGCCCTCCGCGAAGGCATCAGCGCTCAGGAACTTGTCGAACAGGCCGCTGAACTGTTTTTCCCGCAGACGTCTCGCCCCACAGACACCACATACCAGAAGGATGTACATTCTGAAGATATTGAACCACTTAACAGCCCCTTCACTTTGATCGAGCCGGAGCACGCCTTGCAGCGTGCTAACGTACGTAGTGCTCCAGGGGTCGATGAGGTGGGCGTGGCTCATCTACGCAATCTGCCCCTTGAGCACAAGCACGCTCTTCTCGAAGAATTTAATCGAGTCTGGGATACCGGGATACTGCCCTCCACTTGGAAGTTTTCGGTGGTCAAGCCCATTCGGAAGCCTGGTAAACCACCACATACCTTATCCAACCTCCGTCCGATCTCTTTGACCTCGTGTGTCTGTAAAGTATTGGAGAGCATGGTCAACACACGCTTGATGTGGTACCTTGACGATCGCGACCTTTTGGCTCCTGCACTGTATGGATTTCGCCGTGGGCTATCAACACAGGATGTGCTAGCCCGCCTAAAACAGGACGTCCTCGACTCTAATTCGGTGCACCCACGAGCCGTTGTCGCAATGGAGATACGCAAGGCATTTGATTCCGTCCCACATAACACTATCATGATCAAAGCACGTGTGCTTGGCATCAGAAGGAAGATGTACAACTTCATAGCGGGTTTCCGTGAAGAGCGAAGCTACCAAGTCGAAGTCGGTCACGACGCCAGTGCCATACGAACCAACCGCGTAGGCGTCCCTCTGTTCTCGGTTATTTCACCGACGCTGTTCAATATAGCTATGCACCAGCTACCTAAGCGCCTTGCTCACGTATCGGGCCTGAAACACGCGGTGTACGCCGATGACGTCAACGTGTGGACGCATCAAGGGTGCATAGGGGAGCAGGAGGACGTCTTACAACGAGCTCTCGACATTATTCACGCCTATGCCATGGAAACGGGTTTACACACTGCTCCGGACAAAACAGAGTTTGTCGTCATTCATGGTGGCAGGTCTACCTTTGGCAAGCAGGAAGAAAGGCAGTCTTTTAAACTGTACATCGGTGACCAACCCATCACACGGAAATCTACTATCCGAATACTCGGTATGCACCTAGACGAGAACTGCACAGCGAACACTTGGTTCCAATCCGTTACGAAGACCAGCAAACAAATCCTGCATGCTTTACGCAGAATCTCTACCCGCACCCGTGGAGTAAACGAACGTGAAATGCGGCAGTTCGCTCAAGCTTTTCTTGTCTCCCGTATCATGTACGGGCTGCCGTATCATCCAGTCAATCGCACACAGCTGCACACCATCGACTGGTTACTTAACGAAGCCAAACGCATTGTAACTGGACTCCCAAGGTACACAAGCCTCTAAGCGTTTAAAAGTTGTAGCAAACTTAACAACCTGTCCGAGCTCGTAGACATGCACATCTATACACAAGAGACGAGACTTTGCGCCACAAAAGCCGGGCGACACACGCTCATGCTCCTCGGGTATGACGTCCACAAAATGCCGATTTTGCCCAACAACACGGCGCCGTGGGAAATCACGGCTCTCACCGATGGCAGGCCACTTCCTCTCAATATGGGCCCTACTCAGCGAATGCGGCGCCTTGCATATGCCAAGAGGCATGTTAAGGCTACGAGTTCCCTCTCCTTGACTGAACGCATCGTATACACGGACGCTGCACTGCCTGCAGACGACGTTAGTAACACCTGTTATGCGACTGCGTGGTACGACCAGACAAATGAAAATCAGAACCGCCACCATCATATGTCAGCAGAAGCAATGTCCCGCACCCGCGCTGAGCTAATGGCCATCCTAGATTATTTGGAGTGGGCCCTCGCAACTTCGTCTCAAACTGACCCTGTTCACCATCATGTGTACACAGATTCCCAGGTTGCCCATCAGGCATGTGCTAATATTATTTACACAGATCCCGTACTGCAGAATATCCAGCACCAGGCACGCCTGCTCCGCGATTGCGGTCACGATGTTACCATTCACTGGGCCCCTGCGCACTGCGGTATCCCCGGAAACGAGAAGGCTCATAGACTGGCGCGCGCTCATCTCTCTACCGCGCTAGCCAGAGCCTCCGATAATCCTTATCCTCTCCTAGCTATCACACCTGAGGTAGCAGACCCAATGGCAGACAAGCATGCGACCAAACAATGGCGTGCCGCCTACCTAGCAGCAGTGGGCAATCCACTATCTATACCGTTACTTCCACCGAAGGTATTCACACGGAGAGAGTCAGTCTTACTTCGGAGAATCCAGACAAGCACCCTCCTTACTCCTCACTTGTTGAACCGTTTCCACAAGGGGGGCCACCACCACTCGTAAGTGGATTCTGTTCCATGTGCACATGTCGTGCTGATCTAAACCACCCTTGTTGGGAATGCCCCTTCTACATCCCACCAAGGCTTCGTGCCCTGGCCACCATACAGCGGGGACCCTGGCCTTCTCTCCGGACTTGGGCTTGCCCGGATACCACGTCTCCGGACCATGCCATCGAGCTCTGGTGAGCACTGCTGCTGTTCCTTCAGGACCCTGCAGCACCACCCGTCGGCGATCGGCTCCGCGACAGCCACAAGCGTCATGCCGCCCCCACTTAGCTGCCTCCAGGACGTTCATTAATAAAACGGAGGCAGCCTTACCCTTCCCCTTTTCCAATAACACCCCTTCCCTTTCCACCGCAGCGTCTTCGACGCATTTTAATGTGGAATAAACGTGGTTTCATTCATTCATTCACTGAGCCCTATTATTTCCAAGTTAATGCCCAATAATTACACCAATAGCACTGCTAGACTCGCCTCACTAGATAACGTTCTAGCTCTAAACGTTGCCAGGTTCAGATTCCAATGGCGGCCTGTGGGGATCCAGAGATTCTTAGCACCCCCTGCGGTGTCATACGTCTGACCACCTCCGTGGTCAGTTGCTTCGAACCTGCTGGGGACTGAGGGCTGGGGTTTCATTGTTGTATTCATATAGAAGGTTGCGAGTATAGAAAGGCTATATTTACAATATATACACAGGATGAGTCAGAGTAGTCAGAGATAGCTGAGCAACAACACGCAGCAGCCAGTGTATCCTATCTTCTTCTTCCTCTCTCTTCTTTCATCCTTCCCAACAGTATTTAAACCAACATGTGGCGCGCTGTCCACGACGGACAGCAGCGTGCAGCCACGGACTAGCTGCAGGAGTAACCCGACCATGGGGCAGTGTAGGCTCCGTGAAGTGGTCTCGAGCAGTGGGAGCGCGCCATATTGGTGCGCGCCCACTGCTTGATAGGCCGATAAACCAACATACTCTTGGCTCATCCTCGCATGCATCCCCTCGTATTAGCAACACAGGACCGCCAACATACGGCGCACGGGCCACGTGGGGTATCAGCGTGTAGCACGGACTAGCTAACGCAGGAACCCGGCCGTGGGACAGCGCAGGAACCGTCACGTGGTCTCCAGCAGTGGGCGTGCGCCAACATGGTGCGCGCAAAGCCAACATGCTTTTCGGCTCATCATCGCATGCATCGCGTCGTACTAACACATATCCGCCAACATACGGCATGCGGGACACGTGGGCCAGCATCGGGCAGCCATGGTCTAGATACAGCAGTAGCCCGGCCATGGGTCAGTGGATGCTCCATCGCATTGTCTTCAGCATTGGGAGCGTGCAAAATGGGGCGCAACTAACCAATATCCTTTTCGGATCACCTTCGTGTGCACCCCTCGAACTAGTAACACATGGGGCGCTATAACGTAAAACTATTCCAAACTTTTCTATTCCAATTCTGCTATCAGCCCTCCACGATTGGTAAAAAACTTTTTTCGACCACCCCCACTTCACCTGTCTGTCACGCGACATCACGAAAACCGCGATACCTCCCCATCTGATATGATGTGTACACACTGATTATGCATGATTTGACAGAAAAAAGAAAAACAGTTATTTCTGATTTGACCCCTTTTCGCCATTAGCCCTCGGCTATTGGTAAAAAGTTTTCGGGCTGCACCCACTTCACCTGCCTGTCACGCGATGTCACAAAACCGCAAGAACTCACCGCGTCAAAGTGACGTGTACGCGATAAAGATGCATTAATATGCCGAACAAAACTGAATTTTCTTCGGAATAGCCGCAGGCTGCCCCGTTCCAAAAGGAATAGAAGATGGCTGCCGCCGATCGCTCAGACGCTGGCTACTCGCACCTGCCGGAGAGCATGGGCGTATTTGCGTATAATAAAACTTCTTGCGTAGCCGTGTACCGTTTTCGAGCACTTTCGGCACGTTTACCCCCTCATTCTGCCAACTCTTCTTTGCTGAGGGTCCGTTTTAGCGTCATTCTTGAGTTTCCGTTGCATGCCGCCGCGATTTTCGACCAGCCACCGCAAGCTAAGTAAGGGAAAGCCGACCAATCGTAGACGCCGGCACCACCCTCTTCATCCGGTTATCGACTTTCAGTGCAGTGGCTCGGCCCCATCGAATCCCTCTCCACTTGAGCGTTCTCCTCGCCTCTTGTCAGCCAATTAGATACGACCAGCCGCTCAGTGTAGGCAATGTTATTCGTTTTTCAAGCAAACAAAAGTGACCTCCTATGAACGAGGAGAGCGTTTGATAGATCTGTTCAGACAAC
Organism: Dermacentor andersoni; assembly: GCF_023375885.2. NCBI lineage: Eukaryota > Metazoa > Arthropoda > Arachnida > Ixodida > Ixodidae > Dermacentor > Dermacentor andersoni. Next base: position 209,850,580 of record NC_092817.1, on the reverse strand, counting down.
CCTGCGTGTGACCGCCCTGTGCTTGCGTTGACGGTTACGCAAGTTTGACGTCAGGAGATCGGAATAGAAACATATTGGAATAGTTTTACGTTATAGGGCCCATGGCCGTCAATATACGGAGCGCGGACCATGTGACGCAGCTGCGTACAGCCACGGCCTATTTACAGCAGCAGCCCGGACGTGCGGCAGCGCAGGCTCCGTCAAGTTGTCTCCAGCAGTGGGCGCACACCTAGCCAACATACTTTTTGGCTCACCTTCGCATGCATCTCGTCTAACTAGCAACACATGGCCATCAATTACGACGTGCGGGCCACGTGGGGCAGCAGCGTGCAGCCAATGCCTAGCTACAGCAGTAGCCCGGCCTTGGGGCAGGGCAGGCTCCATCACATCGTGTCCAGCAGTTGGCGCGTGCCAAAATGGCGCACAGAGACCAACATGCTTTTCTGTTCATCCTAGTGTGCATCCCCTTGCCCTGGCAGCCCATGACTATCCGCATACGGCGCGCGGGCCACGTGGGGCAGCTATGTGCAGCCATGGCCTAGCTACAGCAGTATCCCGGCGTGTGGCAGCGGAGGCTCCGTCACGTGGTCTACCGCAGTTGGCGCGAGCGAAAATGGCGCGCCCCAAGCAAACATGCTTTTCGCCTCCTCCTCGCATGCAGCCCCTCGCACTAGCAAAGTATGAGCGTCAACACACGGCGTGCGGGGCACGTGGGGTTGAAGCGGGCAGCCACGATCTAGCTACAGCAGTAGCTAAGTATGGACAGCTGGGCTAGTTGGTTATGATTAGCATTATGAAACAGTTCCAGCGCACATTTGGACACGGACGAGGAGAGAAAGACAACACGAACGCCGGACTTCAACTGAATTTTATTCATGGAAAACAGGGCTTTATGTACGCAGGGGGAGGAGGTGGGGGACTGCTAGTGCGCAGGACCACTCAAAAATATTTCCTTGGTCTAGACAAAGGTCATCAGAGGTGTCAAAACAAAAATAAAGAATAGAAAGGAAGAAACTTTTTCCTCTCTCTTTTACATCACTCAGTACGATCTTGTTCATCTCTCGCCCTACCTTGCTGATTCGACACACCCGTTTGCCCTGAGATAATCAATTTCTTTTGTCCCGAGTACAACAGAAGGAGCACTGACACAGTAATCGCTTTCATTGTAGATACAAAACGCTTCAAATATTTCCCGGTGTTTCTGATTGCTATATTTGCGCAACACGCGTGTTCGTTTGAAAAACGCCTTGCATGCTGGCTTGTGCGAGCAACGGCGAATGTGGTCGGCTAAATGACCAGCGCCACTTAGTGATGTAGCATTCCTGCGATGCTCTAGCAAGCGTTCATTCAGACAGCGCCCGGTTTGGCCAATATAGCATTTCCCACAGGCGAGGGGAATACTGTACACAACGCCGACGTCACATTCAACGAGGGCTTTGGTGTGCTTTATTTTGCAAGCTTGCTTCTTCTGGGATTCGTTTATTAGGCGACACATTCGTCCCAGCTTTCCCGGTGCTGAGAATACAACACGCACCCCGCACCTGTCGCCAACCTTCTTGAGGCGGTGAAAAACCTGGTGCCAATAGGGCACTACAACAGGGTGCTTTTGCGGGCGTGCGTCTTTTTTCAGCCTGCGCCTCCCACCAGCCTTTGCCTCGCGAATCTGGCTCTCTACCACCGAGGCCACGATTTCTCCGTGGAACCCAGCCTTCTCCAGACGCCTTAGCTGGGCGTCGACGCTGTCACGAACTTGATGTTCGCATGACTTGTCTAGAGCAGAGCGGATGCAGTTTGTTGCTATAGCTCTTTTTACGAGCTTGGAGTGGGCCGATTGATAATTCAGAATTTGTTTTTTCGACCGTGGCTTGTACTGCCAGCACACGCGCGCTCCATGAAAAATAATACACAAGTCGAGGTACTCGATGCGACCATCTTGCGGCAGTTCGTGCGTGAACTTCACTCCAAAGGCGTTACTAGCAAAAATATCGAGAATGTTGCTTATACTATAGCCTCTATCCTGAGCACCAGTCGTATTCATTACCACGAGGTAATCGTCGACATATCTAAAAACTTTCTGCACGCCTGCGTTGTAAAGGGACGCTTGAATGCGCTTGTCAATACTTGCTAAGAAAATATCGCTTAAAAGTGGTGCTAGGCAAGAGCCGATGCACACTCGTTCTTTTTGGATAAAACAGCTGTCATTAAAGGTGATAATGGTGGAAGAGAGATAAAAGGAAATTAGCTCTAAAAAATTGTCGGTTGATAACCCAGTCATGTTTTGGAAAGCCACTGGTGCCATGTCTTCAATGTGGCTTCTAACCGCGCTGAAACCTCGTCCGTGTCCAAATGTGCGCTGGAACTATGTTTCATAATGCTACAGCAGTAGCCCGGCCGTGGGGCAGCGCTAGCTTCGTCACGTGGTCTCCAGCACTGGGCACGACCGAAAATCGCGCACACCTAACCAACATGCTTTTCGTCTCACCTTCGCATTCATCCCCTCGCACTAGCAATACATAACTGCCAACATACGGCGCACGGGGGCCACGTGGGGCAGCTGCGTGCAGCCCCGGCCAAGCTACAGCAAGAACCCAGGTGTTGGGCTGTGCATGCTCCGTCACATTGTCCAGCAGTGGGCGCGAGCAAAAACGGTGCGCACCAAGCCAATATGGTTTTCCGCTCATGCTCACTTGCATCCCCTAGCACTATCAATCAACTCATGACTGTCAACATACGGCGCGCGGGTCACGTGGGCAGCCGCGTGCAGCCATTGCCTAGCTACCGCAGGAATCCGGCGGTTGTGCAGCCCAGGCTCCACCACACCATCTCCAACACTTGGCGCGCAGCGAAATGGCGCGCACATAACCAACATGTATTCGGCTCATCCTCGCATGTATCGTCTCCCACTAGCAAAACATGACCTCTCACATAAAGCACGCATACCACGCGGGGCTGCAGCGTGAAGCCACGGCCTATTTACAGTAGTGCCCGGCCATAAGGCAGCTCAGCCTCGACCATGCGGTCTCTAGCAGTGGGCGCTCAGCAAAATGGCGCGCACCTAGCCAACATCTTTATCGGCTCACCTTCGCATGCATCCCCTCCCACTTGCAACACATGACCGCGAACAAATGACGCACGGGCCACGGGGGCAGCTGCGTGCAGCCACAACCTAGCTACCGCAGCAGCCCGGCCGTGATGCAGCGCAGGCTCTATCACATGGTCTCCAGCAGTGGGAGCGAGAGAAAATGGCGCACACCAACCGACATTCTTTTCAGCTCACCTTAGCATGCATCCCCTCTCACTAGCAACACATGACCACTGACACGGCGCACAGGCCACATGGGGTGGCAGCGTGCAGCAACGGCCTGGCTACTGCAGTAGCCTGGCCGCGGGCCACGTAGGATCCATCACATCGTCTCCTGCAGTGGCCGTGTGCGAAAATGGCGCACACCACGCCAACATTCTTAACGGCTCCACATTCCCATGCATCCCCTCCTACTAGCAACACATGATCACCCACATACGGCGCACAGGCCACCTGGGGCAGCAGGGTGCAGCCACAGCCTGGCTACTGCTGTAGCCCGGCCGCGGGCCACCTAGAATCCATTACATCGTGTCCAGAAGTGGGCGCGTGCAAAATGGCGCACACCAAGCTAACATGCATTTCCCCTCATCCTTGCATGCATCCCCTCGCACTAGCAATATATGACCGCCAACAGAAGGCGCGCGGGCCAAGTGTGGCAGCAGCGTGCAACCACGGCCTGGATACAGCATTAAACCGGCCGTGGGGCGGCGCAGGCTCTGTCACGGGGTCTCCAGCTGTTGGCTCGAGCGAAAATGGCGCGCACCAAGCCAACATGCTTTTCGGCTCGTCTTCGTACCCATCCACCCTCACTACCAACACATGGCCGTGAACACACGATACGCGGGCCACGTGGTGCAGCTGCGTGGAGCCACGGCCTGGCTGCAACAGAAGCCCGGCCGAAGGGCAGTGCAGGCTCCGTCAAATCGTATCCAGCACTGGCCGCGAGCGAAAATGGCGCGCACCAATCCAACATGCTTTTCCGCTTATTCTCGCATGCATCCTCCCGCACTAAAAATACATGACCGCCAACATACGGCGCGTGGGCCATGTGGGGCAGCATCGGGCAACCACGACCTGGCTACAGCAGTAACCCGGCCGTGGGGCAGCACAGGCTCCGTGACCTGGTCTCTAGCAGTGGGCGCGCGGCAAAATGATGCACATCAAGCCAACATGATTTTTGGATCATCCTCGAAAGCATCCCCTCGCACTTGCAACACGTGACCGTCAACATACGGCCCGCGGCCCACGTGGGGCAGCAGCCTGAGGCTACGGCCTATCTACAGCAGTAGCCCGATCATAGGCAGCGGAGGCTCCGTCAAGTGGTCTAAAGTGGGCGCGCAGCAATCTGGCGCGCAACGAGCCAACATCCTTATCGGCTCACCTTCGCATGCATCCCCTCTAACTAGCAGCTCATGACCGCCAACATACGGCCCGCGGGCCATGTGGGGCAGCTGCATGCAGCCACTTCTTCGCTACAGCAGTAGCCCAGCCGTTAGGCGGACAGGCTCTGTCAAGTGGTCTTCAGCAGTGGGCGCGCGGCAAAATGTCGCGCACCAAGCCAACATTCTTTTCGCCTCATCCTCGAATGCACCCCTCCCATTAGCAACATATGACCACCAACATATTGCGCTCGGGCCACGTGGCGCATCAGCGTGCAGCCATGACCTACGTACCACAGTAGCCCGGCCACGGGCTACTGTGGCCACGGGCTACTGCGGTACCCACCACCTACTGCGGTGGTGGGTACCTACTCCGCCCACCGCCTACTGCGGTGGGCGCGCTCCAATATGGCGCACACGAAGACAACATGGTTTTCCACTCATCCTCGCATGCATCACCTCGCACTAGCAACACATGGCCGTCAACATACCGGGCCACGTGGTCCTGCAGCGTACAACCACGGCCTAGCTACAGCAATAGCCCGGCCATGCGGGCGCGTCGGCTCCGTGAAGTTGTCTCCAGCAGTGGGCGCGCACCTTGCCAACACACTTTTCGGCTCACCTTCGCATGCATCCCCTCGCACTGGCAACACACGACCGCCAACATACGGCACGCGGGCCACGTGGCGCACCAGCGTGCAGCCACGGGCTAGGTACCGCAGTAGCCTTACCGAGGGTCACGTAGGCTGCATCACATCGTCTCTAGCAGTGGGCGCGTGCCAAAATGGCGCACAACAAGTCAACATGCTTTTCGGCTCATCCTCGTATGTAACCCCTCGCACTGGCAGCACATGACTGTCAACATACGGTGCGCGGGCCACGTGGGGCAGCTGTGTGCAGCCACGCCTGCCTACAGCAGTATCCAGGCCGCTAGGCGGGTAGGCTCCGTTAAGTGGTCTCTAGCAGTGGGCGCATGGCAAAATGCCGCGCACCAAGCCAACATGCTTTTCGCCTAATCCTCGAATACATCCACTCCCTTTAGCAACACATGACCGACAACATACGACGCGCGGCCCACGTGGCGCACCAGCGTGTAGCCATGGCCTAGGTACCGCAGTAGCCCGGCCGCGGGGCAGCGTAGGCTCCGTTAAGTGGTCTCCAGTAGTGGGCACGCACCAAGCTAACATATCTTTTCGGCTTACCTTCGCATGAATCCCCTCCCACTAGCAGCACATGTCCGCCAATATAAGGCGCGCGTTCCACGTGGGGCAGCAGCGTGCAGCCACGGCCTGGCTACAGTATTTGCCCGGCCGTGGGACAGCGCAAGCTCCGTCAAGAGGTCTCCAGCAGTGGGAGCACGGCAAAATATCTCGCACCAAGCCAACATGGTTTTCGCCTCCATCTTCGAATGCATCCCCTACCATTAGCAACACATAACCGCCAACGTACGACGTGCGAGACACGTGGCGCACCAGCGTGCAGCCACGCCCTAGGTACCGCAGTGGCCGGGCTGCGGTATACGTAGGCTCCATCACATCGTCTGCAGCAGTGGGCGCGTGCCAAAATGGTGCACACAAAGCCAACATGCTTTTCGGCTCATCCTCGTACGTATCCCCTCGCATCAGCAGCTCATGAGTGCCAACATACGGCGCGCGGGCTGCTCATTCTGCTCGCACTCGGGCTTTATTCGGGACTGCACGGCGACAGCTACGGCGAAAACGTGCCTGGAGTGCCCTTATAATTGCTATCGCAGTAATAGCATTCCACTTACATAATTTTGATTGGTGGTTGTGCTAAAGTCAAGCTTTAGGTTACTTTCTTAATTTGTGCATTAATCACATATAGTCTTTAATATTATGTTTCCATAATTTTTGCGATTTTCTGTGGTCATTGCAAATTTCTTCATGCAGCTTAACGCTGTCTTCCTTGCCTATATGCACTTTATTTTTGTTCAGATATTTCAGTAGGGTAAAATTATATATTTGTCTTGCTTTAGGCATTTGATGCAGGTGCTGCCGCAAAGACGTAGACGTGGAGCTCAATGTACCCACCTAATTTCCATATTCACATAACGTAAAAGACGTCACACCTAAAGGTATTTAATGCCGTGAGCGGTAGTCATGATTTTTGCACCGCTCATTTTATATCACACTCTAACATACTCAATCCTAGCTTTTCCGCAGCAGAATCTTGTATAAGAATTTCATTGATGGCTCACTTTGGTGAATAAAATGTGGAATTGGGCTGAGAGTATTTCTTTCTGAACAAGGTTTGTAGCAGCGCCGGCCATCGCAATTAGTACGATAAAGGCATTTACAAAGTGAATTACCTAATTTTCCCTAATCTGTTGTCGTAAACTGTTAGGAAGCACGTTGGGAGAGAGGAATTGAAGCCAACAAACTCTGACTTGGACTAGTGCTACGAAAGGTGCACACTAAGTGTGCGACGAAACACATTACTGTTGCGCTTGACGGGAACAGCAGAAGAAAAATACGATCACTCTCAATGTCTTTGTGGTGCTTCACCCATCGTCAACTGGTTTTTGGAGCCACACTTGCCGTTTATCCCAGGCTATTCTTCTTGAAAACGCCGTCAGCGGATGGATCCGACTACGCGAGTCGTTTGTGAGCTATCATAAGCATCGTGGTTGGAGCCTGAAATACCCTAATAAGAGAAACATCTTAACGCGACAGCGTTAAGGGCTCCTCGTCGGAGAAAATCCAGCGTCCGTAACGGCGCCACCGGCGGCAATGATGCCCATATAAGAAAAATTATCATAAACCACGCATACCGATCCACGCAGGCCCTGCACTTGGCGCAGAGGCGTTACTGAACTTCGTAAAGTAGGACTTACACGCAACCTCCTGACATGATAGAGTCGGATTGTAACTTCAAAAGAGCAGGAAAAATAATTCTGTTACGTGGAAATTCAAACACAAACCCCTTTTGCAGATGCAGTTAAAAGATCTGTTTTAGTAGGAGCGGCGCGCCCCAGAAAGCTCGCCTTCGTGCATAGCTTTCGCTGCATGTGTTTACGTACGCTGCAGTCGCCGGGAAGTGAGACAAGCAGTCAGGTATCTCAGAATGCTATCGCGTCCCACGATGCTTCAGCGTCCTCCAAATTTTTGGCTAATAGAAATGTGCATTATGCGTGAATTATGCCTTACAATATTTACGCGATGTTCGATATTTATCTGCGGTGCTTTTGCATAGCAGATTTACGTTCGAATTGATAATTCATATTCCTCGTCTCGAATCCGGCACATTGATGCCTTCAGGTAGCATGTGTGGGTTTACGGATTAGTTGCCTTCGCCCAACAAGACCACGTCCTCGTTACGCTTGCGGCAGAAGGGATGTTCCGCAAACACCACCAAGGTTTGTGAGTGGTGGCGCTGGCTAACATTCCCAGGGTTCTACCAGGAAACATAAATACCCAAGAAAGTGGATAGGAAAATGGCGACGCGGTTGCTCAATTGGTAGAGCATCGCACGCGTAATGAGAAGGTTGTGGGATCGTTCCCCACCTGCGGCAATTTATCATTGCGAAGCAATACTACTTTAGGTGGCACTTTAGCCCGTTCCGTGGCGAGGCGGTGGTAGGCACCATTGACCTTTAGCGTGACCTCGCTGCGTGACACCACGTGACCTAGAGTGACGTCACACCACCTGTGTAAAAACGGGGCCCCATCTCACGCCGTCGCGAGGCGAGGCGGTAGCCACCAACGGCGGCCTAACTCCCGCTCCTCTCACCAGGGGCGCTACGGTCGGTGTGACGTCACACCAGATGTCTAAAAACGGAGCCCCATCTCACGCCGTCGCGAGGCGAGGCGGTAGCCACCAACGGCGGCCTAGCTCCCGCTCCTCTCACCAGGGGCGCTACGGTCACAGAGACGTTACACCAGCTGTATAAAACAGCTCCGCTCCTCTCGCCAAGGCAGTCATACAGCCAGATGTTACGATGGTGCCTACGAACAAGGCAGCTCGGCAGAATGCAAAGAGGAAGCATCAGCGAGCTACGGAGATGGAAGAAGAACGAGAAGAACGACTTTCTAAGCGGCGTGCCCAGTATGCAGCTCGGCGACAACGTGCAACCTCCTCTGTGGAAACAGCAGAAGCAAAGGAAGAAATTATGAGTTTGCCCGACAGTGAGTCTCCTTCTACTAGTTCAGAACGCTCGTTTCCACTAACGCGTTTTGCTACCTGGACGAGGTCTCTATAGGCGACGCGTACGAGCGCGTACCGCGCTACAAGAACGACATTGTAAGACGCAAGATGGGTCTACCGCCGGACCCCGGGGCAACCAGCGACACGCCGGACACGCAGATGCACAAGTGGGGCAAACTTAAGATGACCGACGAGCGATGGGGGTGTTATGCAGACAACTTGCCCATCTACAACGTGGCCGAAACATACAAGCTACCGCTAATGCATCGTGAAGACGACGAGGAGACGTACAACAAACTGTAACGCATTTTGGACGGGGACAATAACCCCAACATTTATTACGGCGTAACGCTACCGTACTTTAACGAACGCTACTGCAAGCACCGAGTGGGCATATCTTACGACGCGGAGAAAATGGAGTGTTACCGCACCGTCGGCCAATCGATACTGGAAGATTTTGTAATGGACACGCTGGTGAGGCAAATGTTTGTCGGCATACACGGATTCGACGGATGACTTCCTCTTAGATGATTCACTTTAAGCCGTAACACTAGCATAACCCAAGACTACCACCAGCCATACTACCAGCTGATCCGAGAATAACACACTATTGCTTCGCAATCACCAGGCTTAACCAAGCTAAGCCACGGCCGTTTTTTTTTTCATCCACTTTCATTTCCATTATAGTTTATCGTTTCTTTATTTCATTTATAACGCACACGTAATTTCTCCTATGCTGTCCTTGGTGTCAGTGTTTGTTGGCCTCTTAGGATGTGACTAAGAAACATCGGGCCGCTCGGTTAACCTCCTTTCTCCTCGTTTATTACATAACGAGGGTCTCGAATCCGGTGACATTGATGCCTTCATGTCTCAGTGGCTATGGCGTTGGGCTGCTGAGCACGAGGTCGCGGGATCGAATCCCCGACACGGTGGCTGCATTTCGATGGGGGCGAAATGCAGCCATGTACGTAGATTTAGGTGCACGTTAAAGAACCCCAGGTGGTCGAAATTTCCGGAGTCGTCCACTACGGCAGGCCTCATAATCATCAAGTGGTTTTGGCGCGTAAAACCCCATAATTTGATTTATTGCCTTCAGGTAGCATGTGTGGGTTTATTGACCGGTTGCCATCACTTAAAAAGATCACGTTCTCGTGACGTTTGCGGCAGAAAGGATATCCTACATCCACCGACAAGGTTTGTGAATGGTTGCGCTGGCCAACACTCCCAGGGTTCTACAAGACGATGAGCAAAACGTGAACAAGGTGAATGCAGGAGCCAACGTTTCGACAAGTGGACTTGTCTTCTTGTCCACTTCTCGAAACGTTGGCTCCTGCATTCACCTTCTTCACGTTTTCCTCATCGTCTTGAATTTCCATCTCCCGCATTCCCCGTCTTTTTTCAGGGTTCTACAAGGAAACATAAATACCCAAGAAAGTGGAGGGGGAAACGGCACCGCGGTAGCTCAATTGGTAGAGCATCGCACACGTAATGCGAAGGTTGTGGAATTGTTTGCCACCTGCGGCAAATTATTTTTTCATCCATTTTCATTTCATTAATTTATCGTTTCCTTTTTTTTCATTTATTAAGCACAAGTAATTTCCCTTATGTCGTCCTTCGTTTCAGTACTTGTTGGCTTCTTATGATATGAGTAATAAATATCGGGCCCCTCGGTTAACCCCCTTTCTCCTCGTTTATTACATAACGAGGGTCGGGAATCCGGCGACATTGATGCCTTCAGGTAACATGTCTGGTTTTATTGACCGGTTGCCTTCACCCAAGATGACCACGTTCTCGTGACCCCTGCGACCGAAAGGATGTTCCACATCCACCGCCAAGTTTTGTGAGTGGTGGCGCTGGGTAACACTCCCCGGGTTCTACTAGGAAACACGAATACCCAAGAAAGTGGAGGGGGAAACGGCGCCGCGGTAGCTCAATTGGTAGAGCATCGCACGCTTAATGCGAAGGTTGTGGGATCGCTCCCCACCTGCGGCAAATTAATTTTTCATCCGGGTTTCATTAATTTATCGTTTCCTTATTTCATTTATTAAGCGCAAGTACTTTCCCCCTATGTTGTCCATGGTGTCAGTGTTTGTTCGCTGCTTATAAGACCCTTCTCGTTTATACTCCTGGTGCGGTATTTTGGTGCGTCAGCGCTTTATACCTGTTTTGGGGCGGTGCATTTATCGCCCACTTGTTGTATGCCTCGTTTGCTTGCATCACAGGTATTGTTGCTGTATTCGTAAATAAATGAAATCTTGAATCAATACACGTGTACTAGACAAGAACCATTACCCAACATTTGTCCCCCCGCCCATGCGTTCTACCGACTCGGACCTGTAGAGTGCACGGAGTAAAGATAAAAACAGTCGCTATAATATGACACATGACCTCCTGCAAAGGGATGCGCGTCAAAAACAATAGTGTCACATTCAATGTGCTGCCCGCTAAAGAGCAACAAATGTCACGCGCAGCTCATTCGAACGCACGTTCACGCCTGATCGTGCGTCTTTAAATAAAGTGACTTGGCCTGTTTTCCCGGTTCCTGCTGTTCGTGCACCGCGACATCATGTGATCAGAAACAACAAAATGATTTACACCTAAACCGTTGCTTGGCAGGGGGGCCTCCGCCGAACAAAAACAGAAAATGATCAGCCGTGTGGACGTCTTTCTATTCGTAATGCTGTGTTCTGCTATGTGGGCTGAGGCAAGCGGAGAAACACAGTCACGATCACGCTCCTTATTGGCTGACACCCGTCCACTTCCATGCCAAAGTATTGTATTTCGATCCGAGTGCCATGTTAGGTGCCGTGTTAGGCATCTCGGTAGTAGACACTCGTGCGAACTGGTTACAAATTGTAAAGGTACCTCTACCATCGTGCGAGATAAATTGTCAGCAGAGTTGATTAATGTGCTCTCTATTTTATGCAGCCTATCTTCCGCAATACCTTTGAAATATACGAGGGACGTCTCGAAAGTAAGTTTCGCCATTTATTTTCAGAAGCAAACTTAAAAAAAAAAGAAATGCACCACGCAATTATGAACTATACACCTTGCGCTATTTTTCCACATAGTCACGAGGGACGTTTCGAAAGTAAGTTTCGCGATCTTTTTTCAGAATCAAACTTAATTTTAAAATATATACACTATGAAATGATGAACTATACACCTTGCGCTATTTTTCCACATAGTCACCACCGACATTGAGACATTTGTCATAGCGTGCAATCAGTTTGAACAAAACACTCTGGTAAAACACGATGCCGTGTGATGCAAGGCCTGAGATATGAGCTCTTCACCATGTACGACCTGCAGGCATTCATGGATGGCGGACACACTAGGCCTACGTGACCATTCATACCGGATAACAGCAGGCGCTTCCATTGGCGACCACGTTGCCAGTACACGTCTCTCTGCCATCATGTTTTCTATTCGAGTAACCTCAGGCACGCCGGTGTGCTGCTTCTCACTCTTCTTCGGCGCTCTGTGCATACGTATTCCTCCTCCGTCGTTGAACCAGCAACGGGCGTGGATTCTTATAGTGATTGTTTCAGTTGGTGTACCATCTTCTCTTTAAAAAATATGGCGAAACCTACTTTCGGAAATCCCCCGTACCTAGAATATTTCTTGTTTCGCGAGTTATGCATAATTTAGCGTCGCTTTTCCAGAATATCAAGTCAGCGCAGTTATACAACGGACAATTCAACCACACCGCAGGCACCCGACGTAACGATATGACTGCATTATTTGCATTGCCATTGCAAGCGAGTGGACATACAGTCGTGTACGAGGCTCAGCGTAGAGTGCTTCGCGGACCCGGGTCTACCCAAACGCCCAGGCCTTACCTGGCCCACGGCCCGGGCTAGATAGTGCGATTTCTGCCGCGGGCCCCCTCTGGCCTGGGCCTGTGGGTCTCAGGCTTGGGCTGGACAGGGACTTTAAACCCCGGGCTCCGGCCGGGCATGGGCCCGTTCACCTAGCTCGGGCGCGTCAGCCCACGCGGGCACTCTGTATGCATCTAGGGCATTCTGCGAGAAGTTTAACCGACAAATTCGTAAAATTGGTCTTTGATTACATTAGCAAACAAACAAACACTTCCTTTTTCGTTTATTTTGTTTTTCTTGAGGAACGATATTTGGTCTCGCAAGAGAGAGAAAATTCTACTAAAATATCTTGACACAATCTGACCGTTATCGCTCTTGCTATTGCACTATTTTATCACTCTTGATATGGTTAACTTATTGCATTCTTGCGTCATTTTAGCACTTTTCATTGATGGCACCACTTGGACGATTCGTATAGTTGCTGCTCTTTAACATAAATGGCGTATGCGTTAACCTTAACCGCATTCGCGGTTAACGCATACGGTTTTGTTTGGATTTTGTGGCGAATGGACGTGCTTTTCGGTGCTCCGTGGCGGCGACGAAATCATAAGTTTTTGTGCACGCTTTGAGCTTGCTTCTGTTTTTGATTTGCTGATTTTCTTGCCTTGAAATAGTAATTGAGTGTTTTTCTTTTTCTCTCTTTTTTTTTCTTTGTCTCGTATTTCGGGTGGCGGGTGTGTTTCGGGTACATTTGGTTTTGCAGGATGGTAAAGCCTCCTTTCGCGCCACGTGCTTGTACACGTGCAGCCATGTGGGAGGTTGAGTGTTTGTAGTCTTAAATGGTAGCTTGGAAGTGGCAGAACTAATAGCTGTGTGTTTTTGGTAGAAAAGTGAGAGCGAGCCGCGTGGTTGAGCGCGTGCTATGCATGTCATACCTTCGGTCTCCGCAGCACTGATTGCTCTTGAAACAGTGGCAAGAGTTGCTTTGCGGCATTTTGAGCATTTGGATCCTGCGCGTATCGGTGTTTGCTAAGAGGCACGTGCTCTGCATTGATATAGTATTATAGTATTTGCATCAGTAGTAGTATTATTATAGCATTATAGTATTTGCAAAAAGCCGTGCAATACATGGCGAGAAAGCCGGGAAAGCAGGCAGTGCGCGGGGGGCTCTTCAAGGGAGATGAGCAGACGCATGAGAATGGAGAGGGCGTTGAAACAACCGGCACACAATGTGATTCGATACTAGGCTGCAGAAAATAGAGGCTTTCCAGGAAGAGCTTGTCAAACCGGTGCAAGAACTCAAAAATGAGCTAAACTAGGAGCGTGATGCACGAAAGGTAGTTGAAAAGAGACTTGAAGCAACCGAGAAGTAGCTGAACAGGGCCGCCATTGTGAACGAGAATGTGCCTGACAATGAAACGCAGACCCCCGACGCGACAGGAGAGGGAATGTCAGCAAAGTACATGGAATGCATGCAGCGTAAAGAAGAATTAGCTGGAAAGAGCGGCACCTACCTTGAGGCCGCCACGTGGAAAAAGCAGGAGCGCAAGGGACAATGCCCCTTGTCTAGTCCGAATCACGCGGAAAAGGACAAAGGGAAGCAAGGAAGAAGTAGGAGAGAGTGAAAGGGTGATTATCGCCGGCGACTCAAACCTGGCTGGGTGCTCAAAAGCAATTGTGGAGAGGGTGAAAGGCGATGAAAGAGTGGCGGTAGGGGCATTTCCAGGGCGGACACTGGGTTCTGTCATGGAGCGAGCAAAAGAAAAGCTCGCGGAAAATGCCCATGTGCGCAGCCTTGTCATAGTAGCAGGTGGGCTAAATGACATCCTAAGCAGGAAAGCGACAGGACTAGGCCAGCGCTTGGCGAAGGGGGTGGATGACTTGCGCGAGCTATCCCCTCAGGTGCAGATCGTGGTGTGCACGGTACCGGAGGTGCCTGTGCGTGACAGTCACGTACAAAGAGCTGTAGCGGCTGCTAATGAGGCGATATGGAAAACGAGCCGAGAGAAAGGCTTTGAGTTTGTCGAACTAAACAGGGAAGTGAGAAGGTGTGGTGGCTTTAAACAAGACGGGATCCACTTCAATTACAGGCTGGCACGAGAAGTGGGCTGGCGACTTGGTGGTCGCGCTGTTGCTTTTTTAGGGGGCCCGCGGGCGCTCAGGAGGCCAGAGTAGGTAGTAATGAAGAAGGTCCCCTAGAGGAACCTCAGAAGAGCATCGCCGTCGATAACAGAAGAAGGAGGACAGCAAGAAAAAGAGCTCGCCATGTAACAGGCTACATAAACATGCCGGGCGGCAGAACAAAGGGAAAGTGGGCAGAGATCGAGGAGTAGTTAAATAGCGAACAAATAGGGGTGTATGCGGTTACAGAAACGCACCTTAGAGACTCAGAAGTGCTGCCAGTTATTGAGAATTATGTTTGGGAAGAGTGCAACAGAACTAAGTCAGAAAGAGAGGGAGGGGCAGTCGGCGATAGAGAGGGAGGGGCAGAGCTCAACCATCAGGGAGCCAAATGGAAAAGAGTAAATTCACAATGTCAAGAGCACCTTTGGTTATCAGGTCGCATGTGTGGGAAAAAAAACTTGGCTGGGCGTTACGTATTTGTGGACCGGAAATAATTGCACAGAGAAGAATGAAGAGTTAGTGGAATGCATAAGCGCTGATATTAAGTGTTTCGGGAATGGTGCTAAAATTGGCCTATTAGGTGACATGAATGGCCACATACAGGATTTAGACGGCTATACCGACAACAACGGGAAGTCAATGCTGGACCTTTGTGAGCAACACAACCTCGTTATCGTGAATACAGGGCCTAAGTGTGAAGGGCAGATCACGTGGGAAGTGGGAAACCAGCAATCGACCATTGTTTACTGTCTGATGACAGAAAGAATTCATGATAAGTTGAGAGAAATGGTCATCGATGAGGAAGGGTTTAGCAGCATAGGGAGTGACCATAAACGCATCATTTTGAATATGGGATATGCAGTTGGGAAAGAAAGCAAGGAGCGCAAAATGGCCAGTCGAAATTTGGACGCTGAACAAATAGCAAATATAGTCACTAGAGTCGAGGAAGAACTTGGCAAATGGCCAGTAAAGAGTGGGAATATGGCGAGCTTCTAAGTGTATAATGACAGAAATACGGAAAGAGAAATAACATGTTCGTTGGAAAGGAAAAGAGCAACCGAAAACTGGTGGAACAGGGATATACAAGAAGTGATCGCCGAACGACAGAAAGCATCTCGAGGGCACAGGCAGGCGAAGAAGGCGCAGTTGCCGCAGGATGAAGTAACCAGTAAATGGGAAATATACCGGGAGAAAAAGTCTATGGTTCAAATACTGGTGCAAGCAAAATTAAAAGGTGAAAGTGAACGTTGGTTCTCAGAAATACGTGAGCAAACGAAGGCTGCACGTAGAATATTTTGGAACCACATAAGATTATTAGGCAGGAAGTCAACAATACAACAACATATCCTAGACGAAGATGAAAGCAGACTGGAAGGAGAAGCGGCAATAAATTACATCCGAAAAGTAACAGCCGAATCTTTCCAAGGCAATGACGAGGTTGTATTTGTAGAAAAAAAAAGAGCATGAAAGAGAGCCAAGTGGAAAAGCAGCTGGTGCTGACAAATTTCAACTGGAAGAAAGCGGACAAGAAAATTCCTAAGCGCACAGCCACAGGGCTAGACCAGGTTCCCGTTAGGCTGATTAATGAACTAGGACCAAAAAGTAAGGAAGCTCTGGTGAAAGCAGTGGAAAAAAACTTTAAAAGATTGACGAATGCCAGACAGTTGGCGACAAAGTAAAATGAATTCAATTTATAAAGGTAAGGGGGAGAAACAGAATTCACTCGTATAAACCGTTGACCATTACATCGGTAATATACATGCTAGCAATGCCGGCAATCAAATTAAAGCTTCAAGCATGGGAAGAGAATAATGGCATTTTGGGAGAGCTTCAGATAACTTCAGATAACTTGTTTGTTCTTACTCAGTGTATTGAAATATTAAAAGTAGAAACTAGACTGTTGTATGTGGCCTTTTTAGACATTACAGGAGCCTATGACAACATGAACCGCAACATTTTGTGGGATATTCTGGAAGGGGAAGGCTTAGGTGACAATTGTCTACAGCGTTTGAGAGAGATTTACCTAGAAAATACCGTTTGCATTGAATGGGAAGGGATGAGGAGCGAGGAGAAAGTTCATATTGCTACGGAACAATATATGCGATCACGAAAAGGCGAGCAGTGTGAAGACGACGACGACGATTAGAAGCTTGCGCGGGCTCTTGCCTCTTGGCCAAGCGCAGCGTATTTTCTTGTAAATATACTTGTACATAGCTTTTCGTCTGCGTCTTCCTACGTAAAATATCTGGTGGAGGTGGACGTTCTCTGTACCTCGTCACGGAGCTTCGCAGTGGACGGCACGTGGAGCCTTCCTTCATGGCTCCCGGCGACGACAACCCGACTCCGCCCGCTTCGACACCTGCTGCCACTTCGACGACCTACATCACTCTCCCCGCTCCCCGTGATCTTAGCGTATTCTCGGGCAAAGATGGGGAAGATGTCGATGGCTGGATCAGCCTGTATGAACACGTCAGCCGCAATAACCGGTGGGACCCTACTATCATGCTCGCCAACGTAGTCTTTTACCTCGGTGGCACACGTAGAGTTTGGTATCGCATGCACGAAGATAAGCTCACCAGTTGGGATTCCCTTAAGACACAGCTTCGAGACTTTTATTGATTTATTTATTGTCATACTCTCAAGGCCCAGGGGCATTACAGAGAGGAGTGGTGATTATTACAAATAAATTCGTGAACAATATTGTTGAAGTTTCTGGCTTCAGAAATGGCAGTGATGGAGGCAGCCCCTACGGTCACCAACTTGCCGCGCAGAAGGCGCTTTCCGGCCGTGTGCAGACGTCAACAGAGCCCTATGTTACGTACATTCAGGACGTCTTGGCTCTGTGCCGCGAAGTTGACACCCACATGACTGAGTCAGACAAGGTTGCCCATATCCTCAAAGGCATTGCCGATGACGCCTTCAACTTGCTCGTTTGCAACAACGTAGCGACGGTGGATGCTGTTATAAAAGAGTGCCGCCGCCTGGAACTCGCTAAAATACGACGTATTGACCAGCAGTTTGCCCGTCTGCCGAACACCCCCGCGACATCTTCCTGTGCCGACACTCCTCGTCCCAACAACACTGCCGATGTTACCAGGATCGTCCGGCGTGAGGTCGAGGCCGCCTATCCGGCTGCCTTCGACTCCAGTCCCACCAACACATCTGCAGTCACGGTCTCACGGATCCAGGCAGTTGTCCTCCAAGAGTTCGAAAACATGGGTCTTCACACCATCTGCTCGGCCCATCGTCCTGATACCCGCCCGGCTTCTTCGATTCCGCTCCGTCCCGCATCTTCTTACCCACCACGTTTCCGTAACCCATCTGAATAGCGCACTGCTGACGACAAGCCCATTTGTTTCCACTGCCATCGAATCGGGTACATTTCTCGGCACTGTCGCAGTCGCTGGAGTTCCCCGACCCGGTCTACTTATACTACCTACTCTCGCCCCCCAGGTGGCCCTTCTCGACCCTATGCCGCACGCTCCGATAACGCCGCCGCTGATTCTCCTGCACCGAACCGCTCCTATTCTCGTTCGCCTTCGCCCCAACGACGACAATCTCGCTCTCCCCAGCCCCGTCGCTTCTATTCACCGACTCCCTTCGGACGCCGCTCCCAGCCGGAAAACTAGACGATGCAGCGCCTCGAGGGGACGCTGCATTGCTCCCTACCCCGCCAAATCCTCTACTGACGTTGCCCACTCATCTGAACCTTCTTGACATGCAAGTCGACGGTGTTTCTGTGTCTGCACTCATAGACACTGGGGCGCATTTGTCCGTAATGAGCGCTGACCTTCGTAACCGGCTCAAGAAAATTATCACGCCCGCCACGAGGCCTGCTGTCCGTGTCGCCGATCGCGGAACAGCCCCCGTAATTGGTATGTGTACCGCCTGCGTCTCCTTCGCCGATCGCTCAGCAATCATGCTATTCACAGTCATCACCCACTGTCCCCACGACATCATCCTCGGCTTATACTTCCTCTCCGCACATTCTGCTCTCATCGATTGTTCCGCCAGTACTCTCCGCCTTGACCTGCCTGTTCTGGATCCTGCTGAACCACAACCCAGTCGCCTCAGTTCCGTCGACTTCGTTCCCTTGCCACCTTCGGCACTGACCAACGTTGACTTCGTGTCATCCCCACCAGTCCCCGACGGTCACTACATCGCGGCTCCTATGCAAGATGTCCTGCTTACACACGGGATCACAGTACCTCATACAGTTTTATCTATTACGGCGAATTGCGTCTGCCTGCCAGTGGTCAACTTTGGCTTGACGACACAAGTGCTGCCACGCGGGATGTCTCTGGCCCAGCTTTGCTCATTCCAGGATCACTCAGTAGCATCCATTGCAGTAGACGACACTTCATCCGATACTCCTATACCATCGCAGTCGGCAAATTGTACCATCGCTGACTTACAGAAAATGGTTGCGCCCGACTTGCCGTCCGAGCACGCTCGTGAACTCTACCGCGTTCTGTTTTCCTACCACGATATTTTTTACTTTAAAGATCGTCCTTTGGCCCAAACTACTGCTGTCAAACATCGCGAAAATACCGGAGATGCCCCTCCTATTCATCGCCGCCCGTATCGAGCGTCACCAGCTGAGCGTTAAGTTATTCACGCAGAAGTTCGCAAAATGCTTGCCAAGAACATTATTGAACCATCATATAGTCCTTGGGCGTCACCTGTTGTACTGGTCAAAAAGAAGGATGGCTCATGACGCTTTTGCGTGGACTATCGGCACCTTAACAGGTTTACCAAAAAGGACGTGTATCCCCTACCTCGGATTGATGACGCTCTTGACTGCCTCCACGGTGCTCGCTATCTATTGACCGTCGCTCCGGCTACTGGCAGATTGCCGTGGACGATCTCGACCGCGACAAGACTGCTTTTGTAACAACCGATGGTCTTCATCAATTCAAAGTGATGCCGTTCGGTCTATGTAACGCCCCTGCCACTTTTTAACGCGTGATGAACTCCCTTCTTCACGTTTTCAAATGGTCCACGTGCCTGTGCTACTTGGACGACGTTATCGTATTCTCCCCAACGTTCGCTACGCACCTCGAGCGCCTCTCAGCAGTCCTGGACGTTTTTCGTCGAGCCGCTCTGCAACTCAACGCATCGAAGTGTCAATTCGGCCGTCACCAGATTACCGTCCTTGGACATCTCGTTGACGCGAACGGAGTGCAACCGGACCCAGGCAAGAACCATGCTTTTGCGCACTTCCCTGTTCCGAAGTTTGTCAAGGATGTGCGCAGCTTCATCGGCCTTTGTTCGTACTTCCGCCGTTTGGTGAGAAATTTCGCCACCATAGCACGACCACTAACCGAGCTTTTGCAAAAAGACGCCCCTTTGCAGTGAGGCGATAACGAGGCCTCTCCATTCTCACATCTATTCGACATTCTCACAACGCCTCCCGTTCTGGCCCATTTCGATCCTTCTGCGCCTACCGAAGTCCGTACTGATGCCAGCGGTCACGGAATTGGCGCAGTACTGGCACAACGCCAGCATTGCCACGACCGTGTTATCGCTTACGCCAGCAGGCTCCTCTCACCCGCGGAGCGCAACTATTCCATCAGTGAGTGTCTGGATCTAGTTTGAGGGGTTGCGAAATTCCGCCCATACTTATATGGCCGACCCTTTTCCGTTGTCAGAGACCATCACGTGCTTTGCTGGTTATGCTCACTGAAAGATCCTACAGGAAGACTTGTTCGCTGGGCCTTACGCCTCCAAGAATATTCGTATACTGTCACCTATAAATCTGGCCGACTACACAAGGACGCTGACTGCCTCTCTAGCTACAAGGGAGATGAGCCTGACGACGCCGACAGTAGTACCGCCAACGGCATTTTCTCTGTGTCTGCCTTCGCTAACGTCGCCGATGAGCAGTACCAAGACATATCGCTGCGAGCACTCATCGAGCGTCTGCGCTCTACACCTACCGGCGCATCCGTTCACCGATATGTAATCCAGGGCTGCATTCTGTACCGAAGGAACTTCGTCCCTGACGGATCTGATCGTCTTCTTGTCGTGCCAAAACATATACAGACTGTGCTCTTTGATGTGCATGACGCACCCACTGCAGGACATCTTGGCGTAACCCGCACGTACGACCGCGTCCGCCGCCGCTTCTATTGGCCTGGTCTCGCTCGCTCCGTTCGATGCTATGTTGCTGCCTGTGATCCCTGCCAGCGTCGGAAAACACCTTAGCTGCTACCTGCCGGTCATCTCCAGCCGATCACTGTCCCTGTGGAACCGTTCTTTCGTGTTGGATTAGACCTGCTCGGTCCCTTTCGCACGTCATCCTCTGGGAACAAATGGGAGCCGTCGCGGCTGATTACGCCACCCGATACGCTATCACTCGGGCTCTCCCTACCAGTTGCGCCACTGACGTCGCGGACTTTCTCTTGCGTGACATTATCTTGCTTCATGGCGCCCCGCGACAGCTGCTTACTGACCGCGGTCGAAACTTCTTCTCGAAAGTTATCGCTGACATTGTGCGTTCCTGCTCAATTCAACACAAACTGACTACCTCATACCATCCTCAAACCAATGGCCTGACAGAGCGGTTAAACCGTACTCTTACCGATATGCTGTCCAAGTACGTTTCCAAAGACCCCCACGACTGGGACATAGCCCTTCCTTACGTAACATTTGCGTACAATTCTTCCCAGCACGACACCGCCGGATTTTCTCCATTTTATCTACTGTACGGTCGCGAACCAACCTTGCCCCTTGACACGGCACTTCCTCCTGCTGCCATCCCAACAAGCGAGTATGCGCGCGACGCCATCGCCCTCGCCGACCATGCACGCCAGCTTGCCCGTGCTCGACTGACGGCCTCACAAACCACTCAGCAGTGTCAGTACAACGCCCGCCATCGTGACGTACAGTTTTCGCCTGGTGCGGTCGTGCTCCTGTGGTCGCCCTCTCGTCACGTCAGACTTTCAGAGAAGCTCCTTTCGCGATACACAGGGCCCTACCGCGTGCTGCGCCAGGTGACGCCTGTGACTTACGAAATTGCTCCTGTGGGTTCAACCTCGTCCTCTCCTCTGGCATCTAGTGATGTCGTGCATGTCAGTAGGCTCAAGGCCTACTACACTGCTTCCGAGTCCGATCTTTAGTCGCTCCGGGACGGTGATTTTGCAGCCGGGGGTAGGGCTACGGAGCAATATATGCGATCACGAAAAGGCGAGCAGTGTGAAGACGATGACGACGACGATTAGAAGCCAGCGCGGGCTGTTGCCTCTTGGCCAACCGCAGCGTATTTTCTTGTAAATATACTTGTACATAGCTTTTCGTCTGCGTCTTCCTACGTAACAATATCAACAAGGGATTGAGGCAGGGGTGCCCTTTATCCTCGCTGCTGTTTATGATGTACATGGTGAGGATGGAGAGGGCGCTAGAAGGAAGTAATATCGAGCTTAATCTCTCATACAAATAGGCGGGAACAGTAGTAGAGCAACAGCTCCCAGGTTTATTTTATGCGGACGACATTGTGTTGCTAGCTAACAAGCAAAGTGATTTGCAACGTCTGGCGAATATCTGTGGACAGGAAGGCAACCATTTAGGTTTGAAATTTAGTGTTAGGAAATCAGGTGTTATGGTATTCAATGAAAACAATGAACGGAGAGTGGAGAGAGAGGGCAGGAAATACCTCGGATAACAGAATATAAATACCTTGGTATATGGATAAACAAAGGCAATATATATATATATGGAAACACAGGAAAAAACAATAACCGAGAAGGGGAAGAGAAATTCAGCCACAATGAAGCACAGAGCGCTATGGGGATACAATAGGTACGAGGTCCTCCGAGGTATGGGTAAAGGTGTAATGGTTCGAGGACTTTTCGAAATGCGGTTGTTTGCTTTGAATCAGGCGTACAATCAGGACTCTATAGGAACCAAAGGTCAGTGGGTCGCCTGCATTGGGCGCTCACGGGAAGACTACAAATGAAGCTGTGCAGGGTGATATGGGCTGGACTAGTTTTGAAGTGAGGGAAGCTCGCAGTCAAATTGAGTATGAAGAACGGCTGAGGAACATGGAAGAAAGTAAATGGACTGGGAGAGTGTTCAGGTATCTGTACAGGAAAAACATTAATTCACAGTGGAGGAAAAGAACTCGGAAGCTTTCCAGCAATTATGCCGGATAGATCTTTATTTATCTCAAAACAAAGTACATAAATGAGAGAGGACGGAAGGGAGAAAGCTGCCGAATGCAGCTTGAAGACCCCCTACGGCCCACAAAGCAGCAGTGTGGTGAAAAACAAGGCAATGCGACAGTTTGCAAAGTATACACAGAAACAGAATTCAAAATCACGATACCCGTAACCTAATCTATTACATTGTCATGAGTTTACACAATTAACGCAATTACACAATTTCTTCGCCAATTCTCATCACACAATTCTAACGCCAACGTAGGCAAAAATACAGATAAATAGAATTCATTCAAGTGCGCTACAATGCATTCTAAACAGTTACGCAGGTGAGCTATTCGGTCGAAGGCTGGAAAAGCTTTATCAATTCCACGAAGGTTTGTGTAGAAAGCAACCTAAGAGAAAAATGATTATCTTTGAGAACATTTAGGTACATAGGCAGATTGTACGATAAAGATTGTGTGCGGTATTTGGTGCGACTTAACGGTTGGGTCCAAGATATAGAGTGACGTACATCACATTTAGGTTCATGACGTACTAGCTGAAACATTGTTAGCATAAGGTTATTGTTCGTTGTTACAGCAGTTTTGTAAAGGCAAATCAGTTTGAACACATACAAGGTAGTTATTTTTAAAATATTGAACTGCCTGAAATATTCTTTGGTGTGAGCATTCCACGGTATATTAGCTATCAGTATCATCGCACGCTTTTGTGCAATAAGAAGGCGCTGTTTATTGTGCTGTGTAGTCGTACCCCAAACTGTGCGACAATTAGTAATCACTGGCGCTATATATGAATTATAAATGTGGAGTTTAACCTGTGTGGGAAGGTTTAACCTATGTTTACATAACACGCCATTTAACCTATTCATTTTGCACGAATATTTTCGATTTGTAGGTCCCAATTTAATGTCTCAGAGAATACAAAACCAGGAGATCTTATACTGGGTACAATATCAATCTTGTCATTACCTAATAATAGTTCGATATCACCACTTACTACTTTATTTTTTGTTGTATATATCACAGCCTTTGTTTAATTCGTATTAACTGTAAGACAATTTTTATTACACCAGTGACGCAAATGTTCCAAAAATTGGTTGCCATGGAGGGATAACTCAGCTAGTGTGTTTCCTGTGGCAAGCATTGTAATATCATTAGCGTAAGCTACGAAATGAACCGGAAAGGGGGTAAGAAAGATGTCATTTATATACAGTAAAAACAACAAAGGCCCTAAAATGCTTCCCTGAGGTACATCAGATAAGATTGGCTCCACATCTGACGAGGTTTTATTTAAACACACCATTTGTTTACGGTACTTTAGGTAAGACTGTATTAAAGCAAGACTGATGCTCCTAATGACATAGTGACTGAGTTTTTGAGATAATAGAAAGTGGTCAATTAGATCACATGCTTTGGATAAGTCTATACATATACCG
This sequence comes from Dermacentor andersoni, assembly GCF_023375885.2. Taxonomy (NCBI): domain Eukaryota; kingdom Metazoa; phylum Arthropoda; class Arachnida; order Ixodida; family Ixodidae; genus Dermacentor; species Dermacentor andersoni. The sequence continues at coordinate 209,826,413 of NC_092817.1, read as the reverse complement.
AAAACAAGAAACTTTTCTTCAAAGGCGCCAATTATAATTTCTTTTTGTTTAGTTAATGCCACCTCAGTCGATCTCTGGTTTCTAAATCCAAACTCGTAGTGAGAAAGAACAGAATGCTTACTTAGAAAGTTGGTCAGCCTGTAATTAATAATTTTTTCTAATGCTTTAGACAGTACTGGAAGAATCGATATTGGTCTGTAATGGGAAAAGTCAGAAACAGAACCACTTTTATGTATGGCAACAGCCTTTTCAATTTGCATTTGTTTTCGGAAGACGCCGGTACTTAAACAAAGGGTATAAATATATACTAGTGTCGGGGCTAATAAGTCTATTACAAATTTAAATGGTTGGATTTGAAAACCATCTTTATCCTTAGATTTACACGACCGGAGGTTGTAAAACACTAATATTATTCCTGATTCAGTAGTTGAAAACATAAATAAGGTGAACGCTTGGTGCCTCACAGGCATAACCGACAGGGACATCTGGTGCGACACACAGCGATTTTGTAATATTAATGAAAAACGTATTAGACTGGTTGGAAACCTTTCCTTTCCGCACACAACTTCGCCTTCTTTTTCAATGGAAGCAATACGATGGCGTGACCGAAAGTTAAGCAAGCGATTTAGTTGGTCCCATTGGCCTCGAGCACTGTTTCTCGAAGCGGGGTTGAAAAGATTGCTAATGTATTCCAATTTCGCCCTCTTCAGTTTTCAGCCTGTAGCGTGGGCAACACAGCAACAAAGAAGGTCAAGCGGAAAGTCAGAGAGGCTGAAATAATCTCATGGGTGGCGGCAATGGAAAAGAAACCTGCCATGAGTAACTACTTAAGAGGAAAAAACGAAATCAGGAAAGAAACCATTTATGATAACTCAAAGGGAAGGTCATTACTTTTCGAAGCGAGATCGGGATGCCTTAGAACACGCACCTATAAAGCGAGATATAAGAAGGAAGAAGAAGCATGTGCTTGCTGCGGTGAAGCTAGGGAAACGACGGAGCATGTTTTATTAGAATGTGAAGACGTCTACCCAGTGGTCGATTTAGGCACCACTGGCCTCCTTGAAGCCCTTGGGTTCAGCGGGAGCAGTGGTAAAGTAAACATGTCCGCAATAGGCATTAGTAAGAGGCGATTGGAGGATCGGTGGAAGAAAAGTAGGGAAACGACAAAAGACGGAGACGTACAAAAGCACAGATCGCACTAGGGGATCAGAAAATTTGGGTGTGGTAGTTCATAGTGTTTTTTTTATTTTTTAACATAGGTAGGACATTAGGCAGTATAATAGCAAGAGCTTGGTAGCGCAACCCACCGCCCCGTTCCAAAGGGGACGCTCATAACATCCATCCATCCATCTTCGCAAGTTCTTTGTTGGCCTTAAACTTATACGTGAGACGTGTTGTTTCGTGGGCTCGGGATCGTTGATGTGGCCGCGCATTGCTCACCGTCATTATTTGTACCCCAAATTAAAGATGTCTTGTTGTTGCAGTAAAAATGCTTAAAACATCGTTCTGCCTTCCACTGCTACCATGATTGTTCCTGATGAGCAGCTGTGTGCTTACCACACAGTATAAGCGGGCGAAAGGACGCGAAGCTAAATCACTGACAGCCGCCGACAGTTTTCCTAGTTTTGCGCCGGTCTGATCTCTCGCACCGTCGTAGTCCTCCGCCGGTAACGCCGTTGCCGACGTTCCTCATTGCACCCGCGAGGTGACCCGCCTTGTAATGCGCTGTTCCAGCTGCGCTGCACCAGTTTTTTTGCATGCTGACTCGCGCCGCCATCTCGCCTCCGCGTATTGTTAAAACACCACGCGAGGAGCTCTGGCGTAGCGCTGAACTTTGCTGTCGCTCTCAGTGCTTCATATTCGGCGAAACCACCACATTTTTAAAGCGCAGCACTAAGCCCGTTTAGGCATTGAGCGTCCGCCTCAGTGTAACCGGCAGAACGAACGAGCACCGAAGGATGAAAAACGAAAGCGAATGCGCAGCGCAGTGGGGGATGAAAGACGGCACTAGCGAAGAGAACGTGAAGAGGAAAGTGGAGGAGGAGGGTATGGCGAAAGGATGTGGAAAAAGCAGAGTGCCGCACGAGACGTGCTTCATGGCGGCGACCACCTGCGCAATGGCGCCATATAGTAGGATACAACTTAACAAAACAGCAGTTGGCAACCAAGGCACACGGACGGCTCAGCGTTGTGTTCCTCCGCCTGTCAATCACAGAAGCAAACAACCTCGTCGTCATGCGAGCTTTTAAAGATGGCGTCGTACTTCATACCTCCGGAGCATCTGTTGTTCTTGAAGAGTCCTTTAATCGGCGGAATCGATGAGGTGTGCAACAGAAATAGACAACGTGTATGAAGTCTGAGCCTTTAACTCTTTAGAAGTCCGCGGTACAGTTCATTTCACTGCTGATCCCTTTTTACTCATGAAACTGCAAGCTAAAGGAAGTGAAACTTGGCAATAAACAGTTGCAGCAAAGTAAGCGTTTTATTTCAGTTCACAAAAGAATTATACCCCTGTTACACGGGCACTTGCAAAGACCGTTAATGCAAACGGCAGATGAAGGCCGTAACGGCTGTGGGAACGGAATGGTGGTGGCTGCACTCACACGGCACTTTCCATATTCAGTCGGTTCACTTCCGTTTCGACGATTTATCACGTGACTCGAACTTTTTATCTCGCCAACTCGAAAAAATTTTGTTTCTGGATTCAATCCGATCCATGGCGTTGAAAAATGGCTGCGTTTGTTATGGTTTGGACGTGGTGAAGAGTCCTATTTCACGTTCCATCACTTGTACTAACCGCAGCACCACTGTGCATTCCTTTTTTTCTTTCGTACCGCGAGTGACCGTCTGCGCGATTCAGCAGGTGCAGTGTTGTACGTGGTGCGACTTTGCGACGCGCACCCGAGAACAGCCGTGGAATGGCACCTAGCCGGCCGCTTTATACATGCGACCGTGATAATCCACCCGATTTGCTTCTCATGGTTGCGCACTACGAGGCCTTGTGTGCAAAAAGGGGTGAACTGCAAGCTGTGCGCATTAAGAAAGCGTTAATCAAGAAAAAGCGGAAGGCGGCCGAGAGGCGATGTCGCAGCCGCGCTGCAATCACTGTGGTGATGTCTGCCAGGCAAACAAGTGCGGGTACGCTTTCCAGACCACCGTCTTAGTAGGACACCACCGTGCCGACGCTGTAGAGTCAAGATTTCAAGGCCAACTTTCGCGTGGCCCGTTCCACATTTGCCTACATCGTGAGTTCGTGTCCTTCACAAGCACGGGAGGATACCAACATGCGAGCTTGCATACCCCTACACCAGCGCGTCGTACTCTCGCTGTACAGACTGGCTGAACAGAGCTGGTTGACCAGCGCCGTCACTCTTGCGTAGACGGTCGCACGGCGTTTCTGAGCTCGCATTTCGGCAAGGTGTTCCTGCCACAAGCTGATAAGTAAATGAGCCTGTGACGCTGTCCAGGCAAAGCGTATTTGCGCCGGCTCGCTCGCCTGCAGCGGGGCCATGTTGCTGCTGGGGGTTGCCATCTTGCCTATTTCACAACAAAACGGACTGAAACGGCGGCGGAACGGAGACCGGCGAGCTCCTTTGGTGTCAATCGCCGTTGGATTTCCAACGGCGCTCACGCTGCCGTGTAACTCCGCTTTACGGCCGCTAAGGCCAACTGCCGTTTTCCTTAACGGCCGTTAAAGTGCCCGTGTAACAGGGGTATTAGTCTTTCACCGTTCCGCTACAATAAACGTGTGAGAACGTACAAAATTACGCGCTCAGAATTTTATTTTAGTAGTTACCGCTTTATTTAGGTGACAGGGAAAGTTTGAAGTACGCACTACTTGCAGCCTCGCCGAGGAACAGTGGCTGGCGGTTATGAAGGAGTAGGCGGGGCTTCACTGCAAACTTGACTTCTATACGGCTATGGTAGCGTGCACGTCAAGCGGTCGCCGATGACGTCGTTACTAAGGTACGAGTTGAGCGCGTACAACGATACAATACATAGAAATAAAGCGCATGGCGTAGGCTTCGCACCCACTGCGCATGCGCTACTCTGCCTTCGATGCGATTCGCTCGAGCCACGCGTTCCCGTGTTCGCGCTTTCTTTCTGCATAATAGGCGATGAAACCGGTGGAAGTGCTTCGTCTGCCGCTGCTGCTAGCTGCCCGGGAAGAAGCTCAGCGCCGACAACATCAAAATCCAGAGGCGCGCACCGTCGAAGCAGACGCTAAGCGGCGTCGCCGATCACAAGGCTTCTTTCATGACCATCGCATGACTGGGACAGGATCTTGTTCTGAAGAAAGTGTATGTGAGTAAAATAAAGAGTGGTATGTAACTGTCCATGGGTACACGTCTCTCTCATATTCATTGCCTCATCCGTCCGTCCGTCACTCCGTCATCAGTGGATTATTCGCCGACAAGTTGAAAAAAGTCAAGACTGCATGGGACAGCCCTTTAATTCGTACAGCTGGAGCATACCTCAGAACGCCGACTGCAATTTGTACGGCAAGAATTACAGTTCATGATCGAACCTACCCTGCGACGTTCGATGTCCTCTAACAGTGCTCCCGTGACGTATTTCTCGGCATGGACTTCCTGAACCAACACGGTGCAATTATTGATGAGGTAGAAAACGCTGTCCACAGACCAAGTGATACCGACGGAGAGCCGTTCCAGTCAGCCTGCCTTGAGTGTACTTGAGGACCAAGTCAGCATCCCACCTCGCTCTAGCATTGTCATTTCCGTCGGCAGCGAAACACCCGCAGACGTAGAAGAAGTCAGTGCGGGCGACAAACGTGTAATGCTCCACCATCAAATTTGCTTCGCAAGAGGGATCGCTCAACTGCACGGAGGGAAAGCGAAAGCAATGCTGGCAAAGTTTAGCCAGAAGTTCAAGCACATCAACAAGGGCAAGGAATCTGTAAAAACCAGCAGTGCGTTTGTCCTATCGGATCCTGTCGTATCTACCTCGATGATCATAGTTCCCGAATCGGACTTCGACATAAATCAAGATCTCCCCCAGTGTAAGCAGCAACAGCTCAGAAGTCTTCTCCGACGATGCAGACTGCTTTTCGACGTCATCGAGGATTCGACAAACAGTTATTGCAAAACATCGCATAATAACGGAAGTGTGCCCTCGACCACTGCGCCACAGCCCTTAGCAAGTTCCGACGCAAAAACGCGCGAATCTGTTAGGCAATAAGTCGAGGAAATGCTGCGCGATGACATCATCCAGCGTCGGAAGGCCCGTGGGCATCTCCTGTAGTCTTGGAGACGCAAAAGAACGGAACCCTACGTTTCTGCGTCGATTATCGTTGACTCATCAAGGTCACGAATAAGGACGTATACCCCTTTCCACGGATAGACGATGCATTGGATAGGCGCTGCAACGCTAAATACTGCTCGTCGATGGACCTCGAGTCTCTCTACTGGCAAGTAAACGTCGGAGAGGGATCGTGAAAAGACATTCTTCATCACGCCTGATGGCCTCCACGAGTTCTAGGTCATGCCATTCGGAAGGTCCTCGGCGTCTGACACGTTCCAGCACGTGATGGACACAGTGTTATCAGGGTTTAGATGGCAGACCTGTCTTGTTTACTGGGATGACGTCGTCGTCGTCGCCAGAAATTTCGACGATTACCTTAGGTTGCTTGCGGCAGCCTTCAAGTCAAGTTACCAGGGCTCACTCTGAAGCCGGAAAAGTGCCGCTTCGCTTACAATAAGCTTCCGTTCCTCGGCCACGCCATCAGCAAATCTGGCGTGTGTCCCTACCCGGAGAAGACAGCTGCCATGGCTAAGTTCCAGCACCTCATCGACAAGAAGGCAGTACGTAGATTCTTCGCATATGTGCGTTCTACAGGCGCTTTGTGGAGAACTTTTCACGCATCCCTGAGACGCTGCCAAATCTAAATGTGAGTCGAGTTCGAATGCGAAACAACGCAGGCTGACGCATTTCAAGAACTCAAACGACGCATGCTGGTGCCACCGGTACTTGCGCATTTCGACGAGGACGCCTATACAGAAATCTGCACTGATGGCAGTAGCCTAGGCCTCGGTGCCGTCCTAGTCCAGAGGAAAGACCGACTTGAACAGGTTAAAGCTTACACTAGCCGGTACTGTCAAAAGCAGAAGGCACTTATGCTACGACCGAAAAGGAGTGCCTCGCCATTGTTTTGGCTACAGCAAAATTTCGCCTTTACCTATATGGCAGTCCGTTCAAAGTCATCAGCGATCAGTCCACGTTGTGTTGGCTAGCGAATTTAAAGGACCATTCATGAATGCCTGGCGCGGTGAAGCATGAGACTGCAAGAATATGACATCACTGTAACCAAGAAGTCTGGACAAAAACACCCTGATGCCGAGTGCCTATCACGCGCCCCCATTGAACCGCCGCCGCAAGACGGCGAGAATGATGACACCTTCCTTAGAAAAATAACCGTAGAAGCCTTCGCTGAACAGCAACGAGCAGACCCGGAGCTAAAAAGCCTGGAAACTTGGAAGGGAACATCGACATTGTCCCTTTTAAGCGAGACTGTCTTCGTTGTGGCTTAAAAACAACCTGCTTGCAAAGAAAGAATTATTCGTGTACACGCTAACCACCTCAATGTTGTTCCCTCAGCTTCCAGAAATACTGTACGCCTTAGATGACGATCCGACCACTGGGTCCCTCAGATTCTTTCGGACGCTATCGGGGATGCAGGAATGGTATCACTGGCCGCGCCGAACCGCCGACATCGCCTGTTACGTAAAGACATGCCGAAACTGTCAGCGACGCAAGACACCACTGACAACGTAGAGGGATCACTACAGCCGATCTAGCCTCCTTTCCGACCGTGTCAACAGATCGGAATGGATTTGTTGGGACTGTTTCCGACGTCAACATCCCGAAATAAGTGGATCGTTGTGGCGACGGACTACGTTACCCGCTGCGCCGAAACGAAAGCTCTGCCGAAAGGTCACGCAGCCTAATTACTAAGTGGCGAAATTCTTTGTGGAGAACATCCTGCTGCGACATGGTGCCCCAGAAGTCCTGGTCACCGACAGAGGAACGGTCTTTACAGCAGAGCTCACCCAATATATTGTCAAATACAGCCGGACAAGCCGCAGGAGGACAACTGCCTACCACTTGCAGACGAAAGGTCTTACGGTGCGCCTGAACAAGACCCTCGCCGACATGCTAGCAATCTACGTCCACTTCAAGCACAAGACGCGGAATGCGGTCCTGTCATATGCAACCTTCGCTTATAACCTGACAGCGCAAGAAACGACTTAGATGACGCCGTTGAAGCTGGTTTACAGAAGGAACCCGACGACGACTTTCGACGCCATGCTACCGCACGTCACCTACGAAGAGAATTTCGACGTCGCCGCCTATCTCCAGCACACCGAAACCGCCCGATAGCTCGCCCGTCTGCGCATCAAGAATCAGCAGAGGACCGACAGCCGGCACTACAGTCTTCAACGACGCTACGTGGAATACGAGCCTGGCGACCGCGTTTGGGTTTGGACGCCGATACGGCGACGAGGACTTAGTGAGCTTTTACGCCGCTTTTTAAAACCTTAAACGATCATGTGACACATTGGCACACTCGACTATCACGTCATGCTAGACGGCATTTCGGTATCACAGCAGCGACGTGAAATAGCCCATGTTGTGCGACATGGACTATGTCGCACAACATGGACTATGTCGCACAAGAAGAAAGTCAAAAGTTCCCATAGGCAAAGTCCTAAAGTTCTCTACCAGCGCTAGACAACTTTAGGACTTTGCCTATGGGAACATTCGACTTTCTTCTTTTTTGAACTGTTGTTTTGTTACTTTTCTTTAATAAGTGTCCTTTTGTTTTTCGCGCTCCCGTTACGTTTATAGCACCGGGACGATGCTTTCTGAGAGGGCGGCATTGACACGTGTAGTTGTTTATCTTTTTCGGGTGAGTGCTCTTTCACCGTCTAACAAATGTTATCGCTCAGCGCGGGACGCGCACGCTTGTGTGGGAAGTTTCTCGAATGTTATCGATGGTACTGTTGTCGCCGAAGCTTGCGTACTCTGATTGCGTGTGCGCCGCGAATTGTTTAAAACTTTCTGGAAGACACGCGGGCACCACCGATTACTCTGGAACCTTCGATAACTCGTGTATAAGAGTCGACGCGCTTGACCGGCAGATCAGACTTTTGGCGATCGGCGACCATGTTCGCCGCTATCGTCATTCTTTGAGTGTAGCCTGTTTTTGAGGGCACAGGTTCGCCCAATAAAACGCTAGTGTTGTCCCTCTCAGTTTTGATGCTTTCATCACCGTCATTACTACGTGACAAATATCGCGAATTCAAAACACCTAAAGAGCTGCACTCACATTTTGCATCATGATGTATTGTAATCGTCCGAGAATTTTTTACAAGTGTGTTGAAGGCTTTGTGTCCCCAGCAGCATACAGTTTTAAATAAAATTCTTAGCCCTCAATTTCTAAACCAGCCATTGCTTCTGTCGGCTGTTTTGATATTAGCTGTATTGTGGTGAGCTGTTAGCACTGGTAGGCCTGTTGGAAAAGTGTATTGCGACGTTCTATAGCCAGTACAGTTTTATTGCAGCCTGTTTGCATATCTCACCAAAGCAAACACATTTTGAAGGCAAGTACAGTGAGGTTCTGCTTCGGGCACGGGCGCTTGGAGCAAGGGGCCCCGTAAAATCCAGCCTGAGCAGTGCTTTAGTTTAAATTCAATTATGGGGTTTAACGTGCCAAAACCACTTTCTGATTATGAGGCACGGCGTAGAGGAGGACTCCGGAAATTTCGACCACTTGGGGTTGTTTAACGTGCACCTAAATCTAAGTACACGGGTGTTTTCGCATTTCGCCCCCTTCGAAATGAGGCCGCCGCGGCCGGGATTCCATCCCGCGACCTCGTACTCAGCAGCCGAACACCATAGCCACTGAGCAACAACGGCGGGTGAGTGCTTTAGTTTAGCGCAGCAGTTACTGTATCGCGATCTTACCGACTTTGAAGGTGCACCGCCATAGAGCAGTGATGGAGGCTGTATCCAATTTTCCATGACATAAGTCACTGTGTTTTGCTGAAGACGAGCTTCTACTGACCGAACACTCGGTGGTTTTTGGTGTACAAGAAAGAAAGGGTGCAATGGAAGTCGTCGGCTCTTGTTTTCAAATGTGTACCGCGGAAGCGAAGCCGTGCATACAATCTCGCTTCGTTTGCGTCACTTTCGCTGAAGTCTTCGTCGGTGACGCTGAATGTTTCTGCACAGCGCAAAAGTTCTGGGAAGTGCAAGTACTGTTTGCGGCACGCTGGTAAGAAACACCTTAATTGAGCAGTTTGCGTGATACAGTAGGCAGTCAATTCACGTAACTCAGTGCGGTGGTTCCCTTGCTTTTCCATGCAGAAATCTAAACGAGTACTGCACTAGATGCGATCGCAATTTAGCGAAAGCAAGTCTATTAAAGTATTGACTTTAACATCTTGTAACTAAGTGTAGGCGTAGATGTGCGCTAGCGGAAGCGCCCAGCGGCAAAGCGGCCACTGCGCGATGTTATCGATTATTTTCGCCATAGGGCACGAGCGGGCAAAAACATGAATATTTGCGTTACATTAAGGCTACTTGGCAGCACGTGTAAGATAAAGTTTGGCGTGGCTGACACTTTGATATAATATAATGTAATCACTACTGCAAATTAGGACATAGTATCTCGATACTTGTCTTCAGTGCGAGCTCAGAATAAATAATTATTTACTTAGCCTTGACATCATTTAAGCTCATAGTGTACTTTCTTAGCAACGGGCTTGCCGAGCTACATGACCTGAGCGGCACCGAAATGGAACGTGCCTGGGCATCGAAAAAAAGCCCGTGCAAGAGGCACAGGCACACTCTGGTAAATTAACGGAAAATAGTATCGGAGAAAAAGAGCAATACGGATAACGACGGGCGCTACTAGCAACTGTTTATTGTCACGCTGCCCAAGGGAAGGAACCGCGACGCAAAGCCCTGGCGTATCAAAGAGCGGCTTGCATGAATTCGTACTCAGACGAATGCAAGCTTATGCAAGCTTCGCTAATACATACAGGGCACTCTTTTTGATAAATAATGCCTCCAAAGCCAACTGAGACGCACAACTTCTGCTACTGCCTAGAATCTTTGTCTCCGGAAGTCGTGGCTCGCAGGCACACGCAGTAACATGCTCGACCAAATGTGCGCGCTTATACCCTCTCCCTTTTTTACCTTTTGAGCATGGTCCCTAAGACGGTCATTATTACGGCTTTCGGTCTGGCCGATGTAGATTTTCGCAAGTGACATTGAGATGGAGGAAATGACTTCAGTGGAGCGTTTTACAAAGGAACACTTATGCCTTCTTTAGCACCCGCGTTTACCTTGGGCGCAGATCCGGGGACAGATTTTTTCCCGCCTATTAGGGGCTTAGAAATCCAGAGGGCCGTCATGTCTGCCGGCAACATTCCCGATGTTGTTCAAAATCTTGTGTATATATGGCATGACCGCCGGCCTCCCCGTCAGGCGCTGGGGCTGTGCTATATCCCTCATAGCTCCAGGTTTCACTATTTGCGAGAGACTCGACCACGCCAAGAACCACTGTCGTAGGGAAGCCTGCTGCCAAAAGCTAGCCTACTTGCAAATCAAAGCTATCATGCATCAGGTGTGGGCATGGCTTGAGGAGCGCCGAATACATTGCGACGTAACCGCCCTTTTCATAATCTTACAGTGGACGGAATCAAGGAGACCTTTCGTGGCCCGTGGAAAGTACGAGCACGCATGCTTCAAATTAGGTTCCAGAAATCGTAAGCCGTTGGCGCCAGGAAGCTCGTGCGTGAAAGCCAGCCTTTGTCCGAGCTGACTAATATCATTTAAAATAGAACTAAATACTCATCTACGTATCTAAAAACCTTTAATCCGGCCCCCATTCAAAGAAAACTGCAATTCTTTCTGCATGATAAAGGAGCTATGCATGAGTCAACACACACCGTGGCGCTCGAAAATAAGCTGCTGCTTCAAAATGATAAATGTGACGCTAAGAAAAAATTCTGTCAAGTTTAAAAAGTTTTCCAGCGCCTGGCTCGTAAAATTCCGTAAACCACACCACCCGTTTTCTTCCACGCCAACTTTCTGGGAAGCTAAGTGCTTCTCCTGTGGCACAGAATAGAAATGGTCTCCTATGCCTACAGAAACCGTACTACTTGCATTTCGAGTAGATTAATAAACTCAGTTACTTGACACCAGTTATTGGTGCGAAATGGGTCTGCTAGATTGAGCTTCTTTTATTTCTTCAAAAGAAACTCTCTCACATCCTGTTGCCATGCCCACCCCTCTTCTAACTCACAATTGTGCGAAGAATCCCGGCTTGTGCGTTTTGGTGGTGAAAAATACATTAAAGTTACCTTCCCTACTACTTACTATAAACAAACCTGAAAATCAGCAAACTTCGGCTTGACTCTAAACGCAGCCTTCTTTATAGAGACAAATTTGTTTTTCATGGCGGCTTGGGCTTGAGCCGTCTATACTCCTGTCTGCCTGTCGCTGTGTCCGTTGTGGGCGGCACTTCAGCAGGCACCCAGCACCTTCCAGTAGATAGCGTACCCTGTTATCCTGACCTGATCTCGACGAGAAATCCCGGTTATTCCACATTAGTTCACGGGCAGGAACACTTGGCGGTAAAGCAAACATGGGTTTCTTCTGTAACAGGCGTGAGACATCATCTGGCAGAGGGGCGCTTCCCAAAACCGAGATCGACTTGGGAACTCTACTTTTCTTCTCAGGGTGCCTAAGCAAAGCGCTCAGAACCACTGCCACCTGCTCTCAATTAACTGAGTCGCTGGACATCTGTAGTTCCGCGGTTCCAATTTGACGCAATGGTCTTTAAACCAAGTTTGAACTACACAAGTTTTTCCTCTTCCCTTCCAGAACGGACCGATCGATCACTGAGTGAGCTCAAACGAGCCACCTCTGTATATTTATACGAACCGCCCATTACATACCTTTGCGTATCCGATCGTCTTCATGATGGGCGCGGTTAGCGAGGTTGGCAGACGATGTCGGCAAAAACGCAAGAACATGTTGAGGAGAGTTTCAAGGAAGTACCTTGTGCATTCATGCAACGCTTTAGAATAATTCAACATTTGTTGTCGCTGAAATACGCGCCGAATTTCACGCCCACTAATCGCAGAGTGATTCAAATTATTAGTACCACGACTGATTACGTTAAAAATCACGAATTGTCTGAGTGCGAAGGCATGTATCTATAGCAACAGCTGTGTCTGTTCGTGGTCCACGTCGAAAGACACGATTATTGTATACTTATAACCAGAGCGATGTTCTGTGACAGAAAATTATGTAGAGCCTTCGCTGCACATTAATTTTGTTAAAGCAATTCGCCCTCAAAGAAAAAAAAAACATGAAATCATGAACCTTCTCTTAACTGGAAAATATTGACATCTAGTTGAATATGCTTTGATCCTACAACCATCGTCACCACTGTGAGCTTGCCAGTCCGCTGTTTCTGGAGCCATGTATATTGCTACTCTTCGCCTCGATGTCATTTGGGAAACGATAAAACGATATCACGTGACTCTTGCACCTTGTTGATCTGCAGAACGGCGCTCAACAATGCTCTCGAGATTTCTTTTTGCAATGTTCTTTTGTCGGGATCCAAAGGGGGCTTGACAAGCACCAGATCTACGCTCCAGACGTTGTGGTTCCTGGATTCGCTCGCACGGATTTCGGAAAGAGTTCCAGAGTGTTTCGCGATACTGCCGCAATGCATCATTCATTCTGTGAAAACCGCGAACGCACTACGGCACTAACGGCGGTTGTACAGAGGCAGCCTTACCTTCAGAACGGTCAAATGATGCCTCAAGTTTTTCAGGAGTTTCGCTATGTTTCCCCGCAAGTAGTTGACACCGTGATGCCTGACTTTCGCCTCCCATTGTCTGGCGAAAGCAAACACGCCGGACTCGAAGCGCAAGTCGACGTCAGTGTCGTTGGCTCGCCTGAAAAGTAACACGCTGCTGTACAGCTGCCGCAGGATAAAATGATCTGAGAGCCCTCTGAGGGCATTGTTTAAGAGCGGCCTAAGGCAGCACCAGTAGTGAAAGAAGGTGTATTGTTGAAACCAATAGTGGCAAGTCTGACCAGAGCAGGCCTGAAATACATGGTACGCAGTTTGCAGCACTCACAGAGCGCGTGTCGACACGGGAAACCTTAAAAATGCGAAAGCTTCTGGCTTCGCATTTGTCGCTTCGAAATGAACAGGCCATAAGATTATGAAGAAAAAGCAGTTTTCACATTTTATGCTCCATAGGTAATTATTACAGCAAAAAGTCCGAGAGGCGTTTTGATGCTTTAATTGCAGCGCGTTTATACAGGATGTAGCTCTGGCGGATCTTCACGGTCACACGGCTACATAGACTTCACGCCCGAGAAAATTATCTTGAAAAGCTTGTCGCCTTGGCCGTCTTAGGCTAAGCTGTGAGATGACGGAGGACGCCGAGTTCCTTATTTCTCCACGCACTTAGTGCGTCCAACTAATCTGCCGGCGTGGCACTTCCTTTTCTTGTTTTTTATTTTTTGTGAACGGTGTCTCTGATTGCAGTTGCGCTAAATGTGTGCGCCACCGTACGGAAAAAGCAGCAGGAAAAAATTATGCAGACGTAACAAACATTTTCAATTATCGCTATAAAGTAAAACTTAAGAACATTAGATTGTGGAGATTTACGCGCCAGTACTGTGATTTTATTACGAGACACCCCGTAGAGGGGCACTCCAGAATAATTTGAACCACCAGAGGTTCTTTAACGTGCACCTATATCTAAGTACACGGGTGTTTTCGCATTTCGCCCCCTCTGGAAACTCTGGAAATGTGGCTGCCGTGGCAGGGTTTCAATCCCGCGACCTCGTCCTTAGCCCCCCCCAGCACCATAGCCAATAAGCAACCACGGCGGCTAAGCAAGGCTTTTCTGAAGTGGTTAAATAATTAAATGTTATAAAAGTTCATTTTGTGCAACGCGTTTTGCAGCCATTACATGCCTGCCCAGCAAATGAGCGAGACGCATAAAACCCTGCCAGGCGACCCAAGTGGCCCGTAGGAGCGCGGATACACTGTCTCCTGAGTCGGTCCACTTTTGACCACGCCATCATATTGCACAATCTTCAGGAGCAGTCCACCTTACTCTGAAAGAAGTCGACCAATCAGATGCTCCAAACCACGGGACAGAATGGATTGAAAGCTTAAATTTAATTACAGAATCATGCGCTTGAAAGGCCATATTCGTCGTGCTGAGCACATTTGGGTGTAGTTTGTTGTTTCACTGCTTAATGCCGCAGAGAACAACGCCGGCCACGTATATTCCACATATGATTACTGTCATGTGTATTACCTATTCGGCAGAACAGCAGCAGCCACGGTAAGCAGAGTACAGAACAGTTGGCTTTCAAAGAACTTCTTGACACTTTGCGGAAGGAAAGGTGCCGTACCTAGAATGTGTGACCGATGGCGGAATCGGTAACATCTGCCGTGGCGCGCGGCAGCTTGGTGCCTACACCATTAGGCTTCTATCGCACGCTTACTTCTCGCTGGCTAGCCAGCTCTTCTAAACACTGAGCGCGTGCGCCTCGTTCCATATTTATTGTCATGCTGCCTTTTGAAAGCTGGCAATTAATTGCGCAGTGTTACATTGCACTATCTCCGGGAGCAGCCCACCTTTCCCTGCACTTTTCTGACAGCACCTCACGCCACTTACGAACTGTGCAGCCTTGCACCGCGTTCATGATCACCCAAGTTAATCATGTTTTACCATTTCTTCGCCGGAATACAAATGCCATATACCCGCCGTGTTTGTTCAGTGGCTATGATGTTGGGCTGCTGACCACAAGGTCCCGGGATCGAATCCCGGCCCCGCAGACCGTATTTCGATGGGAGTGAAATGCGAAAACACCCATGTACTTCGATTTAGGTGCTTGTTAATAAACCCCGGGTGGTCGCACTTTCCGGAGCTTTCCACTACGGCGTGCCTCATAATCAGAAAGTGGTCTTGGCACGAAAACCACATTTTTAATTTAACAAATGCCGTAGTCCCTTCAACATACACCACATGACAGCCGTAGGTACTCATCATCATCAGCCTATTCAGGTCCACTGCAGGACGAAGGCCTCTCCCTGCGATCTTCCCTGCGATCTCCAATTACCCCTGTCCTGCGCCAACCGATTCCAAGCAGCACCCGCAAATTTCCTAATTTTGTCACTTTCCACAACTGGAGGCAGTGCGAACAAAATAAGATCAATGCGCTCATACGCAAAGCGTACAATGCTGCACTCGGACTTCTCGACTGCACAAGCACCGACAAGTTCCTGGACCTGGGAGTGCATAACACCCTGGAGGAAATCGCCGAGGCACAGAGGACCACTCAGCTCGCACGGCTATTGGAAACAAAAACGGGCAGACAAGTGCTGCGTGACCTAGGCCGGGGACCAAAGGAAAGGGGACGCGAAAATACAGAAGTGCCTGTACCGGACGCAATTAGTAGACGGCTACGGGTATGTCCGGTGCCAAGAAACATGAACTCTGAGTTCCACAAAGAGCGGTGGGCCGCGAGGGCCGAGGCGCTCATCGATCTCCCTGCCAGAGGCAGGTGTGCCGTGTTTGTGGACGCGGCAGAGTATCCACATGACAGAAAGGCATTCGCCGCTGCAGTCGTCGGGGCATCGACCGGTGCAACGAGAACAGCGGCGAGTGTGCGGACTCGAGGGGCGCATCAAGCCGAGGAGGTGGCCATTGCTGTGGCCATCGCCGACCCCGAGTGCACGACTGTGCTCTGTGATTCTAGGACGGCAGTGAAAAATTACGCCAGAGCAAGGGTGTGTGGTGAAGTCGCGCGTGTGTTGCGTGTGGTCGATCTCGCGAGTGAAAGTCGTTGTGTGGTGATAAAGTGGTTTCCGGTCCACATGGGCAGTGATGTGTCGGACCGCGGCAACGCTAACCACAACGAGACGGCAAACACGGCGGCGCGAGAACTAACTTACCGTGCCGCTGCTACTACAGCCGACCCGTCGTGGTGGTGGGAAACCAAGGACAAAATGACTTCCTACAACAAAATTGTGAAATGGTACCGACTAGAGCGAAGGACTATGCCGCCACCTCACCCGGGCTTGACCCGCAAGGAGGCGGTTTTATATCGAAAACTTCAAGCAGGGTCGTTATTCACCCCGGTGCTGATGAGGCACGTGTGTCCAAGTGTTTATGAAAGTGATATGTGTTGTGTGTGCCGAAAGGAAAGAACCACTGTAGCTCACATCCTCTGGGACTGTGCTAAGAATCCGCACGAAGTTGCAATGATAACAACGATCCCGCCACGGCTCGAGGCCGCAACGAGGTGCTATGACCAAGATGTCCAAACAAACCCATGCCGTCCAGCAAATCTCGGCGGCCCTCGAAAGGCAACGACCGAGCGAAACCGGAGCGAGGCTGCCACCCCAAAAAAGGGGCAGGCGCGGTCGACCAAAGGGAATAGTGCGGCCGCGGCCGAAGTAGAGGCGTCACACGCCGCGAAGACGTCATGACCGGGTCACGGTAACGCCTCCCTAACAGGAGAAGGCTAACCGTTCTGCAGGCATTCACAACAAAGTTTACTCACTCACTCACTCACTCACTCACTCACTCACTCACTCACTCACTCACTCACTCACTCACTCACTCACTCACTCACTCACTCACTCACTCACTCACTCACTCACTCACTCACTCACTCACTCACTCACTCACTCACTCACTCACTCACTCACTCCATCTAGTCTGCCGTCCTCTACTGCGCTTCCCTCCTCTTGGTACCCATTCTGTTAACCTAATGGTCCAACGGTTACCTTGTCTGCGCATTACATATCCTGCCCAGAGCCATTTTTTTTATCTTAATGCCTATTAGAATATCGTCTATGCCCGTTTGTTCTCTCATCCAAACTGTTCTGTTTCTGTCTCTTAAAGTGATACCTAACATTCTTCGTTCCATCGCTCTTTGCGCGGTCCTTAACTTGTTCTCAAGCTTCTTTGTCGGCCGCCAAGTCTCTGCGCCGTATGTCAGCACCGGTAAAATGCACTGATTATGTACTTTTCTTTTCAATGATAACGGTAAGCTCCCATTCAGGAACTCACGATGTCTGCCGTACGCGATCCAACCCATTTTATTTCTGTGAATTTCCTACTCATGGTCCGGGTTCCCTGTGATTAGTTGACCTAGGTAAACGTACCCCTCCACAGACTCTAGTCTGACTTGCGATCTTGAACTCTTGTTCCCTTGCCAGATTATTTATCAATATCTTTGTCTTCTGCATATTAATCTTCAGTTCCACTCTTACACTCTCCCTGTTAAGGTCCTGAATCATTTGTTGTAACTCGTCTGCATTGGTGCTGAATAGAACAATGTCATCGGCAAACCGAAGGTTCTTGAGGTATTCGCCGTCGATCTTTACTCCTAAGCCTTCCCTGTTTAATAGCTTGAATACTTCTTCTAAGCACGCAGTGAATAGCATTGGAGAGGTTGTGTCTCCTTGTCTGACCCCTTTCTTTATAGCTATCTTTCTACTTTTCTTGTGTAGAATTAAGGTGGCTGTGGAATCTCCGTAGATATTTTATAGGGTATTTACGTAAGCGGTCTGTACTCCTTGATTACGCAATGGCTCTATGACTGCTGGTATCTCTATTGAATTAAATGCTTTTTCGTAATCTATGAAAGCCATATAGAGGGGTTTATTGTACTCTGCGGATTTCTCGATAACCTGGTTGATGACATGGATGTAATCCATTCTAGAGTAACCTTTCCTGAAGCCAGCCTGCTCCCTTGTTTGACTAAATTCCATTGTTGTCCTTATTCTATTGGAGAATATTTTGGTAAATATTTTATATAATACTGGGAGTAAGCTATTGGGTCTATAATTTTTTATTTCTTGAACGTCACCCTCTTTGTACATTGGTATAATGTTTGCATTCTTCCAGTTTTCTGGGACCCTTGCTGTCGATAGACACTTCGTATAGAGAGCCGCCAGTTTTCCTAGCATCATGTCTTTTCCATCCTTGATTAAATCGACTGTTATTCCATCCTCTCCTGCCGCTTTTCCCTGTTTGCTTCATGCCTTGCAAAGCCTTTCTGACCTCATCTCTAGTTATAGGAGGAGTTTCTGTATACTGTTCATTATTGTTTTGAGTAGAGCGCTCCTGAGTCATCTGGGTACTCTAAATGTCAGTATAGAATTCTTCCGCTGCATTTACTATATCTCCGAAATTGCTGATGATATTACCCTGCTTATCTTTTAGTGCACACATCTTGGTTTGTCCTATGGCAAATTTCGTTCTCACTGATTTCAGGCTGCGTCCATCTTTTTGCGGCTTCTTCAGTCTTTCTGACGTTATATTTTGGAATATCACATGTTTTCGCCTTGTTGATCAGTTTAGGCAGTTCCGCGAATTCTATCTTCATCTTTTAAGTTGGACACATTCATTCTATCGCGTCTAATACGAGTAGCAGCTCTGCATACACCTATCAGTTCCTTCAACAATAAAAATCTCAAGTGTCATTTTTCTTGTAAACAGGGTGGTACCAGTAGTCGGGACGGTGTTCAGCAATTTCTTTATGTAGGCGCTGCCGCGCTGCCATACGGGCACTGTATGGCAGCGTGGCCGCGCCTAGATACACAAAAAGAAAGAAAGAAA
This sequence comes from Dermacentor andersoni, assembly GCF_023375885.2. Taxonomy (NCBI): domain Eukaryota; kingdom Metazoa; phylum Arthropoda; class Arachnida; order Ixodida; family Ixodidae; genus Dermacentor; species Dermacentor andersoni. The sequence goes on along the minus strand of NC_092817.1, from coordinate 209,807,709 downwards.
GGAAAATAAACTCTTGCCGTGGTGGCTTAGCGGCTATGGTGTTGCGCTGTAAACCACGACGTCGCGAGTACGATCGTGCGGAGGCCCAGGGGCCTGCGTACTCCGAACACCTTTGTTTGAATAAAGTTTTAACACCTCGGCCGCGGCGGCCGCATTTCGATGGGAGTGAAATGCGAAAACACCCGTGTACTTTGATTTAGGTACACGTTAAAGAACCCCGAGTGGTGGAAATTTATGCGGAGTCCTCCACTACAATGTTCCTCAGAATCAGATCGCGGTTATGACACGTTAAATTCTTGAATTATTTTTTTTTTTTTTTTGCTGCAACTGATATTGATCGCGGTAGGGCGTACGAGGGTATAAAACGTAGTGACCGATGACGTCACAATCCGCGGTTCTATCGCTTACACTCGGCCAATACATATGTAGAATCCAACGATTGCCATGTCGTAAGATCGCGTCGAACGGCTGGCATAGCAATCATGCCATTGCTGTCACAGATCACGTTCAACGTGGTCGTCGTCGTATTGTTGTCGTCACGCGCACGCACGCTCAAGTCGCAGAAGGCACACATTTACTCAATTCACACAAACACGTTGGTCCTTCTGGCATCGCTTTGCGAGGTTCCAGAAATGCTGGATAGCCAGGTACAAGCAAAATGCTTCGAATACCATCGATGCCCACAGTCCGTGAGATCTGCAGAATTTCTTAAGACAACGGTGCCTATTAGCCAAGGTCGAACGAACATTGTGAATCCTATCGGTGATGTCGTGAAACGCGTCATTGAAGTGGACGATAACAAGGGAGAGGGGAGAGAGACTGAATGACCGGAATTTTGCTAATTAGCTTATAGCATTCCTCCTGGTGTGGCGATGTATGTTTATAGGCTGTATCTCAAATGTCAATCCTGCGATAAATAACAATAACCGACGATGATGAGATGATGATGCTAAGATGATGATGATGCCAAGATGAGATGATGATGCTTTTGATTCCAAGAGATAATGAAGTAAAATTATTTGTCGTTTTCATTTAAATGTAGAAATCATTATATAAAGGGATATACTGTATAATGTGTAAAGTTTGTCTTACGAAACTGAACTTTCTTTCAGCCACAGTCGTCACTCATTCTGGACAACGGCTCATATGCAGAATGCGTTTTCCCGAAAATGTTCTTCATACCCATACTTTTGCTTTTTTGCCAACTTCGAATCGCCTTCTTTGGTAAAAAAATATTATACCATTTCTGTATTCAAGTCCATTTCGGGGAGCTTTATCCGCTGCTTAGTTTTCCGAAATGCCGGAATGACAAGGTATCAACTGGAAGCTGATGCAATGGCCAGCAATATTGACCTTGTGGTAAAGTTAGGCAATGTCAGAGGCTGCGGGTTGGCTGTTACATAGCTTGTGTCTTTTCCGCATACATTCTTTGGCTTCTTTAGAATCCATGAATATTACCCAGCTCCTTAGCGGCTGATGGCGATATACAAAGGGCCTCTGTAATGCCACCTCTAATCTGCCGCTTTACTAAGATATTTCTGCGATGGATAGACCCTTGAGTAAGATCGAGAATTACACAAGTGCTTCCTCGCCATTTATACACATTGCACAATCGGCCTCATCAATAATCTGTATCGCACAGGGCGTACCAGTGATCCCTACTGTGATAATTGTGGTAGCTTTTTTAGACAGTTTATCACATATTACTTGTATAGGCCGCGCGCAGCCTGAAGACAATCAAGTGAGTGCCAGACAGACATGATTTGTCACGAGCTGCTAATGTTAGCTAGCATCTTAGATTCAGTGCATGGTACTTTAACACAGCGGCAGGTCTTGGATTTATTGTTCCATCAGAAATTGGTCTACTCGGAAAGCTTTGAAAATTCGCTTTATGATATAAAAATCTGAATTCACCCATATAATAATAATAATAATAATAATAATAATAATAATAATAATAACAATAATAATAATAATAATAATAATAATAATAATAATAATAATAATAATAATAATAATAATAATCGTCATTTCTGTTATTATTCCAACAATTAACCCAATCTTCAAATAATGCAAGCAAAACTTGGTCTTTGGTAAATCATCCCAGAGGAGCGAGTTCCAGTAAACGGGCAGTTTTCGGTGCTTTTCAGCAACCTCACAAAACAGTGGCTGATGCTTTCAACAGGCACTTTGGGAGAGCGTCCCAAAGAGCTGTCCCTCTATTATCAAACACCCGAGAATTTTGAAAGGTCTTCTGAAAGAAATTATTCACAGTATCCATCCTAGCAAGCCCACTGGATATGATAGAATATCTTTACACACCATCAGAAGAAATTTGAAAGCGCTGTCAGATATCATCTTGCATATAGTGAATTGTTTTTTGGAAGGTGGCAAAATTTCAGAATACCCAAAAACTGCAGTCCTTTTACCACTAAACAAGTCATGGAAGAAAGATAGTATTGAAAAATATCGGCCAATTTCTATATTGCCTGTAGTTTCTCAGGTCTTAGAAAAATTTCTTTTCCACACTATGTCTTCTTTTCTTAACAAATTTTCCATACTAACTGATCGACAGTTTGGCTTTGTTTCAGGGCGTGGTACTGTGGCACTGCTTCAAGAACATTCAGATGAACTGTTATCGGCATTCGATCAAAATGTTTTCACGTGTGCGCTGTTATTAGATGTAGCGAAAGCATTTGACTCCCCTAATCATCAAATCTTGTTAACTGTACTGTATTACTGGCGATTTCGTGGGTATTTTTGTAACATTCTCGAAAATTACTTGAACAACAAATTTGAAGTGGTCGCTACCGATTACCGCGTTCTTAGTTCCAAGCTATCGTTGAAAACTTGAAATCCCAAGGGGTCAATTTTATCGCCATTGTTGTTTAATATATTTGTTAATGATTTCGCTCTGGCAATTTCTAAATGTTCCGTGTTCCAGTATGCGGAGGACACTGTGTTACTGGCAAAACATCTCTCTTACAAAATGTCCTCTGAAATGTTGCAAAGTGACGTGTACAAGGCAATCGTTTGGTTCACTAATAACGGAATTGTCGTTAGTGCCTAAAAAAACACAACTTGTTTGTTTTCATTCTCCACTCAAGACTACTGTAATTAACAGGCCTCTCTACTTACATGAGTAAGATGGTTTTTCTTGTAAATGTCCGCCTATCCCATACGTGGACGGTATGAAATATCTCGGAACCTATTTCGACAGTAACCTATCATGGCGACGTCACTTATCACCTATTTGTTCTATAAAAAGGTCAGTAGCTTCATCACGATCATCATCAGCCTGGCTACGCCTACTGCATGGCAAAGGCCTCTCCCATACTCCTCCAACAACCCCGGTCCTGTGCTAATTGTGGCCATGTTGTCCCTGCAAACTTGTTAATTTCATCCGTCCACGTAACTTTCTGCCGCCCCCTGCTACGCTTCCATTTTCTTGGAATCATGTCCGTAACCCTTAATGACCACCGGTTATCTTCCCTCCTCATTACATGCCCTGCCCATGCCCATTTCAGTCAGTAGCTTGGCCGTTGTTAATTATAAAAGGTTTTGCACTCAAGTCTGTAAAAAATATTATTGTACATGCAGTGGGTTACAGTGTGTTGAGATACGGCATTACAGACTTCGGCTTCTGTTTGGATCGTTGGACGTGCTAGGTAGACAGGATTATAAGAAACATTCTTAAAAATGTTGCCTGTAATTCCCCAATAGCAACAACTGCAAATATCTTCCGTGAGCTTGGTCTACCGAATTTTCATTCATTGGCAGCAGCGACGGCACAGTGGACACCAATTAAACGCGTTTCTCTGCATGTGCAGGTCAGTAATTCTGTGCTTGAGCCCGTAACTGCATGTTTGGATTTGTTGCTTTGCTGTCGCTGCTGCCACATATATTCCGTGCCTTGTGTGCAGTGTAGTTTTACGAAGGCTCTGTTTTCTCGCATGTGTGTTTCGAGGCTAAATTTTCACTATGCCCACTTGAGCTGAGCTCGCGAAAAGAATAGAACTTGAATCGAAATTAGGAGATGGGATCGGTAAATTTGAAGAAGAAATGGGGCGCTATAATGTAAAACTACTTCAAAATTTTCTATTTGAATTTTGCAATCAGCCCTCCGCGATTGGTCACAAGCCTTTTTGGACCACCCCCACTTCACCTGTCTTTCACGCAACGTCACGAAAACCGCGATAGCTCCCCAACTGATATGACGTGTACACACTGATTATGCATGATTTCGCCGGACAAAAGAAATATACTTATTTCTGATTCGACGCCTTTTTGCCATTAGTCCACGGCTATTGGTCAAAAGCTTTCGGGCCCCATTCACTTCACCTGCTTGTCACGCGACGTCACAAAACTACAAAAACTCACCGCGTCAAAGTGACGTGTACGCATTAAAGATGCATTAATATGCCGAACAAGGGTGCTATGCAGGATGCGCCAAGTTTCTCGTTCACCCGAAATTGCTCGACGGTAGTCAGTGAACGGACATAACGTGGAACGCGCAAAAGCTACAGGCAAAAAAATATGTAGACAAAAAGCCGTGTATGACAACATGAACGCACCCTGACGCGGCACGCTGCTTCCACGTTTCAAGGGCAAAAGGCTGCACAACGAAATGCGCCAACGCCGCGTGTTGTTATCAACGGATTATCGCAACTTAGCAATACCGTGACTGTTCCGCTGTCTATCTGCATTCTTGCCGTGAGCCCCCTGCCATGCCTTTCTCTTGTGCGTGAAGGGTGTGCCTCCTCTTTCGGGCACCATCTTTCTATCCTCCATCGAATGCGAACAAGGTACATGCGGCGCATTCTTGCGCCTACACTTTCGCTCAAACGAATACGTTAAAATACAACAAATAAAATAACAAGCATATTTATTTCTTTAAGTATCTGTTTTTCGTTTTGAATGCTAGCAATTTCTGATGACAAACAGAGATCGAGCAAATTATTAAATTTTGCACTTCTTGCCGCGAGTGGCGAGAGTGAGGCGAAAGCTTAGAAGCGGACACATTGAAGAGGGTCGCACGCAGGACGGAGTTCGTACGGTGAGAAGTCGCCTAGGTGCGCTGCAGTGCTATTCTCAATAGGCGGTAACTGGTGACATGCGCGTGGGAGAAGCGAAATGCAATACTAAAACGCTGCTGCCACGCACGGAAGTGACGTCACAGTTATGATGACGTTGTTTAAACAAGTATGGCGTGTTCCGGTTTATAGTATTGCGCGCGCTGCTGGAGCTCCTTTAGCTTTTCAGCTTAGCTAATACACAGTTTTACGGTTTTTTACTGCATTGTGTGCTAGAATGTTGTTCTAGTTAGTTGCGCTGGAAGAACCGGATGGTGTTCGAGCTTGCGATCTCGAGCAACACTTGGGCGCAACGCTGGAGCAGCTCGTTTACTTATGCCTTGCAGTGCGTTTATGGTTGGTAGTGTGGTCTTGTGCAGCTCCTGTTACGTTTTTCAATGCTGTTGCTCGTGTTTGTTGAATTTGCTGTTGCGAATGGGGCATATGTGGGCTCTCACATTGGCAGCACTTTTTTCTCTTATGGTAAAAACGTTTAAACTAGTTCTAAGCACTTGCTGCTGCAGTTGCCGCTGGGTGATTCCACGAGAGATCAACACAGGTCAAAAATTTCATATTTTAGATGTCATTGAATATTTGACATTTTATGCGCATATCACTAGGTAGCACTGAAGTGCACGCGGCTTTTTTGCCAGATGAATATCTTAGGAAGAAAAAAAATAACGAGATTCTTCAGTGTGGAGGTGCCTATTTAATGCACAAGGCTTTTTCACAAATTCACAACGATGTGAAATACAATATGTTGCAGCTACAAAGAATACATTCTTGTGTGTAAAACCTAGACATAAAGAAGGGTCAGTTAGCACTGTTTCAGGTTTCCGCGCAAAACCGAAGTGTTTTAGAAAAATTCCTTAATTTGCTACAATCTTCAAAAGTTTCTATATTTACGATTTTTTTGTCAACTAAACCAATACATGTAGCCTTTCAAAATTCACTGGACTGCTAGACTTTAACCTATTCAACAATTGTGCTGAATATTCTTGCTGTATCCCAACTTATCATTTCTACAATTCGCCCCAAATTTGAAGTTTTGACAATTCAAAATGTCGTAAACAAGTATTCACAGGCATGTGAAAAAGAATAACTAAATAATATGTTGCATTATTTTGTTCGTAAACACAATGCAGGTGGTAGAAATGAGAGCTTTGCCAGAATGCAGCAAGGTGCTCAGAAAAAGGGACATCGGGGAAAAAGAGCGTGCATAAGGCTCTGACTTGCCTAAACTTGACCGTAATTGCTACGTAAAGGCAGTTTTGGTAAACTAGAATTATTATTTCAACCGCGCCTTTCTAAAATGTCTGAATTTCCGACATAAATTCGTGGAGTCATGCCTCTCCTAGGCCATCATTCGCGCCCATATTTAGTTCATGCGTTCCAATGCGGTTGCTGTAAAAATCGTCTCTTTTGATCGACTTGGTAGAGTGTAGAAGAATGAAACCACGGGAGGTGATGAATGCTTACCGGAAGAAGACGAACTGGGAAGTAGAAAGAAGTGCCTACATCCACTTGAAACTTTGCCTCACGTTCATCAGCATAAGTCGGATTAGCGACTAAGGAACTTTCGCCAGGTGCTAAAGCAAATTCAACTGGGTGGCACTGCAAGGTCCAAATCTCACTTCGTATAGTGCAAGCGCCAATTGGACCCCTCAGGTACCAAATGCGGCATGTGCACCGAATGGTTCACCAACTTTATAGAAGCCTATGACATGTGGTCTTCGTACCATGAGCAAATGCGCTTGTTGACTCTGCTGCCAAGCCAACTGGAGTGCCGAAAAGTTCAAGCTCTCATTCCAAATTTGTCAGCCTACATGATATACAAATCCCGACGTTGCGCGAGAAACGTGGAATATGGTCAGCACCAGACGTGCCTGAGAGAACACGGTTGAACCCAACAGACGTCCAGACGGCTGTGGAATATTATACGAAAGACGAGCATGGATGTTCTCGGCAGAGTCCCAACGAAAACGATGTACTATCTGTTTCGTTTGATGGAAACAAACAGTATGCTGCCAAGAGGTTCATGACCCGCTCGGTACGGGAGACATCGTCTCTTTAAGGAAGCCAATCCGGATACATCTATTGGGCTCTCAAAGTTTTATTCTCTCCGGCCAAACTGGTTTCTTCTTGCTCCACAAGAAGTGTGCCTTTGCATGTATTGGGCCAACGCAACACAGTTTGTTTTCGCGCTAGAAGAGCTCACTGAAGGTGCTTACACAATTCACCAGCTAAAAGAACTATGTCCTTGCGCCTCGCCCACGACCGATTGTTTCCTGGGCGATTGTGGTTATTGTGAAAATGAGGATGCTTTAACTACTAAAACTTTGGGAATCCGTGAAGAGACAGAGGTAAACAATGTGGTGTAGAAAATGGCGACCTCGTCAAAAAGACAGCACAGGCTACCTTTCTCCAGGAGCTTGGTGCACGGCTTGTCAAGTGGATCACCCATGATTATATAAGGGGCATTCAAGCATCAGCAATACATGACGCCAAACGGAATCAACAGCACGGATCCCGTGTCTTTGACTTTGCAGAGAATTGGACAGCTGTTGTACCGAACGACGTAAAATCATACCATTGGCACAAAAAAACAGGTCTCACTATTTACGTCTGTCGTCACGAGTAGAGCATCCATTCAATGTTTTGCTGTCATCAGTGATGACGTATGTCATGATGCTGCACACGCGTGCTTTGCACTGGAAAAAAATCTATGAGTGCATGAAGGAAGAACTTCAGCTTGACAAACATGTTACATACGTGTCTGGCGGCACCAGTAGCCATATTAAAAACAGGTATCAGCTTTACCAGCTGTCACAGAAGGAGCACGTGTCAACAAAGTGGCTTTTTTCGGCCACAGGACGTGGCAAAAACGCTTGCGATGGTGTTGGTGGCTTAGTAAAGCACCAAGCCTCGCTGTACAATCTCAGAGCAGATAGTCATTAGGCAAGCCTCTGAAATGGTGGCGCAGATGACCGCAACGCTGAAAAGCGTAAAGCAGCTCTATGCAGATGTGGATGAAGTAGAGAACTTTCGCCACCTCAAAAAGAACCAGCTGAAATCTTTGCCACGTGTTCCAGGCATACGGTCTTGGCACATTTGGTTAAGCGAGCCTGACCCCACCAATTTCGATCGCGTTGTATTAGTGTCTCGCACTGCTGCAGCCAATTGGAAAAGGATCAAGCCTTTCTGAGCCTATACATCGGCTATGCTCGAAGTTCCTCGTGCCCTCTCCCTGCCTCCATGCGGCATATGCGGATCGTCAACGAGTGCACACTGACGGGTCAGTAAGTCAACAGGCAAGCCACTGTGCCACTGCGTATAAAATTCGCTCCATTAGAACTGCGCGATCTGGCCCTCTGGATCAGTTGGTCCCATAGAAAAATGCGGAAACAGCTGCCAGTACTGCAGCGCTTCGTTAACTTCGGACGTGTTCTCAGCACGCTATCATCGTTTAGCATTCGTGAGGGGTGCTTCAACAACTATACCATACATTGTATACCAGCAAGTTTGGCCGAGAGTTCATCTGGTCCTGCGAATACTTCAATGAAGAAATAAATGCTCTACTTGAGGCTTCGCACAGAAGGCAATTTCCTCAAGAGTGCGCGGAACAGGTTTCGCAATAGACCCAAGTATATGAAAGAGGAAGTCTCGTGCTTCTTCCAGCTTTTTTAAGAAACTGAACTTTCCGACAAGTGGTGATCCTTAGGGACTGTGAACTTTTGATTACATAGTATTCTTACAGTTCCTTTTTTTCTTCAGAGGCGGTGAAATAAGCAATCGCTGGAACTATCTGCCAGCTAACCCTGCCTTAACCAACACCGTAGCCACTCCCACCACCGCCTCTTAGGTTGTATAATGACGTTCATGTAATGACAAGTACGACATCTTTAGAGGCATTTACCTGCCGTACATTCTGTTACCTGTCTACATTCATACAGAGTTAACCGTTAATTCTGTAGCACACAAAGCAATACAAACCTACATTACCCGAAGGCAGAAATTATCTACGCTGCAAAGCGCTCGCACTTGCTGTTAAATAAAATGAGCCACGCAATCGGTAGCTTGACGCTTCTTTAGTCCCATTCAAGTGAATAAGTAGTGTAATAAACGCACTTTTACGCAGAAGTATTAATTATAAGGTCAACACTGGCTTTATGTCGCAACTACGGTCAAGTTTAGGCAAGTCAGAACCTTATGCATGCTATTTTTACCCCGATGTTCTATTTTCTTAGCACCTTGCTGCATTCTGGCAAAGCTCTCCTTTCTACCACCTGTATTGGGATTACAAACAAAATAGTGCAACATGTTATTTAATATTCTTTTTCTCGCGCCTGTGAACAGTTGTTTACGAGATTTTGAGAAATTATTACAATGTGTTTTTATTTTGATTTTTTAATAGCGTTCATTTTTGTCAAAACTTCAAATTTGAGGCAAATTGTAGAAATGGTAATTTGTGATACAGCAAGAATATTCAGCGCAATTGTTGAATAGGTTGAGGTCTCGCAGTCCAGCAAATTTCAAAAGGCTACGTGTGTTGGTTTAGTTGATAAAAATCGTAAATATAGCAACTTTTGAAGATTGTAGCAAATTAAGGAATTTTTCTAAAACACTTTCGTTTTGCACGGAAGCCTCAAACAGTGCTAGCTGACCCTTCTTTACGTCTAGGTTTTACACAAAAGAATGCATTCTTTGTAGTTGTAACATATTGTATTTCACATCGTTGTAAATTTGTGAAAATGTCTTGTGCATTAAATGGGCACCTCCACACTTAAGAATCCGGTTATTTTTTCGTCCTAAGATATTCATGTGGCAAAGAAGCCACGTTAGCTTTAGTGCTACCGAGTGATTATGCGCATAAAATATAATATATTCAATGAAATCTAAAATAGAATTTTTGACCCGTGTTGATCTCTCGTGGAATCACTCCGCTTAGTGTTGTGTATCGAGCCTGAAAAAAAATTGTTTCATCCTTCGTAGGATTGCTGTTGCAGATATTATTGCCTGAGTAATGAGCTGTTGCAGATATTATTGCCTGAGTAATGAGCTGTTGCAATATTTATATGGCACTCGATGTTGCATTTACCTCTACTGTTTCTTGTCTTGCATGTTCATACTGTTTCCTTGTTTATCTCGGATTTTGGCGGCTAGCGAATCGCCACTTGCTTGAGCACCTACTCTCCACAGTTCGAAAGGCACATGTTCAGTAACCCCAGTGTAAACTATGAAGACAAATATTGCAGAACGTGGCCCAGCCGCTCATAGTTCTACTCTGGCTCAATTTTGTTGTAAATCTTGACTGTCTTGAAGACCAAGAAATTTTCTTAAATTTCTTCCAGGTAGTTTGCTAAGCTGCTATTTAGTATTGCTTCTTTTGATGGCGCCATGCGAGGCACCAGGTTTGCGCAAATGCTCCTCGCAACTTGTTTGCAAACACGATATAGGTTCATTGCAGGAACCTGCATTAGGTGATAGATGTGAGATGCACGCTAATATGACCGGTGCGAGTTTGCAGGTCCATGCATGCCACTCTCAAGAAAATGCCAAGTTTCCATTCTATGAATATTCCTTGAATTCGCAGGGCTTGTTTGGTTAATCCGTTCATATGTGCAAAAGAATGCTCATAGGTGTTGAGCCTTACCCTGACCTTCTTGTCCAACAAAAAAAAAATTTTAGGCATTGCGTTAGGGAATATATCTGGATGATATTGTGACAATTTTTGCTTCTATAACCTTTCTTTTCTCCCATCTTATCAGCGAGGACTTAGTTCAAACAGAGTGCTGTGCAGTGACAAATTCTCATAACAATAAGAAAATCCCTGAAGGAGATTTGAGTCTGGCTAGGATTTCGTGTGGGCAAGTTGGTGAAGTCTGCTGCACATTGTTTTTGTGCGCAAAAAGATATTTACAGAGAAAGGACGCATGAAAGTGCGAACTACCAATTGATTTAATGATTCAAAGGATGGAACATAGGGTACAAATTTTGCGCACACGCAAGAGGCGAATGTTGTGACAGTGCCAGTTTGTCTAGTAATACTACAAATTGGCATTAAACAAGTGCACCTCTGGGAAATTAAGGCAATTGAAGTGCTACTAACATGTGCGCAATCTTTCTAATAAAATATACCTTCGTGAGCTCATGTGCTGTTTTGTTGCTACTCCTGCCCAGGATCATAATGTGCGAAAGCACGGCTCACATGAGCAGACCTTGCAATGTGCGCTGCACCATCCGGTTCATTTAAATTTTTTGAACGCTCCCTCAAATAGTCATTCGGGCATTGGGCCGTTTGGTCCACATAGAACTTGCCACAGCTGAAAGGTATTTTATAGACCAACCTACAGCACAATGCACAAAATAAATGGCGTGATTTTTCTTACACCCTTGTCTCGTGGTACGAGAACACAATTGGGCTAATTTGACAGGTGTGTAAAGGAACAATTGGAACATTGTATCTAGCAGGCATGCTCTTGAAGCTGTGGGTAAATATATGCACATATTTGTACATTGCACATACTTGTACATGAGGCGTACAATTTGTACACCTCATGTCTAGTGGCGTCTGTTCCGCCTACGTTTGATTAGCAAGTCCTTGTTGAACGCTCTTCGGCTTTCAGGGAATGGAATGGGCGATGGCACGCATGAACTGTAGGATAAACCAGCTTTTAAAAGCCTGTCGATCTAATCTACCTCATTTTGCCATCAGTGATAAGTAATTCCCTGCTGTTACTGTAGCACCCACTTAAATATAGTTCAAGGTGATCGCTTTTAGGTCCCAAAACATGGACGCCGTCACCTTACCTGCAGAAATTTGGATTTTAAATTCCTTAGGTTGAGGGGAACATATGTCTTCATTTTTCTTTGTCTTGACATTGTGCAAAAATAACTGTGTGCCAATTCATAAAGAGTAACCTACAAAATACAGATGCCTCTCTTCACAATAGCGTACAAGCTTCTGGCACTGCCCAGGTTGGAGCAAGAACTATCAGTGCTTCGCATGGCAAGTTGAGTCAACACTGGCACGGTGGGACCGGTTTGCCAGTGTTGTGCTCTTGCTTAGAGCAACAGGAATGGCATGAATTTTGCTTTTCTACTTGAAGCCAATAGAAAAATTATTCGCTTGCCCGTGCGACAAATGTTGTACACTGCTACGCACATTTCCGGCGTGAAAGAAGGGGTCTTTTTTTGCTGGAGTGCCAACATTCATATCGATAGAAACACAAGAATGTTTTTTTAAAACTCTGCCACACCTTATATGAATTTATGCTTTGAGATCGCAATTCAATAGAGTCTGCGAGCACGACTTGGCTCGATATTCGTGTAGCTCGCTCTTTCATGGCACTGCTTCCACGCTCTAGTGAGCCCTCAATTTTTGCTTACTTTAGCATGTTCAAGGTGATTAGCCACGTCTCAAGCTAATGCACGGATGTAATGATGAAGTGTGACTATTATATTCACGCCACTGAAATATCTATGCATTTAGCTGGATCTGCTACTGCGGCCACACTTTGAAGAAAGCGAAATGGAAAATTGATTTAGGGACGTGTTAAGGTAGATATAAGTCCAGATTTTGGTAATAGGGCTGCCTCACGGTCGACTTCTGCCGCATTATTAGTATGCATTGCTGTGCTGTCACAAGTCGTTGACACGCCTCACGCTATTTTAAATGTAAAACTTGTCTCTAGTTGCAAATCAGATTAAAGGGACCGGTTAGGCAGACACTGCTGCTCCATTTAAATAGCACCTCCCAGGCGCATACCTTCACTTGACGCTGAAGTAACTGGAGCCTGGTCTGGCCCCCACCAACAAACAAGAGAGGTGATGAAGCGTATAATGGATTGGGGGGGGGGGAGGTAATCAGGTGAGGCACTAGATCACCCGGAGCAACGATCCAAAGAAAACACGTATTTTATGTGAATCTTGATTTATGAAACATTTTTCTCGCCCTAATGTGGCAAAGAGAACATCTTAACCAAGCCTCTAACCGGACAGGCAGAAGAATGACACAAATGTCCGACAATGCTATTAGATATGTCAACATACAAGCACAGAAAGCGCAGTTGCCGGTGATGTGAGGACTGACGACTTAACAAGTACCACAACGCGGAATGGAAAGCGTATGCGTCAGCTTCGGCCTTTTAAAAAGATTCATGCTTTTATTGAACACCCCAATACCATGGTGTGCCGCGACCAGCTTTAAAGCCGCAAATTGCACTGTTTTGCAGGGTGCCTATTCCCCTCCCCATCTGATCCCTCGTTGCACTTCTGTTGTGACAAATGTTGCGGTGCTCGCTGACAAGCTGCACTGTCAGGAGCATTTACTAGATTGAGAAGTTACCTTATTTCTGCATTTCTTGTCAGCAATTGGGGCACATTTAGCTAGCCCTCATGTTTAGTGCACGAGTATTTACTCTAAGCACCTTTATGACAATTCGAGTGTCTGCTATACCTTTAGCTGAAAACCTTCTACTTTTTTAAAACTGATGCTGAACAGTATCCACAATTGCCGAGCAGGTCACTTCCTTAGGCCTCCTCGGACCGTTCTTATCTTCCAAGCTGAAGTATCCCGAATGGAGCTGAGCCACCATTCTTTGACCAGATGATGAAAAGAGACAGTGAAATCGGAGAAAGCATAGGGTAAATCAACTGTGCATTTTAGGAATTTATAAATAGTATGGAAAGAGAGATGAAAGTGGACGAAAGGATAGCTTGCTGTAGGTAGGAGCTGAATCCACACCACCTTCAGTAGGCATGGGGCGCCTTACCAATTCAGCTACGGTGGCACTCACCCTCCCATCCCATTGGCATAAGCCACTAGCACTCAGCCACAGCAGCAGACGTCTTAACTGCAGGCATCATGAAGTACATCAGCAGGCAACTGTTCGAGGGCTCTGACTTCGGCTGCCCCTTGATGCCCTAAGATAGGGTACAGTGGTTTATTGGCCATTTGCCCGATTGGGGCAAGTGGCTTATTGTTGCGATTGCATCAAATGAACGGGGGTTTAAGATCCAGCTTCACTCAATTTGTTGTACATGCTGTTACCCCATCTGTTTTTTGAAAGGTGAAGCGTTGCTCACTAGGACACACCATAGGACGTAAAAAGGACATCACTACACATGACTTTGCGCCATATGTGCTCAGAATTAGGCACAAAGTAAAAAACGTGGCTGGTAGATATGGTGCCCCAGTGGTTTCTCCCGCCCCCAAGCGATTAGCCCAATTGTGTCTTTGTACCACGAGTACTGAGAGACAAGGATGTGTGAAGAACCATGCCAAGCACTTTGTGTGTAGTGCTGTGGGGTTTATCAGCGCGATACCTCTCAGCTGTGGCAAGTCCTATGCAGGTCAGAGGGACTAGTGCCTAAAGGGACACTAAAGGCAAATAAGTCAAGCTAAAGTAATAGATTAGTGCTTGAGAACGTCTGCATCGCTATTATTGGGAACGGAGCTTCAGTAATTGAAAAACTGAAGTAAATGCACGACACAATTAGAGGCTCCCCCGGGACATTCAAGTACTAGCTCGATGACGAAGGTACTCCTCATTAATGTTCTGTCGCTAGGACTCATCTACTAGTAACAAAAAGATTGCTGCATTACATTAAAAATTAAAGAAAATGCTACTCGTCTAGTTATATTTGATCTTCAGAAAAAAGAACCCTGTGAGGTTACCCTTGAAAGTATCGCCCACGCTTTCACGTTTCAGTACTTTTGTGATCACGTAGTGCTGAGCTGGCTTTTCTGGCTCGCGAAACTCACACAAACTGCAAGTTACAGAAAATTCTATGTTCATGTGATGTGCGATTCCCGAACAGGCCATGCTACTTGATCAAGAGCAGCTGCAGCAGTAAGTCCAACGTTCTGTCTTGGCTCGGTTGCTCCATGGCCGCGCGTATGCAGTTTGCTCAGAAAACTGTAGCACCGTCTGTAAGGCACTGTTTTACTCGCCGATGGAAGTAAAGTGCAGGGATGGCGCAACGTCGCCACTCCGTCCTCCGGAGCAGGCAATTGAATTGCGCTCTAGGTATGCGAACCCTTCAGGCGCAAATTTCTCGTAAACTAAGTCTTTTCTTGGCACGAAACAACCACTGTAAGGTTTATGGAATGCTACTTTAACAGGCCACATCTACTTAGTATTTGCCTTTAGTGTCCCATTAGATGACCATATTAGGGAGCACTCAAACAATTCAAATAAACTTCATGGTGTGCATCTTGGCATGCCTTGCAAGGCCTGCTAATGTGAGGTGTGCTTTTCGCGTTTTATGATCTTGGGCAGTGCATGAGTTCATGAAGGCATATGTTATTAGAACGATCCTGCATGTGTTAGTAAATATAATTCAATTTAATTGCACGTGTCCTTAGAAGCAGGCTAGAAGCCAATAAACTCTTGTATGGTACCCCAAGGCATCGAGGCGGTCAAAGTCAGGGCCGCCGACCATTTGCCGGCTCCTAAGCCCAATTATTGGCAAATCAGTTCTTTGGAAGCGCGCAAGATCAAGGAGCGTTCACGAAAAAAAAAATTCTCATCAACCTGTCTTTAGCACAATGTCCTGGGTCCCATTCCCGTGCCAGGAGAAATTCTTTTTTCAGATATGAAGTTTTTTTCAAAGAAACCCATATGAGCTTTCAAAAACTGCTTTCAGCTGACAAACTTATGAAGCCATCGGTGTTTCAACGTACACCACATGACATAGCCATAGGTACGTACGATTGCATGACATATTATCAATGATAACTTCCCAATCCATGCTTCTCTTTCATATGCTCGTCCAGTGCACATGTAGAACGCAACAGTCTGCATGTCGTCAGCTGACTTCAAATGGCCGGAGTAGAAAGCATGCCGTCAGTTTCACACAATCGTGGTCACTGACGTCTTTTTGCTGTCGTTACACACATAGTTGTTCATCTTACACAAACATGTCGGTCCGCCTAGCAACATTTCACGTTAATCATAACAATGCTGGGTTACCAGCAAAATGTTACCATAACATTGGTTCCCATAATGCATAGGAGTAGCTCCATTTTGATTTCCGACTTGTGTAAATGTTTAACCCTTCTGCTGGAAATCAAATTAACAAGTCCTCATGGTTAATTACCTGAATGCAATAATTACTTGCAGGGTAAGGCAATATTTTCTGACTTGCGCCGGAAGCACTGTGAGCAGAGGTGTATGTACAAAGAAGTTGTGGGAAGGCTCGGTTTGGTCGTCCTGGTCACCAATTTATGGGCGGCAGCATGAAGAGGTAGCCACGGCTTATTCAAGCCAGCCAGCTATGGTTTCACGGGATATTGGGAGTGGCCGTTCAGGTAGCGCGCGCTAGCATGTTCTATTTTTGCTCTGCCTGTGCGTGAGCCCATCTTCTTTGCCTGCGTTGCAGGCGATAGTCGCGCGGCTACAGGGCCCACCTCCTAGTGCGAAGTGCATTTGAAATAAAGTGCAATGGTAAAACCCAGGTAAAGTGTGCAGACTGTGTCGTCATTGGTATTGTCGGGTTCACATAATCTGCGAGATATATACCAGGCAGCACCGACAGCATAGGTTGTGAGTGAGGCACAGCCACAATTTTACCAGAGTGAAAAATCGTAACCTGCCACATGCACTCGTAATTGCCCGGACCTGGAGAAATCGGAGCTCCAAAAGTAGACCGTCTGGCAGCTCGGGACTTGCGTGGAGACAGCACAAGTTTTGGTCATTCATGTTGCTAACATAGAAGTGATTCTCGAGCAGAAGAAACAAGATGGCAGAGTTGCTCCTGCAAAACCTCGGTAGGCCATGCATCCGCGGAAGGTGTGAGCGCAACATCGGCAGGCTTGCCTGCTAATGCTGGAAGTGGAATCTCGAAGGCCAATAGCATCAGGGTTACAGTGGTCACTGAATGCATCCCGAAGGTTGTGCTTGTAGCGTCGCCGTGTCAGCGAGAGTGAAATTTGCGCCTTGTGGAGCTGGTGGCTGAGCCTCTGAATTGGTGATGAGTGAGGTGCCCCGTGGGGAAAGCGGGCAGCTTGTGGGAACGTCCAAGGAAGGAGAGCGACGAGCTGTAGAGTAGCCGAAAGCGCTTGCCTTTGGGCCAGTGAATTGCTTGGAAAGAGTCGTCCAGCAGCTGCCTTTGAGCTGGGGAGGAGGCTCAGGGACCGAGTAGAGGTTTGATGCTTGGGTCGGCGCATGCTGACGACCGGCACGGATGGACACAGGTGATGTGGGACGACAAGACGCATAATGACGCGATAGATGGCAAGAGCTGTTATGATGGAGCATCGGCTGGAGGAGTGTGAGCGCTCCAGGTGACGTAGTGAGCAAGGACGGCCGCCCGCAAGTCGTTGTAGAAGTCGGAGAAGCTGAGAGCCAGAGCCTGGAACCTTGTTTAGAAGGAAATGGCTGTTTAGCTGGATGAACCAGATGTCCGGCATGTCAATGTAAAATTCCCGGGCACCCTACAATCGCAGGACATCTGCCGAACCGTGCCAGGCCACGTCACTACTCGCCTTGGTAAAGTCTGTGCGCTGATGCTGGCATGGCAGGGCTCGGTCGTCCTGGTCATCAAGTTGTGGGAAGGCTGGGCTCGGTCATCCGTGTCATCAATTTGTGGGAGGCGGAGCGAAGAGGTAGCCGCCGTAGCCACTATTTATTTAAGCCATCCAGCCATGGTGCCACAGGATCTCGGGGCCGGCTGACACCGCGGCTGCTTTGGTCAAGCGCGCTAGCGTGGTCTATACTCGCGCTACCTGCATGTGAGCTCATCTTTTTCACCTGCGTTAGAGGTGACAGTCGCGCCGCTACGAGGTATTAAACATGTTTACTGTTTGAGCATCTCTGAATTGCATCAGCTATGAAATACACCCATCATGCAAGTGCAGAGCCCTTCTGCTGAGTCTATCTGGCAGGAGTCCTTTGTCCTGTAAGTGTTCATGTTTTTCCTGTCCAGTGTACAGCTGTATCCTGCTACGTCTACTTGGTTAGATGCCGACGCGAAACTTGGAGGAAGAAGCGAAGAAGCTAGATCCCCATTAAATGAGTTTAGTGTGATATAATTTTTAGGATTATCAGCATTCAAAATTAGCTCTCATTACAAACCACATTTAAACCCTTGTGAGATAACCTCCCTACAAGACAAAGCTTATACTTTCTGATGAGCCTACCCTGCGCATTTTCATTCCTTAAAGATGTGTCTACTTTTATCTTCAGCATTAAGTGAGCAGAATTTTTCAACTCATGGTCAAAATACATTTACACAAGAACTAGAATTCATGCTAGCTTGTGCTGTCTACGCCAAATTTCAGCTTTTAGGTTTTGTATGTCATCTTACTTTTGTGTTCTACTTGGCGCTTAAGATACCCGATAGACGATTTACACACAAACAAACCATTTGTATTACAGACTCTTAACTTTATATGCAAGAAGTACTACCATCGCAGACAGAAAATGCTGAAATATAGTAAGAAAGTCTGAGAATTGTTTTCTGCCAAGTAATTTGGTTGGCTTTGGGCAAGGGTCTAAAAATGTTGCATAATTTGGTTTCTTAAAGTCAGTTTTTCCGTGATACAGCCATTGTCAAAGGACATGCGCGTTTCTTTATTACACATGCGCGCACCTACTGTCCCCTGTCGTAGTACAAATACCGACACATGTAATAACTGTACTGGCAGCCATTCAAAGCTGTTTCTGTGCAGATTTAAGGCCCATGTTCTGGAGTGAAAAGTGTGGCCCTATATGTAAGAAAGTAACATGTTGTTTATCAAGCCAAAGTTTATAGTGTTCATGTTTTTTTAAGTGTTTATTGTTTCTAGAATATTAGCTACATCCTTGCAAGGTGGTTGAAATAAAAGCTCACCCTGCCACAGCCATGTCCAAACTAGCTCTGATGGCCTGCTAGTACAATTAATAGGTGTATTGGTGCTTTTACTGACAGGAGACGGCGGGTGCACACACGTACAATTAAGGAACACATTATATGTCCCGTGACAGTGGCCCCTTTCCACTTTTATAATATGCTTCGCCGCCGTACATTGAGTATGCTTCAGTGCATGACAAAACTATATTGTGGCGAAGCTAATTAAAAAAAACTGAATTATGCAACACTTCTGGAAAACTTACATGGCTTCATTCTGTAGAGGCGCTATGAAAAGGCACGCTGCTCTATATTTGCAGCGAAAATTATCTGCGTCATAGCAAAAGAAATGCTTGTGATACTTATTTGCAAAATATTTATGTAACGTTAGTCACAATATTACCGGCCGTTTTACTTGTGGCACTGCTGCCAGTAAGTCTGAATAACCGAGTGGGCCTGAGTAGTGTGGCTCTGAAAATTGCCCATTGATAATATTTCTATTCCGTTAAGATCAGTTTTTGCGTTTACTAGGATGCAAATGAAAAAATCTAATTGTGATGTAGCAGTTACCATGACCTTTAATGCGCCCTGAAGACATGGTGGACCGATCACACTGAAGGCACAGATCAATCTTAAAATGGGTCCCCACAAGAGATGAAGATCAAGAATACGATGTAATGATGATCATGTGCAGATGATGAAGTACCTAACAAATGCCCACATTATAATTATTTGTGTTATAAGTATTTGTTAGAAAAAATATAAGCAATTTGTAGAAACCTGACATTTTTTGATGAAATTGTAAAAGTTGGCAGGTACGTATTATGACATTGAAGCAGAAAACATTCATTTTTTCATTAAAGAAAGACATATATGCATTCACTTTTTTATCTTCCCTCTTGCCTTGGGCCTTTAATGGTGTACATTGTGCAACAGGTAAAATGATGAGAAATATAACTAAAGACAAAGAAAATCCTAGCCTGCTAACATACGCCTACTCAGTACACTATCGACACATCCTGATTTATTAAGCGTGTTCATCTGTCAATTTAGGCACAGAAGCTGGTAACTATAACTTCCGTTCTTGAGCTGGAACATACACAACCACGCCTACATAGGAAACAGCTTTCAGGAGGCCGATTATTGACACGCATTGCAGATAGTACTATGGATCAAGCATGGGACTGACCACAATGCTCTCGAACTCTTCCCAACATACATCTATTCTCTAGCATCATGGGACAACGTTCTGGCCATGCTTTGAAGCTGCTGTCAGGTTTCGAACCAAGCCCAATTGCTTTCTGGCTTTGTTCTCCTCGCCTTGCCATTTCCCCCGCATTTATGTTTTTCATATTGAGACAGATATGTGATAATTTTTCGTTTGTGTGTAGTTTGGGCAAAATTGATTTCAAATAAAACAAGCCACTGAGCAATTTCTATGGCCTAATTTTCTTGCGCTGATTGATTATGCAGACCTACCTGCACGTGTGAATGTATACGGCAACTGAGTTCTCATCAGATGTTAAGTGAATATTTAATTGATAAACTTCATATACATTTCTGCATGTCTACAGCACAGACCCATTGCGGCTGTGACTATGTTGAGCTGCATGGCTGTTCACTGCATCATTACGGAATAAAATCTCCCAGTCATTACTTAATAAACAGTCAACATAATGAACAACCGAATAACTTTTCGTATATTTTTCTAAATTTAAGTACTTTCTGGCTTGCACTGTCGTGTTCTGTTAAGTTTGGCGGCCTAACGATCACAAAAGACCAGCTAACTATGTGGAGTGATTTTTTAGCCATTACATATTGACACGTGTACTTGTCTCTATCGGGCGACAAGTTTTGCCGCCGAACAAATGTTATCGCACAGCGCGGGACGCGCCTGCATGTATCCGAAGTTTCTGGAAAGTTATCGATGCTTCTACCCGCTGTCTGTTGTCGCCGAACGTTGTGTTATCTGATTTCATCGCTTGACACGAATGGTGTAGAACATTTTAGAAGGCATGCGGGTCCCAACGTTTAATCTGGAACTTTCGATGATTGCTGTATAAAAGCCGACGCGCTTGACCCGCTGATCAGATTTCCGACGATCGCCGACTGTGTTCGCCGCTTTCGTTGTGCTAGAAGTGTAGCCTGTTTTGTGGGCGCAAGTTCGCCCAATAAAAGTTAGTTTTCTCGTTCACAGTATTGCTACTGTGTTCTTCTACGTCACCACCACGTGACATCTGGTGGAGGTGCTTTGCGTTCATGTACCGGACGCCCCCACAAAGCCGTGACCCAAGCCCTCACTCGGAAGACACCAACGTCGCCAAGAACCAGCGAGGTAGCCGCAGGCTGCAAGGACTGCCCCCGGAGCACGGACTTTTGCCTGAGACGACTAGGAAGATGGCCACCACGTCCACCCCAATGGCAGCCCCAGCGTCACCCGTCGTGCTGCAGCAGCCCAGGGAGCCTCCGACGTTCCGCGGTTCAACTTTCGAGGACCCGGAAAGCTGGCTCGAGACGTACGAGAGAGTCGCTACCTTTAACAACTGGAACAGCGACGACAAACTGCGATATGTCTTCTTCGCTTTGGAAGACGCGGCCAGGACGTGGTTCGAGAACCGAGAAGCCACCTTAACGACCTGGGAACTTTTCCGAAGCGGCTTCCTGCAGACGTTCGCAAGCGTCGTACGCCGAGAACGAGCCCAAGCGCTATTAGAAACCCGGGTGCAGCTACCTAATGAGACGACCGCGATCTACACGGAAGAAATGAGCCGTCTCTTCCGCCACGCCGACCCTGAAATGCCCGAGGAGAAGAAAGTCCGCCTGCTGATGCGTGGTGTGAAGGAGGAACTTTTTGCCGGAATGGTACGAAGCCCACCGACGACTGTCGACGAGTTTCTTCGCGAGGCCACCAGCATCGAGAAGACACTCGAGATGCGAAACCGGCAATTCGACCGCCGCACGAACTCGACAAACTACGCCGGAGTTCGATCACTGGCCACCGACGACCTGCGCGAGGCTATCCGAGCGGTCGTGCGGGAGGAGCTACAAAAGCTGTTCCCACCATCACAGCCTCAAGTGGCTTCGATTGCCGACGCCGTGCGTGAAGAGCTCCAACAACAACTTGGAGTAGCCCCTGTATCGCCCCAGCCTGAGCCGCAAGCGATGACCTACGCCGCCGTCGCACGCCGTCACGGTCCCCCTCCGCGACCGCGCCAGGGCCCTGTCACGCCGCAGTTCCGTCGTCCGCCGCCGCCAGCGCCAGCACGACCACCCGTCGCCCAGCGGACCTACGCGAGGAAGACGGACATTTGGCGCGCTCCTGACCACCGCCCGCTCTGCTACCACTGCGGAGAAGCGGGGCACATCTACCGCCGATGCCCATACCGGGAGATGGGACTGCGAGGTTTCGCCGTTAATGCGCCGCGGCCACAGATTGGCGAACGACCTCGCGATATCGCCGACTACCTCGCCGCCACTCAGTGGAGCCCTCGACGAGCTTCCCGTTCGCCGTCACCAGGCCGCTACCTGTCGCCGCAGCGCCGACCATACACTGGCCCAGCCCGGGGCCGGTCCGTCAGCCCATATCCGGAAAACTAAAAGCAGCAACCGATGGAGGTGCGGTTGCTGTTCGTCGAACTGACGAAGATCCTCCGCCGCCGACGAAGACGACGAAGAAACCATCTCGACGACTTAATGACGACACGCCGCCGTCCCGAAGAAGTCGGGAAGCCAAGACTACACCGACGAAAGACGACTTGACGACGCGACGTTCCAGCTTCAGATCAACACGACGCAGCCGTGATCCGACGCCAAGACCCAACTGCAACGCCAGACAAAGAACCACCGACCTCGACGTGCTTCTCGACGGCCACGCAGTCACCGCTTTAGTGGACACAGGAGCCGATTACTCCGTCATGAGTGGACACATCGCCGCCCAGTTGAAGAAAGTTAAGACCGCATGGGAAGGCCCTCAGATTCGCACCGCTGGAGGACACCTCATCACGCCGACTGGGATCTGCACGGCAAGAATAACCATTCATGACCGGACTTACCCTGCCACCTTCGTTATCCTCCAACAGTGTTCACGAGACGTCATTCTCGGTATGGACTTCCTGGACCAACACGGCGCAATCATCAACCTGAAGTCGAAGTCAGTAACGCTGTCGGAAGATAAAGCAATGCCGCCGGAGAACCCTCGTAGTCACCACGCCTTGAGTGTGCTCGAAGATCAAGTGAGCGTCCCGCCTCGCTGCAGCATCGTTATTTCAGTCAGCACCGAAACACCCGCTGACGTAGAAGGCGTCATCGAAGGCGACCAACGTCTACTGCTAGACCATGAAATTTGCGTCGCAAGAGGGATCGCTCGACTGCATGGAGGGAAAACTGAAGTGTTGCTGACAAACTTCAGCCAGGAGTTCAAGCACATCAACAAGGGCACGACGATCGCGTACATCGAGGAAATTCTGGAAACAAGTAATGCGTTTGTCCTCTCAGATTCCGCCGCATCTACCCCGACGACCATGGTTCCCGAACCAGACTACGACATTAATCCAAATCTCCCTATGATTAAGCAACAGCAGCTCAGAAGTCTGCTCCGACGATACAAAAGCTGCTTTTCGACGTCATCGAGGCTTCGTCAAACACCAGTCGCCAAGCATCGCATACTCACCGAGGAATGCGCTCGCCCACTCCGTCAGAGCCCTTACCGAGTTTCGGCGCGAGAACGTGAAGCTATAAGAGAACAAGTCGACGAAATGCTGCGCGACGACATCATCCGGCCGTCGAAAAGCCCGTGGGCATCCCCTGTTGTTCTGGTAAAGAAAAAGGACGGAACCCTACGTTTCTGCGTCGATTATCGTCGTCTGAACAAGATCACGAAGAAGGACGTATACCCCCTCCCACGGATAGACGACGCATTGGATCGGCTCTGCAACGCTAAATACTTCTCGTCCATGGACCTAAAGTCTGGCTATTGGCAAATAGAAGTCGACGAAAGAGATCGCGAAAAGACCGCCTTCATCACCCCAGACGGCCTCTACGAGTTCAAGGTTATGCCATTCGGACTGTGCTCGGCGCCTGCAACGTTCCAGCGCGTGATGGACACGGTTTTAGCAGGATTGAAGTGGCAGACCTGTCTCGTATACTTGGATGACGTCGTTGTATTCGCCGGAAATTTCGACGATCACCTTAGGCGGCTTGCCACAGTACTAGAGGCCATCAAGTCATCAGGGCTCACTCTGAAGCCAGAAAAATGCCGCTTCGCTTACGACGAGCTTTTGTTCCTAGGCCACGTCATCAGTAAATCCGGAGTACGCCCCGACCCCCAGAAAACAGCTGCCATCGCAAAGTTCCCGCAGCCCACCGACAAGAAGGCAGTGCGTAGATTCCTTGGCATGTGTGCCTACTACAGGCGCTTTGTCAAGGACTTTTCACGCATCGCCGAGCCGTTGACACGTCTAACTAAATGTGATGTTGAGTTCAAGTGGGAAACGCCGCAGGCCGAGGCATTTCAAGAACTCAAACGACGCATGCAGTCGCCGCCCGTACTTGCGCACTTCGACGAGCACGCCGATACCGAAATCCACACTGACGCCAGTAGCCTAGGCCTCGGCGCCGTCCTGGTCCAGAGAAAAGATGGACATGAACACGTGATAGCTTACGCTAGCCGGTCGTTGTCAAAAGCGGAAGGCAATTATTCTACAACCGAAAAGGAATGCCTCGCCATCGTTTGGGCTACAGCGAAATTTCGCCCTTACCTATATGGCAGGCCATTCAAAGTCGTCAGCGACCATCACGCCTTGTGTTGGCTAGCGAATTTAAAGGATCCCTCAGGACGGCTGGCACGGTGGAGCCTCAGACTACAAGAATACGACATCACTGTAACATACAAGTCCGGACGAAAACACTCAGACGCCGATTGCCTATCACGCGCCCCCATTGACCCGCCGCCGCAAGATGACGAGGATGACGACGCTTTCCTTGGAATAATAAGCGCGGAAGACTTCGCTGAACAACAACGAGCGGACCCGGAACTTAAAGGCCTCGTCGATTATTTGGAAGGGCACACCGACGTTGTCCCCAGGGCATTTAAGCGCGGATTGTCTTCCTTCACGCTTCAAGACAGTCTACTCGTGAAGAAGAACTTCTCGCCAGTCCGCGCCAATTACCTTCTTGTTGTCCCGTCAGGACTTCGTCCAGAAGTATTGCATGCCCTACATGACGATCCGACCGCTGGACACCTCGGATTTTCCCGGACACTATCGAGGATACAAGAAAAGTATTATTGGCCGCGCCTGACCGCCGACGTCACCCGTTATGTCAGAACATGCCGAGACTGTCAGCGACGCAAGACACCGCCGACAAGGCCAGCCGGATTACTACAGCCAATCGAGCCTCCTTGCCGACCATTCCAGCAGATCGGGATGGACTTGCTGGGACCATTTCCGACGTCAATAACCGGAAGTAAGTGGATCGTCGTGGCGACGGACTACCTCACCCGCTTCGCTGAAACAAAAGCACTGCCGAAAGGTAGCGCAGCCGAAGTGGCGAAATTCTTTGTCGAAAACATCCTGCTGCGACATGGCGCCCCAGAAGTCCTCATCACCGACCGAGGAACGGCATTTACAGCGGAGCTCACCCAAGCCATTCTGAAATACAGTCAGACAAGGCACAGGAGGACAACGGCTTACCACCCGCAGACGAATGGTCTTACGGAGCGGCTGAATAAGACCCTCGCCGACATGCTAGCGATGTACGTCGACGTCGAACACAAGACCTGGGATGCCGTCCTGCCGTACGTAACATTCGCTTATAACACGGCGGTGCAAGAAACAACACAGATCACGCCGTTCAAGTTGGTTTACGGCAGGGACCCGACGACGACGCTCGACGCCATGCTGCCGCACGTAACGGACGAAGAGAATCTTGACGTCGCTGCCTATCTCCAGCGCGCCGAAGAAGCCCGACAGCTCGCCCGCCTGCGAATCAAGAACCAGCAGAGGACCGACAGCCGACACTACAATCTCCGACGACGCTTCGTCGAGTACCAGCCCGGCGACCGTGTTTGGGTATGGATCCCGATACGCCGACGGGGACTGAGTGAGAAACTATTGCGACGCTATTTCGGACCCTACAAGGTCATCCGACGTATTGGCGCACTGGACTATGAGGTCGTGCCAGACGGCATTTCGCATTCACAGCGACGTCGCGCACGACCTGAAGTGGTCCACGTGGTGCGTCTGAAACCATTTTACGGACGCTAACGAACTTTCTTTATTTTGCTTTATTCTTTGCTATCAGTGCTTACTTATTACTTTGATTTGTTTGCAGCATCGGGTCGATGCTTTTTAAGAGGGGGGGTATTGACACGTGTACTTGTCTCTATCGGGCGACAAGTTTTGCCGCCGAACAAATGTTATCGCACAGCGCGGGACGCGCCTGCATGTATCCGAAGTTTCTGGAAAGTTATCGATGCTTCTACCCGCTGTCTGTTGTCGCCGAACGTTGTGTTATCTGATTTCATCGCTTGACACGAATGGTGTAGAACATTTTAGAAGGCATGCGGGTCCCAACGTTTAATCTGGAACTTTCGATGATTGCTGTATAAAAGCCGACGCGCTTGACCCGCTGATCAGATTTCCGACGATCGCCGACTGTGTTCGCCGCTTTCGTTGTGCTAGAAGTGTAGCCTGTTTTGTGGGCGCAAGTTCGCCCAATAAAAGTTAGTTTTCTCGTTCACAGTATTGCTACTGTGTTCTTCTACGTCACCACCACGTGACAATATTCACTGCGTTTGCCTGCTTTCCACATGGCTACCAACAATCAGTAGATATGATGCAGGTTCTTTATATTTCGAATTGGTGACTTACCCAAAACCTCATAGTACTCAAAAGAAAATAAAGCCATTGCATACATGCAACAAAAGTTTAATGCACCCATGAAAGGGGAAGTACATGTAAAGATTTAAATTAGAAGCTATGGGTAAAATGGCATTTTGACGTGAACAGCAGACTACAACAAATAAAGCAGTGGCACAAAACAAAGCGAATGAACAAAGCCAAAGAAAATGTTTAACTGTTGCAGCAAGGGGAGATGATGAGGGGAGCAGCACTGCACTCAACCCAGCAACTAAAGGACCATATCGATAAGCTTGTGTTCTGGTCACAGAAACGGGAACTCACAGGCCTTGTATTAGAATTCTGTGGCGTGGTGAAGTTACAAACCGTACGCTTGTAGCGATGTGTTGACCAGGTTTTGACTGGTTGCTCTGGTCCAGTAAAGTCTTGACGGCATGTCTTCAACACAATCCCCGGGGTGACCTTCCTACGTGGCTCTCCTTCATGTTCTAGCTATTCCCTTCATTTTTGTCACCGATGGCTTCGTGGTCTGCAGTGATTAGTCCCTTACTTATTACGTACAAATAGGTCCTTTAATTTTCCTATTTTCTTGCCTTGAATGCCCTCGTACCTAATGCAAACAGAAGAGGAAGATTGCATCACTCTTCTATCATGATCGCTCACATTAGAGTTCCAATAAAGGAGCAAGATCAAGGTGGCCATGGTATCTGTCTCGATTCTTTACATTTTGTGCCGTAATACCAGGACTCATACTGTGGCTGCAGGCGTCATCTGTAGGTTTGTGAGGCGGGAGCACCTTCTGCTTGCTTCAGCTCCTGTCTGACCTTGCCCTTCAGCACAACGGCCTAAAGTTCACAAAGCTGGGATGCCTCCGGAGGTGAATGACACAACCTGTCAGCCCAGCCCTCGGAGCAGCCGGTCACCTGCCTATCGATGCGAAGGGCAACTGCAATGACAACTGCAAAGCTTGCAAGGCTGGGACCATACATTTCTTCAGTTACATCCATTTTGAAAGCCTAGCCTTTAATGTGAATTGCACATAGAGTGCAGACTTATCTCGCCACCACAACGATGACTGCTCCATAGCACACAAGGGTGGGATAGCAAGTTTCATCGGAAGGCTGATCGTGCAGGCCTTGCCCTTGAAACCACCAGCTGTGTGCCTGCCAATATTCTGCGCCTTCATCGTGATGGGCGCGCCAAGGTTTGCAAGGCTGGAACGCTGAGGTCATCCCAGATGAAATTTGGAAGCTTTGCCCTTCAGGCAGCCAGCACCGACAGGGCAGTATTAAAGATGGGAGGAACTGCGAATATCGCTGATGTTTACAAACAATTACGTAGCATCCTTGGCTGTGCACTCACAAGTGCCCTAGGGATCTAAAAGACTGAAATACGGGGCATTGAGTGGTTGAGAATTATGGGAATATTCTTGCGCCCTGACATCAAAGAAATCAAAGAAAAGTGATAGAATACTTACATCTATACCACAAATAGTTGTTACTTAGTTTGCTTACATCTGTAATTGATGCAACAGGCGTTGAACAAGCCTCTACGTTGACGTAGAGGCTTGTGAATACATTGAATTGGACATTTGCTGCAGTAAAGTGAAGCTCGAGGTCCGATTGACCAAATTAGACAAGAAAGCATGTTACATATCCACTATGCCAACAGGGATTTTAATAAGTAGGCCATAGAGCTGGGTTTGTTCACATGATGAGAGGATGCCCATTGATGAAGCTAAGTAACTCTGTCGAAGGAATGCTGCAAAAAATTAACACTACTTGAGTAGCGATATTCTCACAGCAAATAGATGCGTTGTAGAAGCAACGGTCATAGCTTTAAAAGCACAGAAGCTCACAGAGGTGAATCTGAACTTGTGTCAGAAAAGCCATTCTGTTCTCTGTCAGTAGGCCTGCTATGCTGTGTCGGTCAATGAGTACTGTGTCTGCTCTGAAGACGGCGACAGCTTCCCTTTGACTGGGACTGATAATCCATCTTGCACCACTACTAAAGAAATGTTCAACAGTTGTCATAAACATAAAAACGTAAAACAAAGGGGGGGATGAAGCTTGCACAAAAACGAGACAAGGATTTTTTGAGATAAGGTGTGGCAGTCAGGATCAGAACCAGAACGATAAGTCAAAGGAGAGTTTGAACTTTCGTGTGTGATCAAACGGACAGACATCATACTGAAGGCATCGAAAATAGCACAACGATGAAGCGAAGGCACTTGGAAGCTCGGACAGAGTCACGCACTCGAATGCAGAAAGATTGCGGGAAACAACTCTAGCCCCCGAATGCAAGAAAAAAGTGAAAACTACACTTTATGTTAAAAAAAGGATTTCCTTTCATACACAAGGTTAAAATAATACTGCCCCACTGCACGATACATAAAACCTTAAATACAGCTCCAAAAGTGCATAACTGTACAAACTCAACCTGAAAGCCTGAAATGGATGGAATAAAATTTGTCCCTTATGAGCAAATCAGGATTTGTGGCTTGGATAAGCTGAGTATGTGCAGTTTTGGCTTGGCAGAAAGGTTATCCGTTAGTTAAACTTCTATAGTGGTGACTGAAATAGGAGTTCGGCAATGGGAAAGAAAGGAACATTTGTGTGCAGTAGTGTGAGAGTTAACGTCGGCAAAAGTGAAATGTGTAAATAGGGTCTATTTAGGACAGAAATACCAAGATATAAACTTCACTGGTATAGAACTCATTCAACTTATCTTGACAGGAAGCAATAGCCTGCCCTTTAATTTGCATAGATTTTGTCATACAATTTGCCAACACTTGCATGGCTGTTACACTACTGCACACCTCGGCAAAGCCAGATGGTTGTCATGTTAAATGTCATGTATAAAGCAGCCATTTATGTCTATCCACGAGCAGGCATACCTGTATTTTATGACTGTGCGCAAGTTTATTATTGACAGAAACCGTATGTTGTGCATAAGAAAGTATGTCCTTGCATTTATGCTGGACGGCAACATTCTTCAGGTCTACCCTGCCCCCTCACTCTAGGTCTTTGTCCAGAGAATGAACGCCCACTGCTTGAGTGCCCATGACAGAGTCGATGCTACTTCAAGCTTCAATATTTCTTGTGCCAGTTACAGCTATGCAAGTCAATATTTGCACCAAGAAAATGTTACTTAGCTCCTTCCAATTTTTTAAATAAAGTGCCTTACCAACAAAACTATGCCCGGGGGCTATCCCCCTTCCACTTTTCTTTGGCATTTACAACACATCCTCAGACCATAAATGCTTATTCAAAGCACCCAATACACTTAAGGCAGAACATATTCTGCAAACTTCCAATTGAAGAGGTACTGACATGATATCTTCAATTATTCCTTTTTTGTCAATTAAGGCTTTAGAGCTCTAAAAATATAGTAACAAGCCTTGGAGTGGCGTGATTTATTATAATTGCTTTCCTAGGGCCGGTTTCGGTATTGTTTTCTAGGGTGATACTGTGTAGTAACATCACAACACAGTATGTGGTCACGTGAGAGAAGGACATTGCGACGTTTTGACACTCTCTTGGGGCATCCGGCTAGCTCGGTCGACTTGTGTGCTGCTACTCGTGAAGGCCAATGTAGCAGCATAGCGGACGACTGAATGAGCTAGAGCGAGTGTCGTAACATCGCAATGTCCTGCTCCAACATGACCATAAACTGTGTCGTGACATCAGGGCATAGTATCTTCCTGGGAAAACAAAAGTGGCTGTAAAGAAGCTACTATATTAGGTTATTTATGACGTTTCGAGGCGTCACGTCTCTAACGCTGTCTGTCGTCTTCTCTCCACCCATCTTCAGCACTGTTAAACTCAATTATAAACGTGCACTCACCAGCTCAGTTAAGCACACTCGTGCAGTATGAAACTACCAAGCGCTGCTTTCATCATCATCATCATCAGCCTGGTTACGCCCACTGCAGGGCAAAGGCCTCTCCCATACTTCTCCAGCAACCCCGGTCATGTACTAATTGCGGCCATGCCGTCCCTGCAAACTTCTTAATCTTATCCGCCCACCTAACTTTCTGCCGCACCCTGCTACGATTCCCTTCCCTTGGAATCCAGTCCGTAACCCTTAATGACCATCGGTTATCTTCCCTCCTCATTACATGTCCTGCCCATGCCCATTTCTTTTTCTTGATTTCAACTAAGATGTCATTAACTCGCGTTTGTTCCATCACCCAATCTGCTCTTTTCTTATCCCTTAACGTTACACCTATCATTCTTCTTTCCATAGCTCGTTGCGTCGTCCTCAATTTGAGTAGAACCCTTTTCGTAAGCCTCCAGGTTTCTGCCCCGTAGGTGAGTACTGGTAAGACACAGCTATTATACACTTTTCTCTTGAGGGATAATGGCAACCTGCTGTTCATGATCTGAGAATGCCTGCCACACGCACCCCAGCCCATTCTTATTCTTCTGATTATTTCCGTCTCATGATCCGGATCCGCCGTCACTACCTGCCCTAAGTAGATGTATTTCTTACGACTTCCAGTGCCTCGCTGCCTATTGTAAATTGCTGTTCTCTTCCGAGACTGCTAAACATTACTTTAGTTTTCTGCAGATTAATTTTTAGACCAACTTTTCTGCTTTGCCTCTCCAGGTCAGTGAGCATGCATTGCAATTGGCCCCCTGAGTTACTAAGCAAGGCAATATCATCAGCGAATCGCAAGTTACTAAGGTATTCTCCATTATTTTTATCCCCAATTCTTCCCAATTCAGGTCTCTGAATACCTCCTGTAAACACGCTGTGAATAGCATTGGAGAGATCGTATCTCCCTGCCTGACGCCTTTCTTTATTGGGATTTTGTTGCTTTCTTTATGGAGGACTACGGTGGCTGTGGAGCCGCTATAGATATCTTTCAGTATTTTTACATACGGCTCGTCTACACCCTGATTCCGTAATGCCTCCATGACTGCTGAGGTTTCGACAGAATCAAACGCTTTCTCGTAATCAATGAAAGCTATATCTAAGGGTTGGTTATATTCCGCACATTTCTCTATCACCTGATTGATAGTGTGAATATGATCTATTGTTGAGTAGCCTTTACGGAATCCTGCCTGGTCCTTTGCTTGACAGAAGTCTAAGGTGTTCCTGATTCTATTTGCGATTACCTCAGTAAATATTTTGTAGGCAACGGACAGTAAGCTGAACGGTCTATAATTTTTCGTCTTTGGCGTCCCCTTTCTTATGGATTAGGATTATGTTAGCGTTCTTCCAAGATTCCGGTATGCTCGAGGTCATGAGGCATTGCGTATACAGGGTGGCCAGTTTCTCTAGAACAATCTGCCCACCATCCTTCAACAAATCTGCTGTTACCTGATCCTCCCCAGGTGCCTTCCCTCCTTGCATATCTCCGAAGGCTTTCTTTACTTCTTCCGTCGTTACCTATTACTATTTTCTCTTCCATTATCGTCGTGGGTGCCACTGGTAGTGTATAAATCTCTATAGAACTCCTCACACTTGAACTATCTCATCCATATTAGTAATGATATTGCCGGCTTTGTCTCTTAACGCATACGTCTGATTCTTGCCAATTCCTAGTTTCTTCTTCACTGTTTTTAGGCTTCCGCCGTTCCTGAGAGTATGTTCAATTCTATCCATATTATACTTCCTTACGTTAGCTGTCTTACGCTTGTTGATTAACTTCGAAAGTTCTGCCAGTTCTATTCTAGCTGTAGGGTTAGAGGCTTTCATACATTGGCGTTTCTTGATCAGATCTTTCATCTCCTGCGATAGTTTACTGGTATCCTGCCTAACGGAGTTACCACCGACTTCCATTGCACACTCCTTAATGATGCCCACAAGATTGTCGTTCATTGCTTCAACACTAAGGTCCTCTTCCTGAGTTAAAGCCGAATACCTGTTCTGTAGCTTGATCTGGAATTCCTCTATTTTCCCTCTTACTGCTAACTCATTGATCGGCTTCTTATGTACCAGTTTTTTCCGTTCCCTGCTCAGGTCTAGGCTAATTCGAGTTCTTACCATCCTGTGGTCACTGCAGCGCACCTTGCCGAGCACGTCCACATCTTGTATGATGCCAGGGTTAGCGCTGAGTATGAAGTCTATTTCATTTCTAGTCTCGCCGTTGGGGCTCCTCCACGTCCACTTTCGGCTATCCCGCTTGCGGAAGAAAGTATTCATTATCCTCATATTATTCTGTTCCGCAAACTCTACTAATAACTCCCCCCTGCTATTTCTAGTGCCTATGCCATATTCCCCCACTGCCTTGTCTCCAGCCTGCTTCTTTCCTACCTTGGCATTAAAGTCGCCCATAATTATAGTGTATTTAGTTTTCACTCTACTCATCGCCGATCCCACGTCTGCATAGAAGCTTTCGACTTCCTGGTTATCATGACTGGATGTAGGGGCGTAGACCTGTACAATCTTCATTTTGTACCTCTTATTAAGTTTAACAACAAGACCTGCCACCCTCTCGTTAATGCTATTTATCCCCTTCATGCTGTTTTATCCCTTTCCATGTCGCACTGTTACCCCGGTGGGGGCGAAATGCAAAGACACCCATGTATTGTGCATTTGGCACACATTAAGGAAACCCAGATGGTCAGAATTAATGCGGAATTAATTAGTACGGTGTGCCTCGTAATCATATCGTGGTTTTGGCATGTCAAACCCCACAATTCGTTTCATTCTGACAAGAAGTGGCTAATGTGTTTTTAAAGCCTCAGTTGGCAACGTATTTTACCTTCTCAGAAAGAATAAATTTGCTTCTTCATGCGCTGTCCCATGGATTATGCATTGCCTTCAATCGAAAGCCTGACTAAGCATTGAGACACATCTTGGCTGAGCTTGTCTTTGGCTGTTTTTAGCAAAAACCTACGGACGAACCTAGCTCGTCGAAGGCACGGAAAGTGTTAAACATCACACACAATGTGTGCAAGTATTTCATTTCATAATCAAGTAGGGCAACACAAGCTGCACACCTGGCAAGTATTGTTTGGACAATTGACGGAAAGCTAAGTCTACCATCTTGCTAGAAAGCACGCCTGGAATGATGTACGTCAGCAATTACAAAACTAGACAGCAAGGACAAAAGTCTAAGAATGCAAAGCATGTGGTGAAAAATTTTGGGTAGCTTTTGCAAAGAAATGGCGGGTAAATTATTAGGCTACTATAGAAAAGTCTTTGGCAGAACAGTTCTTATTAGTATTTAAGCTTGATGACACAAAGTTGCATTGTTTAAACAAAGTAATACTGTTAAGAGCTTGGGTCATGGCTTTCAGTGAAATGCAATAATGAAGAACAAATCTTAACACACCAGCTACATACTTTATCTGTTTGGACAATGATTTAAAGATGGTGGGGGCGGGGAGGGGGGGACTCACTAGCAGATTAAGAATGATGTATGTAGGACAAGCCCACACATCATCAACAATGACAGATGACATCGGTGATATTTCTGGCTCCTGTTCCGAAGATTAAAATATGAACCCGATTCTCTCTACAATGTCTCCTTTATCATCAGGTTTAGTATGGTACCCTCTTTTATACACATAAATTTATAAAAAGAAGCTGCAGACAGGCTTCACACAAATCAGGTAGCAATGTCTTTTGACAAATTAGGTTAATGGCATCAGCATTAGGCATATACTTCCACAATCCCTTTCATTAAGTACTACTTGGAACATATACAGAGGTAAGGTCACTTATGTTGATATCAATTACAGCTGCATGAATCTCGGAACGTACAAGCAACCAGAGGGGCTCCATGCTGTAACGTCTTCCTAGTTGTATTAGTATGTATGGAATACAGGTTTAGTCAGATAAGTACACTAAAGGCAAAACATTTTTATTAGTGACCATGGTTCTTTCTTTTGTGTTTCTTTTTCAACTTGAAAGGAGAGAAATGAGTGCGAGATGATGGCTGTTGGTAGATCTACATTGCCAGAACATACTGATTATTAAAAATAGAGTTGCCGTGAACCCAGCGTGAAACGCTTATCAAATATATGAAGAAGTGAACCTTAGCAAAGCTGCACAACCATAAGTCAAGTCAGATCAAGTGCGTATACTAGTTAAAAAAACAAGCTTAAAATATAACGTACCACATATTAATTTAGCCGTCAGAGAGCCACTCATAGGTGCTAGCGTGGCTGAGTTAGTGATCAGAAATGATCTTACAAAAAAACCATTGTTGTATAAAAAACAAAATCCGTGTTCCCGCTAGGGTTTGAGTTCATGACTTTGTTTATAAGCCAGGTGTTCCATACACGACAGGGCAGCAGTTTCATTGATTTCTTTCTAATGCAGACACAATCCAATAATTGTAGCCCAGTGTATTTGACCACATTTGAATGTTTCAACAATTCAAATGCTGAGCTCTTAAGAGTACTATAAGTGAAATATTTTCATGTGGGTAGTTCCATCGGTCAATACAGTCATCCTTAGTCCGATATAACTGCTGTTGTCTTAAATATTAAATGATGTGTAATATTCGGAGATGTCGCACAAGTAAGCACCATCTGAAAATAAATGAATTGTGTAAACCACACGTCTTAGAACAGTTACCCATTGACAAAAAGCTCATGAAGTAGACACAGTGCTTAAAAAGCCCAAATGTGTTAAAGTGAGCAAAGGCTTTGCAAGTTTAAAAGTTGTCCACCAAGAAAGGTGTGTTTTCAGGTAACACTATTTCATAGTAAATACAAAGGGCAAGCGGAACAGTAGGAACTTCAGATTATATTTGGTCATGGCCAGGACATTACGTCAAATGATTATGAGATACTTTCATCTGTCAACAGAGTTGACAGTGCAAGCCTTACCTTAATTAGAAGGTTTCCCTAAAGCGCTGCCACAGTAGATTGACGCCTACTTGTATATATCCAAACTAGTTCATTCAATGTTCTGTGGGTTGTTTTCATCACCCCATTTGGGAGAACCCTTAGCACGCCATTAGAGCCCTTTTACTATCGCAAACTAATCCTTGCATTCAAAGCTTTCCACTTCCCCTTTCTATAGCCTTCATTTTACTCTTACGCACCTGCTTATTCTCCTCCACCCTTGGGAGCGATGAGCTATGTGGAAATCGGTTGTTGCCCTAATGAAGGCAAGTCCCTTTGTCCAAACGTTGACTCCAGGCAGAAGATACTCTTGCTCAGTGACTGTCGGTCATTTAATTAATTGTATGGCGCTGTACTTGCTCTACACAAAATCTTGTACAATAAGATGTAATTTAAAACCACCCTTAATTTCTGGCGAAGTGGTACCTTAGTTGGCCAGGCCATTGCCTGACCAAGTGTGCTGACAAACTAGCTATCTCTGGTTAGGGCATAAGTACAACGGTATCTCAGTCGTTCAAATGAGTATGGGAAAGAACATTTGAAAAAATAACTTTGGTTTATTCTCAAATAAGAATAAGTTATTCTGACAGGGCTTCCTTTGTGGACTCGCTGGATTGAAAAAGCACACATGCATGAATCACTGCATGTTTCATATGAAAAGCTTACATTTCTATTGCGTCATTGTTTCAAGCTCCAAGTAAATAATCTATTTCATTATTAATGTGGAAATCTGAGCTAGTTGGTGATTAATCATCATACCTTGCAGCGAGTGTCGTGTAATCTTGTGTGTCTTCACCTTGTCCTTGTCAGTGCGCTGCTTCACCACCAAGATATGAACATCTATTTCATATTTCGCAAAGGCTAACTATGAAGCTTTCGATAACAGTAGATAAAGAACTATCAACTGAAAACTCTGACTTCCTAAGACAGAGACCATCAGAACACCGATATGATCGCGTAAAAAGAGAGCAGAGCAGTACCTGACTGCCACCTTTATTTCCTATACTAGCGAACGTGCCACAAATGACGGACACGTAAATTGGGCAGCCACAACACAACGGCTCCTGAATTGCACAGGTGCAAACACCCCGAACAAATTGTAACGTGTAGTGCGGAAAGACATTTTTATAGTGTATTTTCTATGTATGGTAGTGCGCTATCAAAGAACTGCGGCGCAGAAAAATCGTGATGCTATTACAAAATCAGCTATATTTATACATCCTTCGCTGCAACCAAGAATGTTACCAGAATGAATCCTGCCTTTTACACAAATAACCGAAGCCAGATTCAAAATCATGCATGTTTAGAGTGTTCAAAAACAGCGCTATCTTTTACATGTCTCGCATCGTTAACCTGCACAACGCCTTGCATTACATTGGAAAAAGGAAGGGAAAAATAACAAAACTGTAAATATAAAACATAAAAATGAGTAAATCACTGCACATTGTCCAAGTTTCTAAATGCTAGCACATACAGCTTAAATGGACGATTGCAAACAGCAGACATGAATTACTTATTGGTAACGCACAGCAAAAGATACAAAGTATCAGCCGAATGAGTACACACTTGTAAGGACTGTGAGATCACTGTGACCACTGTGAATATGGACAGCATGCAGTTCATCGCGAGAACCCCTAATTTGTTAGTCATTGCGCAACCAGTTAAAAATACGTACTTCTGACATGCAGCTTCTCTACAGTAAAACGCAATAATAAACCTCACTGACAAAAAACTAGAAAGTTGGAAACGTCTCACTTACACGAAGATGCTAAAACCACGAAACTCAAGCTAGACAGTTATTGGTTTATTTTGTGGATGTTTTATCATAGTACCAGTGCAGTCGGATATGTATAATACACGTCGATACATCTTCACTGCAGCGCAATTTTATGTGATGAAGCCGATAGATTTTGGTGTAAAAGTTCATCGCAGCCACTGCAACTGCTGAGAACATACCGTACAAACCTGATTTGCATATATATATATGTTGTCACGTGGTAGTCACTGAAGAAATCAGCCAAACTGAGAAAGACGAAACTAGCGTTTTATTGGGCGAACTTGTGCCCTCCAAAACAGGCTACACTCAAAGAACGGCGACAGCGGTGAACACATTCGGCGATCGTCGAAAATCTGATGAACGGGTCAAGCGCGTCAGCTTTAATGCATCAATCGTCTAATGTTCCAGACCAATCGCTGGGACCCACGCGCCTTCCACAAAGTTCTACACTATCCGCGTCGCGCACACATGCAATCTGATTACACAAGGTTCGGTCCCAGACAGTGGATGGAACCATCGATAACATTCCAGAAACATCTCACACATGCAAGCGTGTCCTGCGCTGTGCGATAACATTTGTTAGGTGGTGAAACGTGTCGCCCGATGAAGACAAGTACACGTGTGAATACCCGCCTCTTAAAAAAGCATCTACCCGATGCTCCAAACGGAAGTAATAAAGAAAAGCACTCGTAGCAACGAAAACAAGAAAATAAGGAAGTGCGTCAGCGTCCGTAAAAGGGTTTAAGACGCACCACGTGGACCACTTCAGATGGTGCGCGGCGCCGCTGTGAATGCGAAATGCCGTCTGGCACGACCTCATAGTCCAGTGCACAAATACGTCGGATGACCTTGTAGGGTCCGAAATAGCGTCGCAGTAGTTTCTCACTCAGTCCTCGTCGGCGTATCGGGGTACATACACAAACACAGTCACCCGGCTGGTACTCGACGAAGCGTCGTCGGAGGTTGTAGTGTCGGCTGTCGGTCCTCTGCTGCTTCTTGATCCGTAGGCGGGTGAGCTGTCGGGCTTCTTCGGCGCGCTGAAGATAGGTAGCGACGTCAAGATTCTCCTCGTCAGTGACGCGCGGCAGCATGGCGTCGAGCGTCGTCGTCGGGTTCCTGCCGTAAACAAGCTTGAACGGCGTGATCTGTGCTGTTTCTTGCACCGCCGTGTTGTAAGCGAATGTTACGTACGGCAGGACGGCATTCCAGGCCTTGTGTTCGACGTCGACATACATTGCTAGCATGTTGCGAGGGTCTTATTCAGCCACTCCGTAAGACCATTCGTCTGTGGGTGATACGCCGTTGTCATCCTGTGCCTTGTCTGACTGTATTGCAGAATGGCTTGGGTGAGCTCCACTGCAAAGCCCGTTCTTCTGTCGGTGATGATGACTTCTGGGGCGCCATGTCGCAGCAGGATGTTTTCGACACAGGATTTCGCCACTGCGGCTGCGCTAACTTTCGGCAGTTCTTTAGTTTCAGCGAAGCGGGTGAGGTAGTCCGTCGCCACGACGATCCACTTATTTGCGGTTGTTGACGCCGGAAAGGGTCCCAACAAGTCCATCCCGATCTGCTGGAATGGTTGGCAAGGAGGCTCGATTGGCAGTAGTGATCCGGCTGGCCTTGTCGGTGGTGTCTTGCGTCGCTGGCAGTCTCGGCATGTTCTGACATAACGGGTGACGTCGGCGGTCAGGCGTGGCCAATAATACCTTTCCGGTATCCTCGATAGTTCCGGGAGAATCCGAGGTGTCCAACGGTCGGATCGTCACGTAGGGCGTGCAATACTTCTGGACGCAGCGCTGACGGGACAACAAGAGCGTAGTTGGCGCGCACTGGTGAGAAGTTCTTCTTTACGAGTAGGTTGTTTTGAAGCGAGAACGAAGACAATCCTCATTTAAATGCCATAGGGACAACGTCTGCGTGCCCTTCCAAATACTCGACGAGGTTTTTCAACTCCGGGTCTGCTCGCTGCTGTTCAGCGAAGTCTTCCGAGCTTAAAACGTTAAAGAAGGCGTCGTCGATAATCGTCATCTTGCGGCGGCGAGTCAATGGGGGCGCGTGATGGGCAATCGGCATCACAGTGTTTTCGTTCAGACTTATAGGTTACAGTGATATCATATTCTTGCATTCCTAGGCTCCACCGCACCAGCCGTCCTGAAGGATCCTTTAAATTCGCTAGCCAACACAAGGCGTGATGGTCGCTGACGACTTTGAATGGTCTGCCATGTAGGTAAGGACGAACTTTCGCTGTAGCCCAAACGATGGCGAGGCATTCTTTTTCGGTTGTAGAATAATTGCCTTCCGCTTTTGACAACGACCGGCTAGCGTAAGCTATCACGTGTTCATGTCCATCTTTTCTCTGGACTAGGACGACACTGAGGCCTAGGCTACTGACATCAGTGTGGATTTCGGTATCGGCGTGCTCGTCGAAGTGCGCAAGTACGGGCGGCGACTGCATGCGTCGTTTGAGTTTTTGAAATGCGTCGGCCAGCGGCGTTTCCGACTTCAGCTCGACGTTACATTTAGCTAGCTGTGTAAGCGGCTCAACGATGCGTGAAAAGTCCTTGACAAATTGCCTGTAGTAGGCACACATGCCAAGAAATCTGCGCAGTGCCTTCTTGTCGATGGGCTGCGGGAACGTTGTGATGGCAGCTGTCTTCTGCGCGTCGGGGTGGACTCCAGATTTGCTGATGACATGGTCTAGGAACAGAAGCTCATCTTAAGCGAAGCGGCACTTTTCTGGCTTCAGAGCGAGCCCTGATGACTTGGTGGCCTCTAGTACTGTCGCAAGCCTCCTAAGGTGATCGTCGAACTTTCCGGTGACCACGACGACGTCATCCAAGTAAACAAGACACGTCTGCCACTTCAATCCTGCTACCACCATGTTCCTGACGCGCTGGAACGTTGCAGGCGCCCAGCACAGTCCGAATGGCATGACCTTGAACTCGTAAAGGCCGTCTGGAGTGATGAAGGCGGTCTTTTCGCGATCTCTATCGTCGAATTCTATTTGCCAGTAGCCAGACTTGAGATCCATCGACGAGAAGTGTTTTGCGTTGCAGAGCCGATCTAATGCGTCATCTTTCCGTGGTAGGGAGTATACATG
The DNA here is from genome assembly GCF_023375885.2 of Dermacentor andersoni. NCBI lineage: Eukaryota > Metazoa > Arthropoda > Arachnida > Ixodida > Ixodidae > Dermacentor > Dermacentor andersoni. The sequence goes on along the minus strand of NC_092817.1, from coordinate 209,767,261 downwards.
CTTCTTTGTGATCTTGTTCAGTCGACGATAATCGACGCAGAAACGTATGGTTCCGTCCTTTTTCTTTACCAAGACAACAGGGGATGCCCACGGGCTTTTCGACGGCTGGATGGTGTCGTCGCGCAGCATTTCGTCGACTTGTTCTCTGATAGCTTCACGTTCTCGTGGCGAAACTCGATAAGGGCTCTGGTGGAGTGGTCGAGCGGACTCCTCGGTGATTATGCGATGCTTGGCGAATGGTGTTTGTCGAATCCTCGATGACGTCGAAAAGCAGCCTTTGTATCGTCGGAGCAGACTTCTGAGCTGTTGTTGCTTAATCATGGGGAGACTTGGATTAATGTCGTAGTCTGGTTCGAGAACCATGGTCGTCGGGGTAGATGCGGTGAAATCCGAGAAGACAAACGCATTACTGTTTTCCAGAATTTCCTCGATGTACGCGATCGTCGTGCCCTTGTTGATGTGCTTGAACTCCTGGCTTTGTCAGCAAGACTGTTTGCAAGCAAGTTTGTCAGCAACACTTCAGTTTTCCCTCCATGCAGTCGAGCGATGCATCTTGCGACGCAAATTTCACTGTCTAGCAGTGGACGTTGGTTCCCCTCGATGACGCCTTCTACGTCGGCAGGTGTTTTGGTGCCGACGAAAATGACAATGCTGGAGCGAGGCGGGATGCTGACTTGACTTACGAGCACGCTTAAGGCATAGTGACTACGAGAGCTCTCCAGTGGTATCGCTCGATCTTTCGACAGCGTTATCGACTTCGACTTTTGGTCGATGATTGCACCGTGTTGGTTCAGGAAGTCCATGCCGAGAATAACGTCTCGTGAACACTGTTGGAGGATAACGAAGGTGGCAGGGTAAGTCCTGTGATGAACGGTAATTCTTGACGTGCAGATTCCAGTCGCGTGATGAGATGTCCTCCAGCGGTACGAATGTGGCGGCCTTCCCATACAGTTTTAGGTTTCTTCAGCTGGGCGGCGATGTGTCCACTCATTACGGAGTAATCGGCCCCTGTGTCCACTAAGGTGGTAACTTCGTGGCCGTCGAGAAGCATGTCGAGGTCGGTGGTTCTTTGGCGTTGCAGTTAGGTCTTGGCGTCGGATCACGGCTGCGTCTTGTTGAACTGAAGATGGAACGTCGCGTCGTCAAGTCGTCTTTCGTCGGTGTAGTCTTGGCTTCCTGACTTCGTCGGGATGGCGGCGTATCGTTATTATGTCGTCGAGATGGTCTCTTCGGCGTCTTCGCCGGCGGCGGAGGATCTTCGTCAGTTTGACGAACAGCAACCGTACCTCCACCGGTTGCTGCTTTTAGTTTTCTGGATATGGGCTCGCAGACCGGCCCCGGGCTGGGCCAGTGTATGGTCAGCGCTGCGGCGACACGTAGCGGCCTGGTGACGGCGAACTGGCGGTCGTCGAGCGCTCCGCTGAGTGGCGGCGAAGTAGTCGGCGATATCGCGAGGTCGTTCGCCAATCTGTGGTCCCGGCGCATTAACGACGAACCCTCGGAGTCCCATTTACCGGTATGGGCATCGGCGGTAGACGTGACCCGCTTCTCTGCAGTGGGAGCAGAGTGGGCGGTGGTAAGGAGCGCGCGAAATGTCCGTCTTCCTTGCGTAGCGGCGCTGGGCGACGGGCGGGTGTGCTGGCGGCGGCTGCGGTGGACGACGGAATTGTGGCTTGAAAGGTCCCTGGCGCGGTCTTGCAGGGGGCCTTGGCGGTGGGCGAAGGCGGCGGAGCTCATCGCTTCTGGCTGGAGCTGCGGTGATCCTGGTTACACCTCAGAAACTCCAAGGAATCGCTCAAGCTCATCTTTGACGATTTCGGTGATTGAGGCTACTTGAGGCAGCTCTTCCCGTACGACCACGCTGATAGTCTCGCGCAGATCGTCAGTGGCTAGCGATTGAAATACTGTGTAGTTGGTAGAGTTCTTGCGGTGGTTGAATTGCCGGTTCCGCATTTCGAGCGTCTTCTCGAGGCTGGTGGCCTCGCGAAGAAACTCTTCTACGGCTTTCGGTGGGCTTTGTATCATTGCGCCGAAAAGTTCTTCCTTCACACCACGCATGAGAAGGCGTGCTTTCTTCTCCTCGGGCATATCTGGGACGGCGTTGCGAAACAGATGGTTCATTTCTTCCGTGAATATGGCAACGTTCTCGTTAGGTAGCTGGACTCGGGCGTCCAGCATGGCTTCGGCCCTTTTCTTGCGCACGACGCTCGTAAAGGTGCACAGGAAGCCGCTACGGAACAGGTCCCATGTTATCATGGTCGACTTCCGGTTTTCAAACCACGTTCTGGCGGCGTCTTCTAAGCTGAAATATACATGCCGCAGCCTATCGTCGGAGTCCCACTTGTTGAAAGTCGCGGTTTGTTCGTAGGCCTCCAGCCAGGATTCCGGGTCTTCAGTAGCTGCTCCGTGGAAGGTCGGTGGGTCCCGAGGTTGTTGCAGGATAACGGGGGGCGCTGGGGCAGCCATTGGGGTTGTCTTTGCCACGATCTTCTTTGCCGTCTCAGGTAGAAGTCCGTGCTCTGGGGGCAGTCCTTGCAGTCTGCAGCTGGCGCGCTGGTCTTGGACGATGTCGGTTTTGTGCTCGGGCTTCAGGCTTGGATCGCGGCTTTGCGGGGGCGTTCGGTACATGAACGCACAAGCACCACCACCAGATGTCATGTGGTGGTGACTGTGAAGAAAGCAGCCAAACTGAGAAATACGAAACTAGCGTGTTATTGGGCGAACTTGTGCCCTCAAAAACAGGCTACACTCAAAAAACGGCGACAGTGGCGAACACAGTCGGTGATAGTAGAAAATCTGATCAACGGGTCAAGCGCGTCGGCTTTTATACATCAATCGTCGAATGTTCCAGACCAATCGCTGTGACCCGCCAGCCTTCCACAAAGTTCTACATTATTCGCGTCGCCCACACATGCAATCAGATTACACAAGGTTCGGTCTCCGACAATGGATGGAACCATCGATAACATTCCAGAAACTTCCCACACACGCAAGCGCGTCCTGCGCTGTGCGATAACATTTGTTAGGTGGTGAAACGTGTCGCCCGATGAAGACAAGTACACGTATCAATATATACTAGCTACCTGCGAGACACCGAACATCGTGAAAACATAAGGAAGCGCAATGTACGTTTTTAACTGAGTTAAAATTTTTTCCGATAGCGTTTCACTGCATAATACTTAGTGCTGCTGTAAAGCCCATTTGCAGACAACAATTATGCACTGTAGCGAATAGCTGGGTTTATTAGTTGGTTATATTGTTGTTTGCGAGTGGGTGTCTAAAGAGGGCGCGAACAGAGAGGAATCATGAGGGCAAACCAACGGCTTAAATCAGTACACCAGAAGCACCTCTGAATGCGCCTGTCGGTACACACAAATTAGATGCTTCAGTGCTCATACTGTGACCGGAGACGACGTGTACGCGCGTGTGTAATTGGGGACTCTTACTATAGTCCCCGTGACAGTTGAACAGAGCCCCCTTCCAGCCTCAGTATGCTTCACGGCAATGCATTTGTATAACTCACCACATAACTTGTCTGCATTGTGGTGAAGATAAAGCAAATCTGTCGACAACCATTAAGAAACACATACAAGACCTTTGTCCACGTGAAGGTGTGTGCGTGTTTGTGTTTATATATATGTATATATATATATATATATATATATATATATATATATATATATATATATATATATATATATATATATACAAACACACGCACGAACACACCTAGACGTGGACAAAGGTCTTGTATGTGTTTCTTAATTGTTGTTGACTTTGTCCAAGTGTAGGTGGGCACGTGCGTGTGTATATATGCTTCTCTCCACTGCATTTTGTACAGTTGAGCCCATAAATGTCTAGGTTGCGGTGAAGCTAACTAAAGCAAGGTTGTCGACCATTATGAGATGCATACAAGACCTTGCCCATGTGTGGATTTATGTGAGCTATGACTACACTGTAAAAAAATTTACGCCCTTTGGGTTGTATTTTGTCGCCAAACAATACATAATCGTCATTTGTCTTGCGCGCATTTTCTTTCTTTAATGCTACGAGGCCGGTACTTTCCAGTCACGAACGGCTTGCGCGTAATCAGCTTGACCCAGCACTCTCGAGCGGAAAGTAGCGAGCGCCGAGTTTTCAAGAGAGGAAATGCAAGTAATTAAGGCAGATGACGATTATCGCTGTCTGACAAGACAAGCCCAGAAGGGTGTAAACTTTTTTTAGAGTGTAGGGTGGACTGTCAGTAGCTGTGAAATCTTCAACATCTAGCTCCTCTCTCTCTTTCTCTTTTCAGAGAAAATTTAATGGCATCTAGAGAAGCCCCAGCCCCAGGCTTGGAAAACTTGATGCTCTGTGTTATATGGCAGGGACTAAAGAAAGCAAGTGAGAAAAAAAGAAAGAGCACACTGACTTACACATACATGCGTACGAAATGCACTACCACAAACGTGATTTTCTCATTGCCTTCGTGGAGCACGGCTCATATCTATATTTAGTTGCACCACAAATCATGTATTGTGTGGCTACTAAAATTCCCAAGGACAGCCCTCACTGTTATAAAGCATCTGCAAATATAAATCAATGGTCCCTGTCCTAGTCAACACAACATGTGTGGCATGCTGGAAAAATAATTCTAAATAAATCTCTGTTGAGCGCATGGCCGTTAACGAGACCTTTAGCATTTTGATATGTAAGTTTAGCTCTGAACTGGTTAAATTGGTGATATAGCCGTGGTCGAGGTAGCCTTTTCTTGAATCTACTATGTGTAAAACACACTCACGATAGTTGAAAGTTGAATCGTTACAATGGCAATCAGCATAGAGACCTAAGCTTGGCCTACATAGCTATGTATACTAAAGTGATCAGAGCTCATATTCAATATTCTACCTTCTTGCTTGAGTGCCATCTCGTTTGCTTGAAAGTGGTAAGCTCACTGGCTGCATTTTCAAGAACCATTGTTATTCACTAGCCTTCACTTTCAAAGATGTTTAGACCTGCTGTAACATCACCATCGCCCTTTCGTGGCGATAGAAAGCTCTATTAGAACGGTTTATGACATCTGTGCTTTCTTTGTAACCCCTGGTATTTAGAGGCATACTTGATCAAGTGCCTTTACAAATTCCCTGTCCTTCGTTATTAAATGTGACCACTGTAACTGTGAAAATACCATTGAGCATCTCCCCTGTCAGTGAACCCACTTTGATGTCCTAAGTCAGCCCCTTTAAGTGCACCCACCCAGCTGGATAGTTGACCTTTCACAGAGGCTAGAATCCTGGGTGCTTGGTCATATCAACGAGGAAAGCTATACATACATGCTCTAGTGACTTTCTGAAATAAAGGAATCTGAAATGACACTTATAGACACCCTCTGTCTTTTGTGCGACTGAACTGTCTCCACTTGCCTCCTTTCTTTTAATCCCTCATACCCTCACCCTCACGCAGGGTAGCAAACTGAATGTACGTCTGGTTAACCTACCCGGCCTTCCTTGTTCCTTTCTCTCTCTCTCAGATGTAAACCCCCATGCAGAAAAACTAAAAAGCACACAAAATCTAGTCAGCCATACCTGTTGAAACTAAGATACCACATGCTTAAACCATTTCAGACGTGTAAAGGCACCTAAAATACAAGGACAAAAGATAAGACAACCTACACGTAGCACATGCACTACTGATTCTTATCCTTTCTTTTGTCCTTGTATCTTATGTACTTTTACAAGCCTGCAATGCTGAACCAACTAGTCCAACTACCTATATTACTTAAACCAATTTAATTAATCTTTTGGTTAATGTATACCCGGGAATTCGTGCTATGATTAGGCGGATTCTTCTCTCGCAGAACTTCATCGACCAAACACCAGAGAAAAGAGTGATGCTGATACAGACACACAAGTTTTGTTGGCAGTGGACTACGTTAGCTGGACAAACTGCTGCAAGTGTTGCATAGCAACATGCATTGAAGCTGGTGAGCAAGTTGAAGTGCATGATCTGCAAATTTTCTGCCCATAATTTACATTGTCAGAAATCTGTGACGAAGGTAAAGAATTAAAGGACTGCTGGCATCTGGACCAGGTTCTTGCTAAGTTCATAGCAACTGCTATTACATTGGAGGACAAAATAAAGCAACGACTGTGCCACCTGAAGCAGTATTCTCGGTGGTTGCTTATTCCAGGAAGGACAGAAAAAGAGTGGAGAATGCTGCCTTCCAAGCTTAATTACAAGCAATGCAAAAGCAACCTTGGAAATCGAATCAACTGCGTCATTCTGGGCAGAAATGGGAGAAGTAAAAAAATAGGATGATATGCTAGAGTAAAGAAATGTCTGCACATTGGCCCAGCACATATTACTTTAATTTTTTTGCTGCAACTTAAGAATCCTATGCTAAAGAAAGAGCAGCAGGGCTTGGAGCTGAGAAACTGCATGCCATAATCATAATAAAATCAGGTTTTTCCATGACTGGCAGGAGTTATGTCAACATGTGCAAGCATCTCCACTCCACCAATCTCCACCAAAAACGAAGTGGACTAAACGAGACATTTGCTTGAGCTTTGGCAAAGTGTTACCACCTGGCATTTCTGCTTTCATGGCCTCACCAATAAAATAAAGTCGCAGAAGTAATACAATATTGCTTTTGCTGTAATGGGCTTTTTATTGCGTATTTGCTTAGTTAGTATGTGATTTTGATGTAGTTTTATAGGTGCACCAAAGCACAAAATGTTTTGTTAAGTTTAATTGAAAGATTCCAATAATGGGGGTTGTTACTCTTACATGTTTTTATGTCAACCCAGTAGCACAAGTTGTATACTAGCTTGTGCCACTAGATGTGTGGTTGTGTTTGTGATGCCATCGTGTTCGTTGCATTGTCGTCATTTCAGCTTTGTCATGCAACTCTCATGCTACCTGCATTGGAAGCAGATGGCTAGCATGAAAAGATCGGGGTGTCTCAGCAGCAGCACACCCACCTGTTGTTGGTCACCTCTGTTTGAGATTCAAAAATCAAGTTTCACACGAGTGTTCATTTCGGAACGACCGATAGCAACAGTTCACCTTGGCATAGCCAACTACCTGTAAGATACTTCACATAACATCAATTCCCACATTGCGTGGGATTTACGCAAGTTTACGTCATAGTTTTCACGTAGAGCCTTCTGGACCTTAATGTGGGGGATAATAAAATGGGTTTTCATGTCTAGCTCCTCTGAAGTATGTGTAACTCGACACCTTGCATGCTAAGCTGCTGCTTCTTAAGTCCCAAACTGGCATCAAGAAAGCCAGGACCATTAAATCATACCGGGCTGGACAAATCAGTTTCCAAAGATTTATGTTGCGTTCTTGACCTCCTTTCCACAGTTCCTGTGACAAGTTTGTGTCAAAAGACATTCTCAAAGCTGACATATGTAGATACCAGGCTGAGAGGCTTTATGTCAAGAAATGCTTAGCTGGGTGATGGTGCCTTTGGTGGAGCAATGAATTGCAGTTTCTTTTCTGATGTTATGAGGATAAATAACACTATAGCATGCAGACTTATGCTGCAGCTTTTTTTCCTGCCATGCAACACCAAGAAAGCAAATGAGTAATTGCAAATTAATCTGCATAGTGTATCCCAGTTGTATTGTGTGTGCGACAGTACCAAAGAATCCGGCTGACCTTTAATTCACCTTTCCAGCGCAACATGTCTTTATCAAGCCATACCTTCACATTGGGTTGATATATGTAGGGATGCCCTTCCATCTTCATGTCAGCTTAGCTCTTTCAACAGCAGATGCACTAAAGCTACACACTCTTACTACCTACTTCGCATATTGCAACTGAAATGAAGGAAACGCAGGTCTTAACAGTAAACGTTTAAAGAGTGTATTTAAATACTTGTGCAACCTTCTTTTCGGAAAGACCATGTGGCGTCTACTTGTGTAGAGATGTAACTTGGCAAGTAGGAAACTGATGCGCTTTTACCTAAAAATAGAATTGATGTTTTGTGGGACAAGGTGCCTGGTGTCTCAATGAGCACACTTTATGGCTGATATTTTTTTGCCATTGCGTCAGCTTTAAAAACTTGTCAGAATCTTTATTCTTGGTGCATTAGAGAACACATCAACACAACATAAATGTAGCCCTTAATATCATGGAAAGAAAGGTGCTTAAAATAATTCGGTGAATACAGCAGAATGAAATGCAGGGACTTAGATGAGAAATAAGTAAGCAATTTACTAACCACGTTATGAATGCAAGCAGCTGGCACTGAATAGAATAAGAAAGCCCTGGAGCAAGTCTCTGGCTTGCAGTGCAAGACCTGTGCACACCTATGATGGTATTGCAGTATTCATGGCAGAGACGGGACCATTCAACCTTGCACAATGTAACACTCTGTATATCTCTTTCAAATATTCTTTTCCAACATGTACAAACTGCATGTTGCAAACAGTAAAATCATTGCTATTGTCCTACTGACAGTTTCAATGTTTAGTGGATTCTTATTTTTACAGCCGACTTGAAACTTCCACACTGAGAGCGGGGCGAGTTAGTGTATTTTTGAAAGACTAGAAACAGTGCACAAAGTATGAAGGACAGTGAAAACGCAACAGGAGCAGTGACTTGCAACTAAATTTTTTATTCAGGCATATATACAAGAACAATATGCACACACCATGCAATGTGAAAAAAAAAACGCAAGAAAATGAAGTGCAAACTATTAATCACGATTGACATTGCAAGAAATGCTACAAAACACAAACACGAGTGACGTCGTGAGTTAACTGCGACACGCTCCTAAATCCACGCAGAAAGCCATGTTAGAGCTTACAAAGGCATTATGTGATTCAATGAATACAACAGTATGCTTATAAACTATGTATTCTAACATTTTACTTGAATAAGGTGCTAAGAAGATCAATCCATATATAGCTACAAATGCCTTAGTCACCATATTTAAAAAGAGGGAGGACTCATTTGTTTCAAAGATGAAAGAACGATACCTGTTGCAAGAAAATGCTGAGAAATAACAGCGATACTGAGGAGTCCATTGGGAATAATATAATGTACCAAAATTCATTAGGAATTACGTCAGGGACTGCACATTTCTTAAATTTGCAGACATACTTCTATATTTTAACAATATTATCGAGGCATACAAATTTAAAAAAGAAATGCCACTACGTTAGTATTTGCCATCGGAAATGATTTCCTAGGGGTGCATGTACAATGGCCCCCATTGAAAATTGTACCACTAAAGCTTTACCACATGTGCTCGACCCCTGTGGATTGCTCCAAGTCCAGCTAAGTCGCACAAGCCTGTTCCCTTAGTGAGTGAAACTCAGTGAGAGAAGCTTGGCCTTCTTTGTAGAGCAAAGACAATTGGCAAAAATTCACCACACAAAGGTAGAGAGGTTTTGGTATAGCCTGTACAGTGAAAGATCCACTCAAGATCTAGGTGCTGTACCATATCTTCAGAAGATAAAGAATTTATCAAAACACGTGCACAGGGTCTAAATGATCACACTCCCATGCATGTGATACATATTGGTAATCGCCACGAAAGCCTATGGCATTACTATTACTTCCACAGGTAATTTTCATGGCTGCTATGGAATGGCTGTCTCACGGCACCACAATCTATAGCAACTAATACACTGGGCATTTCAAATGGTTCATCAAAGCGGGTGGGGCACTGGCCAGACTGAAGCAGTGGCACTCCACAAACTGTTCAACGCCGAGCCCCGCGTGAGTCACGTAAAACTTGTCACGGCCACTTGCTGACATTGCCTTCAGGTGGGAACGGGCCGTTCTGTTAGATTCACGTTTCACGTCCAGGCTTTCGTTACTAGGCTTCTTCGTGCGTAAAGCGACGCGAAATATTGAATGCATTTTGTTCATTGACAAAAGGCGCCCTTGCTTTGCGAAGCAATTTGGAAACGTGTATGCACCCTACATCGACGTCAATGCCGGCGCGCACCACTTCTGCGTTTTCGAGCTCGTGAGCAGTGTGTCGACGGGGTGTCCAAGGCCAAACAGGCATCCGGCTTTACCAGAAGGCGTAAACACAACTTAAAAAAGCGCTACATATGACACACCCTACAATATGCATTATCCGTGTCGGCACCATATGCAACCGACGCTGTGTTACCACGACTCTTCGAAACAGACAGTCCAAATCAGGCGACATATCGTGCTGTTTCGTGGATGCAGTACAGTTCGTTCGAAGCTTCTGTAGCTTCGTAACGGCAACGTTATTCGTACTCGCAGATATTACGCAGTGCTCCTGCACCACACTACACAACACACAGCCACAAGGAACCACTACGGTCCTTCCACTGCGTGCACGCGCGTGTAGGCGCCGACAGTCATTTTCGATATTAAAAGGCAGCATAAAATGCTTGATTTATTTAGGCCTAGTGCATTTAACAACAGAACGATAACGTTAGCATTTTATGGATTTCTTATTAAACTTTTTTTGTGACGTCATCATGCTTGGCAGCAGCGGACTCCCCTTGGGGTCGTCTGCTGCCACGCGAGTGCACCCAGCGCCGGCCTTCTCAATAGAGTCAGTCATGACCACTCTTTCTCTGTTAGGGGGAATAGAAACGCAGCGCCGCAGTGCGGGTGTTCATCGCAGGCGCTTCACTAGGCTATAAGGCCCCCACGTTACCCATTAAAAACGACACATTAGTCATAGATACGGGAGCAACAGCTGTTGCTGCAAAATGGCGGTACGTTATTTTAGGCCCCATACTGACGCAATTAAGTGAAAATGTATCATTTTATCTTTGTGCGCGAAGCCTCTGCGAGCACTGCGAAGAAGTGCGTGCTTCCCAGCGACACAATTCATCGCTTGTCATCGCTTGCCCAGTGACGGTGCCTCTCACCGAATATACGCAGTATTTGAGTGTGTTGTGCACTCCAAGGTGCTTCCGGATTACCTCTGCGGGAGCTAGCAGCGATCGCAGATGGATATCGTAACGACACCGCAGCAATCGCATTTTGGCAGGTGAGGGCTCTTGTGTGCAGTTATCAAATGAGAGGGTGTTGGAAATGTATAGTGCGCAGTGCTTGTGATGAAGAAATGCCATTGCACTGGGTCTAGAAAAGCGAGCGATGCTCGGATGCTGATCGTGTTTGCGACGCTGTGGCTCCGATACATCACCGATGATAGATCAGCCATCCCAAACGACTGCTGCGATACGCACTCCTCAGCATCGTCGTCCACACCGGCGCATCGACGCCTTGCAAGCAGCTACACTGACGTGCCGATAATTTTTTACTGTGCGCTACGTCGCCACAATGCAGGCAATGAAACCGTGTTGTGGGGCCATCTCAGCCCGAAAGATATATGTATAAGCCAGCGGCAGTCAACGCTTTCTTTTTGATAGTGTTGCTCAGTACATCACCGATGACAGTGTGTTGTGCGTGTTTTATGCCGGCGGTCAAGGTTGTTGATGCCTGTCAGCTCGGCACCGCGTCGCTGCTGCCGAAAAATAAGTTGGGCGTGGCCCAACCGTGGTGGGTGCGCGCACAAGAGTTACATGCCTCGCTCGGGCCGTGGCCTCTGCTTTTGATTGACAGGCGAACTCGTGCTAAACTCGTACATCGCGAAACCCCCTCCGAGTTCAACTCGGGAACATAGGGGCGGCAGCAGCAGCCTGTGTCATTTCACCCAGCGGCAGCAAGCGTCAGTATGACATGTCTGGAACCGTTCACGTACATGACCGATGTGGAGTTTCAGCGTCATTTTCGTCTGTCGAAGACAGTGCGCTGGCTGTGCGACGAGCTAGGCGAAGACTCTCGTCTGTGGAGACAGCGTGGCGGGCTTCATTCGCTCACTGTCGAAGAGCAAGTCCTCTGCGCCCTCCGTTTCTGCGGGACTGGGAGTTTTCAGGGAAGCGTTGGTGCCCAGCGTTACATTGGACGTCATCAAACTACCGTGAGCTGCTGTGTCAGATATGTGTCTGACGCGCTTATCGATGCGGCAGTGCGTAAGCGGTGACTGGCTTTCCCGAAGACTGCGGCAGAGCGGGCGTACATTAAAGAACGCTTCCTACTTCGCGGGAACATTACGAACGTAGTCGGGTGGGTCGACGGAACGTACGTAGGAATTAAGGCGCCTTCAATGTCAACGTTACTGTGATTAGCACCGAAGCAATGTCTAGACACGCCAAATTTGTCACTTCTGTGTAGCCGGCTTAAATTTTGTGTTACCGTCATTTAACATGCGGCTGCCTTTGATACTGACTTTTTCGATAGTTGCTGACTTTTTGCCGATTGTTCTACTTGTCTGTCAGGGTGCCTTCCAAATGGCTCACTTTCTTGGGAAAGAGGTTAATTAAGTATAAATAGAATAATGGATATCACAAATTGCGTGAAGTAGCCTATGAATGCTAATCTCATGAAGAACTTGAGGTTCTTCATTGGGGAAATTACTTAGTATGCATAAGGCTGAATTTTGGTCATGCGTCATCTATCGGCCGCACTATGAAACAGCGAGTCATTGCACAATTCGTTGCAGGGCGACGTGCGGATGTTGCGCCAAGCCGGTTGTGCCTATGCATTTGTGGCGAAATGAAAATGCATTGAGAATCTTAGTGTGTTGGCTTGCATGAAGAAAATACTTCAGATTGTTTGCTCTGTTCACTGTTCATGCATGTGCCAGAGGTAAAGTGTATATCTTTTGGTAGGCGGCAGCGTTATTGCGGATGGGCAAATAATACATTTTCGTCTCATAATGGGGCTCTAATTCTTAAGCAGTAGAATAATGCAGATCCAATGCTCTGCAGAAGTCGGTGTGCATGAAGATGTGAACAACCAAGGCAAAATTACATATCGGGAGAAGTGTGGGGCAGATGCCAATGAAAAGTGCGTCTTTAAACCGCCATGATAAAAATAAAAATTTCAGATCGAGTAGACCTTTTGTACAGCTTTAGAGCAATGATTACACAAAACGTGATACGCTCAAATGTGTAAAAGCTTGCCGCAATGCCAAAGAAGGATGAGCGACCTGCAGCATAAACTGGCATTGAACATGTGTTGCATCTGCTATTTTTATTGTAAGCCTCGCTGTCACGCCTTTCCCTCCAGCACTCCCTTTACTGAAACGTGGCACTGTCTTTCGATTGGTGTCCTGATGGTGATGGTAACGGCGGCAGTAACGCTGGTTAATGCTTGCCCCTTTGATTTCTGTGAGTTTAGTGGTAAAGAATATGGCACGTGCGTACATCTGTGCTGCAAAGTTTAACGCTTGCGGTGATTTTTTGGAGAGCTAATTTGTGTTGTGACATTTCAAAGATGTGCGCCATTGTGGCCTAATAACTAGAGCATTGGTGAGGTTGAAGACTGGGTGTATTGGTATAGATGCTCGAAGTTCAATTGCACAACAATTAGACGGGACACAAAGAAGAGAAATACAAACAGCAGAACGCTCTGCTATGTGTGTTACTCTTCTTTGTGTGCCGTCGAATTGTTGCGTGATCTAACTTCAAATAGAGCATTGGGCTTCTTTGGTGCAGGACCGAGGAAGTGTGAGCTATTCAAAAACATGCCAGTGCCTTGCCACACAATTATGGAAGTCTGAAGGTTTGCAAACAAAGCTTTGCTTTCAAGTTCACCTGCTCATGTAATACAAGCACTGATTGAAAGAACCTTTCTACAAAAATAATGGTGAAATGAATGGCCTTTGAGAAGTATAATTTGCATATTGACAATGACCGGACTCAACAATAGTACTGGACAGAGCAGTTTGTTTCCCATGTGAAGCACGAGCTTTCATTACATGCTCTGCAGATAACCAAGTTTCGTTTGTTTTGACGTGGTACACAACATTCCCTGTAATCTCTTTTTGATTCTAAAGAAGCGCCAAACACCACCTCTTTTTCAAGGAAGTCATGGGAATATCTGGCGAGACCGTTTCACAGCCCCACAAAATGGAAGTGTGGCCAGCCAGCTTTGCTTGAATGCTTTTATAGATTTCTGTTCCTGACCATTGTGTGCTATCAAGTTGCTTAAGTCTATGCAACCGGTGCAAGGCATTCCTTGATTCTATAGTCGGATACAACTTCAGGAGGCCGCGGGATCTTCACTTCAAAGGCAGGTGAACATAACGCTGCATCAATGGGCATGCACTCTAGACTGACGTCGTGCCACCGGATGAGCTATACCCGCTCGTTGGAGAGGGACTATTTTTTTAGACGTGGAGGCAATCGGTTGCTGCGCTTTGGTCATCTGAAGTTGTATCTGACTGTAGAGGATGCCCCTTTTCGTACAACACAAAAGAGCAAAGTGTACCATTATTCGGCCTATGAAACGGATACATCCTAAGTGAGCTATGCAAGGGCTTAAGCTGTGTGACAATTAGTACATGCAAACATATGACATTGTTAAAGAATATGTGGTATCGAACATGCATGTAATGGCAGGTTTGAATCGGGGAGTGTAGAATTCATATGCACAGTCTATAGGTGATAGCATTATTAAGTTTCTACTGTGTTTCCTGTCTTTTCAATGTCAATTACACACACCGTTCATCTTGTGGATAATCAACACGCACTGTATTCTTGCACATAGAAAGAACAAACAGCACTTTGACGTGTATGCTGCATTAGTCTATTTTTCATTTAAGTGGTCCAAGAGTGGCACAGGTTGTCTTACGTTTTTGCCCATTTTGAAGAGACACTAAGTGCGTGTTACAAGTGTCCCAATATGCACAGCACAATGTTTAATGTTTACACCTCACTCACTACTGTATGGCAAGAAATCAACTTGCAAAACAGTACTCTTTCTCGCAAGCTGTCTGATCTAGAGCACTATTCAAGGGTGAACAACGTCGAGATTAAAGCGATTCCATGCACCCAAGGTGAAGATTGCAACCTAATTATTCAGACAGTTGAAGATAAAATTTGCTGTCTTGTCTCGCCCATCGCTCTGGAAGCCGTTCGCCGCGTTTCAAACAAAGATGAAAGCAAAAAAGAATGTCATCGCGTGGTTCTACTCTCTATCAAAGAAAGCAGGCTACGTCAGCAAGGCGCGAAAAGCAAAGCTTTGCCTCAGTGACATCTGCTTCTCGAGACCAGTTGAGGACACTATCATCATCTAAGGCCTGTCATTAAAAAAGGCTAAGAAATGGAATTTCCTCTGGACAGATAACTGCCGCAAGAGCATCGGCAGTAAGGTGTTTCACATTGCTGACGAATCTGACTTGGCTGTATTTACTTAATACAGCGCTGTAGCTTAGGAAACTTTTCAGAAACCCTCGCTAATAACAAAAACAAAAATGCTTGTGTATTATTCAACTAGCCAGTTAAATAAACTAAAAAACAATAGTTCGTGGTCGACCGTTCATTTTAACGCACGAAGTTTGCACAAACACTATGACGACACTATATGCCGTATGTCTGCGCTCTCTTTCCGATTGTTCATCAGCAGCTGTACTGAGACTTGGTTCTGCGATGAAGACCAAAATTTATTTTCGTTTCCTTCCTACTCAGCCGCATACTGTCGTGGACAAACTAGTAGACACGAGGGTGTGGCTGTTTGCGTATCATCACATGTTAGCTATAAACGTTATCATGACCTCCATTTGAATCTAACAAATTGTGAATCAGTTTGGTTAAAATTCAAGCATCATTTTCTTCAGGCTAATAACAGAAACTTTATTTTTGGTGGCGTTTACAAATACGCAAAGGTTGCTCCACCGAATCCTCTAAAGGAGCCACCAATTCTTCGTTAACTTGAGCCCTTATTTCCGGCGATCGCAACACTTCACGTTGTTCAGCGTCTGCGCACTTTGTGCGGCTTTCAACCCCAGCGGTACCCGAGTAGTCATGACTAGGCAAATCCCATGCACATCGTTCTGTTGTCTGGGATTGGTTGCACGGAACCCGAACTAGTTTAGACGCGTTCCAGCAGCGACCGTCGCTCATCAAAAAGCAACTTTGGCCTTTTCTGCCTACAATCATGGAAGGTCCCATGTAGTTTACCGACGCTTTGCCAGCGCCTGCTGGCTTGCCTACACGAACGAAGTCCCCCACACAAAAGGCTGGTCTTTTCGCACCTCGGCTCCTGTCCGTATACTCTTTCGCATACGTCTGCTTCGCCTTAACCCTAGCAGGAACACTTTTATGCAAACCGGCATGGACACACGCTCTTGTCGGCAAACCCACTGTATTGAGTCTTGTTCTTGGCTGGCGTCCGTGAGGCAACTTCTCTGGCGACATACCCGTTGTCGCGTGCGGCGTCGACCTATATATGCCTATATAGTCAACCACAGCAGCCTGGAGGGGCCATTGTTCCAATCGGGCAATCTGCATGAAATCTTTCAGTACGCGATTAAAGCGTTCAATCACGCCGTTTCGTTGTGGATATTACAGAGAAGAACAACGATGCGCAATACCCCTCTCTCTCAAGAATTTTTCAAACATTTGCGACCTAAACTGAGGCCCATCACCTGTGACAATTTTTTCTTGATAGCCTTCTCGGCAGAACACAGTCTGCAAAAAGTCGACGACACTCTGTGATGTCATTGTAGACGAAAAATCAACCTCAGGCCACTTGTAATGATAATCGATCAGCGATATTATGTACCTACAGTTTGAAGGCGCCCAGTCAATCGGTCCCGCTTATCCATTGCTAACTTCTGCCATGGTAGCGCTGTGAACGTCACCGGCTGCAGTGGTGCAAACGATGGTTTGGCGGACATGTCCGCGGCCTGGCAGATAGGACAAAAATAGATTGCTTCTACCTGTTTATTCAAGCGCGGCCATCAGTAAAGATCACGTAATTTCACTTCGTCCTCATAATTCCTGGGTGAACTTGATGCTCAAAATCAATAATGAGTGAGGTTAATACACTCGCCATCATCACTCAATTCATCAAAAGGGCATCAATGAAAGAAAGCTCTTCCGGCACGTTAAAGTATGGCATTATTTCTGCTGGCAAAGCTTTTCTAGGTGCCCAACCATGTACCACGTGTACAACAACCTGTTGCAGTGTGCTGTCTGCAGCAGTGGCCACCTGCAGCCGTTCCTTTGTTATCCACTCTGATACAACGGACACAATTTCTTCCTGCATCGTCTGCTGCGAATCACAGTCAAGAGGCAGGCGTGAAAGCGCATCGGCCACGACCATTTTGCGATCCCTTTTGATACTCTATGTCGAAGTTATAATACAAAAGTCGAGCTGACCATCTAGATATACGCAAAGGTCGGCGTCCTGTACCGGCAGCTGAAAGTAACGTCACTAGTGCCTGATGGTCCGTACGCAAAAAAAAATTTCCACCCCACATATAGACGTGCCAGCGCTCGCACGTGAAGAGACAAGCAAGGGCCTCGCGTTCCCCAGCGGAGAACTTCCGCTCAGCAGGAGTCAGGGCACGCGATGCGAAGGCCACCGTGCGTACGCTGTCACCATCGCGTTGCTGAAGAACTGCTCCCAGACCCTCATGAGAAGCATCTGTCGTAATAATTACATCAAGGTTTGTGTTGAACATTTTTAGACTGGCCTTGAAGATAACAAGCTGGAAGCTACGCTCAGCCTCATCATCCCACGTGAACTGTTGACCAGACCGCAGGAGCCTTCTAAGCGGCTCGACGAGATCAGCAAATCGCGGCCCAAACCGAGCACAGTAACCAGCGAGAGCCAAAAATGACCTCAAACTGGCAACATCGTGAGGAGCAGGCACTTTGACAATAGCGTCAACCTTAGACTGAAAGGGTCTGAGCCCTTTTTTGCTCACCGTATGCCCTAAAAAGGATAGTTCTGAAACAGCAAATGTGCATTCCTGGTTGAGCTTCATACCTGAATCACTGATGCCTTTTAGCACCTGGTGTAGATTCCTGTGGTGCTGCTCACGTGTCTTGCCCCACACAATCACATCAATGTAACAAAGTACTCCTTCACAATCCTTCAAAATATGCTGCATCATTCTCTGAAAGGCTGAAGGGGCACATGCAAGGCCAAAACACACTCTCTTAAAACGAAGCAACCGTTGGTGTGTGATAAAGGTGGTGAGTCCCCCACTTTCCGGAGTCACTTCTAGCTGGTGGTATGCCGATGCTAAGTCGAGCTTAGAGAAGCCCGTCCCTCCGGCTAGTTCATGAAGCAGTTCCTCTGTATGCGGGAGAGGAAAAGCATCGGCAACTACTGGCTTGTTCACTTCACGTAAGTCCACACGCAACCTAATTGAACCGTCCTTCTTCCACACGACGACGATCGGTGAAATCCACTCCCATGCGTCGACAGGTTCAATTATATCCTCGGCCAGCGGACGTATCACCACCGATACCTGTAGCCGTAGCGTGAGCGGCAGGCGTCGGAGCTTCGAAACGACTGGTTTCACAGATAAACGGCATTTAACATGGTGAACAAAGCTTTTCACATGCCCTAACTGTTCCGTGAACAAGTGCGCAAACTGGTGCATGAATTCTGAAGGCAGTGAGTCGGGGCATGTCACCTGGCAGCAAATTCAAGGTTGAGCCGTGGATAGCGATTCCCAGACTCCGAACGGCATCAAGCCCCAGCAGCGATGTGCCCTTGGTTGTGACATGAAGTAGCACACTGGCTCTGTTTCCCTTGTAAGATACGTCAGCAAAAAAGCAACCGTTAACTTGATTTGTTCTCCGGAATAGTTACACAAATCGGTAGTCGGTGGTTGCAACGGGTAGCTGTTGGCTAGATATTTGTGGTAGTGCTTTTCACTGAGCAAAAAAACCGTAGCGCCCGTGTCGACAATCAACGACAATCTTATCTTTCCGATATAAATGTTGGCTCGAATATCGTTTGCCGAGGCATTACGGTCACCGACTGGAAGGACCTTGACGGCGTTGGCCTTCTCGGGCTTTCGAACGGCATATTTCTTTTTCTTCGATTTGCACATGCTTGAAAAGTGACCAATTTTTGCACATGAGTGGCAACGCTTGTTCCTCGCCGGACATGCAGTAGAGTTAGCCATATGCGATGACGAGCCGAACCTGTAGCAGCTTCCTTGCTCAGAGTCTCACCTTTTTCGCACATCTTGAACCTTGTTCACAGAGCTATGCGCGAATTCCCCGAGCTCTTGTTGCGTTTGCTCAATTTGCTTGCATGCTGCGGCGTAAGCGAAGACCCTTCAAAAGTACGCGTTCACGCGTTGTTCGTGACGAAGTGCCTTCCAGTAATTGGTCTCGAATCATGCCACCGGTAGCACTGCCAAAATTGCAAGTAGACGCAAGGTCCCGAAGACTGTTTGTAAATGCTCGAAAGGTCTCACCAGGCAGTTGCCCTCTTTGGCGAAATGAGCGCCGCACCACCAAATCATTCGTAGCACTCGCGAAATGCGTGTCCAGTGCAGCAAGCGCGTCGTTGAACTGGTCCACCTTGTCCTCGGCCTGGCGTGCGCGGTCACGTCTGCTCCTTCTGCAAGGATGCTGTAGAATATTCGCTGGCCTTCAACCCCGAGCGAGTTTAGCAGAATTGCCCTGCAACGCTTGGGCTTCAGTTCATCGCCGCCAATGGCCTCCAGGAAATTCAGGAATACGCGTTTCTACTCCTGCCAAGGTACAGCCGGGTCACCTGGTGCAGGCAAGAAAGGGGGCGGTGCTGGAAAACACCCGAGCGGCATGGCTCCGATACTGACCCTCGTCACCAACATGTGGTGTCTGACTAAGACCAGACGCATGACACTGGGCCCCGCAAGCGCAGTATGTATACATTCCCCTTTATTCGTCACAGGAAAGCCACTTATGTAGCAAAGCATATTGAATGACGATGACGATATCTACACTGTAAGAAACGAAACTAAAACAATAAAGAAGGATACAACAGATATCTTTCAGTATTTTTGCATACGGGTCGTCCACACCCTAATTCCGTAATGTCTGCATGACTGCTGAAGTTTTGACTGAATCAAATGCTATCTCGTAATCAATGAAAGCAATGAAAGCATACGAGCCATATTGCGGAAACGTGACAACCTATGTAAAAAAAGCTAAAAGGCAACCTTTTAATGTCGCCCTCTCTGCACGATACAAAACAAATTGCAACGCACTCATGCAGCAAAGGAGAGAATGCAAGGAAGAGCTACTGTGGGCAAAAACTTGGTCAGTCTGGCAGCAACTCACGAAAAAACTGGCATGTATTTGTTTTTGCGGAGAAATGAACCACTCTCATTTGTCGATACCATCACAAACGATCACATTACGTATGATCAACCATTTGGGATAGCAAGAGCGTTCAGCGATGCCCTTTTCCCGGACAAACTAGATATCAGTAGCCGTTCTTTGTAACTAAATCGTGTACCGCAATCATTATTTATTTACCCTAGAACTCCCCATAAGGTTGTTGATGTCATTCGGACGCCGACAGTAACCACAGCCGGTCTTGATAATATTCATCCTAGTAAGTTAAAGCTAGTTCCTCATCTCATTTGTGATGTTTTTTTTTTGTTTTATTATCAATTTAATATTAAGTACCGGCATTTTTCCATCTGAGCTGAAACGAGCAAAGTTAATTCCAGTTTTTAAGAGAGGCGATCGTTCTTCACTAACAAATTATCGCGCAATATATATACTGCCATTTTTTAGTAAAGTGACTTACAAGTTGACTGTTGCTCGAATAACCAGTTATCTGACCATATTTAATATTCTTTCCAATTATCAGTATGGTTTTCATCCTAGCTATTCGACCGACCTTGCTCTTATCTCCCTAACGGATCGCTTAAAGGAAGCTATTGGTAAAGGGTATTTTGCCACTTCAGTTTTTTATGATCCTACTAAAGCCTTTGTCAATGTTAACCTTCACATTTTGTTTTTAATATCGGAAGCTTTAGGCATAACTGGGCCAGCACTAATGTTACTACTAACCTACGTGCAGGATAGACATAACATAGTTGAAATTTCGAATGTTTTTTCCGAAGCCAAGGTTGCTAACCTAGGGGTACCGCAAGGTTTTATTCACGGACCTTTATTATTATTAATTTACATTAACGATCTGCCTGACTGTCTAACATCCGCACACTGTACTGCACGCCGACGACACAACCATTATTAACTACGATAAAAATATCTCGTCCTTGGTTATTGAGCTAAATAATGACTTAGCTAAGGTTACAAGCTGGCGTATCAATAATAATCTTGTTATCAATCCCTCGAAAACCAAGTTTATTGTATTTAATTCACCCCAGAAAGCATATTGTTCAGTTCCATTGCTGAATCTTGGTTCCCATTTAATCCCTTCTAGCACTCATTGCTCACTCTTGGGAGTAGAACTAGACTCTAACCTCAAATTTAATTATCATGTCTCGAATAATGAAAAGAAACTTGTTTACGGCATTCGGTTACTGATCAGAGCCAACAAATTCTTTAATCGTGCTACACTTGTCTCGCTATATTACGTTTTCATACAATGACACATTAACTACTCGTTAATATGTTGGGTAAATACATATAATACTCACCTCCCTTCACTTCAAACGTTACAAGACCACGAAATTAGAACAGTCACCTTTATGCCATCTAATACTAGCGCTCCCGCATTGCTACACTCTAATAACCTTCTCTCTGTCAAAGAAACTGTGTTGTGTAATTTGGATACATTTATTTTCAAGTTATTGAATAATCCAGTTCCTGCATGTATAGTTCCTAAAACATGCCTGATAAGCGATAATATCACTACATTTGCTTTAAACCATAATCTCATGTTACCTCAGATGCGCACCAACTATGGCAAACAATCAGTTCATTATTCAGCTTTTTCATTTTGGAATTCCATACCACTTTGCGTCAGGACTTCGCGTTCAACATGCATATTAAAAAAAAAAGAAACATCTGGAGAATTTTCTTCTAACAGAGGGTATTTAACATTAACTTCTTTCTTTTTTTCAGCCTTATTAATTGAAATATTCCGCGGTTCCGGAACCTTTCTTTTTTATTAATGGTCATATTAGTTGTGAAGTTTTTTCTTGCTTGTATTGCTGGATGTTTGGGTGAAATTTTTTGTCCGTTACTGTCAATTTCGTTTACTTCATTTAGTTTAACTGCATTTGCTCCTTGCGATTGTATAATTTCTTCCGTTAGATTTCTTGTAACTCCTAACTGCACAAGTGTATCTTGTTTTGTATTCTCCATTACTTACATTCTTCAACGTTTCTTTATATATGATTTTAATGTGGGGCTCCTCGTTGCTTAGAAAAACCATATTTATAAATACCAGGAAGTCAAGATACTGTAATTGACTATGGGACTTCCTTCTGTATGTTATTGTTTTTTATACACAGCCATATATAATGAATAAATCAATTTCAATAAATAAATTTCAATTTCGCACAGTTGTCAAACATTTCTGGAATTCCGCATTCAAAGAAAAAAGTGCCGCCACAAGAGAACTTAGAAAACACGTCCGCTATGTAGTTTCTCATTCACCCCCAAGGTGTAGTGCCCCCCAACGTTTTGCATATGTGGCGGACATATTTAGCAAATTACCAGATGACATTTTTAATGGGACATTGAAAAGCAAGCTGAAAGAAATATTAAAGCCGCCATGGTGAAATTAACCTCAACAACAATTTTGAATAATAATATTTACTTCAACTTCCTTCGTTCTAAGTCGAATAAAGAAATGCTATCTTGTTTTTCTCCATTTTTTCGTAATTCATTTTATTTATTCTACATGTCCCATCAATCTATGTATTTCATATCGCCATGTGTATGATATTCGTAGGCACGGTTCTACAAGCCAACTGAGGCTTAGACCGGCCTGCTTATGTTGTTTTGTATTTTTGATTGCAATAATAATAATAATAATAATAATAATAATAATAATAATAATAATAATAATAATAATAATAATAATAATAATCTTTATTACAAATAATCAATTTGTACATGTAAATTTGCTAGGTCTGCCGAAGCCTTCTGTGGGCTTGTATGGCAGAAACATGGCAGTCAGGGCAATGCATTATGTAAGCTTATGAAAGACAAACTAAATGTCAAGCTGAAAAACAAATAATAAAAAAATAAGAAATACGTATCACAGGTTTTTCAGGTAAACATGCCCAGCAAACAACACTTAATATTCAAATGAAAACACGTAGCACACAAGAGCCATTAAAACTGAGTAAACATGGCACAATACGTTAACAAGGTTACAACCTATCGAGAACAAAAAAAGGGAAAAAAATCGTGACAACGGCGGAAACAGTCTTACATTCATTTTGGTAGAGATCACACTACAACAAAATAGAGTTCATACACGTGAAAAATTTATATAATTGCCTTGAGGGCCTCTTTTTAATTTGTCTAATCCAGTACAGCACTCGGAAGGTTATTAAACAGATGGGGGATATAGTATCTCCTTTGTCCTTTTCCATAACGAGTTCTTGTCCGAAGAACTGCATATCTGGGATGTCTACGCAAAGCAACCCTTTTATGTGCAGGTTCTCGGAAAACATTGCTCCAGAAATAACACATCACAATTGTCGAACGAAACAAAGACTCGAAATCGGGACATTTCTAAATCTCAAAATAAGTTATCCGTGGTTTGGTTGTACGCAACACTCTTTAGTATGCTTTTTAATAGGCTGTCAATTTTATGTTTCCAAAATCCACTGCAATTAAAAAAGAATCACAAACGCCGTACCTCATATGCGAGTAGCCTAAAGCATGCACTATCGCTTTTTTAATCTTGGTAGATGCATAACTCCTTATACAGTAAAGGCAAGATGCAACATTACGTAATCGCGCAGAAATTCGAGCCATTTGAATATTCCATGGTAGGTCAGTCTCAAAGTATACTCCAAGGTACTTGACACTATCCGCATATTGTACTGGGTCGCAAACACAGTCTAAACAATCAGAACCGTGAAGGAAGACGTGTTGACTTGTTACAAGAGCCTTTAACGAATTTCTCAAACATACTAATCAAGTTTTCTGAGCACTGACAGTTATATGGTTTTTTGAAACAAGTTCATCACATCTTATATGTCGCTTTGAAGTAAAGCGACAGCTTCTTCGTACTGCATGTGCTTAGAAATAAGCAACGTATCATCTGCATACTGGAAAATCATACATGAAGTAGTTACCTGTGCCAAGTCACAAACGTACAAATTAAAAAGAAGCGGAGACAAAACGGAACCCTGTGGAACCCCTGCGTTAAGAAACCGCAAAGAACTCTTTTGGTCGCCAATTCATACAATCTGAGACCGATTTACCAGGTAGTTTTGTATGAATGCATGGAAATGTCCCCGAAACCCGTAATTGTGTAGTTTTGCACATAGAATACTGTGACTTACCAAATCGAAAGCCTTAGATATATCTAAAAAAAGCCCACAGGCTACCTGGTAAAGTTCAAATGTTTCATATAGAAAATCAAACAGTTCTTCAAAAAGCGCATGCGTGCTTATACCAGACACGAAGCCATACTGGGAAGATGATAAGACGTTATGTTTTAAAACGAACCCCTCAATCGTTTCAAGCACGTGTCTTCTTAACAGTTGCGCTAAGAAAGCAAGAACAGAGATGGGGCGATAGTTCTGTAGCTTCGAAGCATCTCGGCCTTTAAATATCGGTATCACGCGTGCTCTCTTCAGTGCATCTGGTATTATGCAAGTATCAAGGATTCTATTGAAGATAAAAAGAATCGGATCGGCCAGAACTCTGACGTTGCGACATATGTCTTCTGCTGATATGCCATCAAGTCTGACAGCACGCTTTTTCTAGATCGAAGCAAGAATCGATATAAGTCTTCTTTAGCTATTGGTGGAAGAAATACCAAATCTAGTATTGAACCAAGACCACCATTGAGTCCAACAGGATCAGTGGGTTCATTATTAGCAGCGTAAACCGAAGAAAAGAAATCATTTAAGCTGTCAACGAAATTTTCATTGATAGATCTGAAACTTTTTTGTCATCGGGTCCAAATACGTACCTGAATAAGTGCCTCTAAGCTCATTTACCAGGGACCAAATTTCAGCGGGTTTATAACGCGAAGAAAAAAACTTTATTACGATAGTACTTCCTCTTAGAACAGCGCATCAGTGCTGTAACTTTCTTCCGGGCTTCTCGATCGAGACATTTTAGTGTTTCATCATCAGGCTGCGGTCTCCGCTTCCACAAGTTTGCCTTTTCTTCAGTAGCTTTTATTATCCGATTGCTCAGCCAGTATAGGTGTGGTCTTCGGTTTCAGACCAAGATTGTTTTTCTACATGCCTTCTTTAAATCGGAAATCACCGCTATAAAATTCTTATATACACTGGTCGGACAGCTATTTGTTAACATTGCGTTCCAGTCATAGTGGTAAACTAGTCGGTCGAATTTCAAGCAATCAAATATTTCAATGTATTGGGATTCTTTATTTTGGGATTGCTGGGAACTTGGGAATGAAAGCTGGCATCCTATAAAATAGTGGTTTGCCAGCTTTTTTGCCACTCGGACAGAATTGATATTCGAAAAATCTATTGAACGGACCAGCACATGGTCAATACAAGAAGTCACAACACGAGACAAAAGAAGCTCCTCTCGTGTAGCCTCGTTAACAACCGGCTCAATGCCATAGTTAGCTAAGGTGTTCAAGTAATTGGTAACCATGGCTTTTTCCGAGTTTAAAATGTATATGTTAATGTCTCCGTCGAGACAAACGTTCGAATTAGGAGGCAGACAACTGAGGCTTTGTTTTAGTTCATTCGAAAATGTTTGCAATGTTCGGAGGGGGGACGATAAATCGCAGCTAACAACAAAGCCATGTTAGAATTCTCTAAGCGGAAGGCTAGGCTTTCCTCCTTTGTAAAAGTAAACGCCGTAATTGTAGTTACCCATTTAGAGTTGATGAATACTGCTATTCCACCACCTCTCCTTGCCGTTCTTGTAAAAAAGTGTTCTTGGTAATTCGGTAGACGAAACTGCGACACATCATCTTGAACATTTATCTCCGACAGTATAAATGCATCCACTAATGCCATGACGTCAGCAACATCGACAAGGAACTGATCCCAGTATTTTCTAATGCTTCTCATGTTTATGTTAATACCTCGGAAAGAAGGCTTATCACAGTTTTCGAAAATAGATCCCAATGAATCGAAGCCCGGGAGGGAATTATAGTTTATCGCCATGAGTTTAAAGCATCTTATCGATGTCAGAGACTGAGGCAATCCTGATGACAGGGCCTCCGTCTTCCGTTCGTGCAAAGATCTTTGATTTCCTTACGCAGAGAAACTTATAGCTGTTTTATTTGTCTTTAGATCGAGTTTTCCAAAAAAAGTTCCTTAGTAGCTTGGGTCAGGTTTTCATTGAGATACATAGCAGGTACGTTTTTTTTTTCTGTGCCAAGACACGAAGCTTGCCACGAGCCGCCAGTCAAGTGTCCCGCAAAAACGGGGACGAAAATCTAATGAGCATGATAGGCGTTTTATCTTTTCTGGGAGGTAGACGGTGGGTCACAACTATGTCACAGGGTTCAACATCTATTATTTCTAGCTTGTGTGCGAGATCCGCGATAGCAGTTCGCAAGTTTTCTCCCGATGAAAATGGAAGCCCGTGTAGCTCAAGGTTCGATAGTCTGTTATACTGCTCACTATCGTTAATATCAGCCCGCCACTGAACAATCTCCGTGGACTGGGTATTCACCGTTTCTGTCAGCGGCACCACTTTAGTTTCTAGGCTTTTCAAGGCTGAGTCAGACTCTTTTGTATGTATCACAACAGTGTCATAGGCTGTAGACAGAAACTGTACAGAGTTTTGCCGTTCAACTACAGTCTCTTTCACGGATAGCACTTCATCCTTTTTTGGTTTCAGAGCTAGGAGCTCAACGAGCTTTTCTCGGAGAGGCAAAATAACAACCATCATGTCCTTAATACCGCTTAGTTCTTCTCTGAGAGCGTTTAATTCCTTTGCGAAAGAGCCAGGATCACCAACCACTGCTGTTCCTTCAGGATTATGGGCTGTCAATATGCTGCTATCGCTTGCAGGTGTTCTGCATTGGTTACATTTCCAGGCCTCTGTTTTGCCACGCCCATTGATGCAAACGTATTTTCAGCCACACCCGAACAGTTTTTGCCAAGGTGATAGCCTAGTTTGCAATCCAAACATGTCAGGAATCTACCATCACCTGGCAGAATCTCCGAGCACGATTGACATTTGGCTCGGTCAGGCATGGTCACTCACAAAAAAAAAATAGACAAAGCTGAATATACTGTTCGCTAAATACCTATCACATCAGCACAATGTTAAGCACAATAAAGCACAATATATTTATAGCATCAACACAAGGTTCAACATAACTAGACAGCAGTCGGCAGCACTAGCAAACAACTATAATAATAATAATAATAATAATAATAATAATAATAATAATAATAATAATATTTATTTACGCACCACAAGAAAAAAATACATAGTAAGAGGGCCTGTCGAAGCCTAAATGGCTTGTGTGACTAGGCCCGGCAGTGCCGGCAACAGCGATGAGGTCAGTGTATGTACATACATGCGTAACCTTAGTGCCGACAAAATATTGTGCATAAATGAAAAATAAATACATGTCAATACAATGTAGCGTGAACATATTTTCACGCTTATATAGATGAAAAACAGAAAATTTTAATACATGGTAGTCCAACATAGTGAACATTTTTTTTATGCTCACATAGAACAAAAATCAAAAATACAAACAAGTTATGGCAACGTAATGAACATTTTTGTAAGCTCATAAAGATATACAGGTTAATACAACCAAATTACTTCAAATAAACACATACCCATACATAAAAGAAAACTCAAATGGAAGATAACATCTTCTTTAAAACCTTTTTTGACTGAACCGAGAAAAATTCGTCAGGTAGATCATTAAAGATTTTGGGCACATAGACGCATCGCCGTGCCTCGCCATACCGAGTTGATGAACGAGGAACATTGAAACGAATGTTGTCCCTCAAAAGTCGAGGAGCTACATATTTTTCTCGGAATTGGTCGTTCCAAAAATGTCAAAGAACAACAGTTTGCTTAAATAAGGACTGAAATGAAGGAAAACCTAACGTGGAAAATGAATTGTCACCTGACATCTGGCCGCAGCCATAGGCAACACTTTTCAATATATTTTTTAGTAAACTGTCAATTCTCGTCTGCCATCTCAATGCGCAGAAAGCGAAAACGGTGATTCCGTATCGCAAGATGCTGTATGCGAGTGCATGCACTATGGTTTTCTTTACCGATAATGGCGTGAAACCTTTTATATTAAAAAGCAACCAAGCGACACTCCTAAGTTTGCCACACAGATATGCCAGATGAAGCTGCCATGACATGCTGCTATCAATAAATAAACCGAGATATTTCACAGAGTCTACATACTGAACAGGGGTACATGTACATGAAATGCAGTGCTGGTCATGCAAGAATACTGGAATGTTTATTGATGTGGTCTTTAAGGGATTTCTAAAACATATTAACTGTGTCTTCCTGATATTTACATTAATACAATTTTTCGCAAACCAGTGCATTACACTGTATATTGTATTTTGCAGGACGTCCACAGCCTTTTCATAATTTATATGCTTTGTTAATATAACCGTATCGTCAGCATACTGATAGATAGTGCCTTTAGAAATTACTAGAGGAAGATCGTTTACGAATATGTTAAATAAAAGAGGTGATAAAATTGAGCCCTGGGGAACACCGGCTGTAAGCCATTGCTTGCTACTGACGGTTTCCTTGTCACCCATAACTATCTGTGACCTACCACACTTGTAGTTTCGCAGTACCCTGTGGAATGGTCCTCTGAATCCCATTAAAGTTAATTTCTCTAGTAAAATGTTATGATTAACTGTGTCAAAAGCTTTCGCTATGTCTAGAAATAGCGCACAGGTGAATAAGTTGTTTTCAAATGCACAATATACTTCATCTGAGAATTCTTCCAATAGGACTGTAGTACCTCGATTCACAACAAAACCAAACTGTCTGGGCGATAAAATCGAAAACTTCATTAAGAAAGACATCATGCATTCGTAAAGGAATTTTTCTAGTATTTGGGAAAGTACCGGCAAAATTGAGATTGGCCGATAGTTTTCAATGTTATCTTTCCTGCCTCCTTTATATTGTGGCTTAACTATAGCCGTTTTCAGAGTCTCGGGAATTACTGCAGTTTCTAAAAAGCCATTGATTAAAAAAAGCCTACAGATATGCCATCTATTCCTGGTGGTTTATTTTGCCGAAAACTAAAAAGAATCCTTTTCAGGTCAGGTGTTGATAAGCTAGGCAAGAAAGCGGATGCCGACACTGATTCCTTCAACGTGCAATTATTTTCCTCTTGGGATAAAGTGTTTTCAGAAGCACGCGAAAAAAAGCGGTTGAATGCGTTAACTACCACTATTTTGTCATCTAGAAATGTGTCAATGGGATTAGAAGGCACGTCACTTCCTCTCCTAAGATTATTTATTATAGACCACGTTTTCGCGGGACTTTTGCGTGACTGGTTGAATTTATTAAAAAAATACATTCTCTTTGCTGTTCGCAATAGCCCGACTACCCTGTTTCTTGTAATTTTATATTCAGCTTTTAATCTCTCATTTTTAGGAGAGCGTTTGCAGCGTTTCCAGAGCCAATCCCTAAAAGATATGGCACGCATAATATCGGCATTAAGCCAGCTAACATTATTTCTGCATTTTTTCATGACAGTATATGTGCTTAGGCGCTCAAAGTGTTTAAGTTGAGTGGAGAACTTTTCGTATACCTTATCGGGTGCACTGCCATCGATTAGCAAAGACCAGGCAAAATTAGTGATGTGTTGGTCCAACATTTTTGTATTAGTGATTTGGATTATTTGTGATTAGTGATTGGCTCCAATGCTATTCACAGCATGTTTACAGGAGGTATTCAGAGACCTGGAGTGGGAAGAATTGGGGATAAAAGTTGATGGAGAATATCTTAGCAACTTGCGATTCGCTGATGATATTGCCTTGCTTAGTATTAGTAACTCAGGAGACCAATTGCAATGCATGCTCACTGACCTGGAGAGGCAAAGCAGAAGGGTGGGTCTGAAAATTAATCTACAGAAAAATAAAGTAATGTTTAACAGTCTCGGAAGAGAACAGCAGTTTACGATAGGTAGCGAGGCACTGGAAGTGGTAAGGGAATACATCTACTTAGGGCAGGTAGTGACCACGGATCCGGATCATGAGACTGAAATAACCAGAAGAATAAGAATGGGCTGGGGTGCGTTTGGCAGGCATTCTCAAATCATGAACAGCAGGTTGCCACTATCCCTCAAGAGGAAAGTGTATAACAGCTGTGTCTTACCAGTACTCACCTACGGGGCAGAAACCTGGAGGCTTACGAAAAGGGTTCTGCTGAAATTGAGTACGACGCAACGAGCTATGGAAAGAAGAATGATAGGTGTAACGTTAAGGGATAAGAAAAGAGCAGATTGGGTGAGGGAACAAACGCGGGTAAATGACATCTTAGTTGAAATCAAGAAAACGAAATGGGCATGGGCCGGACATGTAATGAGGAGGGAAGATAACCGATGGTCATTAAGGGTTACGGACTGGATTCCAAGGGAAGGGAAGCGTAGTAGGGGGCGGCAGAAAGTTAGGTGGGCGGATGACATTAAGACGTTTGCAGGGACAACATGGCCACAATTAGTACATGACCGGGGTAGTTGGAGAAGTATGGGAGAGGCCTTTGCCCTGCAGTGGGCGTAACTAGGCTGATGATGATGATGATGAACTTATTCAGATTCACCACAGAAGCTATATAGTATCTTTTGCGACCAAATAAAAGAGTTTATTTGGTCACAAAGCGCCAGTACCTTTCCGAAAAAATTCAGCAGTCATCGAGGAATGGGGCAATAGCATGGTCACTGATAAATTATGTTTGTGCCAAAAGTTCCTCAAACATCTGCCCATCTTTGTTGTTTCCAGGCAAATCGGTCGAGGTCGCAGATAAATTCAACCATTTGTTTACACTGGCTTCCGAGAACGCATGTTCATGTCAGACCGTTCAATACACGCCTAAAGAATCCCTTTCTGCGTCCGCATTTCTACCTGGAATTTTAGAAAGTGAACTCCATGAAATAATTTTCACCTTTAAGCACAGTAAGCCTCTTGGTAATGACGGTTTATCAGCGAATCTGCTACAAAGGAACTTTACAGCCTTATCCGATATACTACTGTTCATGTTGAACAATTTTCTTGATACCGTGTTTATCCCAAAAGAGCATAAAACCGCAATTGTGAAACCTTTTTTAAAGGAGGGAAATGGGAGGACATGAAAAACTACCTACCTATTTTTATACTTCCCATACTTTGTCACATTATTACAAAAAAATTTTTAAAATGCGTGTCACCTTTTGTTGAAAAATTTTGAATTTTTTCGACTCGTTACTTTGGTTTTGTTACCGGTTGTGGCACGGTAACCCTTCTGCAGGAGTTCCCGGATGAACTATTTTTAGCTCTTGATCAAAATCCGTTTAGCGTTGCTTTATTTTTGGACATATCTACAACCTTTGATGCCGTTCATCACGGGATTCTATTACAAAATTTATATTCCAGTTGTTCTAAGGGTCAATTTTACGATGTCCTCAAAAACTATCTCGCGGAACGGTCACAAGTGCTTGTCTTAGATAAAGCAATAAATTCAAGTGGTGAGCTTCCATTGAAGGCTGGAGTTCCTCAACGTTCCATTCTATGAGCTCTACCTTTCAATATATTCATTTATGATTTATCTCGGGTTGTTTCAATATGTATGGTATTTCAATACGCTGACGACACTGTATTGCTGTCAAAGCATTTTTCGTACTACATGGGTATCTCGTCTACATTCAGAATAATGTAGACAAGAGAACGACTTGCTTCGCTGATAACTGTCTAAAGGCTAACACCTCAAAAACCCAACTCCTTTGCTTCAGATCCCCTTTGAATGTAACCGTAATAAATGCACCGATTTTCCTGCACAGTCGGAACTGTCATTCCTGTCGATGCGTGCCGGTTAACTATGTGAACTCGGTAAAATACCTGAAAGTATATTTGGACAGCGATGTGTCCTGGTATAGTCAACTACCACAGATTTACGATAAGCTTAGCAGCGCTGCGTGGTTATTCTTTCACATTAAGCGTATCGTACCGCTTTACCTAAAAAAAAAAAACTTGCGCATGCCTTGGATGGCATGCTTTCAATTCTTTTTGTAGTCTTCATCACAAAAGTGATGGCCACAGACAATAAAGAAAGCGGTCTGATCAATAAACCTTAATTCCTCGTGAGATGTTGAACAACCATCATGCGAGCAGTTCATAATCACTTGTAAACTGAGGAAATGACACCCCTGGGTGTTTACCATGCAGATATTAACAGAATGGCACATAATAGTTAAACATTACTGCCGCATACATTTGCGTCAATTGTAGTCCTTCTCGACAAGTGATCACAGTCTAAACCACACACTTGGATTGAAAAAGCAGTCGAAATGATGCATCGCTAACGCCACGAACATTCTCTATGAATTTGGCGTCTCGGGTGCCGCTGGCCAGCCGCCACCTCTGCAAACTCGGCTGTTGCGTCGCTTCAGAGGCTGGCCGGACGTGTTCGCGCTCATGATTGTAATAACTCATTAGCGTCCCCTTTGAAACGCGGCCATGGCAAATAATCACCTAGCCTGCTTGAGTTAATCAGGCATGCTGTGCGTACTTTTCATTGTAGAATTTTTGGGTATATCTCCATAATATTTTTGTGGTAGCAATTATATGGACAATCGAGGCGCATTTTTGCCGTCGCCGTCGTCGCGATGTTCCGTATGAAGTCTAAGGACGATAACACCGCCGCCGCGCGTCGTATGCTGTACGTGCGAGTTAGGGGCGTAGTCAGGGGGGGGGGGGGGGGGGCTTATGGGGCTTCAGGCTCCGCCCCCCGAAATTTTTTCGTGCTGTCCATGCAACGTCGACCAAAGCAACCACCGGCGCTGGAAATAATTCTGGATTTTGTCTAGAATGTCTTTTTCTCGCTCGAAAAGACATTTCACCACGAACAGTGCGAACTCGGGCTAGATTTCGTGGCAATGCCCATGCACCGGGAGTCACATAACGCCAAGCAGCCCCATCGGAGCACAAAGTTTCAAAAGCATTTTGATGGTGAGCTGGCTCACCGCGGAATCGCATGGTGGTCGCGGAATCTGCGGAGCGTATGGATGTCAATTCTGAAACTTTATGGGTATAAAGTTCTCATAAACGTTTGATGTGAAAGGTGCATTGACATTTCCAAAGTTGTGCTTTAAATATTCGATTGCGGAAGTTGGTGGCTTTAATGTTGTTATAAACATTTGACGCCAAAGGTGCATTGACTTTTCTAAAGTCTTAGTTCGGAACATACAACGAGAGAAGCCAAATCAACACACTATCAGACAAGTTGAAAAAGCACACAGCAAAGTCCGATGAGAAGTGTTGTGGGTCCATTTGTGCCGTCATGTTGCATAAAAAAATAACATTTTTTTCCCTTGCGCCAAAGAATCCACGTCAAAACACTAAAGCCAGCCAGGGTAACTACGTCCTTATTTATTTTTTTCTACTTTGACTTTTATTCGCGGTGACCCATTGAGCCTCTTCGATTTTTGATTCCCGCTGTCCTACTCGTGGGCTGCCAGAGCCAACCAGAGCGCATGCGTTTTTCTCATGTTGCCCCGACCACCACGAGGCACACTTCGGGGCGTGTTTGGTTTTCTCTGGCCAAGTGGATTTTCGCCTGACAGAGTTTTTGACGCCTTCTGGCAAGCAGACGAGAAAAAGAAACAATGGTCGCTCACCGCCATCACTGTGAGGACTCGACGGATTGCACCGCGTTCGGTTGAGCGCAACCTCTCCGGAAAGTCTTGCCTCGCCCATGTAGGATACCGAGCACTATGCGTGTGGTTCTCGGTGGACCAAGCGTCTCACGTTTTTTTCAATATTCATTCGGTAGCCAAATTAGGTGCCCAAAGTAAGCATTGGATTGTTGCCATCTTACTCTCCTTCGCGTTTCTTTTTTTTCATTTCGGTTCCCCCCCCCCCCCCCATAAAAGGAAAAATAAATACGTTGTTGCGGCGAAGCGAATTGTCGCATGGTGAAAGTTCGATTTTGTTACTTCTTCTTTTGCGGAAAGTAATCGGCCACGGGACGCTTCATTTGCCGAATACTCTTATTATATTATTGTGATAGAGATTATATGGACACTGCAGGCCCATTCCTGCTGTCGCCGTCGACCTCATGTTTCGTGTGAATTAGTAGGGGTGGGTGGGGGTGGAATGGGTGAGCCGACAATGGTGGCTCAGTCTTGTGTGCGCAAAGGAGAAAAGAGGGTAGCAAGCGCGTCGCCTTCCGTCAAGCGCGATACATCAGGGGGAGTCGATGGAATGGGGGCGGGATCTAGGATTCTGTGAATCTGTGATTGCGCAACATGGTTTATTTGCCTTGTTGGACGCATAATATACAGTGACTTTTTCTTAGATACGTAGGTTTATTGGAGACTTAAACGTATATTTAAATATCTTGTTGCGAGGTTTTGTGTATACGTGCAGTAAACTTTCTTTCCAGTGACACCTTTTTGCCCTTTACCAAGCATTTGTCTCAATTCGTATTGATCATTGCCATAAGGTTGGAATTTTCCAGAGGCCGCAGAAGGGTCTGTCATGAGTCTTTCATTCCTAAGAATTCTCAAGAATGGGACCACCATCCCGGGGTGGTTATTGCGATTAACGAGAACGGAAAAGTTCGCATGGACATAGCCGACATCGTCGCTCTAGGTTTTCCCGTTCCGTAAGTGATCATCTCTTGCTGCCTTACTTTGTTGGTTCTCTCTTTTTTTTTTAAACACTGACCTCTGTAACACCTTTGGATCTTAGGGGTACAACAAAATAAAATAAAAATATCGTGGAAAACTACACCACACCCCCATTTTTAAGTGTCTTGCAGCATAAATACTTCAACTTGATTTCACTTCAACAAACTGATCGGTTCAGCTTTCTCAGTTAGCCTGTTGCTGTAACTCTGATTTCGAAGCTTCAGTGATTGTCGCGCCCCGTTCTTTCTTTTTTTTTTTTTTTTTTTGAGATTCTTCCCCGGGTAATGACACTGATGCGGAACTGCATGTGCCATATGAAACAGTGCCGGCTAAATTGTAACTAATTAGCCTAGAAACACATTGTATTCATACAAAAATAAAGTGTACATCGCACTAGTGCGTGTTGCGCTCGATACTAGCGCACCATACAACATGCTGTGCCCGATCATCTTTTCTTCGCGGCAGAAAAAAAATACTG
This sequence comes from Dermacentor andersoni, assembly GCF_023375885.2. NCBI lineage: Eukaryota > Metazoa > Arthropoda > Arachnida > Ixodida > Ixodidae > Dermacentor > Dermacentor andersoni. Next base: position 209,732,049 of record NC_092817.1, on the reverse strand, counting down.
GCTCTCCCGTAATCAAGAGCAGATGTAAGCATGAAACGGCTGCCGGCAATGCAGATTGGTGACAGTGACACCTTATTAATGCTCGCAACAGCAAACCTCACCACACCGCACCACGCCATACTGTGCACTGGTACACATAGACGCAATAGTTTTCTGTTACAGACGGGACCTGATTGAAAATATCGTCGCGTAAAACAGCAATTCACGGTGCCCCGGACTTTACCGGCTGGACGCTCCCGGATGCTAGCGGCGCTGCCGGTGCACAGGACGCGCCGCGTAACTTACGGACCGCTGGCTTTGAAAAGAACACAGGCACCTCAACCTGAGAGCCAAAAGATGACAATCAAGTGTATAGTGCCCTGTATCTGGCTTTTGAACGTCGCTATTGGAAATGACAAATAAAACTTCAGCGTACTAGAAGTTACAGCTTGAGTGATATTATGAACAAACATTTAGAACTCGGAAGCAATATGTTTTTATTTTTTAAGGAAGTAATTAGCGTATATAATGCAGTTTTGACTGGTTGCCGTGTATTCTAGTTTGCGTGCCCGGATAACGGCTCTGGCTTTTGGCTCAAGGTCACTTGAAGGTCGCCAACAACGGGAGCTAGAAGCATTTCATGCTTAAAAAAGCCGGCAGAGACATTTAAGACTCCTTACATGTGGGAATGCGAAAGCATGATAGTCGCCTGAGGGAATTTTTGTGCGCATGCTTCTTGCCCGCGTTAGCTGTCACTTCCGTTCTAACTGCAGCCCGGCAGGCCACAAAAACCTGCCAAGCGTCTTAACGCGCTCGCTAGTCCGCGAGGAGTTGATAACTCGAAGGACCGTTCGGCGGCATTCAAATGGACATTATTGATTGTTACTATTGCGATGGCAATTATATGTACCCTCCAAGCGCATTTCTGCCGTCGGCGTGCGGTTCCGTATAAAGTCTAAGGGCGATGAATCGTCACCACGCGCAGCGCCGTATGCTGTTCGTATGAGTGAAGGCACGCGAGGGTGAGCCGGCGATCGCGGCTCAGTTTCGTGCACTAATGACGGAAAGCGCGCGATCTCCGTCAGGCTCCGGGTGCAGGGGAGGCAGGGGCGAGCGTTCTCCTCCGGGCGGCCCGTGCGCCCGCGCCAGGGCCGCTGTATAACAAGAGCGGACACTCCCATAGAGCCCAGCGGCCGAATTGACTGTAGCGCACCAAGCGGATGGTATTAACATCTTCCGGTTTCGGTTTTGGCGCGCGCTCGTTTTGAACACCAGCTGTTACACATCGCTCCGGCTCCGCTGGTCGACGCGGCATTTATTATATCTTTTTTTTTTGCTTCTGCTGAACCACGCGTGACCTTGGCGTGGAATCGTTTTATTTAGTAAAAATGATTGTGAACGACCGTTACAATACTCCAGCGAATCTGTCACGTGCAATTTCACAAAGAAAACGCAAGACGTCTTCTGAAATGATGAAATTTTTATTTTGCTCTATGTAAATGCTCGTTCCGGACTTCTGCATTAATCCAAAGTTGTGGCACCAGGTAAGCTGCAGTCGTTGCACTACGAAGCTCCACGGGATGCCATCAGCTGAAAAAAGTAAATTACAAGCATGTATCATTTTGGTATACTGACCTAACAGGAATACTGCGTGTAGAGGCGAAACGTGCGTAAGTGGTGAATGAGCGGCATTACAGATAAATTCACTTTTACGTACATTTCGTAGCAAAGACTCCTCCTAAACAATGCCATAAAATCTCAAGAAAACATCCGATTTTCTAGCATCCCTCCCTTCCAGGGCATTATTTCCTGCACCTTAAGAGCACAAATGCACGGTGTTAAGAATGGCCATACGGGGTGGCAACGTGCCAGCTTTCAGCCCGCTGCACGTGTTCCAAGCCCACCAGTCGGGGCGCCCTTCCGAGAGCTGCGGTCGGCAGGCAGCCACGTGGCGCGCGATCAACTCCGGAAATTGGTACTTGGCCGCACCACCCGGGACAAAGCAGTTCTACGAAGCCCTCTGACGTCGGCACTGAAAGCTGGGCGGTACCGAGAACTGCGGATGACCGGCAGCCACGTGGCGCGCGATCAACTCAGGAAATTGGTACTTGGCCGCACCACCCGAGACGGAGCACGGTTCTACGAAGCCCTCGGTCGTCGACTCCGGAGCCTTTGTGTGTATGGGTTCGCACCTGTGTGTTTGCGTGTGTGTGGGCGTAAACGATAGTGCGGGGCGGCGGCGAGTTTACAATGCTTGGACGAACCTTCCCGACCATTCCTGCTCCGACCCACCTCATCCTCCAAAAAGGCGGGTCATCTTGAATGACGTCGAACTATGACGTCGAGCAAGGGTATAAGCAGCGTTTGCCGGCTGCTAGGGAGTGCTCGTGTCGTGATCGTTGTCAGGAGCCGAGTGCTCTGTCATACTAGAAATGTACTAGTGAGCCGTGTGCTCGTAAACTGTTTGCTGTATGTTAGTCTTGCGGGCTCCATATGGGAGTCGCGCTAGTCTGCCAATGTATCCTGCTTAAACTGTTAATATGTAAATAAATCCTGTTCACCGAGTTCCTGTCTACGACCTTCATCTCCTTCAAATGGTGGCAGCGGCGAGATAGTCCGACGACTCCTACATCTGGTCGACAGCGGTAGGACCGTCCGACGAATCTAATAACGGGTGATTGCGCGTTTCCAAAACAACTTGGCCTCAGCCGACGCGATGGTGCGCCAAGTACACATGGTGGCTACAGCCCAGGGTCAGCCAGACCATGTTACACGCGCGCAGAATGCCTTCTAGTCGCACTCAAGACAGATTCGTGGGTGCATAGCCTGTATTCAGTCGCTCAGAATACATAAATGACAAGTTCTTGAGCTCCTCCGTGTTATCTTTTACGCGTCCTGTCAGCGCAAGCAGCACTCCCGTGTTATCACTCTCGGCAATCGCTCGCCGCGTTTTCGACAAGCGTGAATACTGAAATAAGGTATATGTTGTTGCAGGGCCATAAAAAGCGTCACAAGCTTGTTCCACTAAAATTCAGTACATCACTATGGCCGGCTTGCTTTTTTCCTAACAGCTTCACAACCCCAGGCGCGGCGAGCATGCCTCAAAGGTATCCCAAAAAGTTACCAAATGAATTATAATACTTTTTTGGGTCAGAGAATGCGTCACGAACTTCTACCAGCAAGATTCAGTACACGCGAAACTGCGGCACACAGCCGAGCTGCTTTTCGCTAACTGCGCCACTACGCCGAGCGCGGCCACTGTGCTTGAAAAGTACCTCAAAAAGTAGCAAAATTAGTTACAATAATGTCTGGGGTCTGAGAAAGCGCCAAAACTTGTCCCGGTAAGATTCAGTACACGCGAAACTGCGTCACACGGCCAAGGTGCTTTTCGTCACAAAACCAGGTGCGGCGAGCGTGCCCAAAAACTACCGAAATAAGTTATAATTATGCTTGGGCTCATATAAACCGTCGCAAACATCTCCCAGTACGAGTAATTAACTCAAATTAACTTGACTAGGGCGGCGGAGCTGTTCTTCGATAACTGCGTCACTATATAGGTTCAGTTTTGTGCAGTAAGCCTAAATGTGCTTGAAGTGCGTTGCAGACTGTCAAACAATATTCCTCACCTTGCTGTTGTCCATTAGTGCAGCGGTGCCCTGTCGAAATGCAGACGGAACACAAGAGAACGCCGGAAGCCCAAAAAACGGGCTCCATTCAAAAGAGACGGGTCGCCGAGCACGCGAGCTTCACATGCGCAGCCGGCCTCGCTCACTCCTGCTGATTGTCTGGCGCATGACGTATGCACGCGCGTCTGGCGGGTTGCTAGCTTGTTGCTGGGCAACGCAAGAAAAATAAGTCGCAAAGTATAAGTTCATTTACACGCAAAACTTTTTCAGTTTTAGTGGGAAAGAATAAAAGAAATAAAACGTTGTCTGTAAGTTTATTTCGCATTCTTTTTTTCTGATGCTCGTGTCAACTAACGGATGGAGTTGAAACTAGGCGTGACGTGTTCCCTGTTGCCAGTTTTTGAAGAGTGTCCCCTCTTGTTGAGTTTCTTTCTCTATGGCTGTATCTTCAAAGCCATCTGGGACGGCGACAAGGTCCGCCGTGGGTAGGGGGGGGGGGGGACATCGCGATACAATCCCGATTTCACGTCTTGTCATCCACCGCGTCGGAGGCCATCTGTTGCGCTGCGAAGGGCGAAGTTGGCCCAGTACGCGTCCTGCACCGAGTCGCGTGAAATCGCGCGAAAGTGATCGTATCCCTGAATGCAACTATATATGTCCAGCTGGCAACGCATAAATAGGCCGACTACGCCGAGCGCGCGCCGGCCTCGCCGGGCGCTGCCATGCTGGTAGCATGTTTACATTTGGCCAGCTGTACCGGCGTTCGATTTTGCAAACTTCGGGCAGGTTCGGGCTGTCTTGGGATCCCAGCCCACGTGACTTCCTGTCAGAACCGGAACTAGCTGGCTGCAATCTGGCTTTGTAGCGATGCCTTATACATTATTCTATGCTATTCTTATCATCCACCACACACGGCCGCCTGATCGCGTTGATAATGTGGGCAGACCGTCGCTCTGACCAGTGGCCAAGTGCGATAAGCCTGAAAAGGTATAGAATCAGAAAAGGCATCGGTACAAAAGAGAACTCCGAAAATCGAAGAGGCCCAATGTCGTGCGCCATATTGGTGCAAAGCGGGGAGGCAGCGTCTTCCGACGGCGGAACTTCTCTCCGTCGCCAATGGCTTTCAAGATTCGGCGACCCGAGCGGGCAGGCGCGGGCGCACGGGCTGCACGGAGGAGCACCCCTCCCCCCGTAGCCTTGCGCGTACCGGAGAGACGGCGCACGTCCTACTTTATGCGCGAGATTGAGCCGCGATCGCCGGCTCACGCTCTCACTCGCACATGCAGCATACGGCGCGGCGATGATCTTATCGCCATTGGAATTTATACGGAACCACCCGGCGACGAAGACAGTAGAAATGCGCTTGGAGTGTCCATATAATTGCTAGCGCAATAAAAATGATTTTCCCGTAACCGCCTGGTTGCTGCAGCGACATGCGCAGCAGCCGGGCTTGGAGAAAGAGCGGTATCAGCCCAAGGGAGTTCAGGCCAATAAGCTTGACAACAATCACCTGAGTCAGAGTCAGAAGTGGTTTTCTTTAGGCATGAAATTAATTACAAATATTTGTGTATACAGAAGCAGGCCCCATGGTCAGAGGGTAAATCGGGACCTCCTATGGTAGTGATAGCAAAAAAATTAATTAAAGCAGCAAACACCAGTAGCGTAATCAAACAATAAAATACATCACAGGCAACCCGCCGTGGTTGCTCAGTGGCTATGGTGTTGGGCTGCTGAGCACGAGGTCGCGGGATCGAATCCCGGCCACGGCGGCCGCATTTCGATGGGGGCGAAATGCGAAAACACCCGTGTACTTAGATTTAGGTGCACGTTAAAGAACCCCAGGTGGTCGAAATTTCCGGAGTCCTCCACTACGGCGTGCCTCATAATCAGAAAGTGGTTTTGGCACGTAAAACCCCATAATTTAATTTTTTTAACATCACAGGCAGAAAAAAAGGAACAAAGAGCAGCAAATAAAGGAACCAAAAGCCACAATTAGAGAGGATAAAATCAAAGATAACTCACCACTGCTAAGCAGTTGTGGGACGATTACAAGTCGAAAAATACTAAAATTAACGAAAAAGAGAAAACAGGAAGAAATCGCATCTATTTTCAGCAGAGTAAAGAACGCCTGATGAGATGCTTCATCAAGAAAAGCTTGTGGGCAGGTAGGTATGATAGGGTGCGGGACAACAAAAATAATCAATTATCCAGAATATGGCATGGGGGTGAGGAAAGATTTCAGTTCTTTTTTGAATTCGCCAATTGATTGAGAGCTTTTGATTGCCGGTGGTATGGTATTCCAGAGACGGATTTCGGTGAAGTATGCCGTTTGTTTGCCATAGTTGGTATGAACAGAAGGTAAAATTAAATTCTGATTGTGTGCAAACCTTGTAAAGTTAGTATTCACTTAGATTGAAGCATGATGAACAGAGGAAGCTGATTGTTGATTTCCTTGAATAATAATATACCTAGCTTGCATTTGAAAGTGTTATCAACTGTTAGGATGTTGTTGGCATGTAAGAGTGCTGTCGCGTCACTGCGATAGGGACTACAGGTAAGTGTTCTAATGGATTGATTTTGTAAAGTTTGAAGGGAGACAAGGTGGCTGCTGTAGGTATTGTCCCAAGGTGTGATACAGTAATTATTATGAGAATTAATAAAGGCGTAGTATAACGAAGGTAACGTAGGTTGAGAAAATATATAACAAGATTGAATTAAAGCACGTAGGACGTAAGCCATTTTTCTTCGCAGGTGAGCAACATGCGAGTAAAATTTTATGTGACTGACCACTTGAATTCTCAAAAACGTAGCCTTTTTGTCTGCTTCAATTGTAATTTGATTTAAAGATACTGCCGGGACATGATTATGTGCTCGTTGGTGAGTGTAAAAGATAACGAATTTCGTCTTAGTGGGATTAATTTGCAGTTTATTATGGAAGCATCAAGACGCCAAGCTTGCCGGGCCATTATTTAGTTTGTGTGTCAGAGATTGGAGGCATTTATAGGTGTTAAAAATTGTTGTTTCATCTGCACAAAGTAAGCATTCTGAAGTAGTAAGAGAAGTTGGTAAATCATTTATGTAAATTATGAAGAAAGTGGGCCCAGAATGCAACTTTGGCATACTCCTATATTTGTTACTTTAGGTCTAGATTTATAATCTAACAGACTAACAACATGACTTCTGTTAAGTAATTTTTTATTAATGAGAGTGTGGGACGAGTTATGCCTATTGCGTCAATCTTCATAAAAAGAATGTGGTGGTTGATAGTATCGAATGCTTTGGTGAAATCTACCAATAAGGTTCTCTTAGGCCCTCAGTTTTTTCAATAATTTTTCAGTAATCGAAGGTTTCTGAGGACTAGCGCATACTTTTTTACATTTACATTTACTTTAACAAATCTGCGTATGACATTGAATGAGGGACAATAAAATGGATGAAAAAAAAACCGAAGAGGCAATCTGTGGATCAGTTAAGGGGTATTATTGCTGAGTACCAGTTAGTGCGCATAACGGCGCACTAACTGGTCCAGTATTCGCGTCCCTACAGCATGCCCCACATACAGCGTCTATGGCAGCGACAAACACCGGATCAACGAACGGGATTGTGAGGGCTGGTGGCGCGGGGAAAACGAATGCCATATTCCTCAATTTATTTTTATAGTAATTCTTGAGAATACTAAATTTTAACGCCGCCTATGTGTTGATGTGCGAAACTGAAAGCAAGTCGGCACTGCTGTCTATCTTAACCCGGTGTTTCTGGTGGAGCCCCCAGGCAAAGTGAGGGAACCGGACGCCTTTTGCACAATGCGGCGGTTGACACAATGCGGTGTCATCCGCATGATGCAAATACACGAATATTTACGACGCTTCGTCGATTCCTAAAGGTACGAAATTTTCCGGCTCGTTCTTTTCTCTTTTCAAGCGAAGCTTGTATTGGTTCACAAGTTTCGGTGGCAGTGTGGTCACGCAAAACACCCAGTTGCTCCCAAAGCAGGGCAGATGCGGGAAAGGGTGGTTTGATGAGTTCACAGTTGCGTCGGCACCGCAGCGTGAGTCAATTATCAAGGATTCCAGCTGCATAGGCTCGAGCTCACGTCACGCGCGCAACCAGTGAGAGCCGTTTCGCTTCCGCCAGGGAGGGCAGCAACGGGTGCCGCGCGCGCTGCGTCGGTTCCGTTCGGATCATTCTCAGGAAATGATTGGACGGCAACGCGTTCCCCCAATGAGCTGGGGGAACGGCGGCGACGAGAACTGACAGGGCTCGCCGTCGGCGCGCCGATGTCGCCGTCAGAAGCGGCCAGGCAATCCGACAGCAACGAGAAGAAGAATCCGAGCTGAGGGAGCGGGAGGCCGAAGCATTCCAGCACTGTTACTTGTGAGTCACTTAACCGTGACGTAAGTCAGATGCATTAAAGAAAAATTAAATTACGGTGTTTTACGTGACAAAACCACTTTCTGATTATGAGGCACGCCGTAGTGGAGGACTCCAGAAATTTCGACCACCTGGGGTTCTTTAACGTGCACATAAATATAAGTACACCGGTGTTTTCGCATTTCGCCCCCATCGAAATGCGGCCGCCGTGGCAGGGATTCGATCCCGCGACCTCGTGCTCAGCAGCCCAACACCATAGCCACTGAGCAACCACGGCGGGTAAGGTCAGATGCATGCAGGACAAGCTGCGCTCACCCTCATTTCCCGGTAGCGGAAAGGTTGTTCACTCTTTTTTCTTTTTTCTTTCATCACAGCCAAAATTTGTGGCATTTGAAAAGTACTTCGTGGCCTCTTTTCATTGTCGGCGATGCATCACAGAACAATCTCACGCAAAGCAGTATAGATTTTATCGAGAACTAGCTGAAATAAGATGGTTACATAACTGATATTGTATGCCGTGTGGATTCACGTCAGACTTATAAGTACGTTGAGCTTAGCTAATTCGTGTGTATTTATTCCATAACACAGCAAGAGCTAAGCAATGACACGAGAGGTCCTTACATTTTGGCGTAGTTTAGCTCGGGCTGCGTTAATTAAATGAATTGGCGTCCTTATTTCTGCTGCGTGTGTGTTGCGTGTGTTGTGTGTCTACTCACGATGCGTGAACCGCCAGACCGAACTTTGTCTTGCTGGCGACCTTGGCAGCGATGGTGATCTTCTCAGCGCACGGTCCGAGGTCCCACTTCGTGAAGGCCGTGGTGTCTGGCAGGCTGAGGAACAGGAAGTGGCACAGGCCATCCTCGGGCAGTACTACGGCCGAGGCTCCTTCACCCTCGAAGCAGTGAAAGTTGCACACCACGGGACGCTTCACGAACGGCTCCAACGAGGCGTCCTCCGCTGTGCGCGAGTAAAGTTCACCACCTCAGACCGCATCTATATACACCGGACGTGTCCGTTCGTACAATCGCCTACAGGATTCTACAAAGGTTTCCAAAATAGCAGTCATAGGACCCTATAACGTAAAATTATTCGAATCTGTTTTTATTCATCTCCTGACGTCAACTTTACGTAACCGCCGACGCAAGCATCAGACGGTAATTCGCGGCATCATTCAAAAAAGCCCAATCAAACGCGCTCCTCATTTATAGGAGGTCACTTTTTTCCTTGCAAAGCGAATAGCATTGCCGGCATTGAGCAGACGTTCTTACAGAATTGGCTGAAAAGAGGCGATGAGCACGATCACGGAGAGAGGGGTTCGATAGGGCCTAGCCAGCTTGTGGTGGCTGATAGAAAATCGCGTCGGCGTGCAACGAAACGTTCAAAAAGCCACCAGACGGATCCTCAGCAAATACGAGTTGGCGAAGTGATGCCGTATACGGGCACAAAGGGCTCGATGAAGCTATTCAGCGACGGAAAAATGTTTATTACGCGCAAATAAATCTATGCTCCCCGGCCGCTCCAAGTAGCTAGTGCCAGAGCGATCGGCGGGCAGCCATCTTCTATTCTGTTCGGAACGGTTTAGTCTCTGGCTATTCAGAAAAACATTCAGTTTTGTTCGGCATAATGTCACGACGTTAAAAAAAAAGCAGGACGCAGGACCAGGATGCAATAAACAATAACCAGCTCGGTATTCAGAGACCACAAGAGCCGACGCGCCAACTTCGTCTTCTTTCAAAAGGAGCATGGTCACTGCTGGTGTCCCTCAAATTATTTTCTTCTGTGCTCATGCTAGCCTTTAGTCGGGACATTAGCTTCATGTCCTAGAAAGCATCGTCCCAATGCTTTACCGTCACGGCAGCAGGACCGCGACACACTTTCGGTTCTCTCTGCACAAATAGGGCTTCATCCGGACCACGTGCACAGGTTCCGGTAGATGCCGTCGACGCCTTGAGCATTGCGGACTATCGCGAGCAACCTCATAGGTGATATCAGTGAGCCGCCGAAGAACGTTATACGGCCCGAAGTAGCCCTTAACAGTTTCTCCGAAAAGCCGCGATGGCGAATGGGAGTCCAAACCCAAACTGTCTCTCCGGGCTCGTAGAAGACTGGTCGGCGACGAAAATTGTAGCGTCTGGAGTGGTAATCCTGCGGCCTATGAATACGTATGGGAGCAAGTTGTCGCGCTTCTTCCGCACGCTGAGTGAAGTCTTAAGTATGCGTTTCAATGCCATTGCAATCATGTAGCAGCATCGCATCTAGCATAGTTGTGACTTCATGACCATGTAGAAGACGGAACGGTGTCATTTGTGTTGTCTCTTGCTGAGCCGTGTTGTAGGCGAAGGTGACATACGCAAGATTTCATCCCAGTTGTGCTCCACATACACGTACATGGAGAGCATATCCTCGAGCGTGTTATTCAGGCGTTCTGTCAGTCCGTTCGTTTGCGGATGCTACGCAGTTGGTAGCCGGTGAGCTGTTACACTAAGTCTTACCCTGCCAGTTAAGAGTACTGCTGGAGCGCCGTGCCTCAGTACAACATTCTCTATGAAAAATCGGGCTGCTTCACTTGCCGTGCTACGCTCCAGAGCCTTGGTTTCGGCGTAGCGAGTGAGGTAGTCTATGGCTACGATAATCCATCTGTGACCCGCAGCTGAAGTTGGAAATGGGCCTTGAAGATCCACTCCTACTTCAGCAAATGGAGTTTCTGGCACTACAATAAGATAGAGGAAGCCTACTGGTCTGACTGCTGGAACTTTTCGCCGCTGGATTCAAGGCATGTTCGGACGAATTCTTCAACGGTCGCCATGAGTCTTGGCCAATAGTAATTTTGCCTCACCTTACACAGCGTTCGTGTATAGCCTAAATGACCGGATGCTGCTCCATCATGGTATGCCTGTAATACTTCACTCCTGAGAGGTGTTGGGACGACGAGTACATAGGCGTTTGCATTCGGAGAGAAGTTTGTCTTATGCAGGACGTCGTTACGCAAGCAAAATGATTGTAGCTCTCTTCGTAGTCCTTGGGACAACAGAAGTGTGACCCTTCAAGAAACTTATAATGGGTTGAAAGTCCGGGTCGTCGCGTTGCCGCTCTGCGATTGTAGCTGTGTTGACAACTCTGACAAAGGCTGCATCGTCGTTATCTTCCACAATGGCAGATTTGAATGGGGCGCGAGAAAGGCAATCGGCACCCACATGCTGCTTTCCCGATTCATAGAGATAACCATGTCGAATTCTTGCAGCTTAAGGCTCCAGCGCGCCACTTGTCCTGATGGATCTTTTAAGTTCATGAGCCAAAAAAGGGAGTGGTGGTTCCTGAGAACATCAAAGGAGCGGCCGTACAAATACGGACAAAATTTCACAATAACGCACACCACCGCAATGCGCTATTTTTTCGTGGTGGAATAATTCGCTCTCGTGCGGGAAAGGTTGTGCTTGCAAAAGCTATTACTCGTTCAGTGCCATCTTGCCACTGCACGAGTACTGCTCCTAAGCCGACATTGCTGGCGTCGGTGTGAACCGCTGTGCGTGTGTCTTCGCCAAAGTGTCCGAGGACTGGAGGCTTCTGGCGGCGTTGCCGTAGCTCGTTGAATACTTGTTGCTGTTCTTCACCCCATACGAACGTGATGTCTTCCCTGGTGAGGCGTGTCAACGCTGATGCAATTCGTCAAAAGTTCCAAATGAAGCGGCGGTAATAGGCGCACAGTCATAAAATTGTCAGATGCCATTGGAAAATTTACAACGGCAGCTGCTTTGTTGAGATCAGGCCATGTACCTTCATTGCTGACCACATGACCGAGAAAGAGAAGCTCTTTACAGCCAAAGTGGCATTTTTCCGGCTTCAACGTGAGACCCGCAGATCGTATGCCTTGAAAAACCACATGTAATCGTCTCAGGTGCTTGTCAAAAGCTGTAGAAAATACAATCACATTGTCCAAGTATACTAAACACGTTTGTCACTTGAGGCCTGTGTCATTGCCCGCTGAAATGCTGCCGGCGCGGAGCCAGCAGCCGAAGGGAAGTACCTTCAATTCATAGAAGCCGTCAGGTGTCACGAATGCAGTTATTTCTCGGTCTCTCTCGTCAACTTCTATTTGCCAGTACCCACTCCTTAAATCCATGGACGAGAAATAACGTGCACGTCGCAGTCTATCGAGGGAATCATCTACATGAGGTAGCGGGTAAACCTATTTCTTGGTGATCTGATTGAGCTTGCGGTAATCAGCGCAGAAAAGTAAGCTGCCATCCTTTTTCTTTACTAACACCACTGGCGATATCCAAGGAACCTTCGACGGCTGAATAATGTCGTCTGCAAGCATACTTTTTAGCTGACTTTCTATGGCCTCGCGTTCCCGTGGGGCCACGTGATACGGGTTCTGCTGTATAGGCCTGGCTGTATCATCAGTGATAAATCGATGTTTGGCCAACAGCTTTTGACCAACTCTTGACGTCGACGAGAAGCAGTCCTGAATGTGATATACAAGCTCCGGCAGGCTTTGTTTCTGCACAGGACGCAAGCTTGGGCCAAAATCGATGGATATATTTCGAGGCACGGGAGGTAGACTGGTGGAACCGTCTTGCTCTGCAGTGAAGCAGTCTGTGACCATAGTGAACGCTTCGACGTACGCGACTGTCGTACCTCTTAGAAGATGCCGGCGCTCATGGCTAAAGTTTGTTACGAGAACTTTTGTGTGTCCACAGTTAATGTTGACGACGCCTCTGGCAACGAATATGCCATGGCTGAATAGCAGCGCCCGAATTCGTTCGGCGTCAGCGTCGGAGTTGCTCGGTATGTCGCATGTCACCTGCAGGAGGGAACATGAGCGCGGTAGTATAGTGACATCATCACCGGCGACGCGTAAAGGTCTACGTTGCTGCTCTATACAGAGTACAACTGAAGCTGGGCCCATCCTAAACGTGACCGTCCCGCCCGGAATGTTTATAACGGCGCCGTATCCACGCAGAACATCCATTCCTAAGATCAACTCTTTGCAGCACTCCGACAAAACGACAAAATCAGCAATGAAGGCCGAGGCACCTATATCAATTCTAGCGGTAAGTCTGCTTGTGGGCGTCATGAACTGGCCTCCTGCAGTTCTTATGTGCGGACCCGTCCATGAAGTCTTGACCTTCATAAGGCAATTGGCAAGTTTTTGGCTTACGATAGAGAAGGCCATGCCAGTATCTACTAGCGCTGTTACTCGGCGTCCGTCTGTGTAAACGGCGAGGTCGGCTCTAACAATTTCCATTGGAGTGAGCGACGTCGTATCGTCCGGTCGTACTGATGGCGTTAGGGGTGTTGTAGCATCTCGACGGCCGGCAACCTTCCCCCCACAGGTCGCTACATTTAGTTTCGCCGACGAGGACTAGGAGCCCTGCCCCGAACTATATCGGCTTAACTGCGATGGTGCGGTGAAGTGCTCGGTGCAGCTGACGGAGAGCGGGGTCCACGATACGGTGGAGCGAGTGGCTGTGCTGGTGCGGATGCGCTGGTGTCGCGTCGGTTGTCCCAACGAGTGCGAGGGAAGGTGGTTGCAAAGGTCGGGTGTCCAGGGTCACTATACAGGCAAAAACGGTAAATATGGCCGGCTTCCCCGGAATGGAAGCAAAGTGAACATCGGTCGACAGTGCGCCACAAGTGCGTCTTGCGGACAAGTGGTCGACTGATGGGCGGCCTTTGCGACCAAATTGGAGTAGTCGGCGCAGGCTAGTTGGCCGGCTTTTCCAGGGGCACATTAAGCTGCGAGGTCGGCGATGATGGCGGGTGGTACGGAGGGGTTAACGACTCGTTGTAAGGACGAGAAAGGGATGACGAGCTGTGGGTCGCTTGGGTTAGATGACAGACGACCGACGCGTAGTTTATAGACCGCTGATCTGATAGCGATTCGGCCAAGGAAAACGCCTGCCTCATTTTCTGCCGTACAGCTTCTGCGACGGAAGTCACCACAGGTTCTTGCAGAGTCACCACAAGGTTGCGAAGCTCCTCCCGAACAACCTCGCGGGTGAGCTAACGCAGGGAACACTCACTGCAGGCAGGCTATGCAGAGGCGCAGATGGAGGCGCTGCTCGGTTGGTCGTACTGGCGGCACCGTTGTTGAACTGCTCGCTCGACTGTAGTAGCCTCCTTGATGAACTCCGCAACAGTTGCCTGCGGGTTACGAAGACCGGCGAACAGTTGCTCCTAGACGCCTGGCGTCAAATGTCGGATTTTCTTCGGTTCAGGCATCGCGGGGTCAGCTCGCCGGAAGAGGTGGGTCTTGTCCTGTCATTAGGTTTTTGTAGACGCGATTCGATGAGTTGCTGAGCCGAATAGGGACGATCTTGCTAAGGAAGGTATCCAAAAGCTGTTGCCAAAATTCATCCCAGGAAGACAGCGTGCCTCTCCGGTTCCTGTACCATGTACGAGCGCTGTCCGCCAGGGCGAAGTACACGTGCGAGAGTTTCTGTTCCGATTGGCCTTGGCGACTCTCTCATATTGTTCTAGCCAAGTCTCGACGTTCTCAAAAACGTCACCGTAGATGGTCTCGGGAATCCGAGAATGGTCGACAGTCACCCGCGACGGGCCTGCCGTTGCCATTCCTGCAAACGGAGGACTCCACGGCTGGGGTAGTTCCAAGGGAATTATCTCGGGGCTAAGGCCTCGCTGTCAGCAACTCTAGCAATGGACAGGGGTATCCACGGCCAGAACTGGTTGTAGGTTCGAACTAGAAGTGCCGTTCCCCAGAGGAGTCCCGAGGGTAAAGTCCAGCGCCTCTGCCAGTGTCAGGACGTCGCAAAAAAAAAAAAAAAAATACAGGACGGAAGACTAGGATGCGAACAAAAACCAGTTCTCTATTCAGAGACCACACGAGTCGACGGGCCAACTTCGTCTTCTTTCAATAGGAGTGTGGTCGCTGCTCGTGTCACTCAATTCGTTTTTTTCTGTTCTGTTACTAGCCTTTAGTCGTGACAATGTTAATGCGTCTTTAACGCGTATAGGTCACTTGAACGCGGTGAGTTTTCGCGGTTTTGTGACGTCACGTGACAGACAAGAGAAGTGGGCGTAGCCCGGCAACGTTTCTGCAATGGCGGAGTCTTATGGCGAAGAACGCGTCGAATCAAAAATAATTATTCATTTTTCGTGTGATCTAATCATGCATAATCAGAGTACACACATCATATTAGATGAGGCGTTTTTGCGGTTTTCGTCGCGTTGCGTGAGGGACAGGCAAAGTGCGGGTTGCCCGAACATTTTTTGACCAATCACCAAGGACTGATTGCAGAATTGGAATAGAAAAGTTTGGAACAGCTTTCTGTTATACCGTTATACCGCCCATAGTTTATGTAACTATATTAGTCCTTTCAAATAAGCGCTATTTAGAGCTCTTCTCCATCAAGCCCAGTGAACCGCAGAGAACAGTGCAGCCCTGCACTGAGTGACCCACCCACCAGCTAAAGCCCATAACGGGAGGCGCTATAACGCGAAACTATTCCAAACTTTTCTATTCCAATTCTGCAGTCAGCCTACGGCGATTGTGAAAAACTTTTGCCCCCCCCCTCACTTCACCTGCCTGTCAGGTGACGTCACAAAAACCGCGATAGCTCCCCATCTGATAGGACGTCTACACACTGATTATCTATGATATGACCGAACAAAAGAAAAATAGTTATTTCTGATTCGACGCTTTTCGCCATTAGCCCTCGACTATTGGTCTAAAGTTTTCGGGCTGCACCCAATTCAGCTGCCTGTCACGCGACGTCACAAAACCACAAAAACTCACTGCGTCAAAGTGACATGTACGTGTTAAAGATGCATTTATATGCCGAACAAAACTGAATTTTCTTCTGAATAGACGCGGCTGACCCGCTCCGAAAGGAATAAAAGATGGCTGGCGCCAATCGCTGAGGCACTGGCTACTCGCCCCTGCCGAAGAGCGTCGGTTTATTTGCGTGTAATAAAACTTTTTACGTGGCCGCGTAACGCTTTCGAGCACATTTTGAACGTTTACGACCGCGTTCTGCCAACTCCTCTTTGCTGAGGACCCGTTTTAGTGTCATTCTTAAGCTTCCGCTGCATGCCGCCGCGATTTTCGACCAGCCACCGCCAGCTGTGTAAGGGCAAGCGGACCAACCGCAGACGCCGGCACCACCCTCTTCATCCGGTTATCGATATTCAGTGCAGTGGCTCGGCCCCATCAAATCCGTCTCCACTTGAGTGTCACTCCACTTTTCTTGTCAGCTAATTGGATCACACAAACCGCTCAGGGCAGGCAATGCTATTCGTTTTTCAAGCAAACAAAAGTAACCTCCTATGAACAAGGAGAGCGTTTGATTGGTCTATTCAGATAACCATGAGGGTGACCGCCCGATGCTTGCGTCGGCGGTCACGGAAATTTGACGTCAGGAGATTGGAATAAGACATATTGGAATAGTTTTACATTATAGGGCCCATGAAGATTTTATTACTACTAAGATTTTCATAAGTAGCAAAATTCAGCAAGGAACAATGAAAAGGGAACGTGTTGGGCAGAATAAATTTCATTAACACGCACGCGGCAACACTCACACACGCGCACATATGGCTATTAGTTTTCCGGAATCCAGCAAGGTGAAGATTTGTTCATTAAAAAGAAAATTGTCATCCACCGGAATGTAATTTGAAGACACAAAAGAAAATGTTTTGTGGGAAACACGTCTAGGTTTCTTTGTATATTCGTGCTACATTGGGGTGGGTGACAATTTTCCCTTTCATATATGTTGTTATGAGCCACCTGTCCTGCGGACGAAGACGTTGCATAGCAGACGAATAAGTGGACTAGCTGTGCCTCGGCCCACCATCTTTCTTTCTGTGTGCCAGTCACTGCCACTGTGTAAATATTGTATATAAACCCTTGTTGAGCTCTCCTCATAATATCTTTGGTAAATGCGTGGGGTATATACGAAAGACACCACGTACCTTCCAGTGGACATATCTTGGTTCATACGGCCATGTGGACTGAGTGGCCCGCTGGCTCAGCTTCGGCTACCACAACATCGGGTATACCGGCCAAACCCCTAAACCCTGGTATCTTCTCTGGTACTGACTCTATGGACGTCGAAGACTGGGTAGCCAAATACGAGCGAGCCAGCAAGAACAACCAGTGGGAACATCATGCTGGCTAACGTTGTGTACTACCTAAACGTAACGGCCCGTGTTTGGTTCCAAGCGCACGAGGAGGAACTGACTAGTTGGGACACCTGCAAGCAAAAACTACAAGAGCTATTGGGAAGCCAGGCAGGTGCCAGCGAACTGCTACGAAGGAACTTTCGTGCTGGGTCCAAACATCAACTGAACCATATGTTGTCTATACATTCAGGACGTGTTAGCTCAGTGTTGCCGGGTCGACGACAAAATGCCTGAAGCAGCCACATACTTTAAGGTTTCGCTGATGATGCCTTTAATTTACGGACATGCCGACCGTCGATGACACATGAAAGAGCGCCGAGGCTTTGCGGAAGCGAAGAGACGTAGTGTCACGCATCGATTCGCGAGGCTCCCTTATACCGCCGTTACCTCAACACGTGAGAACGTCCAGCCGCCTGGTACCAAAAGCTTGCTGCGTCATTTGCGGCCTGAGATTGAGGCCATGCCTCCACCTGTTCCTCAGGCCCGTTTTTACGAATCCCGCCTGGTAGTATCGTTCATCCAAGGCGTCGTGCGCGAAGAGTTAGCGAACACAGGCATTCATCCCATCTGTGCTGTAAGTCAACCTGCGGTAAGCTATTTCTTTCAATGTTTCTGCCCACAATCGACCTATTCCGGATACTGCGATCCAAACCAGTGGCGCACGCGTGACGACAGGCCAATATGCTATCATCAGCCGTCATTGTCGCTATCGCTATTGTAGCTATCGTCGGCCGTCGTCACCTTGTCACACTTACCCCCCGGAAGACAGTCGGGCCTCTTCGTTTCGCGCGTGCAATGACCGACCGCACCCTGGTGTACCTGCTCCGACTTCACGTTACGACCACACTCCGCAGAACCGGCTTTCTCGCTCTCCGCTGCCCGTCGCTCGCCGTCGTGATACCCGTGCCGTCAATCTTCGGGAAACTGAACAATGCAGCTCCCAGAGGCAATGCTGTATTGGCCAAGCGATCGGATATTTTCTGTTGACCATGGCTACTCGCACAAAACCTTTTGGATGTAGAAGTGGATGGCCTGCCTGTTTCCGTGCTCATATACACTAGGGCGCAACTATCTGTCATGAGCCCTCGCCTTTCTAATCATCTCCGCAAGGTTCTTACGTCCGCCACGTCGCCTGTCGTTCACGGTGCCGACGGCAGTACACCTCCCGTCGTTGGCATGTGCACTGTGCGTATGAGCTTCGCGGCAACCGGGCCTGAATTCCGTGCCCCCTTCTACAACAGTGTCCCATGACCTCATCGTAGGCCATGAGTTTCTGAGCACCCATTCGTCCCTCACTGACCGCTCATGTCGCCATTTGCAGTTGGAGCGTCCTTCTGTACCTAGACACTACACCAAGTCGCCACTGCGTTTATATGCCGTCGAGTTGGTTCGTTTGCGACCAGCTACCGCGGCGTATAACACGTTGTCCTCAAAGCCCCACGATTGTAACGGCGACTATGTGATCTCCCCTCCCTTACACGCTCTTTTGAAGTGGTAGGTGGCGCTCCCTCGCTCACGTACCCAGCCTTTCTGGACATGAGGGTTTAGTTAGCGTGAGTGTTACCACATGGCGTACTGACTTTACACTTCTCAAACTTCCCGCAGTGACGCGTCATGACGCCAACAAAACAAAAATAAAATAATTTAAAGTTATCTCTGCGCATCCAACTTCGCCACACTGCTTGTCCCGCAGGCTTTATAAGTTGTCGTGATAAAGCGTAGCCGATTGTCGACTGGAAACGATTTATCATCCTAAGAGCGTTCAGTGGCGACGAGCGATGATTGATTCTGGGCTTTTGATACGGTTCTTTTTCTTTCTTTTTTTCTTTTCTTGATACTACGGAGTAAGCAAGCTAGGGTAATCGTCGGAAGCACTCCGTGGCAATCTTTCAGTCGGTACACATCCTTAACTCCCGAACTTCGCTCAGCTTTTACGAGAGACGCCGTCGTGGACGGCTTTTGATTTTGACCTACAGATTTTGTTAAGGTACCCCAATTATTTCCCTAGCGACTTTGCTATCCGCACTGATGGGCTACCGCAGCAGCTGCAAATAGAGATGTGCTCAAGTATTAAGATATATACAGGGATAAGATGGTTTTGCACCTTAAGGCAAAAGGCACCACACAAGAATTGTGCAAACTCTTTCTGTGTCGTGGACAGCTAGGATGCTATGGCCGAAGCTGCGCGCAATATTACGTGATATTTACTGGCCAACGGGCCAGGTACACCTTTGTATATAAAATATGTAGTGATTGCAGTTAGTTCTGAAATTACTGTCCGGTCACGGTTGTCCACGTGCGTGAAAGAAGACCGTTATTTAAGATTATTGTGCAGTAATATATGCAAGATATGTCTGTTCTCCATATTGTGTACCATATTTCCGTTCTATCTGTATAATATAGCCGCAATGTACACCAGCAGATACTGAACGCCAAAATGGTTACCCACATATTCAAAAACCCCGAGCAAAGCTCCTGTCAATTACTTGTATTCAAGGGTTCTGCCACTCCCAAGGACATCCTTAAGGAATGGTAAATAATAAATTATGGAGTATTACGAGCCAAAACCACGATCTGACTATGAGGCATACGGTAGCGGGGGATTCCGTTATAATTTGGACCAGTTAGGGTTCTTTAACGTGCACCTAAACCTATGTACATGGGTGTTTTCGCATTTCACTACCACCGAAACACGGCTGCCGTTGCTAAGGCTCAATCGCGCAACTTCGTACTTAGCAGCCGATCACCATAGCTACTAAGCATACGGCGCGTAAGGAATGTTGGCTGTTCGAGGAAGGTGCCAGTCACACGTGAGACAACTTGTTCCGATCCTCATTGCGCGAGAATCGGTACGAGACGTCGAAGAATGACACCGTAGAGGGCATTGTATTTAATGTGATGGAGTCCGCGTGCAAAATTTCACACCCGAATCACCCAGTGACGACTGAAGACCAGGCATATCGCTTATATGTGTATCTGCGTGACAGCTGCCGGTCGCCGGCGTCGGCCACAGGACCTACTTGACCTCCGTTCAACATTTGTCGACATTCTCGCCTTATTTCGCACCAACAGGTTTCAGCTGGACTGATTCAATAAACAATATAATTGTCCCAAAATTTGGCCACCCTGTCAACGTTACTGTTTTTTTTTATTTTTAGGTCGTCTTCTATATTTATACAATGATGTGCGGCTCCTCAGAGCAGGACGGCGCGCGCCATGTCGGTGCGCGCCGTCCTCTCCTCCTTATGTGCAAACCCTGCCCTGACCCTTGTCAACCTTTTAGCAGTCCGGCATTCGTGTTGTCTTTCTCTTCTCGTCCGTGTTCAGTTGTGCCCTGGAACGATGTTTCATA
The DNA here is from genome assembly GCF_023375885.2 of Dermacentor andersoni. NCBI lineage: Eukaryota > Metazoa > Arthropoda > Arachnida > Ixodida > Ixodidae > Dermacentor > Dermacentor andersoni. The sequence goes on along the minus strand of NC_092817.1, from coordinate 209,711,577 downwards.
ATGCTAATCAAAACCAACTAGCCCAGCTGTCCATACTTAGCCATGAAAGACGATGAAGCGGGTAAGCTGCATGCTCTTCTTTTGGCCCGCCATTAAAGAGAAGCGTCTATTTTGCAAGACTCAGTCTTCAATCCACGTTACATTTTTCTAGTAGAGGTGCGGGGTACATGCTACTATTCCCAGATCGAACACAGTCTACAAGCCCAGTACGAAGTCCGCTCGAGCTGACCCCTGTGCACGTACGGAGAAGCTGTCGACTTCAAGGACTGCCACGTGAGCACGAGCCCCTACACAATCAAGTCAGAAGGAAGAATACATCGGTTCCGTCTTCTTCCTCAACCGCGCTCACCGAGGTCGTCCTCAACCAGCCGTGAATCCCCACGTCCTTCTATGGGGACACCGCCGAGGATGTAGAGGACTGGCTCGATCATTTTGAGCGTGTCGCAGAATTCAACGGCTGGACTCCAGATCGCAAGCTACGCAACGCCTACTTTGCCCTGGAGGACTATGCGCAGACATGGCTTGAGAACCGTGAGGCGGCCCTATCGACATGGGACGAATGCCGACGGCAGCTAATCAGCACATACGCCAGCCTCAATCGCAAAGAGCGAGCTGAATCTGCGATTCAGGTGAGAGTACAGAGGCCGAACGAAAGCGTCGCAATGTTTGTCGAAGATATGTGCCGACTTTTCCGACGAGCGGATCCGTCCATGCCGGAAGAAAAGAAGCTCAGGAACTTGATGCGCGGTGTCAAGCTAGAGTTATTCGGTGCCCTAATACGCAACGCACCAAATACCGTTGCAGAGTTTCTCGCGGAAGCCATATCAATGGAAAAGGCACTGCAGAAGCGAGCAAGGCAGTACAACCGCGACGTGTCGACCCTATCGCGTGACTCTCTCACTACAACCCTGGACAATACCGATGCCTTGCGGGAGCTCATTAGGCTTGTTATTCGAGAAGAGCTCCAAAAGCTTCAGGTGGCTCCTGCAACGGTACAGCGACTCGCTCTGGCTGAGGGGCGTCCGGGAAGAAATCAGGCAGGCAGTCCAAGTCCCAGAGCGAATCGAGACACCACAGCACGAGGTACGGCAGCCACAACCTCACATGTATGCAGAAGCTGCACGAAGTTCGTTGTCCCCGATTTTTCGCGATGTGAGCGAAGTCCCGAACTTTCACGGCGTGCGCGCCGTGGAACAAGCAACTGGCGACTTCAGGCCTCGCCCCGCGACATTCATGGCTGAAACACGACCACCCCGCAAGAGCGACGTATGGCGCACTGCAGACCGGAGGCCTTTGCGTTTTTATTGCGGTGAAGCCGATCACCTCTACAGGGCGTGCCCTTACCGCCGCGCTGGGCTCCGTGGATTTTCAATGAATGCGCCGTGCCCGCGCAATGGTAAACGCCCCCTGGAGATTGAAGCATACCTCGCGGACGCCAGGACTTCGTTTACCGCAAGATTCCCTGAACCCGGTCACTGTCACCCGCCTGAAACAGGTCTTCCAGCCCCCTCTTCACGCCGAGACCAACGAGGCGTCGCTCACCCTGCCCTGCGTCCCGGGAAAACTGAGTCCAGCTACCTGCGGAAGTGAGGTCGCTGACGTTGCGAACGCTGAAGATCCTCCACTATGACGACCGCGATATGAAGTAATTGAGACGCAGAGAAAGCAGTGTAGTTCAGTGTCAGTATCCTGCGACGTACGAGTTACCATAGATGACCACGAAGTCACGGTGTCAATGGACATCGGTGCGGACACGTCTGTTATGAGCCCGAATCTCGCGCACATACTGAACACAGTTTCGACTCAATGGACCGGAACACAGATTCGTACTGCAGGAAGGCGCCTCATAACTCCAATGCACGGCACGAATCAACATTCGGGGCTTCACGTACATCGGCAACTTCGTCATTCTTCATGAATGTTCAAAGGACCTTATACTCGGCATGGATTTCCTTCAGGCGGACGCTGCCATTATCGACCTGCAAGAGTCTAGAGGCAGCTTCGCTACTACGCAAGCCACAGCGAACAGTAATGACAACGACCGTGACATCGCGCTTGGCGTAGCTGACGATCACGTCACGTTGCCACCCAAGTCCAGCGTGCTTACCCTTGTCCGATGCGACATGAAGGACCACGCCGAAGGAATTGCTGAGGCAAACACGCCCCCGCTTCTTGAGCGCCACACTTGCGTTGCCAGAGGGCTTCTTCAGGTGCGAAACAAATGTTCAGTCGTTTTGCTAACAAAGTTTAGCAACGAGTATCGGCTTGTACCGCGAGGAACGGCAATCGCATTTCTTCGCGAAATCATTGATGTTACTGACTTTGCCGCATTGGAAACCGCATCGTCTCAGTAATGTGACTTACCCAGTCTAAAAGAACGAATTTACGTTAACGCCGTTCTGCCAGACTATCGGAAAGACCGTCTACTGAGCCTCGTGAATGAATTTGCGGACTGTTTTTCAACGTCATCGAAAGTGCGGCGCACGTCCATCACAAAGCACCGCGTTATTACGGACGAGTCCGCACGTCCTGTTCGTCACCATCCATACAGAGTCTCTCCAGTGGAAAGGGAAACGATAATGCTTCAGGTGAAAGGGATGCTCCCAGACGACCTGATCCAGCCGTCCACAAGCCCGTGGGTCTCCCCTGTAGCGTTAGTCAGAAAGACAATACATTACGCTTCTGTGTAGATTACAGAAAGTGGAACCGTGTCTCCAAGCGCGATGTTTATCCATTACCATGCATCGACGACGCATTGGATCGTCTACAGCATGCCAAGTTCTTTTCTTCGTTGGATCTTAAATCAGGGTATTGGCTAATTGAAGTTGATGAACAGGATTGTGAAAACACAGAGTTTGTGTCACCTGACCGGCTTTATCAGTTCAAAGTTCTCTCCTTCAGTCTCTGTTCCGCACCTGCCACCTTTCAGCGGATGATAGATACCGTGCTCGCTGAACTCAAATGGCTAACCTGCCTCGTATACTTGGACGACGTCGTCGTGTTCTGGAGCACGTTTTACAAACATCTCGCAAAACTCGAGAATATCCTCGCAGCGATCCGTACTGCCGACCTCACTATCAAGCCTGAAAAATGCTACTTCGGGTTCTAAGAGCTGAAATTTCTTGGCAATGTCGTTGGTCCTGAAGGCTTCCGACCAGACCCCGAGAAGTTAGCTGCCGTCACCGAGTTTTCACCACCCACAGACAAGAAGGCTGTCCAACGCTTCCTTGGTTTGTGCGTATAATATTGGCGCTTCGTCGAGGGATTATCGAGAATGGCTGAGTGTCTGAAACGGCTTACACGTGATGATGTGTCTTTCATTTGGGCGGACGAGCAGCAGCAGTCGTTCAATGAATTGCGCAAGCGTTTGCAAGAGGACCCAATACTTGCTCATTTCGACGAAGACGCTGACACTGAAATTCGTACTGATGCCAGCGATGCGGGTCTCGGCGCAGTTCTGCAGTGGCAAGGTGGTGCGGAACGCACTATTGCTTATGCAAGCCGCAGTCTCACCAAGGATGAGAAAAACTACTCAACCACTGAAAAAGACTGCTTAGTGGTTGTGTGGGCCATTAGTAAATTCCGATGCTACTTGCACGGTAGACCCTTTAAGGCAGTCAATGACCACCACGCGCTGTGCTGGCTTGGCAACCTCAAGGATCTTTCAGGCAGACTAGCACGTTGGAGCCTGCGCCTACAAGAGTACGACATTACAGTTGTCTACCAATCTGGAAGGAAGCACAGTGACGCTGACTGTTTGTCACGCGCACCACTCCCTACGACGTCATCGGACCCTGACCATGACTTGCCATTTGTCGGTGTTATCGACGCCATAAAGGTGACAGCACTAGCGCTCTGACCCTGAGCTGCTGACGCTGATCGAGCACCTTCAAGGAGTTGAAGGTGTTTTACCACGCTCGCTCGTGCCGCGGCTTATCATCGTACTACTTACACAACAACGTCCTTTACAGGAAAAACTGCGGGAGCGGTCCTGATACGCACCTCCTCGTCTTGCCGTTGGCGCTGCGCCAAGACATTTTGCAAGCCTGCCATGATGAGCCATGCGCAGGACACCTGAGATTCGCTAAGACATTAGCAAGGATTTTACAGACGTATTAATGGCCCCGGCTTTTTTCTTCTGTGCAACGGTACGTGAAGACCTGCCGCGAATGTCAGCGCCGCAAGAAACCACCAGTTAAACCAGCTGGCTTTCTCCACCCTGTGGACCCTCCTCAAGCACGATTCCAGCAAATAGTAATGAATCTACTTGGGCCATTCGCAGTGACCTCTTCGCGCAACAGATGGATAGTTGTCGCTTCCGACTACTTAACCCGGTACGCCGAAACCGAAGCTATTCTGCAAGCAAATTCGTTTGAAGTGGCCAAGTCCTTTGTACGCGACATCGTCCTACGACATGGGGCACCGTCTGTTCTCATCACCGACCGCGGTACAGCATTTACAGCGGAACTTATGCAGGACGTTCTCCAGCTGACGCATAGCTCTCACGGCAAGAGCACTGCGTAACACCCTCAAACCAATGGATTACCGGAACGTCTGATCAGAAAGCTGGCTCATATGCTGTCCATGTATGTCGACGTAGAGCACAAGACGTGGAACGAGATTTTACCCTGTGTGACCTTCGCGTATAACACTGCAGTACAGGAGACTACACAGTTTACGCCGTTCGAACTTGTATACGGGCGCCAGGTCACGTCAACACTTAACGCCATGCTACCTCTTTCTGATAATAGCCCGACCAGCGAACACGTGGAAGAGTTCGTACTGTGGGATCTTAAGGTCTCACAGGAGTAGCGAACGCCTCGTGACGTCGTAGCTCCGCCCTCCCGCGAGCCATCACGAGTGGAGCGCCACCGCTGACAACTTGTTCGGAGCGAGGAGACCATGTGGCTTAAGGATATTAGAACATAGGTGAAATGTGCCCGCGCAATGGGACGTCGAATTCCCCAAATCCCCTTATCCTCCTCTCCTTAATTGCGCCCCTACCAGTCTGGCGAAGAAGCTGGTAGGGGCTAATGCACCAAAGGCAATTGAGCCTTTCATGCGCTAGCTAATTGCTACCTCAGCCCAGCAAGCACTATTCACACTTTCATGCGCACTATACATAAAAAAAATATACATACAAGGATAGCGGAAAAATAATAAATAAAAGGTAATACACTCTAAAATACAAGAAACTGACCCCGCGAAGGGAGGAAGAAATATTAACAAAAGGGTCTGTTGCTAGCGCGGCACAGGGTACGAAGAGAACGCGGCACGTAATGTTTTTTGGTTAGGGCGGTGGCCGAAGTCGCGAGAGTCGTGAGCGTAGGTTTGATTGTAGGCCACGTAACACAGGAACGGGCTCGCCATCGTTCCATTGAAGTTGCCGGCGAGACTGATGAGTGCCGCTTTCGTGGTGGTAGTGGTCCCGAACTCCAGCTGGATGGGGCAGGACACTGCCAGGTCAGCTGGCCAAGAGGCAGGTGATCGATGGCTTCCTGGACGAGATGCTATCGGCTGACATTATCCGCCACTCGTCCAGCGCCTGGGCATCTCCAACTGTGTTGGTGCCTAAGAAAGATGGCAGTCATCGCCTGTGCGTAGACTACCACCGTCTCAACGGAGTGATTCCTAAGGATGACTATCCGCTCCCCACGATTAGCTCCAACGTATAAACCCTGGACAGTCATCATCATCATCATCATCAGCCTGGTTACGCCCACTGCAGGGCAAAGGCCTCTCCCATACTTCTCCAACTGCCCCGGTCATGTACTAATTGTGGCCATGTTGACCCTCCAAACTTCCTAATCTCATCTGCCCACCTAACTTTCTGTCGCCCCCTGCTGCGCTTCCCTTCCCTCGGAATCCAGTCCGTAACCCTTAATGACCATCGGTTATCTTCCCTCCTCATTACATGTCCTGCCCATGCCCATTTCTTTTTCTTGATTTCAACTAAGATGTCATTAGCGCGCGTTTGTTCCCTCACCCAATCTGCTCTTTTCTTATCCCTTAATGTTACACCTATCATTATTCTTTCCATAGCTCGTTGCGTCGTCCTCAATTTAAGTAGAACCCTGGACCCTGGACAGTGCTAGGTACTTTACTACGCTGGATGCCTTCAAAGGTTACCTACACGTCCAGATGGATGAGCGTGACCGGTGCAAGGCCGTGTTGACGTCCCACAGAGGGTTATTTGTGTTTACCCGTATGCCCTTTGGTCTGTGCAACGGTCCGGCGACCTTTCAGAGACTCACGGACCGCGTCCTCGGGGAAGCAAAGTGGTCACACTGCATGTGCTACCTCGACGACATCGTCATTTATTCACGAACCTTCGAAGAACACTTGGCCCATGTTGCCGATGTGCTCGAGAAGGTGAGAGCCACCGGGATGACTTTGAATCCTGCGAAAGCCCGACTAGCGCAAACCCGAGTTAAGTTACTGGGGTTTACGCTGGACGGAGGCTCCATTGAGCCGTACCAGGAGAATCTTCGGGCAATCCTCGATTTCCCCGCGCCCAAGGACGTACGTAGCCTCTGCCGCTTTTGGGGAATGGCCAACTTTTACCGGTCATTCGTTCTGTCCTGTGCCCGAGTTCAAGCACCCTTGAGCAAGCTCTTGGATAAGTCGGCCGTGTGGCAGTGGGGACCTGAGCAGCAGCAGGCCTTTTTGCCAACTGTCTAGTGCCATTGCGGAGACAGCGCAGCTCAGACTTAGAGACCTGATCAGACCGTTCGTTGTCAAGACCGACGCGAGCGATCTCTGTTTAGGAGCAGTCCTCTTACAGGAATATGATGGTGTGTTGCAACCGTTGGCCTTTGCCAGCCGCTCCTTGATTCCAGCAGAGAGGAACTATTCCGTGACCGAGAAGGAGTGCCTCGCTATCGTGTTTGCACTACGTAAATTTGATGTCTACCTTGTTGGGACGAAATTCCCAGTGCAAACGGACCACAGTGCGCTCAGTTGGCTGAGGCGGCTTCGTGAGTCTGCGGGCTTGCTGGCGCGCTGGGCTTTAATGATACAGAATTATCCCTTTTTAGTGCAGTATTGAAATGGGAGCACCAACGTTGTAGCTGACGTGCTATCTCGTGCCCCATCGTCCACCAAAAGCATTCCTCCAGGCGTAACAGCCGTTGCCTTCGCGCCAGCAAGCGTCGGGGGCGAAACGATCGCAGAGAGAGGCGAGTCCGCAAGCGTGCAAACCTGTCATTCCGCACTCCAGGCAAGCAGCCCGCCTCTAAACGAGCGAGCAGCAGAGCTTCTCGAAAGCGAAGCCACGACGCCGTTGGCTGCAGTCCTGAGCGGGGATGAGTCTAGACTCCCCTTTGGGAGAATTGGAATTGGATTCAGCCGGCAAAAGCTACTTACGAATCAGCTACAAAAGCTGATTCGTATTGTCACGGAGTGAGCGACGGTCTCAGGGTGACGGAGCACCGAGACGCTGCTGGTAGTGCGGCGGGCGCAGTGGGGATTCCCGCGGATTCATATTTGCTGAATCACGATGGGCTCCTGCTGAAATAAATAGCTACCGATGACGAGGCTGTGGACCCGTTTAAGGTGCTTATTCCCAAGAGTCCGAGAAGCGCACTGTTGCGATCATCTAATGACGAACCCTTGGCCGGTCATTTGAGTGGCTCCAAAGTTATTGCGAAACTAAGCCAAACTGTGACCTGGCCTGGCATAAAACGTGAAAATTTTCGCTATTGCTGTTCCTGTCATGTCTGTCAAATGGTGAAATCAAGGGGTGGCAAGCCGCCCGGGTTGATGAAACCAATTGACAGTGAGCATCCGTGGCAAGTGGCCACCTGCAATCTTATGGAACCTTTCCCCAGGAGTAAGCAGAGTTTCAAGCTGCTGATGGTAGTTGTTGATCATTTTTGAAGTGGGTGTAGTTGTTTCAGCTGCGGAAAGTGACAGCGCGAGCGGTGCTAGAGAGGCTACAGGAAGTTTTTTGTCGGTTCGGCTTTTCGAAATGACTGATTACGGACAACGCGTCCTATTTCACCGCTATTTCCCTAGAAATTAATCACTGCACCACGTCGCCCTACCATCCCCAGTACAATTTGACGGAGAGGGTCAATAGAACCCTCAAACCAATGTTGGCGGCCTTTGCAGTAAGTCAAAAGGATCGGGCAGACCACTTGAGTGAGCTTTCGTTTGCAATCCGAACCGCCGAGAACCGCACGACTGGTTTCCCTCCCGCCTTCCTCAATTTTGGAAGGGAGCTGGCAAATCCGGTGACCAGTGCCATTCAATGCCAGCTCGGGGACGAGGAGGCGCCGGCAGACTGTTCTGTTTACGCTTCAGCACTTCGGGACAGGCGTTGTCTGGCTCTCTGTAGAGCAAAACAGAGTTTGACTTCGGCGAGGACCCAGCAGAAGGCTCAGTACGACCGGAAGCATCGCCATCTTTAATTTAAGGTAGGTGATTTAGTCCTAAAGCACAACCACGCTCTTAGCGACGCGAGCAAGCTTCGCTTGCGCTTAAGTGGCTTGGTCCGTACCGAGTAGAGAAAGTTTGGTGTTCGCTCGCGTAGTTGCTGAAGGATGCCCCTTCGCGAAAACTCAGCCGTTCCCATATCGCCGACATGAAGGCCTTTGTGTCACGGTCCAACGAGCTCGCGCCGGTGCCCAGTGGCACCACTCGCAAGCAACAGGGCACATCCGGGGCGAAGGACCGCCTTCGGACCCCGCACCGGTACAACCTGAGGAAACGGTTACCTGTGTGATATCGCGCCTGACAGCGGACTCTTTCCGCCACCGAAGGCCCTCAGTAATATTGCTTAGCCTCAGTGGGCTAGCTTCTTTGCGGCCAGTGCACGAAAAGAAGCTGGCTCCTGCCCAGCTTTCTGCTAGTCTTGTGGCAGTGTGTTGTATCAGTGTGCATTTTTTTGTATGCATGCTGAGTGCCATTATTGTTTTAATGTTTAAGTGTTCTTGCTGTTCCCGTGTACAGTTGTATAGTTTCGTTAGTCATACAGGTACTGAACATTGTTGTTTCTGGTTTTGTCTGTTTTCCGTTTTTTCCGAGAGCAGCGACGTTAAAGAAAGACATCGCGATGCGCGGTGGTGGAGAGGACAACATTTCCACCCCCCCTCCTGTGCGCTCAGTGATCAGTGCGCTGGCGACCAGCGCGCGTTGTGACCGCCAGGGGTGCGCGCGTGGTGGCCGCCACGAGTGCGCGCGAGCGTGTGCCGGCTCGACTATTGGTGCGTTGGACTATGACATGACGGATGACGCGGCCACGCCGGCAATTGAGCCGCCGAGTATCCCCAGACCAACAGTGTCATTGCTGGCAGGATGTCGCACCAACACAAGCCCCAAACACCCTGCAACATGGTCGCTCGAAGAGAGCGGCGTAGCCCCCACCGTCGATAGGCCAAGGGCAGACCCGGACAATCACCGAGACCGTCTTCCTCTGCGGCTACCTCAAGGCCGCGACCGAGGACCAAAAGGACGGTGGCGACCTGAAAAAGCCAGGAAGCTCAGGAGGCACCCAGGAGCTTCGCCACCGATGCGCCTTGGAAGACGCAGAGACGGGTGACCCAGAGGCTACCGATGGACCGGGTGCCTTAACCATTCCGCGGCCGCACGATTGCCGAAATTGCTCGTGCGGCTCGGGGGGCCCAAATGCCGGCACCGCCCGAGACGGAGTTTTGTGCCACGTGCAGCACTATGGCCTGTTTCCCGAGCCATTTCTCCGGGGACCTACATGTGGCGCACAAAAAGGAGGTCGCCGAGAAGAAGCCCCGTGAGGTGTGCGTCCCGATTGGACAACAGCCGTCTCCGTTGCCGGATTAGGACCTCGCGGCCCTGTGCGAGCGACGCATGCGGGAGAGCCGGGGGTTCGCGGCACTGATCACGGGGCCGCCGTTGCCTGCGCCGCAAGGGAACCCATTGTCAGATGAGGCCGCCCACACGGACTCATTAATGGGTGAGCTGAGCGAACTCTTGTAAGAAAAGCGCGTGTATAAAATCCGTCCATCCCTCCTCCTGTAACCTGACTTAGTTTCTTTTGTGTGTTCTTTTCTTCTCCCACGTTTTTTTAGAAAGTGTTAATAGTGCTTGCTGGGCTGAGGTAGCAATTAGCTAGTGCATGAAAGATTCAATTGTCTTTGGTGCATTAGCCCTTACCAGCTTCTTCGCCAGACTGGTAGAGGGGCTATTAAGGAGTGGAGGATGTGGCGATTTGGGGAATTCGACGCGCCATTGCGCGGGCGCATTTCACCTATGTTCTGCAATCCTTAAGCCACACTGTCTCCTCGGTCCGAACAAGTTGTCAGCGGTGGCGCTCCACTCGCGATGGTTCGGGATGAGGGTGGAGCAAGTGACGTCACGAAGCGGCCGCTGCAGGTTACTGTCGTGACGGTGGTGTGTCTGTCTCCTTGGGACGGCGCCCGGTAGGTACATGCTTCCTCTCGTTCGCCGATACCTTTGTGACTAGGACTGAGCTGACGCACGGTGCCTTTGCCCGTGCTGAGAGCGCGTATCTCGTGCTGATCCTGCCCGGACGCTAAGCCGAAGAACGGGTGCTGTTAAGAACGGCCAGCTGCGGCGCAATGTTTTGCCAACCCGTTGCGACTGTGGAGGCAACATCCCGGGAGCATCGCCGTCAACCTCTAGCCACGGCGTGACTAAATCGACTTTGTGTCGGAAAACAATACGCGCATCCCCCACTCGCCGTCGCTTCAGCTAGGATGCGTTCGATGAAGCAGTCATTGTGCTGAAACCGCCGCCAACCTCTAGCCTCATCGCCGTTGTGACGGAATGAGTTCGGCAGGCCAACTATTGTTACCAAACTCTCCAACGCGGACATGATCTGCTACGCGTGCGTGAGTTGCCGCGGGAACGCCGTTTTGCACTCTTTCCCACGCACCGACCAAGACCCAAGACAACGCGCTACCCGGAACGGCTCCCGAGTTCTACGACGCCCCTCTGACGTCGGCTCCGGACCATCGCCCCTGTGTGTATGCGTGTGTGCGTGTGTGTGTGTAAACCGTGCCGCGGAGAGGCGGCTAGTTTGCGATGACTAAACGAACGTTCGCATCACCTTGTATAGGGAGAGGACCGAGTGTTTAAAAACCGCTGTTGTGCGGCTGCTCAGGACACTCTCTCTCAAGCAGTCATGTTAGACTGATGTACTTTCTCGAACAGTCTTGTTAGACTGATATAAATACTGTAAATAAACCCATATTCCTCGTTCTCGATGAGAAGCAGTCCTTCCCTTCATCAACGTCCTCAGCGTGGATAAGTTGGATGACGGCCCGGGCCAGCTACCTTCTAATTAATGCCCGACTCCAATCTTGACAACGGATCACGAGCGATGGGATTGAGCCCCCAGTCCTGACAACTGGCTGACAGCGGTGGGATGGACTTTGCGACGTGGTGCTGTGACTGCGGTGAGTGCTTGGTTCTTGCTTTGACTCTCTAGGCTTCATTCTGTGGTTGTTCTGCTTAGAACAGTAGGGAAGCTAGGTTGTTGAGTGTTAGCTAGTTTGTGTTTTCCTAGCTAGATTTAGCGAGCAGGACCAAGGCAGTAAAGCAGCAATCATGGAGTTAAGGACACTGCTGAGAGACGAATTGTTGATTGTTGGTGAGAAACTTGGCCTAGATGTACGCAAGGAAATGCTAAAATCGGAATTATTGGAGCTAATTTCGGAAAAGGCAAGTGAGGAAGAAATCGGAATGGGGCTTGAACTTCTGAAAAAAAGAGAGAAACGGGACAGAGAAAGAGAAGAACGGGACAGAGAAGAACGGGAAAGAGAAAGAGAAGAACGGGATAGAGAGAGAGAGGAACGCGATAAAGATCGCGAGTTAAGAAAAATGCAACTTGAACTTGAAAGCAAACGTTTGGAGTTGTCTCAAGGAAGTGAACGCGCTCTGGGACGATCAAGTGAGGCAGAATCGTACCGCATGGACAGGCTATTAAAGCCATTTGAGGTCGGGACCGACATAGGCTTGTTCCTAAGCAATTCTGAAAGGACTTGGGAAAAGATGAACTTCGGCCCGAGTACATGGCCACAGCGGTTGCTGTCTATGTTGCCGTGTGAGGTGGTGGAAGTAATCGCCAGACTGAGTGCACAGGATGCACATGATTATGCAAAAGTTAAGGCTAGTCTCTTGAAGAAATACCGCCTTTCAGCTGAAGCTTTTCTGCAAAGGTTTAGGAGCACAGGCAAGAAAGATAGCGAGGGATATCCGGAGTTTGCATATAGCTTAAAGGCCAACCTAGTCGAGTGGTTTAAAAGCGCGGAAGCGTACGACAGCAGAGACATGATCATTGAATGCATGTGTCTACAGCAGTTTTACAAAACCATCCCCCAAGCTGTAATCTGTAAACAATGTAAACACTGTGGAAAGGGAGGCTGAATTCTGTCGAAACCTCAGCAGTCATGGAGGCATTAAGGAATCAGGGTGTAGACGAGCCGTATGTAAAAATACTGAAAAAGATCTATAGCGGCTCCACAGCCACCGTAGTCCTCCATAAAGAAAGCAACAAAATCCCAATAAAGAAAGGCGTCAGGCAGGGAGATACGATCTCTCCAATGCTATTCACAGCGTGTTTACAGGAGGTATTCAGAGACCTGGATTGGGAAGAATTGGGGATAAAAATTAATGGAGAATACCTTAGTAACTTGCGATTCGCTGATGATATTGCCTTGCTTAGTAACTCAGGGGACCAATTGCAATGCATGCTCACTGACCTGGAGAGGCAAAGCAGAAGAGTGGGTCTAAAAATTAATCTGCAGAAAACTAAAGTAATGTTTAACAGTCTCGGAAGGGAACAGCAGTTTACGATAGGTAGCGAGGCACTGGAAGTGGTAAGAGAATACATCTACTTAGGACAGGTAGTGAGTGCTGATCCAGATCATGAGAGTGAAATAATCAGAAGAATAAGAATGGGCTGGGGTGCGTTTGGCAGGCATTCGGAGATCATGAACAGCAGGTTGCCATTATCCCTCAAGAGAAAAGTGTATAATAGCTGTGTCTTACCAGTACTCACGTACGGGGCAGAAACCTGGAGGCTTACGAAAAGGGTTCTACTCAAATTGAGGACGACGCAACGAGCTATGGAAAGAAGAATGATAGGTGTAACGTTAAGGGATAAGAAAAGAGCAGATTGGGTGAGGGAACAAACGCGAGTTAATGACATCTTAGTTGAAATCAAGAAAAAGAAATGGGCATGGGCAGGACATGTAATGAGGAGGGAAGATAACCGATGGTCATTAAGGGTTACGGACTGGATCCCAAGGGAAGGGAAGCGTAGCAGGGGGCGGCAGAAAGTTAGGTGGGCGGATGAGATTAAGAAGTTTGCAGGGACGGCATGGCCGCAATTAGTACATGACCGGGGTTGTTGGAGAAGTATGGGAGAGGCCTTTGCCCTGCAGTGGGCGTAACCAGGCTGATGATGATGATGATGATGATGACGCAACCCGTAGAAAGTTGAACGCCGAGTACGGAAACTGGGACGGTCGAAATGGACCGCGGAAACCCTTTCCGTTCAAAAAGGGTTCGCAGACTAGACGATCGGAGCCTGTAGACGTGGAGGAAAGGCCCGCAGAAAAGAGCGAGGAGCAACTTAACGGGGAAACCGAAAAAAGGGAACAGAAAAGAAAATTCGAATCTTTGAGACCAATTCGCTGTTACAAACGCCACAAACTGGGACATATAGCTGTAAACTGCGGGAAGCCCAGTGTAGTTTTTTCCTACGTAGAGGAAAAAGACGAGACCATGGAACTTTTAAGCCCATATCTTCGCGACCTGCAAGTTAATGGCAAAGCATGCCGAGTGCTAAGAGACAGTGCCGCCACGATGGACATTGTCCATCCGTCTTACGTGACGGTAAATGACTTCACCGGAGAAGTAGCATGGATAAAACAGGTTGTAGAAGAACACAGCGTGTGTCTGCCCATGGCCGAAGTAAAAATCAGTGGACCATTCGGGGAGCTAGAGACTGAGGCTGCAGTTTCCAAATTTTTGTCACTGCAGTACCCTTACATCTTTTCGAACCGTTCGAATCAGTTACTGCGTGACAAAGGGCTTAAACTGGGAGAGGGCATAGTACAGGCATTGACCCGAGGCCAAGCTTGTAAAATCGCGTCGCTTTCGGCCGAAAATGCACAAGCTCCTCCAGCGGAAACAGAAATGGGGATAACTTCAATACCCGAATCCGAGCTAGACTCGAGCGATGAAAAAGCAGTTGAGGAAAGCCTGCCAGCTGACCAGTTCAATGAGAGCGTAGCAATAGAGTGTGAAAGTTCTAGCCTGCAGGAAGAGCAAGCTGACGCACTCACAAGCGAGACAGGGTCGTTATTATCACCGGCCTCAAGGAACTTTGATCAGCCCTTACGTGTGGATAGAGAGTCAATGGCAGCCGAGCAAAAGAATGATGAGCCCTTAGCTAAATTACATGACACAGCTAAAGAAGGCATTGCTAGGCGCAACGTGACGGTACATGAGAGAGGAGGATTGTTGTATCGGCACTACAGAGATCGAAAGGGTAGGATTTTAGATCAGTTAGTCGTACCTACTTAGTACAGGGAGGACCTTTTGAGTCTCTGTCATGGAAATGGGTGATCTGGCCACCTAGCCATAAACAAATCAAAGGAAAGATTGCTTATGGAATACTACTGGCCTGGCTGTTTCAACGACGTAGAAAACTTTGCGAGGTCATGCGACGCCTGCCAGCGTTCTGGTAAACCAGGAGAGACATGGAAAGCTCCACTGAAGGTAGTGCCATTAATAACAGAGCCTTTCAGACGACTTGTAATAGACACGGTAGGGCCTCTTCCAAAACCAAAATCGGGCTACAGGTACTTGTTTACCATGCTGTGTCCGGCTACCAAGTTTCCAGAAGCAATCGCATTGAAAGAGCTCAGCTCCACCGAAGTAGTAGACGCGCTTTGACAGTGTTTGCACGAGTTGGGTTTCCAGCCGAAATTCAGGCAGATCAAGGGTCAGTATTCACGAGCGCACTGACTTCCACATTCTTGCAAAAGTGCGGGGTAAAGTTAATACACAGTTCTGTCTATCACCCTCAGTCAAACAGTGTAGAGAGGTGGGATTCGGTGCTTAAGCGAGTTTTGCGTGCGCTCTGTTAGGAGCACAACGAGGACTGGGTGTCGGCAACTTTGTGTGCTTTGCGAGCGGTTCCACATGAAGCGACAGGGCTCTCGCCAGCAGAACTAGTGTATGGGAGGACACTCCGTTCTCCACTGAGAATCTTAAGAGAGATGTGGGAAGAAAAAGGGGAGAGTCCAACAGTGGTTGAATACGTGCTAAATTTGTTGGAACGGCTAAGCGCAACCCAAGAAGTAGTCGGAAAGAACAAGGGAGTAGCTCAAAAGAACGCCAAATTCTATTACGACAAGAATGCGAGGCTTCGAACGTTTAACGCCGGAGACCATGTAATGATCCTCAAACCTTCAAGAAAGAACAAGCTTGAAGTTCACTGGGACGGGCCCGTTAAAGTGTTGCACAAACTTTCAGATACTAACTATGCTCTGAAAATGCCCGGTCGCAGGAAGGACGTGAGGATATATCACTGCAATTTGATGAAGCCGTAAGTAGAGCGGAGCGGAGTCGTTAACTATACAATCAAAGCGCAGGATGGCACTAGCACCAAGTTTAAGGAGTATAGGGCGACCTCCAGCTCTGAAATCGGCCTCGAAGAAGTAGTAGAACACTCGGTAAGCTCGCACGCTCTAAGACCCCAGCAGCTAGATGAGCTAAAAGAGGTGTTAGGGGAATATCTCGACAGATTCAGCGATCGGCCGGGTAGAACGGAACTAATAACGCATGAAATTGAGCTGACATCAACCGAACTAGTAAGATCAAAGCCTTACAGGGTGTCTCCAAGACAGAGAGAGATTATGGAGGCAGAGATACAGCGCATGCTAGAGTTGAGAGTTATTGAGCCCGCTGAGAGTGACTACACGTCACCGCTAATACTGGTAGAAACCCCTAACAAGGACCCTTGTCCGTGTGTTGACTACAGGAAGTTATATGCCATCACTAGGGATCAGCTGTAACCGATACCCAACATTGTGGAACGAATTAAAAGAGTTAGCGCTGCTAAATACATTTCAACTATAGATTTCGTGCGGGGGTACTGGCAAGTTCCCCTTTCAGAAAGTGCCAGCCGCTATGCCACATTCATGTCACCTGTAGGCACTTTTCGCCCTCTCGCACTCAGCTTCGGGCTGAAGAACGCGCTGTTTAGCTTCTCTAAGTTAATGGATATTGTCTTAAAAGACTTGCTGGAGTTCGCCTTGCCCTATCTTTATGATGTAGCAATTTTTTCGGACAGCTGGGAACAACACGTATCGCACCTAAAACAGGTGTTCTCACGGTTGAGGGAAGCCGGCTTAACGATGAAAGCGGAAAAGTGTAGGTTTGGTTGTTCGCAGGTTACTTATCTGGGCCATGTTGTCGGTCAGGGCATGAGACGGCCGGCCGAGCTGAAAATAGCTACGATTGGAGAATTTTCTCAGCCGCGCACGAAAACAGACCTTCGTTCATTTTTGGGACTTGTGGGGTACTATCAACGGTACATTCCGAATTACTCGCAAATGGCAACTCCATTAACGGACGCCCTGCGAAAGGGAGCACCGAGTAACGTACACCCGGATAAGGACAAAGAGAACGCTTTCCAATGTTTGAAAGCGCTATTGGTTTTTCGTCCTGTGCTTCGCGCGCCAGACTACACAAAGGAATTCATAGTTCAATGCGACGCAAGCGACAGAGGTATGGGCGTGGTGCTTAGTCAGGTCGGCGACGATAACGAGGAGCATCCTATCCTCTATGCCAGCCGTAAACTAAATGTAAGAGAGGAAGCCTACAGCGCTTCAGAGAAGGAATGCGCTTGTTTAGTATGGGCCGCCCAGAAGTTGTCGTGTTACTTGTACGGAGCGAAGTTTATCTTCGAGACCGACCACTGTCCTCTGACGTGCCTCAATCAAATGTCACACAAAAATGGCCGCTTGCTCCGAAGGAGCCTCACTCTCCAGGAGTACAACTTCTCCGTTAGATATAAGAAGGGAAAGTTGCATAGTAATGCGGATGGTTTGAGCAGGCTAAATTGAATTCTGCGTTTGAGGGTCCCGCCTAAATTTTAGGGTTACTAGTGTTAATTTTTTTAAGCCAAGAAGATGCCCTCTCATTTAGCAGGATTCCCTCCATGATTGCTCAATTTGTCAGCACGTATTTGCTTCAGAAATTCGCATAGCGAAATGCAGCATTTCTTTGTTTCTGCACTTAGGTTTTTTTTTTTTTTTTGAAGCCTAGCGGGTCTAAATTGAGAGCCAAGGTATGTCATTTCGGCGCAGAGCCGTGTTGTGGGGTTCATTTTGCAGTTGCCTGTCCTTGTTGGATGTTTTGGGGCGGTGACATCATTGCACAAGTGGTTACTGCGAGCCAAGACATCACCCCCTGGCCACCAGCCGTTCTCTTCCTGCCCAGCGGTTGTCAGCGTTAGACAGTCGAGATTTTCCGGGCCATGGAGGCGCTGTTAAGAACGGCCAGCTGCAGTGCAAAGTTTTGCCAACCCGTTGCGACTGTGGAGGCAACATCCCGGGAGCATCGCCGCCAACCTCTAGCCACGGCGTGACTAAATCGACTTTGTGTCGGGGAACAATACGCGCATCCCCCACTCTCCGTCGCTTCAGCTAGGATGCGTTCGATGAAGCAGTCCTTGTGCTGAAACCGCCGCTAACCTCTAGCCTCATCGCCGTTGTGACGGAATGAGTTCGGCGGGCAACTATTGTTACCAAACTCTCCAACGCGGACATGATCTGCTACGCGTGCGCGAGTTGCCGCGGGAACGCCGTTTTGCACTCTTTCCCACGCACCGACCAAGACCCAAGACAACGCGCTACTCGGAACGGCTCCCGAGTTCTACGACGCCCCTCTGACGTCGGCTCCGGACCATCGCCCCTGTGTGTATGCGTGTGTGCGTGTGTGTGTGTAAACCGTGCCGCGGAGAGGCGGCTAGTTTGCGATGACTTAACGAACGTTCGCATCACCTTGTATCGGGAGAGGACCGAGTGTTTAAAAACCGCTGTTGTGCGGCTGCTCAGGACACTCTCTCAAGCACTCATGTTAGACTGATGTACTTTCTCGAACAGTCTTGTTAGACTGATATAAATACTGTGAATAAACCCATATTCCTCGTTCTCGATGAGAAGCAGTCCTTCCCGTCATCAACGTCCTCAGCGTGGATAAATTGGACGACGGCATGGGCCAGCTACCTTCTAATTCATGCCCGACTCCAATCTTGACAACGGATCACGAGCGATGGGATTGAGTCCCCAATCGTGACACCCTAGTGCTCGCGCGAGTTCGTACCGTACCATGCCGTGCCGCACTTATCGGAGGCCCAAGCTGAAGGAGATTGCCCGAGCTCTCGCGAGTTGGCCCTTTGGTTATCACAAGAGCCATTAGCATAGCCGCAGGGACTTTTCCTAGCGGTGTGTCCCAGCTTGAGCCTGTGCTCTCGCTGCGACTTGCTACAGGCGCCCCTGACTATTTCCAGCCCTTGGTGCAGGTCCCCTTTGGTTCCCCGCCGCCTCGGGAACGGGCGTTTGTGCAGTGTCGGGTGCCGCTGGGTACAATAAACGGTCCCCGCTAACATAGGGCAATACTGTGTTCTTGTGTGCGTCGCTTGGTAGCCCCATGTGGCCTGAGCTCGCGCGCAGCGGCGCTAGAGGCTGACGGCTGACGCGGCCCTGTGGCTCGCTAAGCTCGAACCCGCGGTGGTCGGTACCCCTGTGAGACATTAAAACCCCACAGTACAAAGAGCCGAAGAGGACGCCACTATCTCGGCATTGTATCCGGAGCCAACAGCATAGCGACAACCTTCGATACAACCAGGGTCGACGCGACGTCCATTATAATACCGGCGCCTGCGTGTGGGTCTGGACGCCCATCCGTCTCCGTGGACTGTCGGAAAAGTTGATCCGCCGGTATTTTGGTCCCTACAAGGTTACACGCCGCCTCAGTGACGTGACCTATGAAGTCGTCCCCTGAAGTTCTGACGCCGGTTCGCTCCGTCGTCGTCCTCACGCTGAAGTTGTTCATGTAGTGCGCATGAAACCATACTATGCGCGTACGTGAACGCCGAGATGTACCTGAAGAGCTCCATTTCATATGTCGCTGAAAGAACATTTATGCGTTGCATATTGCAATCACTCAGTTCAGCCCTTGGGCGCGGCCGGGCAGCCACCATTGACCTTTAGCGCAACCACGTGACGTGACGTCACGACAGCCGGAGGAAAAGCTGGGCCCCAACTCGCGCGCAATATGCAACGCATTCTTGGCTTAACCAAGCTAAGCCTGGCCATTTTTGACGTGACCGAGACGGTCGCTTTTCGCATAGGGGGCAATTGACACAATGATGTGAGGCTCCCGCACCGCGGGACGGCGCGCACAAAGGTCTGCGCCGTGAAAGAAGATGAAGCGCGTAAGCTGCACGCTGTTTTTCTGGCCCGCCATTAAAGAGAAACATCTATCTTGCAAGACTACGTCGTTGATCTACGTTACAATATTTATGCTAGTGCTGTCCCGAGATTTCCAGTGGTTGTACCTTTCCCGAAATGCGCGCATTTTCGTCGGCCTCTGTTCATAATTTAGGGTTTTCGATAAACGTTGAAAACG
The DNA here is from genome assembly GCF_023375885.2 of Dermacentor andersoni. Lineage (NCBI taxonomy): Eukaryota > Metazoa > Arthropoda > Arachnida > Ixodida > Ixodidae > Dermacentor > Dermacentor andersoni. The sequence continues at coordinate 209,691,927 of NC_092817.1, read as the reverse complement.
TAGCACGGCCCCCTGACCGCGCTACTCAAGAAGTGTGAGTGAGTGAGGAAACTTTGTTGTGAACGCCTGCAGAACGGTTAGCCTTCCCCTGTTAGGGAGGCGTTACCATGACGCGGCCATGACGTCTTCGCGGCGTGTGGCGCCTCTACTTCGGCCGCGGCCGTCAATTTATTTCTTTGAGGTAATGTGCAAGCTTCTGCCTTCTTGCCGTTCATCAGCCTCCTTATTTGCCTGTCACTTGTATCCCATTTTGACGATTACGATCCCACGGAAGTTGGTCGTGATGTAATGCCCATGGGATTGAAACCATTTAAATCAATTCTACCGGGGACACGACAGCCGCTTTTGCTCACTGCCAATAATGAGCGCCATTCATAAGCACATAAATTCACAGTCTAAAAAATTATGCGGATCCCACGCCCTGTGTGAATCGATGTAGGTGAAGCTTTCTGTGTTGTGCGCTTTGATTGACGATAATTAGCGGTAATGCTGACTGCAGGTGTACGATTTCTTCAGCGTTTAGTGCATTGCGAGCGCAGTGAGTTGATCGCAAATGTTACCTTGCGGGCACTACGGCTGTTTGTTTGCGTAGTACACAACATATAGCAAGCCTTATTTGCTTGAGGCGTTGTTGTGCGCCATTGTTTGTAACTTATGACCGGGTTGAGCACTGTCTTTGCTTCACATGGTACATCGCATCGCGGCAGACGTGTTGGCAGAGCTATGGATCTCTACGTGTAGAACCACAATCAGATTATCAGGCACGTCGTAGTGGCGTACTCCGGATTAACTTTGATACCCTGGTGTTCTTTAACGTGCCCCTAAATCAAAGTGTACGACCGTTTTATATTTCGCAACCCTTGAAATCTGGCTCCTGTGGCGGGGATCTCACCCGCGACCTCGAGCAAAGCCATAGCCGTCAAGCTGCCATCTGAGGGGTTAGTTTCACATACCACCGCTTCATTAGTGTCGCGTATACCCTACGGTGATTAATTACGGCACTGCGTCTGTACGCCCAGTGTCAGTTGTCTACTTTACAAATTTGCATGCTGTTTATTTTTGAGGAATAGCAAAAACGTACAGTATCATGCCTTCAGCTTGACCGCAACCGCTGTCGTGTCTATAGTAGTAGTGTTTCGTTATCTTCTCACGTCGGTTTTTGCCTGTCCCGTCCTTCCCTCCTGTATGGGAACTGCGAGCGAAGAATAGCAAGTCTGTTATTCACTCGTTACGCGACTACTCTGGTTCTACCTATTCTCTGCCTCTTCTGCCTGCCCCCCACTACCATTCTATCTACCCCCCTTGAGGACTTGTATGTTAGGAGAAGGGTCATCACTGCGGTTTCTGCAATGCTTTTTTTTTTGGGGGGGGGGGGGGGGGGGGGGTCACAGATAATTACGGCTGCCAATAGGCTAATGTAACGACGCCCAGGGAGCTCCAGAGGGCACTGTGCACATGTGAAGCGATGGAAAGGTCCAAAAAGGTCTAAACGTGTTTCTTGCGCCGTGTTTCCTCTTTTCCACGCTCCTTCCATGTATATGCAGGCTCTGAACCTCCCTCCTACACGGCGCGCAAAAGAGCAGCAGCACCAGTGGAAAAGTCGAAGGCTGACACAAAGAAGGCTTACTTTAAAAAAGGTTGTCTTTATTTGTTGGCGTACAGTGGCGTCTCGTCGTGGCGTCCTGCGTCCTTTGCGGGATTTCAGAGCTGTGAGAGCCAAATAGCTGACTTGCCCACTAGAATTTCTGCCGTCCGGATCTACGTTATCCTGCTGCCAAGACGCGAATGGTATATTCAGTTTACTACAGACCTACAAGACTGCTTTTTTTTTATTCTGGTAATTATTTGCGTTCTCCACAGCTATACGGTGCAGGTACTTCTTTTCTAATACAGTACATTATTAAGTGAATTTGTTTTTGATTTATATTTTTTAATAATGTTGTGTTCTTGCTATCATTGTCGCACGTAATCTCCATAGAGTACTCGGGCACCCTCTTGTCAAATACTTTCAATTTTTGCCTGATTACGCCCGCCATTCTGATGCAAATAAACGTAACTTGAACTCATTTTCTCAGAAATAAACGCTGAATGAAGCGATGACCTCATCCTAAACAAGATCAACAAGCGCCGCAGTGTAAAGCGCCGTAGCCAATAAAACTTCGGTTGGGGCTAGTTGTCACATGGTATTTTAAGGTGAAAAATTCAGCGGAGGACCCAAGACAACCACCAAAGAAGAGACGAGACAGGCACTAGCACTGTCAGTTGTTGTTGGTCAGCGCCAGTGCTTGCCTCGTCTCTTCTTTGTGGGTTGTCCTTGGTTTAGCGCTGAATTTATCACCTTCAAAATGCCATAGTGCTCGATCTTCTGATGCCCCTATTCGCAAGCTTGCTTTTTTTTCTGGATGTGATCTTGTACCTTAGAAACGTCCTTCGGACGTCTTTGATATGCTCGTTTTTATTCTCAAGCACCCAATGTAAGCTGCTATCACCGCAACTCCATGATGCCCTGGTAGTAAGCCCCCAAGGTGTGTCGCGGAAGTATGACCACGCTGATTCATTTAGGTTTTGGCATGTACTATATTGTGCGTCGTACTTCGCCACATTCATTTTTCAAAATCTGTCAGGGCTCCAAAAGGCCGTCCATCTTACCCGATTGCCTTCTTCAGTCTCTTGATATTCCATACGAGTGCTTTCATAAAGTTATTTTTCAACTCACTCGGCCCTTTTTCTCTGTGCATTTCCGCAAAACGTGTTTCTATCGCCATGGCTGCCAAATACGCCCGATGGTATGCTACCACTCAAGCCTTTCTCGTGACGTGAGCAACTGAAGTCGCAGGCTTTCTTCAACACGACGTTGACGTTCAGTATGCCTATACTGAAGCACTTTTCGTGGACTTCGCTCGCCTCTTTCTCTCCAGAAAGAAAGAGCGAGAGCGAGAAACTATTTATTTACAGAAAGGCAGGGAGGTCGGCCTGAGCTATAACTTGCTCTGGCCTGCGACTCTACACTGGAGAAAAAGGACGGAAAGGGAAAGGGCTGATGAATGATGATGATGGCATGAGGAACAGGTACGTATATACAAGTTCACAGAGTTGCAGCATCTCTAAAGCCGTGCGTCCAGCCCAGTGGCTCGCAGAAAGGCTATAGCGGCGCTTGTTATCAGGGCTGCGCTGCTTGCATTAGGCCAAGGATCCAAAAGAAACTCTTCGGAAAGGGGCCTCTTATCGACGTTTGCAATGGTTGCAATTGACGAGTTGCTGTCGTTCTTGCGCTTACGCGGGACACACGCAAAATATATGATCATGTGTTTCTGGTACCTTACAGTATTCACAGTTTGGGCTAGTAGCACTGCAACTTATCATATAACGGTTGGTGAATGCGACACCAAGGCGAATCCGACGCACCATGCTTGTTTGGCTTCTTTTCAGCTTGTGAGGCACACGAAATTTCATTTTTTGGTCCCATTTGTGTACTCGCTTGTGACGGCGATCTGGTTCGGTCCAGTGTTCCAACGTACGGCTGCGTATTACGCGACGAAGTTTTCTCTCCAGCGTCACCGCCTACACTACTGGCTCGTGCTAGACACAACACAAACACGCAACGACCGTAATGAAATATCATTTACACGCTAGTTAACATGCTGCCTATGTACACTTCCACTGATTACCGGGATAGGAACGTGGCCCTGTCCTCGGTGACATTATCGTTCTACAGCCGCTCAACACCGCTCGTTAGTAATGACTTTCTTTTGTCGACAGGAGCATACTGTACTTCCTCTGCATACACTTTCGGCTTTACGTGTGACCTCGCATGCCCGCTTATTCTGTTACGCTGACGGCGACCGTTGTCGTACGGCCGCCGCCTCATTCTGAGATTCGCCGTCACCGAAGAGCTCAGAAAGCTGTCTTCACAAACAAGCCACCCGGATTCAACCCCATGTATTTGCAGCATTCGGCATTTGAGAGCTGGGCACGCTAACCATTACGCTACCACCTCCTCCCGGTTTCGCCAACTCTCGCTTATATTCTCTCCACCTTAAACTGCGACTTCTCCTGCCACCCGGACTCCAGCTTTTCCTCTTCTTGTCCCCGCTCCTTTCCCAATGCTGAGACGTTCTTCCGCCGATCTTTGCTCTTTCTTTTTCTCGATAAATGAAGGTATTCATTCATTCATTCCTAAGTTGCTGTAGAAAATAGCGTGTCTTCATCTCCATAACCACCCTGTTTCTCACCTGGACTCTCCCATCGCAAAACAATGTTGCTATGTTGCAAATTGCTGGGCGTCGCATATACAATTTTCTAGGAATGGGCTGCAGCGGGGCGTGCAATTTTCGGTGGGTAACGAGAGAGTATAGAACACCTTCTCTGCCACTTCTACAATCAGCGCACTGCTCCGTGAGCTATTATTCACCGCTTCGACGGCAGACCACTGTCGGAGAAAAATATTCTGGGAACTTGGCCTAAGCATTATTCGATGCAGAAGGCCACAAAAGACCAACAGTACTCCTTAAAAGTGCCTACACTGTATGTACTGCAGTGTTCACTCTCGCTTCCTCTTCATTCTTTTTCTTACCTTCTTCTTTCCTTATCTCCCTGCTTTTCCTTTAATGCGTCGCGCTAGGATTGTTAAAGTAAAAAAAAGTGTAAGCGTGTGAAGTCCGACAAGCTAGCCATGTGGGAGAAGGAGAAAGGGGATGGGACCACAAGCGCGCACGCACGCACGCACGCACGCACGCACGCACGCACGCACGCACGCACACGCACACACACACACACACACACACACACACACACACACACACACACACACACACACACACACACACACACACACACACACACACACACACACACACACACACACATATATATATATATATATATGTTGTCACGTGGTAGTGAGTGAGTGAGTGCAGAAACATTATTGTAGGTCCGGCGAGGACGCGAACTCTTCGCGCACTCGGCTAGTCCCACGTCGGGACCCGCAGGTCTAGCCCACCGGCCCGGTCGCGGGCACGCCGGACAGCCAGGATTTGCTTTTCTAGAGCGGGGCTACGCAGAAGCGAGTCCCACTCCTCCTTGATGAACTTGGGGTATGTCGACGCGCACTCCCAGAGCATGTGCGCTAGAGTGGAGGTCTGCCGGCAGGAGGGGCAGGCGTCGTCGCGATACACGTCCGGGTAAGCCTCGTGGAGAACGGACAGACACGGATACGTGCTGGTCTGCAGAAGCCTAAGCCAAACGGCTCGCGCCCTATTCAACTTGGGGTGAGGGGGAGGAAAGACCCTTCTAGACATGTAGAAGAATCTAATAATCTCGTTGTGAGTAGCGGGAGCGTCCCTGTAGACTTAGGGAGGAGGGGAGTCGGTGCTTCTTGCAGAGGAAGCGCGGTCGCTGAGGTCACGCGCAGCCTCGTGAGCAGACACATTGAGGTTCGGGGAAGCACCCTCGACCGACCCTACGTGAGTCGGAAACCAGTGGATTGAAGGATGCGTGAGAGCATATCGACTCGAGCTGTTAAGAAGACGAGCAGCTTGCTTGGCGATGCAACCCTTCTCAAAAGCCCTAACTGCCGTTATGGAATCGCTATATATCTCGGACCCACGACCGTCTAGCAGGGCGAGGGCGATGGCGGCTTGCTCGGCGACTCCGGGGTCTGAAGTGCGAATGGAGGCGCTATTGGAAATCTTGCCGCTGGAGTCGACCACAACGATGGCAAAGGTCTTCCCATCGCTGTACTCCGCGGCGTCGACGATGCTTGCTCTAATGTCTCGTTGCTCGATCTGTTTGAGGATGGCTGCTGCTCTGGCCTTGCGTCTGCCCTCGTTATAGACGGGATGGACATTTCGGGGCCCAGGGGCCACTTCGAACTTGTCTCGAATGCACCTAGGGATCGGGGTACTGGCCATCGGGAATCCCGTAGGTTGGTAACCCATTGGACGATTGATGTATTAAAGCCGACGCGCTTGACCCGCTGATCAGATTTTCGACGATTGCCGACTGTGTTCGCCGCTATCGTTGTGCTTTAAGTGTAGCCTGACTTTGTGGGCACAAGTTCGCCCTTTAAAACGCTAGTTTTGTCTTTCACAGTATTGATACTGTGTTCTTTAACGTCACTACCACGTGACGTCACTACATCACTGTTCTTTAACGTCACTACATCAATCGTCCAATGTTCCAGACCAATCGCTGGGACCCGCGCGCCTTCCACAAAGTTCTACATTATTCGCGTCGCACACACATGCAATCAGATTACACAAGGTTCGGTCCCAGACAGTGGATGGAACCATCGATAACATTCCAGAAACTTCCCACACATGCAAGCGCGTCCTGCGCTGTGCGATAACATTTGTTTGGTGCTGAAACGTGTCGCCCGATGAAGACAAGTACACGTGTCAATACCCGCCTCTTAAAGAAGCATCGACTCGATGCTCCAAACAAATGGAAGCAATAAAGAAAAGCACTCGTAGCAACAAAAACAACAAAATAGGGAAGTTCGTCAGCGTCCGTAAAAGGGTTTAAGACGCACCACGTGGACCACTCCAGATCGAGCGCGGCGCCGCTGTGAATGCGAAATGCCGTCTGGCACGACCTCACAGTCCAGTGCACCAATACGTCGGATGACCTTGTAGGGTCCGAAATAGCGTCGCAGTAGTTCCTCACTGAGTTCTCGTCGGCGGATCGGAGTCCATACCCATACACGGTCGCATGGCTGGTACTCGACGAAGCGTCGTCGGAGGTTGTAGTGTCGGCTGTCGGTCCTCTGCTGGTTCTTGATCCGCAGGCGGGCGAGCACTCGGGCTTCTTCGGCGTGCTCGAGATAGGTAGTGACGCCAAGATTCTCCTCGTCAGTGAGGTGCGGCAGCATGGCGTGGAGCGTCGTCGTCGGGTTTCTGCCGTAAACCAGCTTAAACGGCGTGATCTGTGTTGTTTCTTGCACCGCCGTGTTGTAAGCGAATGTTACGTACGGCAGGACGGCATCCCAGGTCTTGTGTTCGACGTCGACGTACATTGCTAGCATGTCGGTGAGGGTCTTATTCAGGTGCTCCGTAAGACCATTCGTCTGTGGGTGGTAGGCGGTTGTCCTCCTGTGCCTTGTCTGACTGCATTGCAGAATGGCTTGGGTGAGCTCCGCTGTAAAGGCCGTTCCTCTGTCGGTAATGAGGACTTCTGGGGCGCCATGTCGCAGCAGGATGTTTTTGACAAAGAATTTCGCCAGTTCGGCTGCGCTACCTTTCGGCGGTGCTTTAGTTTCAGCGAAGCGGGTGAGGTAGTCTGTCGCCACGACGATCCCCTTATTTCCGGTTGTTGACGTCGGAAAAGGTCCCAATCTGCCGACCATTCCAGCAATCTGCGATCTGCTGGAATGGTCGGCAAGGAGGCTCGATTGGCTGTAGTAATCCCGCGGGCATTGTCGGTGGTGTCTTGCGTCGCTGACAGTCTCGGCATGTTCTAACATAACGGGCGACGTCGGCGGTCAGGCACGGCCAATAACACCTTTCTTGTATCCTCGATAGTGTCCGAGAAAATCCGAAGTGTCCAGCGGTCGGATCGTCACGTAGGGCGTGCAATACTTCTGGACGCAGTCCTGACGGGACAACAAGAAGGTAGTTGACGCGCACTTGTGAGAAGTTCTTCTTTACGAGTAGGTTGTTTTGAAGCGAGGACGAAGACAATCCTCGTTTAAATGCCCTAGGGACAACGTCGGTGTGCCCTTCCAAATACTCGACGAGGTTTTTCAACTCCGGGTGTGTTCGCTGCTGTTCAGCGAAGTCTTCCGCGCTTAAAGTGCCGATAAAGGCGTCGTCATCTTCGTCATCTTGCGGCGGGGAGTCAACGGGGCCGCATGATAGGCAATCGGCATCAGCGTGTTTTCGTCCGGACTTATAGGTTACTGTGATATCATATTCTTGCGATCTTAGGCTCCACCGCGCCAGCCGTCCTGAAGGTTCTTTTGAATTCGCTAGCCAGCACAAGGCGTGATGGTCGCTGACGACTGTGAATGGCCTGCCATATAGGTAAGGGCGAAATTTCGCTGTAGCGCAAACGACGGCGAGGCATTCCTTTTCGGTTGTAAAATAATTACCTTCCACTTTTGACAACGACCGGGTAGCGTATGCTATCACGTGTTCATGTCTATCTTTTCTCTGGACTAGGACGGCACCGAGGCGTAAGCTACTGGCGTAAGTGTGGATTTTCAGTGTTGGCGCAAGTACGGGCGGCGACTGCATGCGTCATTTGAGTTCTTGAAATGCGTCGGCCTGCGGCGTTTCCCACTTGAACCCGACGTCACATTTAGTTAGCTGTGTCAGCGGCTCAGCGATGCGTGAAAAGTCCTTGACAAAGCGCCTATAGTATGCACACATGGCAAAGAATCTACGTACTGCCTTCTTGTCGATGGGCTGCGGGAACTTTGCGATGGCAGCTGTTTTCTGCGGGTCGGCGCGGACTCCACACTTGCTGATGACGCGGCCTAGGAGCAGAAGTTCATCGTAAGCGAAGCGGCACTTTTCTGGCTTCAGAGCGAACCCTGATGACTTGATGGCCTCTAGTACTGTCGCTAGCCGCCTAAGGTGATCGTCGAAATCGCCGGTGAAGCCGACGACGCATCCAAGTAAACAAGAGAGGTCTGCCACTTCAATACTGCTAACACCGTGTCCATGACGCGCTGGAACGTTTCTGGCGCCGAGCACAGTCCGAATGGCATGACCTTGAACTCGTACAGGCCGTCTGGCGTGATGAAGGTGGTCTTTTCGCGATCTCTCTCGTCGACTTCTATTTGCCAGTAGCCAGACTTGAGATCCATCGGCGAGAAGTGTTTTGCGTTGCAGAGCCGATCTAATGCGTCGTCTATCCGTGGTAGGGGGTATACATCCTTCTTTGTGATCTTGTTCAGTGGACGATAATCGACGCAGAAACGTAAGGTTCCGTCCTTTTTCTTCACCAAAACAACAGGGGATGCCCACGGGCGTTTCGACGGCTGGATGATGTCGTCGCGCCGCATTTCGTCGACTTGTTCTCTTATAGCTTCACGTTCCCGCGTCGAAACTCGGTAAGGGCTCTGGCGTAGTGGTCGAGCGCACTCTTCGGTTATTATGCGATGCTTTGCGACTGGTGTTTGTCGAATCCTCGATGACGTCGAAAAACAGCCTTTGTATCGTCGAAGCAGACTTCTGAGCTGTTGCTGCTTAATCGCGGGGAGACTTGGATTTATGTCGAAGTCTGGCTCGGGAACTATGGTCGTCGGGGTAGATGCGACAGAATCCGAGAGGACAAACGCATCGCTGGTTTCCTGAATTTCCTCGATGTATGCGATCGTCGTGCCCTTGTTGATGTGCTTGAAAACCTGGCTGAAGTTTGTCAGCAGCACTTCAGTTTTCCATCCGTGTAGTCGAGCGATCCGTCTTGCGACACAAATTTCACGGTCTGGCAGTAGACGTTGGTCACCCTCGATGACGCCTTCTACGTCGGCAGGTGTTTCGGTGCCGCCGGAAATGACAATGCTGGAGCGAGGCGGGATGCTGACTTGACTTTCGAGCACGCTTAAGGAATGGTGACTACGAGAGCTCTCCGGCGGTACCGTTCCATCTCCCTACAGCGTTATCGACTTCGACTTCAGTTCGATGATTGCGCCGTATTGGTTCAGGAAGTCCATGCCGAGAATGACGTCTCGTGAACACTGTTGAAGGATAACGAAGGTGACAGGGTAAGTCCGGTCATGAATGGAAATTCTTGCCGTGCAGATTCCAGTCGGCGTGATGAGGTGTCCTCCGGCGGCCCGAATTTGAGGGCCTTCCCATGCAGTTTTTACTTTCTTCAACTGGATGGCGATGTGTCCACTCATGACGGCATGTGTCCCTGTGTCAACTAAGGCGGTGACTGTGTGACCGTCGAGGTCGGTGGTTCTTCGTGTTGCATTACAGTTCGGTCTTGGCATGGGATCACGGCTGCGTCGCGTTGACCTGTGGCTGGTATGTGATGTCGTCAGGTCGTCTTTCATCGTCGTATTCTTTGCTTCCACACTTCGTCGGGACGGCGGCGTGTCGTTCTGTTGTCGAGGTAGTTTCTTCGGCATCTTCGTCGGCGGCGGAGGATCTTCGTCAGTTCGACGAACAGAAACCGTACCTCCATCGGTTGCTGCTTTTAGTTTTCTGGATACAGGCTCGCTGACCGGCCGCGGGCTGGGCCAGTGTACGGTCGGTGCTGCGGCGACAGGTAGCGGCCTGGTGATGGCGGACGAGACGGTCATCGAGGGCTCCACTGAGTGGTGGCGAGGTAGTCGATGATATCGCGAGGTCGTTCGCCCGGCGTGTTAACAGCGAACCCTCGCAGTCCCATCTCCCGGTATGGGCATCGGCGTTTGACTTGACCCGCTTCTCCGCAGTGGTAGCAGTGCGGGCGGTGGTCAAGAGCGCGCCAAATGTCCGTCTTCCTCGCGTAGCGGCGCTGGGCCACGGGCGGGCGTACTGACGGCGGCGGCGGTCGGCGACGTAATTGTTGCGTTAAAGGGCCCTGGCGCGGTCGTGCAGGGGGGCCTGGACGGCGGGTGACGGCGGCGTAGGTTATCGCTTCTGGTTGGGGCGGTGGTGATTCTGGTTGCACCTCAGGAACTCCAAGCGATCGGTGCACCTCTTCTTTCACGATGTCGGCGATCGAGGCCACTTGAGGATGCGACAAAGGCAAGACCTTGCGCAGTTCTTCGCGCACAATGACCCTGATGGTCCCGCGCAGATCGTCCGTGGCGAGTGCCACGGAAGATCTGCGCGGATCTGTGGGCGAACATGTGCCCACAAAGACAGGCTACACTTAAAGCACAACGATAGCGGCGAACACAGTCGGCGATCGTCGAAAATCGGATCAGCGGGTCTCCAAGCAAGTCCAGCGGCCTAAAGCAAGTGGCTATCCTGCACAACTGCTGTCATCCTTGATGGAAATTTTATTGCAAGAGGCTCGTTCCCCCAAGCAACAGCGCGAAGCGGGTGATGACTTAACGAAGACTGTTGCGATAGCGTATATACATGGTGTGTCCCATCGCATCAAGAAAGCCGCAGGCCGGGCTGGTGTAAATGTGGTGTTTACTGCGCCTAACAAGTTGGGAAGGATGTGCAAAAAAGTCAACGAAAGCCGGAGAACACCTGCACTGTGCAATAAGCAACGTGTCGCCAGGCCTGTAGATTGCAGTACCACTGTAGTGTATTCCATTCCCACCTCTTGCGGCCGCACGACAATGACATAGGGCAAACAGGACGTTAATATCAATGAACGTTTGCGTGAGCATGCGTACTCTGTCAAGATTACGACTGGCCGTAATCTGGCTGTTTTTTTGGCGCCATTTTAAATATGATAGGTTCTTTGGACTCTGCTCTTATTTTCGGCGTTGTGTGAAGACTGCCAGATAGCACGCCTCTTACATGCCTGCTCAAGAAAAATGTTCCTTTTACCTCAAGTCCTGCCCAGGCGTCTACCTTTTGAAAGGTCATCGCAGTACTCTGCGCCACCTGTGTTGGCTGACTTTGACACTATTCTTCTACCACGGAAGTCAGTACAGACGCCAACGGGCAGGTCATCGGTGATGTTCTTGCTCAATCTCAATGTGATGAGGACTGTGCTATTGCGTATACCAGCCACCTTCTTTCAACAGCTGAGCAGAATTATTCGGTTACATAGAGAGAAAGAGCCTCGCTCCTCTTTGGGCCATCGCAAAATTTCGTCTTTATCTGTACGGCAGACGTTTTACCGTCGTCACTGACCAATCATCTATGCTGGCTGACTTTGCTCAAAGATCCCGTAATGCCTTAGAGGCTGGGAATTATGGCTTCCAGAATATTCCTATACAGCCATTTACAAGTCTGACCATTTACACCGTGATGCCGACTGCCTTTTCCGGACCCAGTCGACCAAACGGAAGCTGCACCGAGTGACTACAGCTCTTGTGTTCTTGCCATCTCCGAACTCTTCAACATGGCTCCTGAACAACGCCGTGACCCAGTCCTACGCAAGATTATCGACCGTCTCTATTCCTAAGCACATTATGCCTGTTTGCACTCCTGTTTGTGCTACACACTGACATTTACATCGTCGCACTTAGCTTTCTGATGGTCCTGACCTCTCCTCTGTGATTCCGGCACATCTCCGCTCGACCGTTCTGGCCCAGCTTCATGATTCGTCAACAGTGGGGCATCTCGGCACTTCGCGCACATACGATCGCGCACGCCACCAGTTTTACTGGCCAGGCATGTCCCGCTCGGCGCGTGGTTACGTGGCCTCTAGTGGCCTTTGTCAGCGCCAGAAAAAGCCACCACTCCCACCTGCTGGCGGTTTCATCACGCTGGCCTCGACTTACTTGGCCCGTTTCATCTGGCTGTGAGGAAACATGCGTCGCCGTCGGCCGTACTATGCGACGCGGTTGGCGATCACCCATGCTCTTCCCACCAGCTGCGTGACTGACGTTGCGGACTGACGTTGTATCGCCCCTTGCCGCAGGCCACAACTCACTCTGCACGCAGCTCCAACCAAGAAGGAGGAAGTTAGCTACCGGTGGCGCAGCGTGCCCAGTGCTATATACAAAATAAAAAGCCAAGTTCAAAACCCAGCGCTGCCGGGGCTGGGTCTTCCTCGCATTAGCTTCGAAAGATTTGGCGACCCGTTAAAGAACATTCAGCTCCAACCCTCCGGCCTGAATCCTGCCGGCTCTACCGCTCTTCCTGTAGGTGACGACGCCCAGGAGGTCGCCCGACCTGGCGGTGCTCCGGTGGCCACGTTGCATCAACATCATATCAACCTGCCATCATTTTCGCCCAACAGCCCCAGCACCTGGCTCCTGCAGGTCGAGGCGCACTTCCGTCTCCGGCATATCAACCGTCAACAGACTAAATTCTTACATCTGGTGTCCTCACCTCCGGACGTCGCTGAAGACTTGGCGGATGTTATCACTTCGCCGGACCCGTACCATCACTTCGACATGTTGACGGCGGCTATCATTTCCCGTAAGTGAGAGTCTGAGCACAGCAGACTCCAGCAGCTCCTCACTGCTAGGGAGCTCGGTGACAGTCGTCTTCACAGCTCCATCGACGCAAGCGCCAGCTTCTTGGAGGTGCCTCTGCGTTTCAACAGGACAAGCAGTGCGAAAGGTGCATGTGCGAGAGGCGCACATCGCATGCCTCCTGCTCCCGTTAGTCGCCAGGACGAATTGGGTACTTGTTCGTTCTCGACGGAAAAAGCAGAACCGTATGACGGACGCGGCGAAGCCGAGCTCAGGTGCCCCGCGTAAACATCAACACACCGTCGTCCTTCGGCCTAAGCAGCCGTGCCGTATTATGGATGAGCAGTTCATACGTTTAGACAAAGTCATAACGCGCCACATTTTGGCTCATCTCGGTCTCTCTAAGGAAGACCAAATACCGGAGTTCTCGGTTCGCTACTTAAGTCAGAGCAATCAGCTCGCTGTCGACGCGTCCGCACCCGAGGTGCGCAACGCACTTCTCGCAATAGCGTCCTTGCCAATCCGTGGACAGGATGTGCCCTTTCAAGCATATGAAGCCATTGGTCCTAATCAAATCAGAGGCATTATTAGAAATGCTGGAGACATGACTTCTGAGGAACTAATGAACTCCTTGCATTGCCGCAAGTGCAAAATCCTGCAAGCACGCCCACTTGGTGACAAAGGTACTGCCATGGTCACATTTGAAGGTAACAGCCTACCCTACAAGGTCGGCCTGCGGTCATTTACTATCCCTGTCTTTCCGTACCGTGCACGAGTGGCCGTTTGTGACATATGTCACAAGACCGGGCACCACCAGGAGCAATGCCCCAACACTCTGGTAGCGAGATGCTCTACATGCGGTCTGCGGCAACACGAAGCGGGAACACAGTGCCCGAACGCAGAACCGAAGTGCCGTAGCTGTGGTGGTCCTCACTTGGCCACAGCCACAAACTGTCCAAAAAGACGACAAGTCAACAAGAAAATTGAACAAAAACGCAAGCCGGCTGCCCAGAGGCCACGTAGGAAATGGCAGACAGTGGGACGTCAGCACCGCTGTCCCGAGAGCGGAACTGAACAAAATTCATCTAGACCCATGCTAAAGGCAACGAACCAGAATTTCTACACCGGGCCACCGGTATCCCCAGCTACACAGTAAGAAGCCAGCGGAAAAGCCACCTTCGCGGATGTAGTTAGACAAGCGAACGCGCACTTACCAATCAGTTCCAGCAATAGCACAGCGCTTCCCTCAACCACAACATGCTCGTCCTCTGCGCTGCAACCACCCTCAGATGGAGTGGCGCAGCATACTCGCAGGGACCCAGCTCAGTTAACGGTGCTTACACCTCCCAGTGATAATCCATATCTCCCCCCCCCCCCCCCCCCCCGACGACACTTCACGATCTCGAGCGGCGTCTTGAAAATCGTATGGCGCAAATAGAGAAGTCCATCCAATCCATCAAGGTGTCCAACAGCTTATTAACAGGGCCATAGAAACATGCGTCCACACCATCATGGAGCGTATCATGCTTTCCGGCACTCTCCCTTTTGGCACAACCTCTCCGACACCCGCAGGAGCAACAGCAATGCGTGCGCCTTGGGTACCACCAAGCTTCATTGCTGCTGAAGCAACACAGCCTCACCATGTCTAGCTCTTCAAATTCATCACTATGGGCAACTATCCTGCATTAGAATTGTCGTTCTTTTCGTAACAAGAGGGCTGACATGATCACCCGGTTCTCCAGCAAGCGAGACAACACCAGTCCCTTGGTCATTGCCCTTCAAGAAGTCAACGACCTTGCGCTGAGCATAATCGGCTATGGCGGCTGCGCCCCGCCTGTAGAAGTCGCTGAACCCACGAAGACAGCATTGTACGTGCGACGGGGAACTACACACGTGCAATCAGACACGCAACCATGGTTCAGCGCTACTCTTAGCGTTGTCGGATGCCGGTTAGAAGTCTCATCACAGGGTACAATGCTCATCTTTTGCGTCCACCTGGTTCCCGAGAACACAAAGAATAAGGCAACTAGGGCACTGGTTGATCTCACCTTCATCTCTCACTTTAAGAATATTTATCCGCAAGACACCATATTGTAGTGCGGGGACTTTAACGCTCAGCACATCGCCTGGGGATACAACAAATGCAGCCCGCCCGGTCGGCGCATCATGCAAGATACCTCGGAGTACGGGCTGACACTCCTCAACATGCCTCAAGCACACACGAGGCTGGGACAGACAGTTCGCCAAGCAGACACATCACCAGATCTTACCTGGAGTACTCGTCCGCAGCTTTTTCGATGGGAGGTGCTGGACGATTGCATGGGGAGCGACCACTTACCTATCCTCATTAGCGTGGCCTGTGCTTTCGCACAGGCCACGCTAATCCGAAGATGAAGTCACACGCCACTACACGGCTAAGACACATAACACACTGGGACAAATACCGCGAGTTACTGCAGCAGCAGTCTCCAGCCAAGAACATTGACCATCTGGTATCACAGCTATGCGTAGCGAAGCGAAGAGCCACCAAACACTTACGGGTTCCCTCTGACCACCCAGAGACTGATAGACATCTGCTCACCTTATGGAATAGAAGGCACCGGATACTCGTTCAGTACAGGCGGCCTGGTCGCACTGCTCACCAAAAAGCACGGTTGCGCAAAATACAGCGTTTGATCGAAGAATATACGGCTATGCTCGCGTCAGACCGCTGGATGGGAATTTGCGAATCCATCAGTGGACAGACTCATACGTCCAAGGTTTGGGCCGTCCTGCGCTCTCTTCTCGGCCAGCGCAAGACCAACAACGACGCGGCTCGTGTGGCCCTTCGCGAAGGCATCAGCGCTCAGGAACTTGCCGAACAGGCCGCTGAACTGTTTTTCCCGCAGACGTCTCGCCCAACGGACACCACATACCAGAATGATGTACATTCTGAAGATAATGAAACACTTAACAGCCCCTTCATCATGATCGAGCTGGAGCATGCCTTGCAGCGTGCTAACGTACGTAGTGCTCCAGGGGTCGATGAGGTGGGCGTGGCTCATCTATGCAATCTGCCCCTTGAGCACAAGCACGCTCTTCTCGAAGAATTTAATTGAGTCTGGGATACCGGAATACTGCCCTCCACTTGGAAGTTTTATGTGGTCAAGCCCATTCCGAAGCCTGGTAAACCACCACATACCTTATCCAACCTCCGTCCGATCTCTTTGACCTCGTGTGTCTGTAAAGTAATGGAGAGCATGGACAACACACGCTTGATGTGGTACCTTGAAGATCGCGACCTTTTGGCTCCTACACTATGGATTTCGCCGTGGGCTATCAACACAGTATGTGCTAGCCCACCTAAAACAGGACTTCCTCGACTCTAATTCGATGCACCCATGAGCCGTTGTCGCAGTGGATATACGCAAGGCATTTGATTCCGTCCCCCATAACACTATCATGATCAAAGCACGTGCCCTTGGCATCAGAGGGAAGATGTACAACTGCATAGTGGGTTTCCTTGAAGAGCGAAGCTACCAAGTCGAACTTGTTCACGATGCCAGTGCCATACGAACCAACCACGTAGGCGTCCCCCAGGGCTCGGCTATTTCACCGACGCTGTTTAATACAGCTATGCAATAGCTACCTAAGCGCCTTGCCGATGTATCGGGCCTGAAACACGCGGTGTACACCGATGACGTCACCGTGTGGACGCATCAAGGGTGCATCGGGGAGCAGGAGGACGTCTTGCAACGAGCTCTCGACATTCGCGCCTATGCCACGGAAACGGGTTTACACACTGCCCCAGACAAAAAGAGTTTGTCGTCATTCATGGTGGCAGGTCTACCTTTGGAAAGCAGGAAGAAAAGCAGTCTTTTAAACTGTACATCGGTGACCAACCCATCACACGGAAATCTACTATCCGAATACTCGGTGTGCACCTAGACGAGAACTGCACAGCGAACACTTGGTTCCAATGCGTTACGAAGACCAGCAAACAAATTCTGCACGCTTTACGCAGAATCTCTACCCGCACCCGTGGAGTAAACGAACGTGAAATGCGGCAGTTCGCTCAAGCTTTTCTTATCTCCCGTATCATGTGCGGGCTGCCGTATCATCCAGTCAACCGCACACAGATGCACGCGCTCGACCGGTTACTTAACGAAGCCAAACGCATTGTAACTGGACTCCCGACGTACACAAGCCTCTAAGCGTTTAAAAGTTGTAGCAAACTTAACAACCTGTCCGAGCTCGTAGACATGCACATCTATACACAAGAGACGAGACTTTGCGCCACAAAAGCCGGGCGACACACACTCATGCTCCTCGGGTATGACGTCCACAAAATGCCCATTTTGCCCAACAACACGCCGCCGTGGGAAATCACGGCTCTCACCGATGGCAGGCCACTTCCTCTCAATATGGACCCTACTCAGCGAATGCGGCGCCTTGCATATGCCAATAGGCATGCCAAGACTATGAGTCCACTCTCCTTGACTGAACGCATCGTATACACGGACGCTGCACTACCTGCAGACGACGTTAGCAACACCTGTTATGCGACTGCGTGGTACGGCCAGACAAATGAAAATCAGAACCGCCGCCATCATATATCGGCAGAAGCAATGTCCAGCACCCGCGCTGAGCTAATGGCCATCCTAGATTATTTGGAGTGGGCCCTCGCAACTTCGTCTCAAACTGGCCCTGTTCACCATCATGTGTACACAGATTCCCAGGCTGCCCATCGGGCATGTGCTAATGTTATTTACACAGATCCCGTACTGCAAGAGATCCGGCACCAGGCACGCCTGCTCCGCGAA
Organism: Dermacentor andersoni; assembly: GCF_023375885.2. Taxonomy (NCBI): domain Eukaryota; kingdom Metazoa; phylum Arthropoda; class Arachnida; order Ixodida; family Ixodidae; genus Dermacentor; species Dermacentor andersoni. The sequence continues at coordinate 209,674,143 of NC_092817.1, read as the reverse complement.
TGCGGTCACGATGTTACCATTCACTGGGTCCCTGCGCACTGCGGTATCCCGGGAACGAGAAGGCTCATAGACTGGCGCGCGCTCATCTGTCTACCGCGCTAGCCAGAGCCTCAGATAATCCTTATCCTCTCCTAGCTACCACACCTGAGGTAGCAGACCAAACAACGACGTGCCGCCTACCTCGCAGCAGTGGGCAATCCACTCTCTATACCGTCACTTGCACCGAAGGTATTTACACGGCGAGAGTCAGTCTTGCTTCGTAGAATCCAGACAAGCACCCTCCTTACTCCTCACTTGTTGAACCGTTTCCACAAGGGTGGCACACCACCCCACGTAAGTGGGTTCTGTTCCATGTGCACATGTCGTGCTGATCTAAACCACCATTGTTGGGAGTGCCCCCTCTACACCCCACCAAGGCTTCGTGCCCTGGCCACCATACAGCGGGGACCCTGGCCTTCTCTGAGGACTTGGGCTTGCCCGGATACCACGTCTCCGGACCATGCCATCGAGCTCTGGCGAGCACTGCTGCTGTTCCTTCAGGACCCTGCAGCACCACCCGTCGGCGATCGGCTCCGCGACAGCCACAAGCGTCATGCGGTTCCCACTTAGCTGCCTTCAGGACGTTCATTAATAAAGCGGAGGCAGCCTTACCCTTTCCCTTTTGCAATAACGCCCATCCTCTTTCCACCGTAGTAACTTCGGCGCATTTTAATGTGGAATAAACGTGATTTCATTCATTCATCTGCGTGAGTTGTTCCTCCAGTGCCTCCAGCAGAACATGGTCCCAGTTCTCACGGCTGCGGGTGATGTGCCATTGGACAAGCCCGCTGAAATGGCTGACCGAGTTGCGCACTACTCGCGGGCCCCTAGCTTCAGCGCCATTACGACTGCGCATCCGGCTACTGGCTCAGCCTCTACGCTCGCGAACATAGAGGGCCGTCTGGACGCCCTTGTTAGACTTATCGATGACCTCGCGCCCTTCTCACGACGATCTTCGTCAAGGTTCCGATCACCCAGTCGCTCCCCGCCGCCCCCGCGCTCTACATAGCTTTAACTATCCGACGCGAGACGTGACAGCTCGTCTTCGGCTGTGTGCTGGTATCGCCGTGCATTCGGCAAGTTTGCTCGCAAATGAACCCGTCCGTGCTCCTGGTCGGGAAATGCTGCGACCAGCCACTGACGGCGGCAAGTGGTACTAGGCGAAGGACACGCCATTATTCTACATCTCTGACAAAATCAGTGGCGCTCACTTCCATGCCGACACAGGAGCCCAGGTCAGCGTCATACCGGCCTCTTCTGCAGATCGTCGTCGCAACGAACAGACCTGCCGGCTCCAAGCGATAAACAACTCCGCCATCCAGACATACAGCCAACAACGGTATCTTGCACTTAACCTTCGATTGTGCAGTACGTTTCGCTGGATTTTCGTACTTGCTGATATCTCGCAAGCTATTATCTGCGCTGACTTCCTCAGTTTCTCCAACCTTGCGGTAGACATGCATGCTCATCGCCTCATCGATCTCAGCACGCGCCTCTCCATCAGCGGTGCAATCTGCACCACCTCGCCGGCGGGGCTTCGAGCTCTCGCACCCGCTTCGCCGTACAAAAAATTCTCGCTTATTTTTCAGTCTTACGAAGCCGCATACCAGACAGTCACCGTTGAAGCCCTCGATCACTAACCACATCGTGACCGCTGGAATCCCCGTCTTTATTCGGCGCCGCCGGCTGTCTGGAGACGACCCCGCCGTCGCTCACCGTGAGTTTGAGCCCATGCTTGAACTCGGCATTGTGTGACTTTCCACAAGCAACTGGGCATCGCCACTCCACGTGGTGCAAAATAAATATCCTGGTGACTGGAGACCACGCGTATTACTGCGCTCTGAACGCCCACACTTTACCAGACCGCTATCCATTTCCTCACATACAAGACTTCAAACCAAGTTTCGCTGGGTGGACGATGCTCTCTAAAATTGACTTAGTGAAAAGTTATCATCAAATTGCTGTGGAACCCGCTGATGTTCCGAAGACGGCCATTACCACGCCTTTCGGCCTCTTCTAGTATGTGAGGATGCCTTTTGGATTGCGCAACGCTGCACGAACTTTTCAGCGCACTATCAACGAGGTCATGCGAGGTCTCGACCTCACGTTCGCCTACCTTGATGTTCTGGTCGCAAGTTCACCCGACTCCGAGCATGAAGCTCACTCACGCGTCCTTTTCCAAAGACTTGAGGACTACAGCCTCGCCACTATTCCCAACAAGTGCATCTTCGGCGTCGCTACCATCGAGTTCTTAGGCAACCTTGTCACCATACAAGGTATCCGGCCTCTCGCCAGCAAAGTGAAGGCAATTCAAGACTTTCCACCCCCTACTTCACTAAAAGACTCAGAGAATTCCTGGGCCTAATGAACTTACGTCGCCCCTTTCTTCCAAAGTGTGCCAATTTCCTGAAGCGTCTGAGCGACCTACTGCCTATCAAAAAACATCCAGCTGCGCCACTTGAATGAACTCAGGAAGTAGCACCTGCATTTCGGCCTCCAGACGCGAGGTTTTCCCACGTCCACCTCGACATTGTCGGCCCTCTCCGGCATCACGTAGAGCCTCTCAACTGTTCACATGTGTGGACTGCTTCCCGCAATGGGCAGAGGCGTTTCACATGACAGACACTATTTTAGAAACAGTTGCTACGGCTTTCACGAGCGGCTGGATGTCGTGTTTCGTATGCCCTTCTGGCGTCACTACCGACCGAAGCCACGAGTTTCGATCTGGCCCTATTCACCACGCTTGACAACATTCGGGGCCTTCGACACATCCATACGACCACCTATCATCCGTCCGCTAATGGCATGGTGGAACGACTTCATCGACAACTGAAGGCTGTCCTCACCAATTATCAGCCAAGGGAACGTTGGCTCGCCCACTTTCGCTTCATCGTTCTGGGCATCCGATCAGCTCTGAAGGCTGACCTAGGTTTCTTTTCAGCTGAACTCATCTACGGCGTTCCCCTGCACCTTCCTAGAGAATTCTTCGCGCCGTCATCGCAACATTTCACCCACGATGCCTGCACCTACATTCGGGAGCTGCGCACCACGTTGCGTGACCTTGTGCCTGTAAGTCCAGCTGACCGGCACCACCGGTCTGTATTGTTAGTCAGGATATGGATTCCTGCAGCCATGTCTTCGTTCGGCGTGACCACGTGCGTCCACCCCTCACCTGGGCCTACTATGGACCATTCCGTGTACTCCCTCGCACGCCTAAGACGTTCACGCTGGACATTAACGATCACGAAGACGTCGTGGCTGCTGACTGACTCAAACCTGCCTATGTCGCCGCTCTGGCTCCCGCGATCCTTCCGCTCAACCTGGCGTCGGTTCCTTCATTACTCGGGGTGGTCACATCTAAGCACGTTGACTGTGCTCGCTTACGCACTACGGAGGAGGTGGGGGGAGCAATGTAGCGTATCTTGCCTAAGGCGCACGCCATAACTCACTCCGCGCCCAGCGTCCATCAAGGAGGAGGACATTAGCTCCCGGCCGCGCTGCGTGCGAAGTGCGATATAACCAATAAGACCAGTTCAAAATCCAACGCTGCCGGAGCTGTGTCTTCCTCACACTAGCTCCGACAACGTCATTCTCCAGCAAGGGGCACCTCAGCAAATCCTAACCGACCGAGGCAGACAGTTGCTTTCGAGAGTTATTGAGGACGTTGTATGGTCCTGCTCGACGCAACACCAATTGACCACGGCCTACCATCTACTGACGAATGACTTCATGGAGCGACTGAACCAAGCAATTCCTGACATGCTGGCAGTGTATGTGCCCGCTGATCACCAGGATTAGCACACCGCTTTGCTTTTAGTGACATTTGCGCATGACACCTAAGACATGAGACCGCTGGTTATTCCCCTTTCTTTCTCTTATTCGGCCGAAATCCTACGTTGCCAATGCTGGTGCCTTCTTCTGCGTGCCCCCTACTGAGTATGCTCGAGAGGCTATTGCCCGTGCTGATCCTTTCACGCCAAGTTGCCGACGCTCAATTCAGCGAGTTGTAGATCCACCAGCAATCTCGATACAATCGCCATCAGAGGACTACCCATTTTTCTACTGTGTCCCTTCTTCCTCTGGTCCCCAGCGCGCAGTGTGGGGCTTTTTGAAAAGCTGCTGTTCCTGTACACCGTCCTACATTGAATGTGCTGCCAAGTGACCGACATAAGGTACGAAATCGCTCCGTTGTCTTGCTTCCCATAAGCTCAACCTCGCACTGACATCGTGCACGTCCTCCGTCTGAATCTATGTTCTGTCCCAGACACTGATTAAACCTGTGTGTGGACTGAACCTTTTCCGTGACGTCGTATTTCGACTGCACCGAGTCGGTGCTTTCGCCGCCGGAGGGAAATGTTACGAGCCAGCTGTGTTGCTGACAAACACGTGGCATAGCAGACGAGAAAGAGAAATATATATATATATATATATATATATATATAGCTGTTACGTGTGGCATGTGTACCGGCTACTTTTTCGTTTTGATTATGTCCTAGGTGTTCACACATTTGGCGGTCTCCACTCCAAAGTGCTGTTTTTCTTAAACACACAACCCAAGTACCAGAAAGTTTCACACTAATAATTGCCGTATTTCGTCAGCATTGCACCATATTCGCACCCACCGGCTCCCACGGCTAAGCTCTCTCTTTCGCTATTCCAGATACCACCACCTCGCGCCGCCGATTGCTGTCTCGCCGCTCTCGTAACCGAAGATTGGAGCCGTGTCCTTCCTTTCCTGCACCAGTCATCATTCCTGCGACATCACCGACTGGCAATGCGGCGCCGCTGCATACTACAAAAAGAGCTCCCCCCGTTAACTGTTTTGGGATTTGTGGCCACCGGCTCCCAATGCTAAGTTCTGTCTTTCACTATTCTAGGTAGGCATGTAGCTTGGCACGAAGTGTTGTTTTGTAGCACTTCCGCGTTCTTATGGCCGCTGAACCCACTTTGTTGTTTATTTTTCGTGAGAAGTGTGATGAGTGTTGAAGTGTACACTTACCGCGTGAAGATCGGCTCATTTATTTTTTGCTGGCAGGCCAGGCACTCCCACAATGAACGCTTTGGGCTCGCGTCCGCCTTTATTCGATCTCAATGCCCGAGACCAACCTTCCTGCTGCTAAGTTCAGTTAGTTCACTCATCCTTCTTTGTGTTGGCGACGTAGAATGCAACCCCGGCCCTCAGTCCCCAGCAGCTTCGGAGCAACTGACCACGGCGGCGGTCAGACCTGCGACGCAACAGAGGGTGCTAAGAATCCCTGGCTCCGGACAGGCCGCCATTGGAATATGAACCTGGCAACGCTTAACACTAGAACGTTATCTAGTGAGGCGAGTCTAGCAGTGCTATCGGAGGAATTAGAGGGCAGTAAATGGGATATAATAGGGCTCAGTGAAGTTAGGAGGCCAAACGAAGCATATACAGTGCTAAAAAGCGGGCGCATCCTGTGCTACCGGGGCTTAGCGGAGAGACGAGAACTAGGAGTCGGATTCCTGATTAATAAGGATATAGCTGGTAATATAAAGGAATTCTATAGCATTAACGAGAGGGTGGCAGGTCTTGTGAAACTTAATAAGAGGTACAAAATGAAGGTTGTACAGGTTTACGCCTCCACATTCAGTCATGATGATCAGGAAGTCGAAAGCTTCTATGAAGACGTGGAATCGGCGATGGGTAAAGTCAAAACAAAATACGCTATACTGATGGGCGACTTCAATGTCAAGGTAGGCAAGAAGCAGGCTGGAGACAAGGCAGAGGGGGAATATGGCATAAGCTCTAGGAATAGTAGCGGAGAGTTATTAGTAGGGCTTGCGGAACAGAATAATATACGGATAATGAATACCTTCTTCCGCAAGCGGCATAGCCGAAAGTGGACGTGGAGGAGCCCGAACGGCGAGACTAGAAATGAAATAGACTTCATACTCCGCGCGAAACCTGGCATCATACAATATGTGGACGTGCTCAGCAAGGTGCGCTGCAGTGACCATAGGATGGTAACAATTCGAATTAGCCTAGACCTGAGGATGGAACGGAAGAAACTGGTACATGAGAAGCCGATAAATGAGTTAGTGGTAAGAGGGAAAATAGAGGAATTCCAGATCAAGCAAGAGACAGGTATTCGGCTTTAACTCAGGTAGAGGACCTTAGTTTTGAAGCAATGAATGACAATCTTATGGGCATCATTAAGGAGTATGCAATAGAAGTCGGTGGTAACTCCGTTATACAGAATACCAGTAAGCTATCGCAGGAGACGAAAGATCTAATCAAGAAACGCCAATATATGAAAGCCTCTAACCCTACAGCTAGAATAGAACTGGCAGAACTTTCGAACTTAATCAACAAACGTAAGACAGCTGACTAAGGAAGTATAATATGGATAGAATTGAATATGCTCTCCGGAACGGAGGAAGCCTAAAAGCAGTGAAGAAGAAACTAGGAATTGGCAAGAATCAGATGTATGCATTAAGAGACAAAGCCGGCAATATCATTAATAATATGGATGAGATAGTTCAAGTGGCTGAGGAGTTCTATAGAGATTTATACAGTAGCAGTGGCACCCACGACGATAATGGAAGAGAGAATAGTCTTGAGGAATTTGAAATCCCACAGGTAACGCCGGAAGAAGTAAAGAAAGCCTTGGGAGCTATGTAAAGGGGGAAGGCAGCTTGGGGGGATTAGGTAACAGCAGATTTGTTGAAGGATGGCGGCCAGATTTGTCTAGAGAAACTGGCCACCCTGTATACGCAATGCTTCATGACTTCGAGCGTACCGGAATGTTGGAAAAACGCTAACATAATCCTAATCCATAAGACCGATCAGCTTAGACCGATCAGCTTACTGTCCGTTGCCTACAAAATATTTACTATGGTAATTGCAAATAGAATCAGGAACACCTTAGACTTCCGTCAACAAAGGACCAGGCAGGATTCCGTAAAAGCTACTAAACAATAGACCATATTCATACTATCAATCAGGTGATAGAACAATGTGTGGAATATAACCAACATTTATATATAGTTTTTATTGATTACGAGAAAGCGCTTGGTTCAGTCGAAACCTCAGCAGTCATCGAGCCATTGCGGAATCAGGGTGTAGACGAGCCGTATGTAAAAATACTGAAAGATATATATAGCGGTGCCACAGCCACCGTAGTCCTCCATAAAGAAAGCAACAAAATCCCTAGAAAGAAAGGAGTCAGGCAGGGTGATACGATCTCTTCAATGCTATTCACAGCGTGTTTACAGGAGGTATTCAGAGACCTGGATTGGGAACAATTGGGGATAAGAGTTAATGGAGAATTTATTAGCATCCATTAGTAACTTGCGATTCGCTGATGATATTGCCTTGCTTTGTAACTTAGGGAACCAACTGCAATGAATGCTCACTGACCTGGAGAGGCAAAGCCGAAGGGTGGGTCTAAAAATTAATCTGCAGAAAACTAAAGTAATGTTTAACAGTCTCGGAAGAGAACAGTGTTTACGATAGGTAGCAAGGCACTGGAAGTAGTTAGGGAATACATCTACTTAGGACAGGTAGTGACCGCGGATCCGGATGATGAGACTGTAATAATGAGAAGAATAAGAATGGGCTGGGGTGCGTTTGACAGGCATTCCCAGATCATGAACAGCAGGTTGTCATTATCCCTAAAAAGAAAAGTGTATAACAGCTGTGTCTTACCAGTACTCACCTACGGGGCTGAAACCTGGAGGGTGAGAGCAGATTAGGTGAGGGAACAAACGCGAGTTAATGACATCTTAGTTGAAATCAAGAAAAAGAAATGGGCATGGGCAGGACATGTAATGAGGAGGGAAGATAACGGATGGTCATTAAGGGTTATGGAATGGATTCCAAGGGAACGGAAGCGTAGCAGGGGGCGACAGAAAGTTAGGTGGGCGGATGAGATTGGGAAGTTTGCAGGGACAACATGGCCACAATTAGTACATGACCGGGGTAGTTGGCGAAGTATGGGAGAGGCCATTGCCCTGCAGTGGGCGTAACCAGGTTGTTGATGATGACGATGATGAAGCAATACGTAGTTCTTTTGACATTTACGTGCTTTTGATATTTATGTTGTGGTGCTTGCTCTATTTTTCGGTGACTGACTTTCCTTGACTGACATGCTGCTTTGTTAAGAAAAACTACTCTCGTTCATCATTACTGTATGCCATCTACCCTTATGTAATGCCCTACTGGGCCATTAAGGCATATAAATCAATGAATAAATAAATAAATAAATAAATAAATAAATAAATAAATAAATAAGTATCCAGCTACAGGTCCTAAGCAGTAGCTGACGCCATGACTCTGCGGTCAACTTAAATGTTAGATGGCAGGTACGATATTAGCTGTACTAATGGAACAATGCCGCCGATCTACTGCGGCATATTTCGCTGCAATCGAGGGGTCAAAGGCAACTTTATTTAGTGCTTTCACTCCAGCCGTTTCACTCATGGACTTAGTTTTTCTTTTCAGAATGAGCCCGCCACGGTTGCCCAGATGGTGTTTCGCTGAGAATTCTCAAGGTCGCCGTTTCGATCCCTACCAGATTGAGATGGGGGCGAAGGGCAAGAACGCTGGCGTACTTAGTACCCGTAGAAAACTTCACGTCGTCAAGATCATTCCGCAAACCCTCACTACGGCATGCCTCATGATCATATCGTGGTGTTGGTAGGTAAAATCAGAAGACAAAGAAGCACTGAGCAGGACAGCACAAAGTTTGTTCAGCGTCTCTCGTGTCTTTCGCTGATTCTGGCGACAGCTCGGCCCTGTCTTCAACACGTGTTTAATAAAGGGGACAAAAACAGTAATCATCAGAGACTTCCAAGGTCCTAGCCACCCATACCTGATCATCGTAGCGCTGGATCTACGAATAGGTTATCTGGTGTAAATGTCTCTGTTATACTATCTAAAGTATCATTGCCAACTAGGCGTGTTCGCAGTCGCACATAGTTGCATGCACTGTAACGCTATGTGGTTTGAACGAGGCATATTGTATACACATATCTGTAATCGCCGATGTGTCGTATCTAGAGTGGACACGGCAACTCGGCCGTAACTATGTCGACTGACATACCGTGCAGGTCTTTTCGGCCTGCGTGCTCTTCACTGCAGCTGATCATCTACATCGCGTGGACTATGGCTCCGGACCGCAGGAGTTTGCGTTCGTTCAGGCACCGTGTTTCCTTGCTTTGGAAAGTGAAGACGGCGCATCCCATCCGGATCCTGATATCTGAATGGTACCGCCGCTGTCGAACGTGTACATCAGCTACCGCGCAACATCTCTGCGCATGATGACGTCAATGGACTCTGACGTCGGCACACGCCCACCGCTTATAAAACAAACTTCACCGGCCTCTTGCTTCAATGAACACGGCAACTCGACGGTGACTATGTCGACTGACATACCGTTGTTCGTGCAGGTTAGTAAAAAATATTAGATTCCGTAGCAATTACCTCTGTTTGGTAGTGTTGCCGCGTCCACACATCCTTGGGAATTGCTTATGTGATTGTTTGTCAGTGGTGAGGATGTTGCTGTTAATATCCGGAGACGTTGAATAAAACCCTGACGAGATGCTTAAGAAACTACTTAAAACGCAGAAGGCAATCCTGCTTAAGCTTCATAAAATGCAAGAAAAGCAAGCTTCGTCTGATACTAGTTTGCAACTTGTTGGAAACAGGCTATCAACGATAGAAAATAAATTGCTGTCTCTGGATGAAACATGCGACAGGCTCACTAAATCAGAATTTAGTTATCAGGAATGATGGTAATTTGGCTGTGCTCGGCCGTAAAGTTGATTTAGAAAACCGATCTCGATGAAAGGACATAATTGTACGCGGAGTTATGGAAGACGAGCAAAAAAGTGAGGAAGTGCTAATAAAAAAGTAAACGAGGACATATTCGAAGGTATACTCAATCTAAAGTTAGGCTCTACTGAGAGGATTCACAGGGTTGGAAGGAGGATTCCTGGTGTGAACCGCCCGGTCATACTAAAGTTCGTAGATTCCAGGTATAAGAAAAGAATACTAAATAATTGTTTCAAGCCCAAAGGCACCAAGATTGGTATTACCGAAGATTATTCTAAAAGGATTGTTGAATCACGAAAGGAGCTGTGGAATTCTTGTTCTGAAGATAGGAAAGGTAAAGCAAAAGTCGCATTGATCTTAGACAAGTTGAAAGTTATTAGTGTAATGTTCGGTTGAGATGAAGATAAAAATGAAAGGGTCAAACTTGTGCAACCACTGCGCGCAAGAAACACCTGACAACCCCGAACAAAAGAGGCAAAGTATATTATTATTAATGTGAACGCCAGAAGTGTCCTAAATAAGTTGGAATCCCTAGAGAGCATTGTGTTGGAGCGTGAACCAGATGTTATGGGTGTAACACAGACATGGTTGCGTAAGTATGTAAGTGATGCAGAGGTCACACCACCTGGGTATTCAATTGTTATAAGAGATCGGGAAGGTCGAGGTGGTGACGTAGCATTCATAATAAAGCACAGTGTACCCTGCGCTATTCTCGAGACTGAGAGAGCGATGGAAAGGGTCTGGATCAAAGCCAAGTTGGGTGAACGTCAAGTCCTTATTGGTTGTATTTACAGGGCTCCTAGCTCACCTGTCGATGTTATTTTGCATTGAAGAAAATTTACGGAGTCTAACATGCATCAAGGCAACAATATTATACTTTTAGGTAATTTTAACTTAGCTGGAATTGATTGGCCGACACTTTCACCGGGACAGACTGAGGTTTTGAGTTGGGACCAGCGTTTGGAGCTAGCTTTCTGTTTACGCCTAACCCAGGTAGTGACAGATTATACAAGAATCTGTGAGACTAAGTCATCAATACTTGATTTAATGTTTCTGTCAAATTCTTTGATACCATATCTAGAAATATGTAAAACAGAGGACGGTCTTTCGGCCAATAAAATGGTGAAAGTATTTCTAAGCTTAGGAGCTTAATCATATCCATGTACCCGTCATAAAACATTCTTGAAATTTTTGTCTGCGAATGATGTTGGTGTGTTAGACTTGTTAGAGCGTTCATTCGACCATTTTGTTCATCTCTGAGTCAAGTACTAGCACAGATAATTTGCGGGGCGACTATTTTGCAACGGTCATGGATTGTATTAAAAATTACATACCAAAGTGCCATAGAAGAATTAAATGGTAAAATCCTTGGATTACAAGCGAAGTTATACATCTAAATAGAAGAATAAGGCGAAAACGTGGGGACTGTTCGAGGTATCCAGCCCTCGATAAATATATCTCAATTCAAAACATGAGCCAAGGCCTGAAATGCCTTATAAAAGAATGTAAAGATAAGTTTCATAATGTGACACTTCGAAAGTTCCTTAAAGAGGCGCCGCAGAAGTTCTGGCGTTATGTCAACCCACCCACAAAACCGTTATTCTCAGAATCCTGCAGTACTGCTGCAATGCAAGTTGATAATTTTAATACTGACTTGGCATCCGCTTTTACTACAGATAATGGTCATACACCTCATGTAGCCAACACACCTGCTAGACCATCTATGCAGACATTGAAATCAATGAACAAGGTGTTTTAAATCTCTTGCTGAATATTGATGTTAAGAACAGCCCTGGTCCTGACTGCATTCCAAATGAGTTTTTACGGATATATACAGAATGCAACTCTAAATACCTAACTAAAATTTTTCAGTCCTCTGTTGATAGTGGTTGCTTCCCGGAGCACGGAAACGCTCAAAAATCACACCTATACACAGAAGTGGCAGTACTGCGGAAGTGGCAAATTATAGACCAATTTCTAAGCTCCTCTAGCACATCATTTATAAACAATTTCTTTGTTACTTGGACAAATACAACTTGTTTTTTCCTAGACAGCATGGTTTCCGAAAAAAGCTCTCAACAACCACCCAACTCATTGAAATTGTACATGACCTCTCTGAAACGTTAAACTCCTGTGCTGAAACAGACATAATCTTCCTAGACTTTGCGAAAGCATTTGACAAAGTGTCTCATCCGAAGTTTATCACAAAAATTAATTCCGTATTTCAAAGCCCCGCAATCACTCAGTGGTTTTCATTTTACCTTTCTTCTAGAGAACAGTACATTGATTTCGCGGGGTGCGCATCACGCCCATCCCATGTTCTGTCGGGTGTTCCGCAAGGAAGTGTGTTGGGTCCTGTTTTATTTCTGATCTTTATAAATGACTTGCCCAGTATTATTAGTGTCCCTGTCAGACTTTCTGCTGATGAATATGTGATGTATAATAACATCTGAAATAGTAATGATCAGGCCAATTTAGTCTAGTCCTCAAAAAATTAAAGCATGCTGTGACGACTGGCAGATGGAACTAAATGCAGCTAAATCTGTTGTTATGTCCATAACGAGAAAGAAAAAAAAATTACATTATCCTCACAATGTAAGTATAGTATAACTATTAGCAGAGTCAATAAACATAAGTATCTCGCAGTAACGTTCACTTCTGACCTCAGATGGAATCAACACATTTTTGGTGTATGTCGTAAGGCTAGCAAGGCGCTCTGGAGCCTAATGCGGAGTATAGGTGCGTCGGCACCTGAGGTAAAAATTTTAGCCTATAAGTCCTTAATACGTCCTATCATGGAGTATGCTATAACTGTATGGTATCCCTACACTAAATCCAACCAATAAAAAAATTGGTAGAATCCAAGGGTTAGCATCAAGATTCATATTTAACAACTATCGCTACTTGCCATGCTTATCGAGCTTGCCGACTTACCTCCACTAGATTTGCGTACCAGGTATGAGCGAGTGAAACACATTTACCTTATCATTAATGGTCACTTGCTTGTTGACAAACACAAGTACTTCAAAATCTCGACAAAAGAAATATTTAGACATCGTCATAGCCAGTACATCACACCCACTCAAGTCAGAAATGACTGTTTTAAGTACAGCTTTTTCCCGAGAGGGATTACAGAATGTAATGCGCTCCCCGGCTCTGTCATGTCAGCCTCATGCGTTGAATTTTTTCAATGTGTACACGTTATTCTTTTTGCCGCTAACTAATATGTATGTCATAAGTTTGCCAAAGGTGTATCTGTTCATTTTTGTTTCTTATTTTGGGGGGGAATTTGTAAGGTGCATAGAATATAAACTGATTCGCATCCCTGCTGAGACGTCTGCACTTGTTCATTTACTCGCTTTTTGTTGTCCCACTGTGTTATTGCATGTGTTTGTATCTTCCACTCCTGCAATAGCCCTTCATAGGCTGACAGTATTATTAAATAAAAAAATAAAATACCAAAATGTGCAATTTTGTGACCGTGTTGTTAAGTTGTACTTAGATGGGTGAGAAAATAGGCATTTCGCGGGCAGTGCAGGTTTCCCTTACATCACTGCAGTTCATGTTACGCTTATTTCTTTATAGCGCATTCACTCGGGGAATGTTGCATAACTGGTCAGAATTTGAGTCCACTTTTTTAGCGGGAGATTTCTGTTGAGTTAGAGTGGTACGCGCTCCGTCAAGCAACTAGGGTCAGGTTTAATACTGAGTAGGTGTCCAAGTTTTTGTTCCGCTAAGAGATTAATGTGCCAGACTACAAAGAATGACGCTGATTATTGTCATTTTAGGCGACCTGTCAGTGAGGACGCCGGAATATCCCGTCGCTGTTATACTACCCGATATTATTACTATTACGGTACAGTGTTGTTACTAATTAGACACGTGCAGAAAATACGCCCACTCGTGGTCATGTGACAGGTTGAGCCACGATTATATTGCGAGAACCTCGTGCGAATGTTAAGTGTTTCTTTCAACCAGGACATTCATAGTTTACACGCTTAGCGCATGTGTCTACCGCATGCGCTTGCCGTCCTGTCACACCGTTGCAGCGACTGGTTTGTATCAAGACCTAGAGTTTGTTTAACATGGTTACCAGTCACCATCTTTAACTGGTTTCAGAATGGCCCCGAGCGCGGAAACTTAGCCCTTTACTTTGTCGTAGAGCTCTCGACAGTAAATACACGATACACTGCGGCAACCTTGCGCATCATTATGAAAGGAGGCCGTTTCTTGGCTCGAACATATGATAGTGTGAAGGCCGAACACTCACCATCGGAAACGTTCTCTGAAGGCAGCTGCTTCGCGAGTTTATCCGCTAGCGGAAGGAAAGGTAAAATTTTTACAAGTTGTTGCATACATCAAGTGGGCGCGAGACATCGTAAGTTAGGTATCTGACTTACGTTTATAAACGAGCATGTATACAATGATGCCGTTCATTACCAGGAGCACTATGAAAACAATGCAAAGCACCATGCTGACGAAAGCCCCACCAGTCCTGAAAAAAAATAAAGGAAATTGAGAAGTTAAAAGAAAAAAACATTTGCCTTGTACTCCAATGTTTCAAGCGAAGGGTAAATGCTGTACAAGCTACAAAGTTGGTTTAATTAGCCTACATGGTGTACTTATATAATAAATAACTTATACTATAATCTGTACATCCTCCAATACATGAAGCTCTTTTCCTATTTCGAATGCGAATCCATTCCTTTGGGAAATCAATCTTCCACCCACATTTTTCAGCGTAGTCTGAGAACGGGGAGCCTATCAACAAGACCACGCATTATCATGGATGGCTGGATGTCATGACCACCTCATCGAAGCGAGGTAGTGGCTGATAGTTCCGAGCTCGCTATATTTGTCTTTCTTCGGCCCTTAATATAGGCCCTAAGCAAATGTTTCTGGATTCATTGTCTCCTGTCCTTAATCCAACCCGCTGCCATTTTTCTATTTTATCATCTGTCTACGTTCCAGCAAAATACCAACGAAATTGCTCGCTGGGCAACATACCTACAAGTAGAGCGACTGCTTTCTTGTAATTATTCAGCTGCGTCCTCTCAGTACCGCGCGCTACTGTTCACTAGGAAAGAGACCCGTGACAGGGCTAGCAAGAAGCTGAGAGATTGTTTTTTTTTTGGACACCGCAAATTTGGCCAATTCAATTGATACCCGTATGCGGAAGCGTCCCTGACGACTGTATTATTAGACGCTGTTGTTAGCATGTAACATCTAACTTCACATTTGCTGCCGTCTTGCCTGCATGCTAACTGGAACATGTACGATATCCGAACACAATATTCTTGCAGTTACAATGTGCAATATTTACTCATTTCTTGTGTTTTGGTACTGCTGCTTGTTATGTTAGGCTTGTTTTCCGATGTTGATGGATTTGTTCGATTGCAGTGTATATTACTTTATGTCTGATAAATTAGGTGTTAAATATACATTCTCTATTAATGTGTACTGTTCACATATTATCGGCAAACCTGCTCTTGTGTTATAGTAAACATATAATGCCTTTTACTTGAGCCAGAGCTATGGCTAGCAGTATTTGTAAATAAATAAATAATAATAGTTTAATAAATAATAATAATACATAAACAAATAAATAAAGTAATTTTCATCACCTCGTTTAAATTTGTGCTTAGCGCAATTAGGCTACCGTACGATAAGGTGCTTTAAAAATGTATGTTCATCCACCTGCCTCAAAAGAACGAAAAATTGGGCGAGTTGATTCTTGGTAACGGGCAGCGCGAACCACACAGGACGTCCCGTCTCTCTTGCCCTCGTCGTTCGCGTTGCCCCCTACCATGTACTACGGTCATGATATTTTGTCCACGTGAAGTCACTGCTTATTTACTAAAACACTGAGTCCTTTTCTCCTTTTATCATAGAACATTCGTGGTAGCCTTTTATCTTCGTAGTTAAAAAGAATATTCTTGCGAGTGGAATGAAAGAAACTTCACGATCTGTTGCGATGCACATATATGCCTATATGTTTTGCAGGGCCGGATAAAAATGAGGAAAAGCTCTATGAAGCGGTAACGCAATTCACATAATTGCACTTTGGCTCACACTGAAATGTAAATGGGTTCTGAGAGGCTAGTAAGCGTAAGAAGCATTTCCCGTTAGTATTTATGTTAAATAAACTGAATGAACTTCAACTTGAACACAAACATTTGAGAAACTCAACAGATTGTTGCTGATGTGGTATGAATTTCAGCGCTGGAAGGGCTGATGAAAGCTTAAAAAGAGACATTAAAAGGGCAACGAAAAACGCTGCCCTTGAGCGCTTTCATTCCCTCATATCATATCACGCCTCATATCATGGCTCGTACCCACACTGGGGGACTAGCCCAGAATTCTATCCTTGAACTTTTGCTTAATATTTTGGAGTATTACGTATTAGCTTTAAACATCAATCGCCGCCCAAGCACTACGTACAGGTGGTTAACCAGCGAAGCTGAAACGTGCGGCTCCAGTGTTTATCACTGGGTTAATCCCGACTGTTGGTTAAACGACGGCTTGGTAGGCTGCCGGATCCTTGGTATGCAGTTCCTGCTTGCGCTCGGCTGCACAAGCCTGTTCTTGTTGCCGGGCTGCAGCATTGGCACGGCGTAGACAAGCTCGTTCCGTGTTCTGCTAGCAGCGTTGCTGATCGAAAGCTGCCTGCTCCTCAGGAGTACGTATGACGCGTGGCCTACCCATTTCCGAGCCGGAGAGAAACTGCTGCGCGCGTTCGGCTGTAATGGATAGCACAACGTCACTACTGGCGCAGCTAATCCCACGCCCTTCCCACCTTTTCACTCCGATCCATGACGTCATTTCGCTGGCCCGACTGCCAGGGAATCTAATGGGGATGCTTCCGAGTAAGCAACAGTGATTTTGACGTCACCGCTTTCATCAGGCCAGCCTTGTCAATGGAAATTTCGGGCCAGGTAGCGTGACGTCATGGATCGGAGTAAACAGGCCTTGTGCTGTATAGATGGTGTTGGCTGATCGCGCGCCTCTCTTTCTTTCTTTTCATTTCGTGCATGCGCATGCGGTTGCGCCGTGGGAGTTTTCGGCGTACATGCGACCGACAGACGGGCGGACGGACGGACGGACGGACAAATCGGCTAGCCATATACAGCTTCGCAGTGAAAAGCAAAAAAGAACAACATTAAAATACTTACTAGTTTAGTTGATTGTACGTAACTGAACTAGGGATCCTGTTTCTTGGTAGTATTGACAAAGGAGTGTCATCGTCAGACCAGTTCTATGCAAATGTAAGTTTAATGAGGGTGACAGAGCATTGTAATCTGGTAATCACTACTCCCGATGGTCTTGATGGACACCACTGAGTTGTCGATGAAAATTTCTTAAATTCTGTCTATGTTGTTATTGATTCAATGACATCTCTACAAATGGAATATTTTCGATAACTTGTCGCTGTTGTGTGCGCCACTACTGGAAGAACCGAGATTATTGGTCCACTCAGGGATGGCTGTGCTAGTGAAGCTACCATTTCATTTAAATTTAATCCACATTGACCTGGTACCCATAATAGTTTTACAATATTCGTCTGTGGAGGAACGTATGTTAGAAACGTTGTTAGAGCTGCTGAATTGGATGAAGCTGTATGCGACGTACAGACAGAAAGATGATCTATTATAATAACGACACCGATTGCGTTCAAAGGGAGTTTTCGCTGCGGTAAAATCATGCTAGAATCTTGGCTTCGAGAACGGCAGTGAAATCTGGCGGTCTCGAGGAGAATGACTAGCCAAGCCAAAGCGAGAAAATGCCTCCGCCTGCCTTATAGTTGCTCACTGAAGCCTATCTGTGGCTATTATATTATCTGCGTGTACGTGTCCAAGGCAATCTTGCAGCACGTTATTAGGGAACCTGATTGAAACATAGGTTTTCGGGAGAAAATATCACCAAATTCAATCTGAATGCTCTTATTTGATTCAATTGATGGAGTTACGTCTCAAATGTTCATGTTTAGCCTACATAATTTCTTTTCTACAAAAACGATCTGTGGGATGTTAAAACTTGACCAAGAGCAAGTAACGAGTTTCGATTATTGATAAAGGCGTATTCAAATTTTCTAAAAGGGAAGCTGTATAGTTTTACAAATGTTTGAATCGTTAAGATGCGAAATCTGCATGGCAATGTTAGTAGGCGTGCTTTATGATAGATTACACTAGGCAGCCTGTGTTGGGCATCCGCAATGACTCACGTACGTAGCGTGCGAGGTCGTGCGGATGTAACGAAGCGTGCGCATACGAAACGGCAATAGCTGGCGGGACGCAGCAGTTGAGAAGGGCATTGCTGACTCACGGGCGCAGGCAGGAGCTGGTAGGGTGCTACTCAGCGCCGCCATATGCCAGCTTCTGAAACTGAATGGCCAATATCAGCCGCGACGAAACCAAACCGAGCTGGAGTGATATTTTTGGCAAAGAGTCGTACCGAGAAATGCGCATTCGTGGGCACGCCAGAGCACGCGAGAACGCCGCGCAAAGCCTGCGAAACCCGGGGCTTTCGGGACGGCTTTCGGGACCAAAAGCTGCGGGCGCATACGCACTGTGCATGCGGAGCGCGGGTTTGCTGCGTATACGCAGAGCTGTTGCGGACGCCCAACTCAAACTGTATATTATAGCCGCAAACCTGGGGAGACACAGGTGCAGGGCTTCGCGCTCTAAACGAACCAGAGGCTTAGTTTTATAAGCAGGACCGCCTGAGAACAATACACACCTGAATGCCAATATTGGGCGCATATACATTGTGTATAATCTCTACGTAGCCCATATTGTCGGAAGCTCCGTCTGCGCAGTAGACCTAAAGGACGCTGTGCCTTACATGCTACATTTTCTGTGTGGAATCTACTTGTGTTTTCTATATAGATGATTCCTAAATATTTTAGAGACCCAAAGGTTCTTTTTTAAGATATAGAAAATGATATCGGATACATGAGTGGGAACACTAAGATTGCGCTTTTACTTCCATTTAATGACACGCATATTGTTATAAGCCATACCTCAAGCCAACTCACGCACTCGTATCGTTGCTACTTTTGGTATAGCGAGTAAATGCCACTGTTGGCCACGAAGAATGCAATCTCATCTGCATAAACATGCACGTCTTGACAAGTTGAGATGGAGCTCGCTAAAATATTAAATAACATTGGAGACAAGACTGCTCTACTTGGGGAACACCGCGAGTGTGTAAATTTAGACGAGGAGAAGTCATCCTTAAAGCTACAAAATTCTCTTTATGTCAAGAATTCTCCCAACCACGCTATAATATATTGATACGAAAGCATTGTATAACGCGAAAATACAGTGTTGTCGTCGGCGACGTGACAGAAAGATGGTGACCGACGGCGCGACGAGTAGGAAGGCGCCAAAAATCGTCGGATTCACGTCAAACTTGCCGGGAAGATTTCTGTAAACAAAGTCAGCCAATGGAATCGAAATTAAAATTTCGGTCCAGGTGGAATTGGAACGCGAGCCTCCGGCGTGCGAGACAAGCACGCTTCCCCGACGATCCGTGGTTTGGCTAAAGCTGTGCATATAGTGCGTGCGTCACTGCCTCCCACGTGTCATTTGCTCTTCGGATTTCATCGGTGCTGTGTCTACTGCAATGCACTTCACTCTCTCTCTCGAAGAAGAAGAAGAAACTTTAGTAAAGAATAGTCCGGCAGTTTTTGCTGTGGTGGCCTCAGGTGGCGGCTTGAAGTCCTTGGATTCGGGCGGCATCTTCGGCTTGCCGGACGGCCCAGAGCTGGTCTGCCAGCTCTGAACTTTTGAGAGCCCCCTCCCAGTGGCGGCGACGCCTACGGAGAAGGTCCCCGGCGGCTCCCGCATCCAGGGCGGCGTCGGAAAGATGCGAGCTCGAGCCTTCCCGAACTCTGGCAGCCGCCGCGATTATGGGCGCGTCGCTAACGAAGCTGGTTTGATTACCGTTGTTGCCGGCACATTCCCAGAGCACATGTGGCAGCGTTGCTCTCTGTCCGCAAGTTTTACACGCGTCTGTTGGATATAAACGCGGATAGCAGTGGTGTAATATACCGAGGCTAGGGTAGGTGTGTGTCTGGAGCAAGCCTAAAGTTACGGCCTCGTTCCTGTTCACCTTATCGTGCGGTGGCGGGAATGTGCATCTTTCGAGTCTGTAGTGTTGGGTGATGTCTCTGAACGTGGTTAGGCGACAGCCCCACGCCCAGTGTGTTTCTTGTTGCTTCATTTTTGTTGTAGTGTCCGGATCCGGCAGATCCTATGCCCCGCTCTCGGGGGCGGAGGCGGCGGCCACATAATCAGCGGCGGCTCCGCGTGTGAGACCTCGAGCCGTGGCGTGGGCCGCCTCGTTACCCGCGAGCGGAACATCGGTGTGTGCCGGGGTCCAGAGGAGGAAGACCGTAGAATTTTGGGGTTGCGAGGGCGATGACGAGTCGCCGTCGTCAGAAATTTGCACTCTCGATGCGATATTATGAGTGTATAAAATGAGGTATGCCTAGTGCGTGCGCCATTGCACAAGTCGTGTCGCCGCCTCCCACGCGTCGCTTCCAATCCGTTCACACGTTCACACCCAATCCGTGGTGTGAACCTGGTTGGGCAGCAAAGCCAAACGAGTGCACGAAACAAAGCACGACTGACCGGGGCACCGTCGAAGGAGTGGACGAAGCAAAACACGTTTTTTTGTAATTTGCGATTGAGCACACTTCTTAGGTAATTACCTTACTGAAACAATTAAGTACTATGTCCTTATCCTAGCAAACAAACACGAGGCTTTCTGTTCCTTTCCCGTAGAAGCCCATGTATTGACAGCAGACGGGAATATCATAACTTCTACAACTTCACTGTCAACTACCTATAATGAAAAGTAAATGAAACTCGGCGTAATGAGAAGTGTCGTCTTAGTGGCCAATTGTCAAATAATTCTTGGGGATAGTTTTGATAAAACAAGAGTTACAGCCAGTTTTTATGAGCGCTCTCGATAAAGTTGGCTTTTCCGCAAGGCGTTTTTGTTCCCTACGAAGATGTTATACCCCTGTCAAACGAACGCGGCTAAAGTCCTTTTAATCCCTTCAAACAAGGACGTCTTTATCTCGAGGGAGATGCGCGGCGCGTGACACGGCAGTCCTTTAGCAAAGGAAGTTTAAGGAAGTTCTTAGCGAAAGGAGATGGAAGATCTCCCTTGCAGACTGAAGGGAGTACTCTTGTTTCCAGCGTGCTTGAATTTCGAGTCAAGAAATCACCCTCATTTTTAATAATTTCACTTTTACCAGCATTTGTAACTGTTTTTATTGCATATAATATAGTATTTGAGCACTGACAAAGATATTTGAGTTGAGCAGCTACATTCGACTCTCGAACCGGGCATTGTCGGAATTTTTCGTCTTTCAGATAGATGACATTTTTAAAATGCAATGCATAAATAATTGTATTTTGTAAGAAAAGAGAAGTAACCAAAATTTTTAGCAGTATATAACGTGTTTCTTTCATGACTGCGTATGAGGTGAGCAGCGCCTAATGGGCCCCCCGAGGCAGCTTTCAAAAGCTCGCGTATAGGCTGTGTGACACGGAGCTAACTCTTTTGAGGTGAAACTCCCTTGCGGTCCTTTAAGGGAATGAAGTTTGAAGGAGACCCGAGTTGCCCATGTGACGCGGGTATTAAACAGCCCAAATAGCCCCCTACGAGAGCACACATGCGGCTCATTCATACGTGGCTATAGATTTGCTGTAAAAACAAAAAAAGCGCGTCAATCGTTTGTTCGTGCAAACAGTGTTGCACTCTGTGCGTACAAGGAACAAGTAGTTCAAGTAAAGTTCAAGGTTCTCTTTGTTCCTCGGTTCCTACCTCGAGGTGCATACTGATTTGGCGTGGTATGTACATCCTTCGCTCAAGATGGGTTTAATGCTGTGGAGTTTATCGCGGAGCTCAGAGTCCCATTAATTTTGCTATAAACATTTATTTATATTCGCAAGTATGATGTGTAGTCTCTGCAGGGCTTCTTTTACAAGATAAGTTCGTAATTGATATTTTGAGTGAAGAGTTGATTTGGGTGTTCGGGAAGGACTCGGAGGCTTAGAAGAGAATGTGCAAGAAAGAAACCTGCACTTATCAAGTGGATGTTCATTTCATTCTGCACAGAGACTTGGAACAGTGGATCTTCGGAGAGCTGTTGCTGCTACTCGGAATCCTACATTGTGAACTGGGTCTAAAACTCTCGCTGTTGTCATCCTTCTCCTTTGCTCGTGCCAGACAAATCTGTGTTGCCGCGGCAATTTAAAGCTGTGCTATTCTTCCAACTCCAGTCGATTTGTCCAAAACTGTACACAACAAGATACATTGCCCACTGACCCCATCACTAATCTCCTGAGGAGGGGCGGGGAGTGCCCGAGCCCTCCAGCCCTTCCGTATCGGTGCCTAAGCAAGACAGTCCTTCACAAAGTCTTCTTTTTTACGAAAACTATTTAAGAATAGAACTGCTTGCCTGTACTTGCTGTCGGTGTTGTGTCAAATGATAAATGTTTTGCCCCCTTGAAGAGAAACGAAAGTCTCGTTTCTTTTTCTATGAGGGTGAAAGCCTTAGCTACTCGTGGGTCGAAAAATTGACCTTCCAGCGTTATGACACGAACATTCAAGCGCATGCGCCAGTATTATTCTGCCTGCGCTAGAAAAAAAGTAGAAGTAATCATATATACCTTCACATTCGGTAATGTCGTAAGAAGTGGACGCTGATGGTGGGCTTGGAGACAACGAAGAAGAGTTTTAGTATAATTGCTGCTCTACGCTTGTTGGGTCAGCCATTAAAAGCCATCTGTAAATAATGGCACGCTTCTTCCTTCCCGTAACATCATTGGTGGAAATGCTGTGTAATCACTTGCGCAAGACAGAGCTCCGCAGCGGACGTAACCTGGCCGCCATATCATCCGAAGGAGAGAGTTCAACCACGGCCCGATCGTCGCCACCGACGGTCATCCTGTCCCAGCCTGGCGACCGTGGCATGTTTTCCGGGATTGACAACGTTGACGTCGATGACTGGTTACGGAATTAGGAATGGCTCAGCGCACACAGCGGGTTGGATAAGACGCTTATGCTGGCTAATATTCTATCTCAAGAGAACAGCACGGGTGTGGTTCGAAACACACGAAGAAGAGATTACGAGTTGGGTCGCAAACAAAAGCTTAGAGATTTGTTCGGCAAGCCCGTCGGCCGCCAACGTGCTGCGAAGAAGGACCTTGGAACCTGATAACAGACGTGCACTGAATCTTACGTGACGTATATCCAGGACGTCCTCGATCTTTGCCGCAAAGTGGATAACAATATCGCAGAGGCAGACAAGGTCAGCCATGTTTTAAAAGGCATCACGGACGACGCGCTTAACCTGCTTGTTTATAAGAACATAACAACGGTCAATGAGATCATTGACGAATGTCGCCGCTTTGAAGACGCGAAAAGTCGCCGCATAGTTCAACATTTTACGCGTCTACCTAATACCGCAGCTTCATCGACGTGGGAAGACATTTGTCCACCGCGTGAGTCCACCTCCTGCGAGAACGTCGTACGTATCGTTCGGCGAGAAATCGAAGCAGCGTCTCCTGCCACGCCAGTGACGCAGTGCTTTCACGATTCCCGGCCGCTTGTGTCACTAATTCAGTCGGTCATTCGCCAAGAACTTGCCAATGTGAGTCTTCTATCCATCTGCTCCGCCAGCCGTCTTGACTTTGCTTCGTCTGCTGCCTCTGCCCTGTTCACCGGAGCCAATACGGTCCATATCCGAGCTATCGCAACCTGGCCGAATGACGCACACATGACCATAGACGTAGTAGTTCTGCGGAAACCCGCAAGGCGGAGAGAAGAAATGAAAGGGAAAATCAGACATTCGCCAAGTTCTTCCTTGCTACGAACGGGTGGATGTCTGATTTTCCCTTTCATGACAATAGACCCATCTGCTTTTACTGTGGACGTGTGGGCCACATCTATCGCCACTGTCGAAGTTCCTGGCCAGCCCACTCCCGACCAAGCTTTCCCGCCTACCGCCGCTCCCCACTGAATCCTCACCCGCCATCACTCTCCATCGAGGTTGAAGACGCACCTGACAAAGCTCGAGCCACCGCGACCAGCCGTGCGCCATCACCACATAGTCGCCGCTCCCGTTCGCCCCAGCTGCGTCGCTCTCCATCCCCAGCTTACCGTCGCCGCTCTCCGACGGGAAACTAACTGGGGTAGCTCCTGGAGGTGACGCTGCTCTAGAACACAGTCCTGAAATTCCTCTGCTGACCCTGCTTACTAATCGGAACCTTCTGGACGTCGACGTGGATGGTGTGCCCGTCACAGCACTCATCGACACTGGAGCCCAAATTTCCATCGTGAGTGCGGAGATTCAAACGCGCTTGAAGAAAGTACTTCTGCTCCAACTCGGCTGCTCCAGGTCGCCGACGGTGGAACTCTGGCTGTGCTTGGAATATGTACTGCTAGTGCCAATGTCGCCGGTCGCCACACGTCCGTGTTTAGTGTGCTCGAACGTTGCCCTCACAATGTGATCCACGGACTCGACTTTTTGGCCGCCCATTCTGCTCTGATTGAGCGTTTCGCCGGTGTTGTACAACTTGACCTACCCCTACCTGTTCCCATTGATCTTACTGCTCAAGCTCCAACTCAGCTTTGTTCCGCGGATTTTATACGCCTGCCATCTCTTGCAGCATCCTGCATCCCTGTTTTAGCCTGCCCACCTGTACTTGACGGAGACTATGTCGTTACTCCCGCAACTTCAGTCCTGCTTTTTCAAAATGTCTCCTTCCCACACACCATCGTTTCTGTTGTGGACAATCAGGCATGTCTTCTCATCCTAAATTTCGGACAGTGCCCACAAGTACTTCCTCGAGGCATGTCTCTTGCCACGTTGTCACCGACGCACGGGTGCCACATTTCCGCTCTGTCTGTAGCGTCGTCTTCGACAAATGCTGATTCTGCCCTTCTGCATCAGCGCCGACCGACAACTTTACAAAGATGTTTGCACAGGACCTCTCAACCCAACAAGCCGCAGAGATTCGTGGCCTCCTCGAGTCCTACTCCGACATTTTCGACCTGAACGATCGCCCTTTGTGTCGAACTATGGTCGTGAAGCTTCGTATAAATACTGACGATGCAGCACCTGTTTCGCCGACACCCATACCGGTTGTCGCCCTCTGAGCGACATGTTATCCAGAGCGAGATTGACAATATGCTTGCCAAAGGGATTTTGGAACACTCTTCCAGCGCTTGGGCGTCCCCTGTTGTTTTCGTCAAAAAGAAGGATAACAGCTGGCCATTCTGCGTTGACTATCGTCATCTAAACACGATCACCAAGAAAGATGTATATCCACTTCTCCGCATTGAAGATGCTCTAGATTGTCTTCACGGTGCAACTTATTTTTCGTCTATAGACCTTCGCTCTGGGCATTGGCAAATTGGCGTGGATGAAATTGACCGTGAAAAGACCGCATTCGTCACTCCAGACGGCCTATATCAGTTCCGGGTAATGCCTTTTGGCTTGTGCAATGTCCCGGCGACCTTTGAACTTACGATGGACATGCTCTTGTATGGTTTGAAATGGTCCATCCGTTTGTGCTACTTGGATGACGTCAACGTATTCTCTTCAACTTTTCCAACTCCTCTTGAAAAACTTTCGTATGTTCTTTCTGTTTTTTGCACCGCTGACTTGCAGCTCAACTCGTCCAAGTGCCACTTCGGTCACCGCCAAATAACCGTGCTTGCACACCTCGTCGATTCGTCAGGCATTCGCCGCGACCCCGCTACAGTTCATGCTGTGCAGAATTCCCCTGTACCAACTTGTGGCAAAGATGTTCGCAGCTTTATGGGCTTTTGCTCTTACTTCAGCAGGTTTGTGGAAAATTTCGCCCATGTTGCCCGTCCCCTGACTGACTTCCTGAAGAAAGACGTTCGTTTCTGTTGGGGCTCTGAACAAGCGGCTGCTTTCTCGCCGCTCATCACGCTGCTCATCATAATCGCTCATCACGAAAGATTACCACTGACGTTATGCTAGAGAGAATGGACAGTCGGCTAGCGAATCTTCTCGAAGCCAAACATTCCATTCTAGCCAGGTGGAAGGGTCAACGTTTCAACAGAAGACTACGAAGAAAACTTGCCAAACTCACCAAGACCATTGAAGAATATTGTGTGGTTCTCTCCCGACAACAATGGGACGAAGTTTGTAACTCCCTCAACGGGCAAATACGTAGAGGGAGTGGGTAGGGGCTTATAAAACACCTCCTCGACGAAAACGGAACAAAGTCCAAAACTATGCAACGGATCAGGCTAAGCAAATTAGCACACCGCGCGAAGCAAACCAGTACTGCCGAAGCACTTGTAGATGACCTTGCCAAATGGTACTTACTGCTTAAATCGGGGCAACCCAGTATCTTACAAAGGAAGAACTATGACGGTGTCCCAAACTCAGAGCTAGATACGGACTTCACAGAAAGCTAAGTACGTTTCGCACTTCAAGAACTCAACAGTAACTCTGCAGAAGGCCCCGATGGTATCACAAATCGGTTTCTCCAAAATTTAGAGGACAACTCGGTCACGTTCTTAACGCAACAAATCAACGAAGCCTGGAAAACTGGCCATCTACCTGCAGAGTGGAAACATGCCAACAAGGTCCTCATCCCAAAACTGGGCAGGCCGCTGGGGCTAGCAAACCTGAGGCCGATCTCACTAACGTCCTGCCTAGGAAAGCTAGCCGAACACGTCATCCTGAATAGACTATCGGAATACGTAAAGGAAAAGGAGTACTTCCCCTACGTGTCAATATGATCGGCTATAGGCTGGGTCTCTCAACGCAACACGCTATGCTACGAGTCAAGAAAAGTCTGCTTGGTCGTCCCACACGAGACACCAAGGCGCTGCTGGGACTCGACGTGGAGCAAGCTTTTGACAACATCCAACATCAGGCCATTCTCGAAGCCATATCTGACCACAATCCCGGTACACGCTTCTACCGCGACGTTAAGGCGTTTCTGGAGGATCGAACGGCCACTCTCCGGATAGGCGAGCACGTCTCGGAGAGCTTTGAACTGGGCCATAAGGGAACACCACAAGGCTGAGTACTTTCACCATTCTTATATAACTTGGCGATGACAAAACTCTCTCGCGCACTGGGTGAAATTGCTGATGTGGAACACATCATATACGCAGAGGATGTCACCATCTGGAGCAGCGCTGGCAGCGATGCGGAAGTGGAAGCTCGCATGCACGAAGCCATCTCGGTTACCGAGGACCATTTCACCCCAATGGGACTTCGCTGTTCTTCCAGAAAATCCAAGCTGCTCAGCTACCACCCCCCAAGACCAGGGCGCCTTCCAATGACTGGCGCAGACACCACACTGCATGCATAGAGTTACGCGACAGGGACGGAAATCGCATACATACGGTTGATAAAATACGAATTCTAGGACTAATCATCCAAAGTAACGGCTCCAACTGGGTGATGCTGGACACCATCACGATCAAGATTGCTAACACAATCCGACTGCTTCGGCGTATCATGAATAGGCACAGGGGACTCAGCGAGGACAACGCCATCAGGATGGTCCACGCTTTTGTACTCTGTCACATCACATACGTTGCTGCGATGCTCAACTGGAAAAAAAGAACACAGGGAAAGGCTCGAAGTATACATACGCCGAGCTTTCAAGACAGCGTTGTGGCTCCCAGATAATGCCTCCACTGATCTACTCTTACAGCTAGGAGTGCACAATACCCTTGCCGAAATCATCGAGGCTCAGCACACGGCACAGATCGCACGCCTATCAAGCACCAAAGCGGCCAGAGAGATTCTCGTCAAGCTCGGCCTAAATACCATAGCGGAAAGGGCCAACGTCTTGCATTTACCTAAAGTCATGCGAGAAGCAATTAAAGTGCTCCCCTTCCCAAGAAACGTACATCCGATCCACAATCAGGGAAGAAGACTCACGCGCGCCAGAGCCCTCGCGGTGGACGCGGCAAGGTTTCCTGACCAGACAGCTTTCGTGGATGCAGCGCACATACCGGGAAAGCACGCCTACTCGGTAGCGGTAATTGACGGACACGGGCGAACGCGCAACTCACTCACGCTTTACACCAAGAAGCCAGAGGTAGCTCAACAAGCAGCGTTAGCACTAGCTCTCAAGCACTCGAGCTTCACTGCTGTATACAGCGACTCTAGAGCAGTCACTCGAGATTTCACCAAGGGCGGCATAGTCAAGACGACGCTACGAATCTTAGGTGCAAGTAAAATCACCGATCACTCCATCGTATGGTTCCCGGCGCAAATGGGTAGCTTGGGGGGCGGCCTGCGGAATCCCAACGAGATCGCACGCGAGGCGGCGCGAGGACTCATCGACCGCGTACCTCCGGTTTCTTTCGCTACCCCACATATTGAGTACGGGGATCAATTATTCACGTACAACGAGCTCACTAAGCACTTTTATCTAAGCAGACGAGAGTTTTCCCTCCCGGATAAGAAATTATCCCGCAGCCAGTCAGTCACGTTACGCTTGCTTCAAACGAACTCATACCCCAACCCCTGGCGCAGGAAGCACATCGACCCAGACTACGAAGGACTACATGTGTGTGAACAGTGCAGTGAACGTGTAGACTTGAACCATATGCTGTGTGGTTGCACATCGAGTGACGCCTACGCCAAGAACAAGGAACATTGGGACAAAGTGCTAAAAAGTGCTTCACTGCATGACCAGCTTCGGGCTGTCCAGCAGGCCCGCGCGGCAGCGGAGAGCTTCAGGCTCTCTATGCCGACGTGGGAGCTGCCCTCTACACCTGGCGCCTAACCGAGTGTCCATCAGGACCACTATTGTGGGGAATGAAGTTTTACCACCACCACCACCACCACCGCAGGCGGCAGCTCACACGCCTGTTTACAACTCCTGCCACCGTTCGGGTGAAGGAGTAAAGGACTTGAAAATCGAGGAGCTTAAGTCAACGCAAGTTACCGTACAAAAATAAGAATAACGAAGCAAAATGACTGTCCATTCACATTGCTACTCAGGAATTCCTTGACTACACCGTTTCTTATGAGAAGGATTACGACGACGGCGAATATAATTTGTTGCACGGGCTCGCGCGACAACAGCAGCCACTTATTAGGTCTACTTATCTTTTATTAAAAGCTGTTGTGCCTTGGCTGACAATGTTGCTCACCGAATCAGCACTGAAATCATTGAGCTATACCAACGTAATCTACCTATCAAGTCGCGATGCTTTCACACAGGCGCATATGTGTGTTACGCTGTACCCGAGGCCCTGCGTCTCTTACGTCCAATACTAGGCAGCATCTTGTAGAAGCCCAGCACGTAAATTCAGAGTGTATGTTTTGTTTGAACATCTTGAAGGGGCAGCGCAATATGACGAAGACAGAAGGCAGGAACACATAGGAAAGCGCTGAACTCACAATTAACTTTATTCGAAGGCATACACAAACTTACGTAGACAACTCATAGACACGTGCTCTCCCATCGATGGCGTCATTATCATATCGGCCAAACAGGTCGTTGCCAGAACATTAGATTGCTTGAGCATAGGCGCTCGCTAACAGGTAATGCCTACTCGCATGTAGCGCGGCATTGCTCTGAGCATGGGTGCACTCCCATCTATAAAAACACCACATTACTTTCCGCGCATAGAAGTCAGACCACGAGGGAGATTATTGAGGCCTACTGTATCAGGAAAAAAGTGTCGCATTGTGTAAGCATGTCACTGTTATATTTGTATGGCAGTGAATCCAAATTTTTAAGCTGCCTCATAGTGTAGCATTAGATTACAGGATCTTGCGTTTTTGCCTGCGCACTGATAATGACGCTATCGATGGAAGAGCACATGGCTATGGGTTGCGTACATAGGTTTGTGTATGCCTTCGAATAAAGTTAGTTGTGAGTTCAGCGCTCTCCTGTGCGTTCCTGTCTTCTGTGTTCGTCATATTGCGCTGCCCCTTAGTTATGTTCAACCAGTACCAACTCACCCGAATGTCGATCCTTCTACTGTGTGTTCTGTGCCCTACCTACCACTACAGAAAATGTGAAAGGACATGCAATAAAGGAAGCTAGCTTGCCTGGGGCGATTGCCCACAATAATTTTGTTAAGCATGCTTGTTACCACTTTCTCTGTTTTCTCCCTTTTAGCAGAAGGTGAGAACAACAGGGAAGTTGGCATTCTTTGGCCAGAACTGGCCCTTGCGCCATTAGAACCCTGCCATCAATCAATCAATCAATCAATCAATCAATCAATCAATCAATCAATCAGCAACTGAGCAGTCATCCTTGGCACTTGAGCGTGACAGGCGACAGCAGTCGCATAGTGCAACATAGCTGAAAGAGCGGGCCCTCAGACTTACGGCATCCAATTTTGGTGGTGCGCTTGCGATGCAGCACTGGCCGTAGAAAGCCCTACAAGCAATTACAGCTAGCACAGACTGGCTCCAATTAGGTGAACAAGCTGCTTGAAATGCTTTTTGCAAAACGTGCTCTCTAGAATCATAGTTTTACAGTTACAGCATGCTAAAAAATTGTTTCAGAGAGTTTTCTGCCAGTCCTGATGCATGAATATCAGTCATTAAAGGAACACTAAGAGAAAACGTTATGTCGAACCGGAACAATAGACTATTCATCTAGAAGTCTATCACTGCGTTCTACGTGGCAATATATGACTTTGTTGCGTAGAAAATTGGCACTGAAGCTCCCAGTGCTGCTCCTCAATTTGAACTGCTCGAACTAAACTGGACGTGTCGCAGTATTCATCCTATATCCTACCCATATGTCCCAGTAAATGAGACAAGGCTGATGACAAATGAGGTGCGATAGTCCACATCAAGTGGTGCCACTCGAACCTTCCATATTCGCAATTTGCTTACTTACAAAAGCTTTGTTGCTACAAACGATGAATTTGTTACTACAGAAGCCCAATAGTTGAATCTAGCTCGACATATTTTTCTTTAGTGTCCCTTTAAAGATTGTCTGGTGCCTGCAGCCTAGATCAAAAATGCCTCGCGAACTGCCTCACTTTGTAAATTGACTCATTTTACAAAAACTAATAGGGTTAGCACGCATAGTTGCAGCATTCCCCGCCCCTCATTGTTCTTCAATATATTCAGCGTTGTGTAATTTTAACCTCCCTCAGCGGTGTAAGTGGGCTTGAGCATTTCAGAGCAGTTTGGGGAAGAGAAATACGAATGTTTTGAAGGATCTTTGCAGCATTAAAATTTTAGACAACTGCAATGATATCTTCAAAGCATATTCTGAGGGTCGAACTTCCTAGTGCATTGTTATTTTTACTTATGTTGTGCACGAAAACCCACATAGTAAATCGTTTATGTAGTATTCAATACTTTGCATGGCTTAGCTCGACAGGAGCTTAGATGAATAAAAAAAACATGCTCACATCATGAAAACATACGCCTGAGATATCTGACAACTCTACAAAAGTAGAAGAAGCTTGATTAAACCTGTCCACATAATATGGACAAGTGAATACATGTTAAAATTATAAAAAAATCACAGCTTGGCCCATGGATAGCGTATTCGCGCATAGGATACCACACTTGCGTCCCTGCTCCCTGCATAACACTTGGGCTCGGGTATGGTGCTAGGCTAGTTGCATTGGGATATGTATAATTGCACATGTATATTTGTGGCCGATTTTCATCTCCTGCTACCAATTTGTATGCAGATACAGTATCTCCAACTAGCCCATGGCTACAAAGTGTTAGGAGGAGATGCTTCAGACTATGGGCTATGACATGACCGTTGTACACTGAGGTCTGCTAGTCAACACCACCTTCCCCTGGCTCGGAGCATATGCCTCACAGGCTCGTGCTTGATCCAGCAGAAGGCCTCGTGCGGAGTACTTGAAATTAAGTGTCCGTATAGACACTGCCAAAAGGAGAGGAATTTGTCACTTCCATTCTTTAATGAGGTGACCGACAGTGGCCCAAGGCTAAAAAGCAACGACTACTATTATACAGAATTGGCCGGCCAAATGGGGGTTTCTTGACTGGTTTGGGGGGACTTCATTGGGCACGGAAAAGATTTCATTTTAATTGAACGAATTCGGCTAAGCAAAGCTGAATGGGATCAAATGAAAGACCAGCTTAACTATCTTTATTTCAATAAACTGTGGCCATTTATGTAAGGTGGTGAGCACAAGTCTTCTGCATAGAAAGCATGCGTTGACTAAGATCTTCAATGAGCTGTGTCCTTAAATTATCCTTGTTATTTTAAAATGAATAAAATGCAGAAGTATACCATTTATGCTATTATAGGCCTGTAAACACTACACAAATTGCTAGTTGAAGCGACCGTCATCAAGGCACTGAGCAAGTGAACTTCCTTCCTTGATAAGCTCGGATCCGGAGGAGTGGACTGAGGATTCCTAGTGTCATTCATGATGTACACTGTGCAAGCACATTGGACCTAGCCGACTTCGGTGTCGTGAATTATAGATGACCTGATGTTTTTCGAGATGGCGCAGATCACCCACATTTGATTACCAAATGATGCCAGTGAAATCGGTATGGGGCGATTAAATAAGTGAAAGCACTTAATTCTTTGTATCCTCCTTTCTACGTGGATGCAGAAGCAGCAGTCTCCTGGATCTCTTGGGTCTGCTCAACTATGAATTGGTCACGTCGGAGGAAGGGTAGAATATTTAGCTCTGCACCGATCTCTTGCAGAAGGTCGTCAGTTCGGAATCTTTTGCCGCCATGATAGAGTCTCTTATGCCGAAATCTAGGTCCAGAAATCCACTTCTCACACATTCTCTGTTTGAGGTGCTTCGATTGAACAGCTAAGACACTTCGGTAATAAGCCCATATTGGGACACCCCAATCAGTCCTCTAAGTGCGCGTGTAGACATCCAATGGGAGTAGATGCCGGACTGTGTCACAAATGACAATAACCCTCCGCACCGTATTTCTATCGCATCGAGCAACACACGGGTGGATTGGCGTTTTTCCACAGATACCAGATGCATTGCTTTATCAATAGCTCTTCGTGATAGCCATATTGTCAGTGCTGTCAGCTGAAGGTGGAAAATATTCTCCATACCGTGCTAGCGGATAACGAAAACAAAAGTCCAATGTGCTTGTGGAACATGTCAAGACGAAGCTTTATGAGGACCATAAAAAATTCTTTGGCATTCTCTGTGGCCAACCCCTGTAATCTTGATGCTGTTGAATACTGGTCTTGTGATGTCGTACTATATTGCTTCCATTTTGACTAGGGTTCAGATATTCCAACATATTTACAATGCTCTCATAGTCTGGTGGTCCTGTAGAAACTGAATGTCTTCATGATATTCTTAGAATATTTTGAAGCCAAAAAGTGCATACCGCGTTCCTAATTTCGCCACATAGCGCTGGGTGGTAACTAATTCATTTGGAAAGATATCAAGCTGCAGGCTCTGTGCTCTTAGCTCATTCCTTGCAGTCCTTAGCTCTACCCGAGAACTAGTGAGTTCAGCACTAACCTTGCTTAGTTGAGTGGCCTGCTGTGCTAGTTCTGCTTGCTGCTTACACTCTCTGTCTTTAATTGCCGCAAACTGGATCACCAGCGCAGCAATTATTTTTCTGCACTCGCTGTCGCTAACACAAGCATGCTGCTGTGACCTTCTGGTCTGCAACAATCTCCTTTATTGGGGGTTCGTTCTCGTCAGGAGTTGTGGATAAGTACGCACAAAGTACCGAGCGCAAGAGCAGACGACATTGCGGCCGTCCTCAACAAGAGGAAAAGAAAGACAAGGGAGGCTCGTGCAGGGAATGAGAAGGGGCTCGCGCAACGGAGATCGTTGGAGCTCCGGCACGACTAGGGCCGCCGGGCCTACGGAACCCACATCTACCCGTGAGGTTCGGTTGACCGGTCATCCGTCTTCGAGACAGGGAACGCGTCGGGTCGTTGCACGGCACGAGACCTCGAAATGGCCTGCTGCCGCTTCGAAACCGCATCTAAGCTCGAGGTTCGGATGAGCGAGCGTCCCTCATCGAGACGAGGAGCGCCTCGGCTCGTCGCCTTGTACGAGGCCTCAGGTCGGCCTGCTGACATCTCAGAACCCGCTTCTACGCGCATGGTTCGGGTGACCGGGCGTCCGTCATCGAAACGAGCGCCTTGGGTCGTCTTCTTGCTCGAGACTTCGGAGTGGACTGTTCCCGCCTACGGAACTGTAGGACGCGTCCACCTTTTCCAACCCCGTGCTGCTGCGTCTGCTCTTCCACGCCGGTCATCACTCTATGAGCGAGTGTTCCACCTCAAGGACTCTACGTCTCACCACACACCGGACTTCAACCGCAACCTTGTGAGACTACGTTTTTTTCCTGTTTACGAACAACCTTTATGTGTGGGCGTAGTTGAATATATTAATGTTCCCGTGCCGTCTAATATAATTGTCATGTGTTTATCATGCATCGTCTGCTCCATCTCCCTCGCGTCACACGCTTTGCAGCCTGACGATCGTAACCATCACAGATGTGGCGTCCGCGATAGGACCTCTCTTACGCTATCGAGAAGAGCAGCACATTGCACATGCGTGTCTGACGGGTGAGGATGGAGACAGACAAGCTTACGGCAATTGGAAAATATCTCGGGTTGACTGGCCCGGCATTGGAACAACGGGTAGACGAAGAGAGCGCACGCTAAATAGAAGCGCGTGAAGCACGTCTGGCTGAATGCAATGCAGCAAAAGAAGCTGATGCCGAAGCGGTAGCTAGATTAAAGGCAGAAAGAGAAGGGCTCGAGCTCAAGTTAAAGTTCAGGAGTTAGGTAGGACAGCGGGTAGCATGACTACTGGGCAGCTTACACAGAGTGTGCACTCAGGTGCTACCGAGAGCTACCAAAGTCCGCACAAACTAATCCCAGCATTTAACGAAGAACGCGATGAGTTGGATGCATGCATTCAACGATTTTAGCGCGTCGCAACGAGCCAGGGCTGGCCACAAGACAAATGGGCTCTATCACTAAGCCTCTGTTTGACAGGAGTAGCTCTAAGTGTTGTCGGCAGAATGACACCGGATGATGCCATGGACTATGCGACGCTAAAACAGACGCTTTTGCAACGCCTCAGGTTCACGGAGGAAGGCTACCGAAGCAAGTTTCGGTCGGCGAAACCCGCTAATTTCGAAACTGGTAGACAATTTGCCGGTCGTCTGTAGGGATATTTTGATCACTGGCACGAAATGGCCCATACATACCGGACATACGATGCTCTGCTGGACAAGGTTGTCTCAGAACAGTTCCTGACGACTTGTCACGAGAAACTGGCAGTCTTTTTGAGAGAAAGGAATTGTCAGGGACTTGACAAGCTAGCCGAAGTTACTTATTATTAGATGGAGGCGCAGACACAAGTCAACCTTGGCAAAGGTGAAAACGAGAGAACCTAGCGAGCCACCAGGTCAAGCTCGAACTCCTGAGCGACAAGAAGAGAAGGAAAGACCACGCTGCTTTCTTTGTGGTAAACGCGGTCATAGAGCTGCTGATTGCTGGGCCAATACGAAGGGTCCAAATACAAATACATCTTTTGTGGAAAGTGCCGTCACAATGGGCATAGGATAGGTGACTGCCCCAAAAAACCCAATAGTACCGAGAAGGCTTCGTGCTAGATGCAGCAAGTAGACGTGTCCAAGGCAGTTAACGAAGAGACGCAGACCTTGCGTCAAGTTCCCGGAAGTTCGGAACGCGGGAGAACGCAAACGCATAAACGAGACGAGAAGTCTATGCCTACTGCCGAAGGTGTGCTTGAAGGACATCCCGCTACTGTCTTGCGAGATACGGGATGCGACTATAATTGCCAAAAGGTCCCTCGTACCAGACAGTAAGCTGGCAGGAAAAAATTGGCTGGGGTTTAGCTAAGGTTAAGCCTGGATATCTCGAAGCGGAAAGGTTCGGTGATGCTTATAGTTTAGCTTATGGTTATGCTTTAGATTTAGCCTATGGTTATGCTTACGGTTTAGTTTATGGTTGTGCTTTATGATTTAGCCTATGGATATGCTTACGGTTTAACTTATGGTATGCTTATGGTTTAAGTGATGGATATGCTTACGGTTTAGCTTATGGTTATGCTTTATGATTTAGCCTATGGTTATGCTTACGGTTTCACTTATGGATATGCTTTGGTCAGCTTATGGTTATGCTATACGTGTGCCTTGTGTAGTTATGCAAATTGCTTATCAATGATATATACCATAAGTTATGCAGGATTATTAAACTTCTTTATTCGTCATTGTTGGGCACATTGTCTTGCGATTTGTGTACAGCCATAAACACAGCTCTCTGTATCGGTAGTATCACTCTCTTCTCCTTCCATGTTGAATGTGCCCGCCTATTCTCTGGCAAGCGTTTATATAGTCGGCCGCCGCGATAAACACGCGCTTGCGGCGAACGTCAAATATGACGCATAGCGCGCGGCAGTGGCCACCTGCGCCGACTCCGAACATGCTTACGGAGCCAAATCAGACATACGTACGCCGGCTCGCGCGAAGCGTGGTGTTGACTACCGTAGTAAAGCTGTTCGCTTCAAAATTTCCTCGGTCTGTCTTCTGGACAGAAGATTGTTGAAGCTACCTGAAGCGAACGTGGAGATCGCGTCACCGTTCTTCACAGGCAAGACTCGGATCTTATGCATGGACAATCCTTTATATGATATTGTCCTGGGAAATGTGAAAGGTTTACGGAATGCCTCCAATCCTGAAAATGAATAGAAAAGACATCTGTGTACATTGAACGCTGCGGATGAATCATTTAGGGCAGAAGGTGGAAACTGTTCTACCAATGAATCCATCTCTGCTGACGCTTTATCATCGGCTTCTAGAGAAACCAGAGACAAGTCATAAGTGGCAGCGACAACCCGAGATACAAGATCAGGTTCGCATTCGCCACCAGTACCAGCTGTAAACACCCTAGACAACAGCCCAATCAACTTGAGAACCAGACAAAGGGAGGACAGCAGTCTACGTAAATGCTTTGAAACAGTGGACAAAGAGATGAAGACTAGGTTCGTCGACGTTCAATTCTCTGTAAAGGAGGAAATTCTTTACCTAAAACACAGACTGCTGTCAAAGAAACAAAGGGATAAGCTTGTTGCGCCCAGAAGCCTTCGTCATTTTGTGATGACAATGGCTCACGAAGGGACACTTGCAGGACATCAGGGAATAAAGCGAACCACAGACCATGTGTGTGAAGAGTTCTACTGGCCTGGAGTGCAATCAGACATCACGTGGTTGCGATTCTTGCGATTCGTGCCAGCTGACATTTACCATACATTTAATAGGTCGAATACCATTGGGAAACACTCCCGTCATTGATACCCCGTTCAAGAGAACCCCGTTTAAGAGAGTTGCCATTGACATTGTGGGATCATTATCTTCCATGCCCGAGAACGGGAATAAGTACGTTCTTTCAATGGTCGATATGGCAACGCGGTATCCTGATGCTGTGGCACTGCCTAGCATTGAAACGGAAAAAATACCTGAGGCACTTCTAGAGATGCTCTCTCGTGTAGGAGTCCCACAGAAGATGATCAGTGACAGAGGCACATCATTCTCGTCACGCCTGATGAAGGAGCTTAAGCAAATGATAAGACGAATGTGTCAAGAGAGCCCGCAAAAATGGGACCGGTACTTGGCGCCACTGCTCTTTGCTTATCGCCAAGTTCCTCAGTCAAGCCTGGGTTTTGCACACTTTGACTTGTTGTATGGCCGTTATCTCAGAGGGCCCATGGCTATATTGAAAGAATTATGGACAGGTGATCATCTTGATGATGACACAAAAACCTCATACGGGTACGTAGTTGAGCTATGGAAGCGTCTTGAAGACACTTGTCGTTTAGCCAAGGCGGAGCTTCAGAAAGCAAAACTTGTACAGAAGAAACACTACGACCGGAAGGCCAGACCACGTCATTTAGCTGTTGGAGACAACGTTCTGCTACTGCTGCCTTCGGACAACAAGAAATTTATTCTTACGTGGAAAGGGTCATCGACTGTACTTGAGAGGAGAAATGACGTCGATTACGTTATTGACTTCGGGACAAGGACAACAGTGTTCCATATAAATCTACTGAAAGAAGTATGAGGAACGGCCACCTATATCACCGCCATTACCGGAAGCGTCAGCTGCTTGTCAGACTGATGACACCGAAAATGACGATCGACTATGCGTACCGTTTCATGGAAAAGAATCGGCGGCCGACGTGAATCTATCGGCATCACTTTCTCATGGTGTATAAACATGGTGTTGTAAAGGCATGCACTTCAACCCGGTGCAACGTTAATATCGAGCAGCATTTATTGGTAGGTTAGTTTTATGGATTTTTTTCACCCTATATTGTTGTATTGTGACTTGTTAGTGTTGTCATCATGTCGAGTGTGCGGTGCTCGAAGCTCTAGTGTTGTAGTAATTTTTATGGGTACTCATACATACCGAGTGTGCGGTGCTAGGCACTGTAGTGCTGTGGTATTGATGTGTACTCATACGTACCGAGTGTGTGGTGCTCGGAACTGTGGTGCAGTGTTAAGGCTTCTGTGGTGCGTGTGTGCTACGGTGGACCAACGGATATCAAGTACCCTCAAGTTCTTTGAACGAAAGAACTTTCTTAAGTAGCGGATTATTATGAAGAAGTACACGCACAAAGTACCGAGCGCAAGAGCAGACGAAATTGCGGCCGTCCTCAACAAGAGGAAAAGAAAGACAAGGGAGGCTCGTGCAGCGAATGAGAAAAGGCTCGCGCAACGGAGATCGTTGGAACGCCGGCGTGACTAGGGCCGCCGGGCCTATGGAACCCACATCTACCCGTGAGGTTCACTTGACCGGGCGTCCGTCTTCGGGACAGGGAACGTCTCGGGTCGTTGCACGGCACGAGACCTCGGAACCGCCTGCTGCCGCTTCGAACCCGCATCTAAGCGCGAGGTTCGGAAGAGCGAGCGTCCGTCATCGAGACGAGGAGCGCCTCGGCTCGTCGCCTTGTACGAGGCCTCAGGTCGGCCTGCTGACATCGCAGAGCCCGCTTCTACGCGCGAGGTTTGGGTGACCGGGCGTCCGTCATCGAAACGAGTGCCTTGGGCCGTCTTCTTGCTCGAGACTTCGGAGTGGACTGTTCCCGTCTGCGGAGCTGTGGCACGCGTCCACCTTTTCCGAACCCGTGCTGCTGCGTCTGCTCTTCCACGCCGGTCATCACTCTATGAGCAAGTGTTCCACCTTAAGGTCTCTATGTCTCAGCATACTCCGGACTTCAAACGCAACCTCGTGAGACTACATATTTTCCTGTTTACGAACAACCTTGTATGTGTGGGTCTAGTTGAAGAAGTTCATGTTTACGGGCGGTCTAATATAATTGTCGTGTGTTTCTAATCATGAACCGTCTCCTCCATCTTCGTCGCGTCACACGCTTTGCAACGTGACGATCCTAACCGTCACGGGAGTGTTTTCCAATTCCGTTGGAGACTGTCTGTAAGCTAGTGGATGGAGCTCATTGCATTTCTTCGTGGAAGCAGGAATAGTTGGGAACATTCACTGGCGAGGCGGTTTTCTTGGGGGCTTGGACTTCCGAAATGGAAAAATGGATGGCACAGCCGACTCTGAGTAGAGGATGGCCACTTGACACATTTTCCCAGAAGTTGGTCTCCAGGAAATGTGGTGAACACACTTCGGTCGCCTTACACATTCGAAACAGTGGTCCATCCTCAGTGGCGTAGTAACGGGGGGGGGGCATGGGCCCCGAGTTCCATGTGCCAGGTCAGGGAGCGGGGTTGTCATATATGTCTGAAGACCGCTATTTCTTTCCGCCGGCTTGATTGGGCGCAAAATATGAGGAATGCTCTGGTAACCAGGAGCCCGACCTCAAGTACCAGATGTACCATATGATTAGTGACGCAGAATTGTCGGCTGGAGGTTTATTACCATCCTACGTAATAATTACACGAATTTGCGTGCTAACAATTAATTCACTAAGTAGTCACGAAACTACTCACCTTAGTGGAACCTTTTATGTCCGGTACACTCGCGCGGTGCGCTCATGTCCCATCATGGTTTGCACGTCGTC
Organism: Dermacentor andersoni; assembly: GCF_023375885.2. Taxonomy (NCBI): domain Eukaryota; kingdom Metazoa; phylum Arthropoda; class Arachnida; order Ixodida; family Ixodidae; genus Dermacentor; species Dermacentor andersoni. The sequence continues at coordinate 209,634,251 of NC_092817.1, read as the reverse complement.
AGTATGCGTAGTTTTCCATTTATCAGTTTTGTATCGTTTGTATCAGTTTTGTATCAATTTCGTGGTGGTGAATAAAAACAGTCTCCCAGTCATAGCTAACCGTTTCTTTGTGATTTTGTTCTTGTCAGGGTGGCGTCCCAAAGCGGGCTATCGATCCCTATTCTTTTTAACCTAACTATGATTGGCCTTGCTGAAATATTACCCAGGCCAATTCACCTGTCAATGGACGCTGATTATATGTTTTTTTGGTTTTAGCTTTTTTGGTCTTCTGCGGTGACTCTTCTTCAAGTGCGCGCAAGTATTCAGCGGACAGCCATCCCGAACTTGTTCGTATCTCCCCCAACAAGCCCTTAGTGTGTCAATGGAAAGTGCGTTAAGCGCGCTTACGCACAAACGCATGACACCGTACCCTGTTTCCCTGAATGGCCAGGCTATCAAACAGCAGAAGTCTCACCGCTTCTTAGGTGCGATTATTGTCACGGACCTTTCATGAAGCCCCCACTGCATCTGGCTGGAGAGGAGACTAATTTATATTGTACATGTAATGACGTTTCTGCGCGCAAAAAACATGTGGCATGTTGGTACGGTCCAGGCTGCAGCTGTACAGAGCACGGCTTTGGGCTCTTTACGGTGGAGCTTGCTGGTTTTGGCGAATACATACAAAACAAACATTCGTACGCTTCAAAGTTTGTAAGGCCAGATTCTACGGTCATGTCTTGGACTACCACGATGCGCCTCAACTCACGCAACAATCACGCTTGGTAGAGAGTACTTGGTTCGAGCACGTATAACGATTGACAACCTTAGACCACACATTCGACATCTGTGTCGCGTACCCAGTCACTATATTGCTGTACTGCCAGCACAAAGGCCTCAAGCCACATTTTCCAAACTTGTTGCGACACATCAAGGCAACCTTCCTTCGGGCTTTACACAAGCAGCAAGACGACTGCGACACCTCTGGTGTCTGCGACAGCCACAAGTACGCGTCAGGATTCCGGGAATTACGAAGAAGTCCCATCACACTGTCACACTCTGTTTACTGAACGAGGCATATGGAGAAAGAACGCACAGTTACACCAACGAATCTCTCTCAGCCATCAGCTCCACATGCGCTGTTATTACTCCGGTCTTTCAAATCAAAGTGTCGCATATAACAACCTCTATGGCAACCGAACTGTCAATGCACACGTAGCCACTGGGCAAGGCGCCGGCAAAGGTGTAATACACGGCCTAGCGTCTCACACCCCTGCCGAAACGCTGATGGTGAACCTACAAATCCGCCCGCAAGGAGTCAAGATAGAGTAAGAATGCTCGGCTATACTAAAACCGCAGTCATTACCTTCTACGGGCCAATCATACCACTATACGTATATTACATGGGTGGTGAGTGACCGTCTTACCAGTATAAGAATGCTATTCAATTCTGTAACGCGTGCCGAAATACCGGGCACCACACAGACGTATGCCCACAGCCTGATCTGCCAGTCTGCCGCAAGTGTGGTACAAAAGAACCCCAGGTGGAGCACGAATGCCTCCCTATCTGTAGATCTTGGGTCGTAGAATATTAACAGGAGACAAGGAATGTAAGAAAAGACCAAAGTCGCCAGAACGCCCGAGCGCTTTCGCTAAAACATCTAGTATGAATCCTTGGAAAAGCACACCGAAGCTGACACCACCACGACCAAGACAGTCCGATGACTCGGACAACGGAAGCCTCAATGACTCAGACAAAGAAGAGGACGAATGGCCTTCGCTACAGCGAGAAGATGTGAAGACAAAACCCAGAGGTAGATCACGATCGAGATCCCGCATTAGAACATCAAATTCTGCCAAACTGTAGAGGCCCAAGGCGACATCACGCTCCCGGTTCCGGTAAAGATCGAGGAGAAGAGACGCGGACCTCGATATTCTCCAGCCCAAACCCCACTCCCCGCAGCTCAATCCTAGGCCCAGGGCTCCAAGGAACAAGGCGGAGAAGACCGATCATACGAATGTGAACTGGACGGGGCTCCCATTACATAAAACGCTGAGTACCAGATACTCTTGGCAGAGAATCGCATGCTCAAAAGAAACATAGAAGAAATCAAGCAGGAAATGGCCGCCCTCAGAGGACCGATCAAACGAACGGCTATAATCGAACAGCCGAAAACCAAAGAAGCGGAAGAAAATATCCCGTCGTCTCAAAATCCGATAGGTGCAATGCTACAACAAATGATGCAACCATGAATCTTCCGGCGGCACGATGAGCACATGGTTCAAACTTGTCTGCACTGTCTTTCAAATAGCCGCTTTCACCGAATCCATATGTCTTCAGGAATGTGCTACCTCTACGCATGATCCCTTTGGCCCATCCTTCAAAAGGTTACTCGGAACCGCCAGACCGGATGATGTCAAACAACCATCACATCATCGTTGGATCTGCATGGATTGACATTTGGCGAGCCCTTCTGCGCATGGAGTACTACCACAGCGTCACCTGGTCGTTTATAAAGTGCCATAAAGCAGAGGACGGGCGCTATGCTCTTCAGTGGGTCTTGTGGCGGCACGATGAGCATGTGGTTCAAACTTGTCTGCACTGTCTTTCAGGTAGGTCCCAAGTAAGATTTTCCCTGTTACAGAAGTGATGATTGATGTGTAGTGCTGCTGCCTGGTCCACTGTGAGAGCGTTATCCATTTTTTCTGTCCGTTGAATGCTGTTGATGTTATCTGGTGACGTCGAGACCAATCCTGGTTCCGATATGTTACAAGAAATGCTATCGCAATTGCTCGCAGGGCAAGAAAAAATTCGTTCCGAAGTATCTTCTTGGACAGACAAGTTTGCTTCCATCGAAGAAAGGCTAAATAGGCTTGAGACGTCGGTATTACTTGTCACGGAAGCGATTCCGCGCGTTCAGCAACTTGAAAAAACTGTCGCTCATCTTACAAACCTGGTATTGAAGCTGGACAGTCGGTCTGACGATATTGAAAACAGGTCCCGCAGAAATAACCTTGCTGTCTACGGACTACCTGAACCCCATTCTGAGCCCTCCGGGCAACTACTTGATGCATTCACAAACTTAATATCTGATAAACTTGGTGTTCAGTGTGCAGACATTGAACGTTGGCACATGCTTGAGGCGCGTAGAGGTGATAAACCACGTCCTGCTATGTTCACATTTTTTGACTACAGGTCAAAGCTTCCAATATTAAAGAATGCCCGAAAGCATAAAGGTATAGAAATAAATATAAATGAGGACTTCTCTGAACGGGTTCGAAAGACACGCGAAGATCTTTGCAGACTTTCTGTAAATCAAAGGAAAAATGCCTCTGCGGTTCGTCTGCAATATGATTCCTTGCTGATAGCAATGTACACTATGTGCTGAATGAAGCAGGTGATTCAATCCTTAAAACCAAAAAGCAAACATCTGCAGTACATGAAACTTGAGTGCATTCCAATACTAATTTCTGGCTGGTAAATGTTAATGCCCGCAGTCTTCCTAACAAAATTCAAGACTTTAACCCCCTTCGTTGCATTTTATCATCCTTCTGTGATTTGCGTGACTGAAACGTAGCTTGGTGAACACATCTTAGATTCTGAAATTTTACCACCAGGTTACAGCGTCCTCAGGAAAGATAGAAGTGGTCGGCGCGGTAGCGGTGTGGCACTCTTTGTGAGCCAAGGTATTGAGTTTACAGTATTGCCTGACGTTCCTAACTTCGAATCTGTATGGTACAAAATCAGGCTTTGTGGTCTTCCTTTTGCTGTAGGGGCTATTTATCGACCCCCTGACACGGATTTTAGTGTCTTTTCTGATCTTACCGATTATATAACCAAACACAAACTTAACTGCTGTAAAATATTACTTCTTGGTGATTTCAACACCTCTGGCATAAATTGGCCAACGCTATCGGCAAGTGGCCGTCACAAAGTCATTTGTGATTGCTTGATTAACATGACTATTCTTTTCGATCTGATGCAACTTTTGAATTCCGCAGCCCGCGAAAGCTCAATTTTAGAACTTGTTTTCTTAAATGAGCAACTTAGACAAAATGGTTACGATTGCAATATTGTTGAAGGCCTGTCGAACCATAAGGGGGTCATTGTTCATTTTAATTTAGCAACTATGCCTAAGCTTCCCTGACATCAGACAGTATTCAACTCTGAGCGTGCCGATGACAAGTCCATAACTGAGTTACTCGCTTGCTATTTTGAAGAGTTTTTGAGCTGCGCGAACCATTCCTCTGTTAACGTGTTAGTGAACTGTTTTTGCTCAATTGTCAATACAGTGAACTCTCACTTGAGTGTACTTCAAGGGACCGCAGGAAATAGTTCACTTAACTGAGAGTTCACTAAACTGAATATTCACTAACCAACATAAGACATGGCATACAGAGTTAAAAGTTTGAAGTGCAATTCATGGAGCGAAAGACATGGCATCCATAGTGTTAGAAATGTGTGAAATGGAATTTGTACATATCAACAAATACAAGGTTCATAACAGTTATAATTCTGCCTTTCTCACTAGAAAAAAAATCCGTAATCTTTTTCTGCACTTGTACTTTTAAAGCACAGGAAGTAACAAAACTGTCCAAAGAGTCAATGTTTTTGTACACTTCTTCTGGCACAGCTTGCTGTTGAGACACAAAGTCTCTCAACTTTCCAATGTACCCTACAACCTCAGCTAAAATCTCATCCCTCCAAGTTCTCGCTGCCTCTTGGTCGGCATCCTTGCTTTCGTCGCAAATCGTTTTCCACGCGATCCCATGCCTATCCCGAAATCGTGTAAGCCATCCACTGCTTGCTTCGAAGCCGCGAACGTCCAGAAGAAAAGCAAATTACTTCGCTTTGCCCTGTATCATCGGGCCGGACACTGGAATGTTTTGAGATCGTAGGTCGCGAAGCTATACCGCAAAGGCATCGTACACTTCTTTGAAGTACCCCGTGCAGAGTCGTTTCCTGGCTGGATTCATCGAAGTTTCTCCTTCAAGCTTCGATTTTTGTTTCACAATCATTGAAAACTTCGACGGTGCCATTCCATAGCCCTTTGCAGCGTCCACTTGCCCTTGACCGTTGTCCAGGCGCTGAAGGATTTCCAGCTTGTCCGAGAGAGACAACCGCTTCCATTTCGTCGCACTCATCTCGAATGTGGGCACGCGAATTGCCGTTGTTACTTAAAATTGGAAGGCTGAACGGAGCCGATGAAAAACACACCACATGGTCGTAAAAATAAGCCTTGGTCCGCTGAGCGAGTTCGTTAAACTGAAATGTTGACTGTTCCGAAATTCGTTCAAGTGAAACATTTTTGCATAGAATCTATAAGAAAACTGCCGGGGATTTTTAAAGTTCATTATTCTGAAATATTCGGTAAACCGACGGTCGTATAACTGAGAGTTTACTGTATATAACTGATTCCATTTCAACGAAGTGTGCAAAGCGGAATCCCAAGCACCCGTGGTACACACGGGAAATTATGCGCCTAATTCGTCGCATCAGGCGTCTCAGCAAACAACCCTATGCAAACAACCCAATGAAACCTTCAGTACTGTCCACACTTAAAAATAACTTAAAATCTGCTATTTCAAGTGCGAAAAGCTTATTTTAATAGCACGCTGTCATACTTCATTAAAAACAAACCATCAAAGTTCTGGCGAACCATGAGTCCACCAAGTCAGAGCTCTCTTTCATTCATTATTAGTAATCAACCATGCTCAGATAAATTTAGCATCACTGAAGCCTTTATTAATTATTTTAAATCAGTTTTCACTTTTGATGATGGACGCACCCCTACATTTTGCACTGTTCTTTCGTCATCACCTTTTCGTAGTATGGTAATCCCTTCAGCTGGTGTACATAATTTTATACTCAAGATCGATACTATGAAAAGTACTGGGCCAGACAATATGCTAGATATGTTTTTATCGCGATATTCTGAATGGAGCTATCGATATTTATCCCTAATTTTTTCAAAGTCTGCAGAATCATCTACTGTTCCAATACTCTAGAAAGGTGCTAAGGTTGCTCCCTTTCAAAAAGACGGTAATAAGCAGGTAATGTCTCACTACAGACCTGTTTCTTTAATATTGTAAGGAAGATAATGAACGTGCGCACTGGGTCAGCAGCATCGGCAGCATCAAGCGCGCGGCAGAAGCTCGAGCTCGGGAACTGCTCGGTGCATCGTAGAACCGGCGGTCGCTACGAACCCTAATAAATCTCCTTTACAAGTGGTGGAGCCGTGCGGGGTAACGTTCCACTCTACCATCCTGGAACTCCGTTCTCAGACGCTACCCTCTGTCATGCCGGACGCCGACCAGCAGACTCTTCCACCGCCACCCGTCCCTTGCCCTGGCACCGTTCGCCAACGGGAGCCTACCATCTTCAGCGGAACCGACGACAACGACGTTGAAGAGTGGCTGTCGTCCTACGAGCGGGTGAGCGTTCATAACAAATGGAATGACTCAGATAAACTGGCTTACGTATCATTCTACCTCGCGGGCGTGGCCAGTCTCTGGTTCAGAAATCATGAGAGGGATATCCGAACGTGGTCGGCGTTCAAGACGTCGATTACAGAAGTATTTGACCGACCCGCCGTCAGGAAACTCCGAGCCGAGCAGCGCTTGCATACACGCGCACAGGACACGGGTGAGACATTCACCAGCTATATAGAGGACACTCCAGATTTGTGCAGGCGTGTGAACGCTGCCATGACGGAAACGGAAAAGATCAAGCACGTCATGAAGGGAATCGATGATGACGCGTTCTAGGTGCTTCTGGCCAAGGACGCACGCACTGTTGGCGACGTGATCAGCTTCTGCCAGAGCTATGATGAGTTGCGTAAGCAGCGAGCTCTGACAAGGCGACATCCCACACCAAATACGACGTCACTCTGCAGCCTGACCACCGGCCCAGAACAAGCCTCCCTGATAACCAAAATCAAGGATTTCGTCCGCGAAGAAGTTGCACGACAGCTATCTCTGGTGTCCGTTACTCAGGAGTCTGTCAGCACTTTGCCGTCTCATCTCCGTAACGTGATCCATGAAGAGGTCGCGGAAGCGCTGCCGGCTGTTCACCAGCAAGATGTCGTGACTACACCACTCACTTATGCTACGGTTGCTGCAATGGCCCCTAGCACTGTGCCCGTGCGTCGCTTCCAGCAGCCTGTGCACCACCCTCCCCCTCCCGTCCCCTGGACCACCACTGCTGTCACTAACACGTGGCGTACGGCGGACAATCGCCCTATATGCTTCGCCTGTAGGTATCCCGGTCATGTCGCAAGGTTCTGCCGCCGCCGATCGCAGGCACTCGATGGCGATCGCCGCGCGCCCTATGTGCCGCCTGATCCAACTGCGCCTTACGTATCCTTCCACCCAATACCAGCTCGCTCCCAGGCGAATCGCGGTCCTCGCTTCGAACGCCTCCGGTCACCCTCCCCACGTCGCCGATCGCTTTCCCCTATGCGTCGACGGCCCGTCTCCGACGAAGAGGGAAACCGCAGTTCCTGAGGCAAGAACTGCGCAAGTGTCGACATGCCGAAGTCCTCCTTCTTTACCTGCCAATGTCATTGACGTGTTTATCGAAGATGTCGCTACAGTCGTTCTCGCCAATACCGGTGCCGCTATTTCAGTTATGGCTGCAAGATTTTCCAGTTCGCTTCGTAAAGTGACGACGTCTCTGTCTGGATTGTCGCTCCGAACGGCGAGTGCTCAACGCATTCGCCCTACCGCTGCTTGTACTGCCCGTGTGACCACACAGGACGTTTTGTGCACGATTGATTTCATAGTTCTTTCATCGTGCTCCCACGCCGTTATTCTAGGATGGGATTTTCTCTCATGCCACAATGCCATCATCAATTGCGCTCGGGCTGAGATTGAACTTTTCCGCCTTGGTGACGTGGCCTCCGTCGATGCTCATCCTGCCGCTAAAATTGTCGTGAAAGAAGACACCTGTATCCCCCCGTGCTCGTCAGCATTTGTACCAGTCTTCTGTAGTACCATATCTGACGGGACGGTCTTCTTCATGCCCTCTCATCCCTTTGTTACCCGAAAAGCGCTTCCTTTGCCCTTTGCAGCTCTTGATTTTGCCGCCGGTGTTAGCACGATGCCCATTTACAATCATCTTTCATCGCCGCTATCACTGCTCCGCCACGAATGCCTTGGTTACGTCGAGTCAGTCGATTCAACAAGAGCTGTCTCCCTCCTCGACGAAGTGCCTTCTACTGCCATCCATGAACTGAGTGCCCTCTCCGTACCCGACTCAACATGGACTGGTGTGTTCAGCCCATTCATCGCCGAAGATCCGACGCATTCTCCGCGATCTCAACTTCTCGCAGTCCTTCAGCACTTCCGCCGTTCTTTCGACGTTGCGCAACCATCTCTTGGCCGTGCATCGACGGTCGAGCACTACATCGACAGTGGCTCTCACTCACCGCTGCGACAAAGACAATATCGCGTCTCCGCTACGGAACGTCGCGTCGTTGCAGACCAGGTCGATGACATGCTCCGTCGAGGCGTGATTCAACCTTCCCAAAGCCCATGGGCCTCTCCCGTGGTCCTCGTCACAAAAAACGACGGTTCCATGTGCTTCTGTGCTGATTTTCGACGATTGAACAAGATCACGCTGAAGGACGTCTACCCATTACCACGCATTGATGATGCTGTGGACTGTTTCCAGGGAGCCGAGTTCTTTTCTTCGCTGGATTTGCGTTCAGGCTACTGGCAGGTTCCGATCGCAGAGGCCGATCGCCCGAAAACTGCCTTTCCTACACCAGACGGCTTTTATGAATTCACCGTGATGCCTTTCAGACTTTGCAACGCTCCTGCTACGTTCGAAAGAATGATGGACAATGTTCTACGTGGCCTCAAATGGAAAATCTGTCTTTGCTATCTTGACGACATTGTGGTGTTCGCCCCTGATTTCGCAACGCACCTGCTCCGCCTCCAGCACGTGCTCACTTGCTTGACCAACGCCGGGTTGCAACTTAACCTGAAGAAGTGTAGATCTGCTGTCCGTAAGCTCACAATTTTAGGCCATGTCGTGTCAAAGGAGGGCATTTGCCCGGATCCCGAGAAGCTACGTGCTGTTACTGCGTTGCCAAAACGTACCACTATGAAAGAGCTACGCAGTTTTATTGGCCTGTGCTCTTACTTCCGACGATTCGTTCGAAACTTTGCGTCAATTATATCGCCTCTCACGCAGATCCTTGGTGGCGCTAGAGATCTCTCATCATGGTCTCCAGAGTGTGACGACGCCTTCGCAACCTTGCGCCGTCTTCTCACGACGCCACCCATTCTTCGCCATTGTGACCCTCAAGCGCCAACCGAAATCCATACCGATGAAAGCGGTGTAGGCCTTGGCGCTGTGTTGGCACAGCGTCAACCTGGCCACACAGAATACGTCGTCGCATACGGAAGTCGTACGTTAACCAAGGCGGAGACCAATTACAGCGGCACAGAAAAGGAGTGTTTGGCCATTGTGTGGGCACTTGGCAAGTTTCGCCCATATTTATACGGCCGATCGTTTGACGTAGTGACCGACGACCACGCACTATGTTGGCTGTCGGCGCTCAAAGATCCATTGGGCCGCCTTGCCCGCTGGGCATTGCGAATCCAAGAATATGACATCCGCGTGGTTTACCGTTCCGGGCGAAAGAACTGCGATGCTGACGCGCTATCCCGATCGCCGCTCCCCCCGAAGGCCAGTCACGACTCCTCCTGCGAGCGCACATTATCCTCTCTGGACGTTGACACTATCGCTGCTGCACATCGTAATGATCCCTGGACTGCATCTCTGCTCGACCTTCTCTCGGATACGTCGAAATCTCCGGCGTCACGTACGCTTCGGAGCCAAGTTCCTCATATTGCGATTCGAGACCAGCTACTATATCGACACAACTATGCCCCAGAGGGACGCACCTGGTTACTCGTCATTCCGAGAAGCTTGCGATCGGAGCTCTGCTCCTTGTTCAACGTCGACCCTCAGTGTGGCCACGCGGGAGTCTTCAAGACCTACGAAAGACTTCGACACCGCATTTACTGGCGGGGAATGTACGATTTCGTGCGAAAGTTCGTCCGCTCTTGTCATGAGTGCCAACGCCTCAAAGTGCCACCGCACAACTCCGCCGGTGAACTCCAGCCTTTAAAATGCCCATCCCGACCCTTTGATCGCGTGGGCATAGACCTCTACGCGCCACTTTCGTTGACTCCTACCGGCAAGAGGTGGATAATCGTTGCGGTAGACCACTTAACCCGTTATGCGGAGACTGCTGCTCTACCAAATGCTATAGCGTTGGAGGTCGCCAATTTCATACTTCGTCGTTTTCTCCTTCGTCACGGAGGTCCACGTGAACATTTAAGCGACAGAGGGCGCGCCCTCTCATCTGAAGTCATCGAACGACTGCTTGCTGAATGCGCTATTGTTCATCGTAAATGCACTGCTTACCACCCACAGACTAACGGTACCACGGAACGCTTTAATCGAACTCCTGGTGACATGCTCGCCATGTATGTCTCACCTGATCACTCTAATTGGGACCTAGTTCTTCCGTTTGTCACCTACGCCCACAACACCGCGACTCAGGCCACTACCGGATTCTCTCCCTTTTATCTTCTTTACGGCCGTCATCCTTCGCACACAATGGACACCATTCTGTCCTATCGGCCGGACCCATCCGAATGCCTGCCGATCGCGGAAGCCACCAGACACGCCGAGGAATGCCGCCAGCTGGCCCGCCGATTCACCTCGGACGACCACAACCGTCAAAAAGCCGTTCACGATGCCCAGAACTCTACTCCCACTTTTTTCCCGGGCGCTCTCGTGTGGTTGTTAGTGCCACACCGCACGCCTGGGCTCGCTTCAAAACTCCTTCCGAAATACGAAGGACCATACCACGTTCTCGAGAGAACATCACCCGTTAATTACCTGGTTGAGCCACTAACGCCGCCGTCCGACAAGCGACGTCGTAACCGCAACGTCGTTCACGTTCAGCGTCTCAAGCCGTATCACCCTTCTACCGTCCTTCCAGAAAACTAAGTCGCCAGGATGGCTCCTTTATTTCCGCGGGGCCATTGTAAGGAAGATGACGAACGTGCGCACTGGGTCAGCAGCATCGGCAGCATCAAGCGCGCAGTAGAAGCTCGAGCTCGGGAACTGCTCGGCGCATCGTGGAACCGGTGGTCGCTACGAACCCTAATAAATCTCCTTTGCAATATCAACATCTTGCAAATTATTGGAACACATTATTCATAAATATATCATTGAGTACTTATCTGAACATAATATTCTTTCTCATGCTCAACATGGCTTCCGTTCTGGATTCTCGACGGTAACACAACTTCCAGAATTCTTTCATGATATTGCATCCACGCTTAACCTTAGAGGACAGCTTGATGCCATTTTCATTGATTACAGCAAAGCTTTTGACACAGTGTGTCATAAGAACGCTTCTCATTAAACTCAGGGCAGTAATTCATGATTATAAACTACTAGGTTGGAGACAGGACTACCTAAGTACAAGAACCCAGTTTATAACATTTAACCATACCCGCCGTGGTTGCTCAGTGGCTATGGTGTTAGGCTGCTGAGCACGAGGGCGCGGGATCGAATCCCGGCCACGGCGGCCGCATTTCGATGGGGGCGAAATGCGAAAACACCCGTGTACTTAGATTTAGGTGCACGTTAAAGAACCCCAGGTGGTCGAAATTTCCGGAGTCCTCCACTACGGCGTGCCTCATAATCAGAAAGTGGTTTTGGCACGTAAAACCCCCTAATTCAATTCAACATTTAACCATGCTCACTCATCTCGTGTCAATGTTACATCCAGTGTACCACAGGCGTCTGTCTTGGGTCCTTTGCTGTTTGTTGTCTATGTAAATGATGTCGTTGAAGCAATTGCGGGCACTTCTGTCAAAATTAGACGATATGCTGATGACTGCATCCTTTATTCAACTATAACTAGTAATCATGATCAGTAGGGGCTGAACGAAGTCTTCGCACGTTCTTGCGAATGGAGCAGAACATGGCAAATGTCACTTAATTTTAAAACCGTATCAATGACTTTCTCGAATAAAAAACCACCATTGCAATTTCCATATATTAAGGAAGCGCAGAAGCTTGCAAGCGTACACACGTTCAAATACCTTGGTGTTACTTTCTCCCCAGATATGAGTTTGCATGCTCACCTTAAATGTATACCCAACAAGGCGTTTCGAAAACTGCGTAAAAGAATGTAAATTAACAGATCACTAATAAGGCCTCTACTGGAAGACACGTCGGTAGTGTGGTCACCACGTTATTCCAAAGACAAAGATATGCTTGAGTCTATTCAGAAAAAAAAGCCAAAATGTTTATGTATAATCGTTATGACGGTCATTTCTCACCGACATCACATACTAGTAAGCTGCTACTAGAGCCTCTGGCGCATAGACGTACTTGTGACCGTGTTGTTCTGCTACAAAAATATTGCTCATTGGAAAAATTCTGTCAATGCACCTATTGTTTTCACTAACCCTTCTTCTCGGCCCACCAGAAGAAGTAATCGTCTTAACGTTGTTCCTTTGTATGCATCGATCGATTTTCCTAGGTTTTCCTTTTTTCCAAATACAATTGCCTTTTGGAATGGCCTTGAGGAGTCCTTGCGCGAGTTACCAAGTGATGAATTTGCCGACTTATTGCCTTATTATGTTCATTAATCAACTAGCTCTTCCTAATATTGCTTTTTATATTGTTCGTTTTCTTTTTTGCCACTAAAATGTATTCTTCAATTCATTGAGATTTATATGCACTCACTCCTGCAATATTTTGCTATGCAAGATGGCAGTATATGTAAATAAATAAATGAAAATAAGTAAGATTGTAGGGGATGCAGAATTTCCAACAGCAGCTGCATAACGATTTAAAAAAATTCAAGGAGCAAGTCGACGAGCTCGCCACTAGTCAAAAACAATTCGTTCCTAAGTGTCTAGTAGGTAGCCCAAACGCACCTACATTTAGAAAAGCTAAAAACAGAGTAGTCTCCGACTCCACGGATGCGGAGAGTGTCACAGGCTATGGCCACTGATCAGGCGAAAACACACGAAACCGTTGAAATTTGGCACTGGAATTGCCGCACCTTCCAAAAAAAGAAAGCGGCAACCCTACAGTGCTACATCAACACGGCAATTATTAAGCCGGGCAATATAAGCCTGCAAGAAATCGGCAAATGCACGGTTAAATTGCGCGACCACTACACACATTACAACCCTCATTTTCCTAGAATCTCAACGCTGGTTAGAAAAGAGACCTAACCACACGTTAGGTATGGTCCTAGCAGTCAAACACAACACCATATAGTGGATTTCTTTCCAACAATAAGAGGACGCGCCAAACCCTAATGATCAATATCTATAGCCCACCTAAAGAAAGAGGCACAGATTTCGCGCCCATAATCACCCATGCCATGAGAAACATAGAGCGGAAAGACAAACTAGTTTTCGTGGGACACTTCAGTGCTCCGCACACAAATTGGGAGTACAGAAGAGCCACACTTAATTGCAAATTACTCCTGCAAGCCGTAGAAAAAACTGGCCTGCGGTTGGAAATGTTGCCCTCGGCGCCTACTAGGACAGGGAACAGTGTAAACGGCGACACGACACCAGACCTCACTTTTTCGCTGAAAGTTGCAGACGGCCACAGGCGAAACTTGCAGGAAAACCTGGGGAGCGACCATTTTATGATGAACTTCTCCACCACCACTCTCAAACTCTAAGGTGACCTCGGTTCCGCGTCGATGACGGATTGGCCAGCCTATCGCCAGTACTCCATTCCCTTAGCCCCACCGGAAAATTTCATTTCATTTCATTTCATTTTATTACTTTAAAAGCCCCATAGGGGCATTACATAAGGGGTGGGCATGCATATATTTATTATACATCATTTTAAGAATAACAGAGTATAAGTTAGAATAACAGAGCATGAGTTACAACACACGTGAAAATTAAGTACATAATTCCATCTAGTACACACAAAGACAGCATATCCCGCTAATTTTTTATTCTAAAAAATGGTCTGTTAGTTTTTGCATGAATGTAGGTGCACAGGTTATGGCGGCAATTTGGTGGGGCAGGTTGTTCCAATCTGTTGCTGCGCGAAAGAAGAACGAGCCTGAAAAAGTGGTAGTGTGAGTGCGAGGGCGGCCAACTCGGTACACGTGCCGAGTGCGATGTGATATACGGGCAGCGGGAAGAATGTATGGTGGTTGATTAAGTGAAGTGTGATAAAACCTATGAAAAAGAGAGAGAGTTGAGATACGACGGCGATCAGCGAGTGTAACCAGTCCGGATTCTATTTTCAATGATGACACGCTGACATCATATGAATACGTTGAATGGATTAACCTTATGGCACAGTTTTGCACCGATTCAAGTGCGTTGATTAGATATGCTTGATGAGGGCTCCATACGGCACATGCATATTCGAGTTTAGGTCTGATTATGCTTTTGTAGGCTAGTAATTTCACATGCTTGGGTGCTTGCTTTAAGTTTCGTTTTAAGAAACCAAGAGACTTATTAGCAGATGGAGATGACGTTACTAATATGTGTGCTCCAAGTCAAGTCATTAGCAAGGGTAACACCAAGGTATTTGTAGGACTGCGCAGTTTCTAGGTCTGCGTTATTTATTGTGTATGGGTAAGCTAGTGGGATACGTCGCCGGAAGAATACCACTACTTTACATTTATTTGGGTTAAGTGTCATTAACCAGCAATCGCACCATTGTTGCAAGCGGTTAATATCCTCCTGAAGGGAGATTTGGTCAGACATGTTAGTAATTGTTTGGCAAACGACGCAGTCATCTGCAAACATGCGAATATTGCAGGATACATGCAGAGGTAAGTGGGTAATATATATTAAAAAGAGGGGAAGCCCGACGACAGATCCTTGTGGAACCCCAGAAGTTACCGGTCGGGAAACAGATGGCCTGTTGTTAATAAGGACAAACTGTGAACGGTTACTAAGGAAAGCTTCAATCCATCGCAATATACCGGGGTGCACGTTCACTAGAGATAGCTTTAGTAATAGTCGTTGATGTGGTACCTTATCGAATGCTTTCGCGAAGTCTAGGAATACTGCGTCTGTCTGGTGGTTAGTATCTAGATTAGTGTGAAGATCATGAAGGAAAAGTGCCAATTGCGTTTCGCAGGAAAATCCCTTGCGAAATCAGTGCTGCGAAGAATGAAAAAAGTTTCCTGCGTCTAAAAATTTCATAATTTCTGTATAAATGACATGTTCCATGATTTTGCAAGGTATGCTTGTCAGTGAGATGGGGCGATAGTTAAGTGGAGAGTTCTTGTCACCTGATTTGTAGATGGGAACAAACCTCCCCACCTTCCAGTCATGTGGTATGTAGATCAGAGTGACTGCGAGAACAGCAAGCACAAATAAGCAGCACTGATGTCTTTAATATTTTTAAACACTTTTGAGTTTATGTTATCCACTCCGGCTGAGGATGTTAGTTTAAGATTGTCAATTAGAGTCAAAATACCATAGGCAAAGAAGGTTACTGATGGCATGACAATAGTTGAGTTGTTAACTGTAGAGGGAAATGACAAGCTAGGTTCATGGGAGAAGATTGACACAAAAGCTGTATTAAAAAGATTAGGACATTCAACATCATCGACCGTTTCACCGTTCTCGTTGACTAACGCAATACTGCTTATTTCGCGAGGATTGATCACCTGCCAAAACTTTCTTGGATTAGTGACCAGCAGGTTTGGTAGATCTTCGTGAAAGAAAGACTGTTTGGCTCCCGAATAGCTGATAAGTATGCACGTTCCGCTGCGTAGTATTTATCCCAGGCGCATGTGTTTGTCCTGCCGTTTGCTGCACGGTACAAACGTGTTTTTTTTTATTATCAAGTCTCTTCAAAGAATTACTGAACCACGGCTTCTGAAGTTGTGTTTGAAAGGTTATCGTTGAAATGAACCTGTCAGCTAGATCATTTATTTTTTCTTTGAACCTTTGCCAGTTGGTATGGATATCGTGTTTGTTAAAGGATGCCTCGAATGAAATAAAGAAGTCGTACAGAATATCGCGTATAGCCTCGTAGTTGCCTTCGTTATAAAGATGTATTGTCTTTTGAAGTTTCTGGCATGGAATCAGCGCGAAGGGAAAGGAAGCGTGAATGCAGAGCAATGGGCGCCGAGCCTTACAAAGGCCTACGAAGGTTCTATATCCAGCTTTAGTGGACACGTACCAACTAGCGCCCCAAGTGGCCCCGGCACGAAGCTAGCGCATTTTCAGTGGAACGAGCTGGTTTTTCGCTAATAACAAAAGCTGCAGGTCGATTATCGAAAAAGGCAGGTGGCAGACGCGTTCTGGAAGACAATCCACACGAGCCAAATGCAGTGATCACGCTATGGCACGTAAGAATTTTCTTCCCACAGTGGTTAAAGAATTAGCAATGGAAGCCTATGGAAACGAGGAAAATTTGTACTCAATCTTTAAGGCAATAACGGTGCCTGTGATTAAACTACGGCGTCTATCGTAATACCAAGTGTAGCGTATGTAGCCCGGAGACTCAGCTTTGGTTGATGCCTATTTCGACTCTCCGCACATGACGGAACATTGTTCCCAAAAGCGTTTTTTATTACACTGTCGTGAATATTCACGTGGTATCTATAAACATATGAGCGTACCATTGTGCGAAGCCTTGGAAGCCGTGGCTGAGTGGTAGAATCGTGCGCACCTTTAGTCCCGCGTCGCGGCGGTCGCGGTTCGATTCCCGCTTCGCACTTTCTTTAATCGCATAGGACCTAGTTTTGTAGTCTCTCACTAGATGGCAGAAACACAAAACCCTACATTTGCTTTCGGTTCTGGTTTTTCAGCGGTGCACTTTTTTTAAAAGCCGCATAGGACTTAGTTTTATGGTTTCCCACCAGATGGCAGAAACACAAAACTCATGATTTGCTTCCGGTCCTGGTTTTCCAGTGGTTCTCTTGAAATATGATGTTTTCTATATTTCCTTCCTAAAACGTAGCAGTGTCGGGTTCATTTGTTGTCATCGCATTTATGAAGATTTTATTCATTGTACATCATGATTAGAACCTTGCGCATAGCTTTGTGTTATGCAATAAAGAAAACTTTCGTGCTTTGTAGCGTGGAAACTGGGAGAACAAAATGGCTATTCTTATTGCGTTCTTCTGGAAGGTCCGTTTTGTTCGACTTTCGTCTGCCTTTAATGGCACAGATTCCGAGCGAATCAAGTCCACCTGGGCCACAATGCCACCCGGTGGCCAGTGCGATTCCTATGCGACATTCGTGCGGAAGAAACAGTCTGCTAAGCTGAGTCGCTGCCCGAACGTTAATTATATCTATAGATTCATCCAATATAAGAACAAATAAGAAATGCACCAACTAGGAGAAGATGGCAGCGTATGGATTAACAGCTACTGTTAATGTGTTCCCTACAGCCAAGTGGTATGAATCCGTAGGTGTGGCCGTAAAAAAAAAAAAAACATTTGAATAAATCACCCGTGCTGTGTCTGTCCCGGTCGCTCAACAGAGAAGCTAGCTTGGATAGCAGTCAGTATTTAGAATCAACATATGGCGTCGCTCGTTTGGTGCAGTTGCTTTTACTGCGCAGCATTCTTTGGCGAGTACCCCAGCAATTTGGTAGCAAAATCGTACAAAATCGTGTCTGTAACGCCAAAAAACATGAGGCATTTCCCATATGAATACATAGGTCTTTATAGAAAGGGTTGGGGTGGCCTACTTGAAATCGGAAGTGGCATCAGCATAAATTTGGGTGTGATACAGGGATGGGCCAAGTTGAATTTGGTAGTGATATGGGAGTGGCCCAACCTAAATTTGGGGTGAAATGGTAATGAGCCAAGCTGAATTTGAGGCTGATATGGGGGTGGCCTAACCTATATTTGAGGTGATATAGCGGTGGGTAAGGCTAAGTTTGGGGGAATATGGGGGGGGGGGGGGGGCAGCCGGGATTAGGGGATGATACGGGGGTGGGAGAACCTAAATTTGGGGGAGGATATGGGAGGTGGGCCACCCTAATCATGGGGGTGATATGGGTATGGGCTAACCTAAATGTGGGAGTGATTTGCGGTGGGCCATCCTAAATTTGAGGTGATAGAGGGGTGGGCCAGGCTAAGTTGGGGCTGATATGGGGGTGGGCCAACCTGGATTTGGGGATGATATGGGGGTGGGCCAACCTAAATTTTGGGGTGACTATGGGGACGGGCTAACCTAACCATAGGGGGGATGTGCCGCTGGGTCAAGCTGAATTGGGGGGTGATATATGGGTGGACTAACCTTAATTGGTAGCTGATTTGCTGTGGGCCATCCTAAATTTGAGGTGATCGAGGTTTGGGCCAGCGTTAGTTTGGGGCGGATATGGGGGTGGGCCAACCCCGATTTGCAGGTGGTATTGGAGTGGGCCAACCTAAATTTGGCGGTGTTGGGAAGGCGGGTCAATCTGTATTTGGGGGCGATATGGAGTTGGTCCTACCTAAATGTGGGGGCAATCTCGGGGTCAGCCAATCTGAATTTGGGGGCGATATCGGGGTGGGCCAACCTAAATTTTGGGGTGCGTCGACTCGAAATTTGGAGGACGATTTATGGAAAATCGCGCGTGGACCAACTTGAATATTAGGGGTGGCCCAATTCAAATTTGGGATTGGGCCAACTTGAAGTTTAAGGCTGGGCGAAAAACAAAATCGGGCGTGGCCGACATTAAATGTGGGGGTGGGCCAATTTAAATTTCAGGGTATGCCAACTTGAAATTTGGGGGTGGGCCTACTTGATGTTTGGGGTGGGCTAATTGAAATGTGGGGGCCTGTTTACGAGTAGTTAGACAACACCAGTGGTGTTTTTGCATATTTTTCATCATCGCAAAGTACGTCTATTAATAATTGTTACCCAATACCTCTCAAGGTGAGCTATGACTCGAGCCTTCCCAGCCCACTGAGCTAATAATGTCACAGGAGTGCTCTCATCGTGACGACTGCGACGTTCAATGTGGAGATCCACAAGAACAAATTGCAGACCGAGCTGACCGTTCTCACACCAGTGTCATCGCTAACACTACTCGCTCGTGCTAGACACAACACAAGCTCACAACGATCATAATTCAACTTTCAATCGCACGCTTGTCGACACGTTCTCAGTGCAAAATTTTGTCAGTCATCTGGATAGGAACCTTGCTAGATGTTTTACTGTTATGTTGCGTCATTTTTCGCGAAAGCCTTCTTCCGCAAAAAGAATACATTTTTGAGATTTCCGAGGCAAGCTTGTATATAACTCATACGAAGCAAATGTATAAAGGGTTATAGTGATTTTTCAAAAAATATGTATAAGTAAATAAGATTTCAGATGGTATTGTTTCGACCGGGCATGACAATGATTTCTTCCCGCCTGTCACAGTGCTTTGACCGAAATCTAATCATTTTGATCAAACGTGTTGCCCCAATACTACATGTGTACAAAAGAGCGGTGCGTGGTCACAGCTTCAGAGCCAGTCTATTTTGTGTACTGTTGTTGATATTGTAGTTATCTGGAGTTTGCCTCTTCATAAGAGCACAAAAAGAAAAAAATACTGCAGATAGTAGCTAAGCGCAAAGTACATTGGAAGATCTGAAACTAGCAATTATTTTTAATTTGCGCGTTGGTCTTCTCCGCTGGTAGATCGCTGCCCGATCACTTCAACGAATTTTGTTTTGTGCAACTGCAGCAAATACAAAGATACTACCATTTGATTGCCGGGACCATTATGCCCTCCACACACACAAGAAGAACAGCTGATAATTGACGCTATCAGTTTAAAAACTGATATTGCTTTGCTAATTTCAGTGTAGCGTGGTTTCTGCGAACGGAGTATTTTCTTAGTATCAGTCCAGTGTTTGCAGGGAGAAGCAGTTCGGTCTACCATCGCCATGAGGGCATACTAGCCATTGTAGCGCTTTACTCTAGGACAATTGCTAAAAGCTTGGTGTGCTTTGTCCTTTCCGCAGCTCGTCGATCCATTCTTTTATGGTGACCATCAACGTTGTGTCCGTCAGGCCCCCTCCTCATTTTAGCTTCACCATCGCGAGAGTGGACAGAGAAAGGAAGCTTTCTTCACAATCAGCCCCAGCGGGATTCGACCACTCGTAACTGCTGCAATTTGCATTCAGTGGCTGGGCATGCTAACTACATCCTTAGTTTCACAATGGCTAGAGCGCACAGAAAAAGTAGAGCTTTGGTCGCTATCACTACCACGAACCCATGTCAATGCAGATATAAGTACGGGCAGGGGCTGGGCATGCTGACTTCTGCGCTACCACCTCCCGCCGCCTCCTCAGATTTTCTATGCATACCTGCTTCTTGTTTTCATCGCAGACGCATGCAGGACAAACGCGGATAAGTAATTGGATTGGATTGGGAAAAGTTTTATTGAGCCTGCAGTAAAGCGCGAAGGCGCGCTTCGGACGTGGCATACGTCGTCATCGTGGCAGGTACTCTGCGAGGATACCAGCTCGCCGTTGCCGGGTCGCCAGGCTCCTGCCTAGGCAGCGCCTCGATGACCTGTTGGACGGCCTGGAGTTTTTCTTGGTCGTCGCTCCGCATTGCTTCCTCAAGCTGCGGCGATATACGTCCTGAGTTAGCTTCGCTTGGATGTTCGGAGCAATCCCATAGCATGTGCTGGAATGTGGCCGTCTCCCTGCAGCACGCTCTGCACTTGCAATGGGGGTGCGATTCTGTGTATATCCTATGCAATAGCGCCTGGCTTAGAAGCGTTCTCGTTTGTAGTTGCCTGAACAGCACTGCCTGCGACCTGCTCAGCCCTTAGCAGGGCGGCGGGAGAAGTCTGCGGGCAAGCCGAAAGCCTTGGTCAGTTCGTTATAGCTGTTCATCCGGTCTTTGGCGGTGAACCACAACGGGCAGCCGTTGCCTTGGGCGCGGTCGGTTACGCCTCGCGCTCGGGCGTGTGCCGTTTCGTTGCGATTGGCATGCTTCTCCGACGCTTGTCCTGCGTGCGCCGGGAACCACTTGATTCGAGTCCTCTTGTCGTGGTCTGCTTGTCGGAGCAGGACGCGTGCCGCCGTTGAGGCAATTCTTCCTTTGGCGTACTTCCTGAACGCCTGTCTGGAGCCGCTGAGGTACATGTGGCATTCTCGGTCTACGATGGCCAGGGCGATGGGTATTTCTTCTGCTTCCTCCACTTGCTTGTTCGATGTGCTGTTGGTCGCCCCCACGTTGCCTCCGGAGTCCACCACCGCGATCGCGAAGCCGTTGCGGCCGGCATATTCGGCTGCATCCACATATCTGGCGCTGGTGTCTTCCGCGTGCAGGTCCGCCAGTGCTTTGGCTCTAGCGCGTCTTCTGCCTTCGTTGTATTCTGGGCGCATGTTCCTCGGCAAGGGGTCAACCAGCACGTTCCGTCGTACGTGGTCGGGGACGGGGCATTTTGGTGCCTGCTGTTCGTGATAAGCGATACCTAGACTGCACAGGATCTTTCTGCCGGCCACTGTTGATGATAGTCTTTTCAACTGAGCGGCTCTTTGCGCTTCGGCGATCTCGTCGAGCTTGTTGTGTTTGCCAAGCTGGAGGAGACGTTTTGTGTTGGTAGTTTCGAGTAGATAGAGGGGTGTCTTGTAAGCCCTCCGGATTAGGATGTCTAGCTCGTCCTTTTCGCTTTTGGCCCACTTGTGGAAGGCTGCCACGTACACTATGTGGCAGAGTACGAAGGAGTGTATAAGTCTGATAATGTTTTCCTCCTTCATGACTCCTTTCTTGGTGGTAACGCGCTTGAGCAGTCTGGTGGCGTTGTGCGCCTTACCCATGATACGGGTGACGGTGTCTCCTTTCCTGCCGAGCGCTTCGATCGTCATGCCCAGGACTCGGATCTTGCTGACCGTCGGTATTGTGTTACCATCCCTGGTGCGGATCTTGATCTTTTCGCGTTTCCTTTACTTCTTGATTCTGTGTGTTTTGATCGGATGGTAAAGCAGGAGCTCCGACTTACTTGGGGAGCAACGCAGTTCCGTACCTTCCAGGCTTTCTTCTATCGTCTCGACGGCCGTCTGTAGTGTGGATTTTATGCGGGCACCGCTGCCCCCGTCCACCAACAGCGTAATGTCGTACGCGTGTATCGTGTGCTTCAGTCCTTCAAGATAGCATTGTCTTTTCGCAACTTGAATCATAACAAGGATAAATAGCATGGGTGAGATGATGGAGCCTTGGGGAGTGTCCTGGCTCCATAATGTCTTCTCGTACGTCTTCAGGTCGCCGGCTCTGAGCTCCGCCGTTCTGCCGGTGAGAAGTCTTTGAAATATTCGTACGACCTCTCGCCTAGGTTTAGATGGGATACCTGCGCGAGGATGGCGGAGTGCGTCACTTTGTGGAAGGCGTTTTCAAGGTCGAGCCCGACGACGGCTTTGCTGTCCCTCGTTTCGCCGTCGCTGTTTGATAAGTAGAAAATCTCAGTGATAAGTAAAAAACTGTGTGAAGAAAGATGACCAGCAAAGCTGTGTATGTGGGCCCCTCAATGGCCCAACTGCACCTCCGACGTATGTCGGCCCCGCATTGCACTGTCTTCGGGATCGGTCCACGTATGGGGAGTGCTTAATGCCTGCTTCACCTCCGCCGCAGGTCGGCCTGGCATGGCGTTACACTCGGGATCAGCCCACGTAGGGGGAGAGCTGATCGCTTGCTTCACCTCCGCTGCGGTTCAGGCCGGTATTACGCTGTCTTCGGGATGTTGCTCTGCACGTGGACGCGATAGTGGGGAAAGTAGCCCTTAACAGGAACCAATAGCTCTGGTGGTCCTATTTAAATACATGTAAAATGAGAATTCGTGTTTCTCCACAACCACTGCATCAAATTTGGAAGGTTCGTTGCACTTAAAGGAAAAACTTAAAATATAGTGACTGTTGGTTTAGAATTTTTGATTTAGGTCATAATTTGTTTGTTCAACATTGGCGAAAATCGCAATTTTCAGAAAACGAAGCCATCAAGTTCACAACTCTGTCTTTCGGCAATGAAAACTATCACAATTCTGTACATTGCATCTAACAGCACATCTGAAGCGGTCAAAATTGATATTGACACAACTATATTTGGCAGAACCATAATTCAGCGGGTATGCGCCAGTGGGGACGACGCTGAAGTAGCGCAGGTTTTTAGGTGAAGCGGGGAAAACGAAGGAGACGTTGTTGTTGTTCCCTTGGACGACTGATAAAGTGTGTTCCTTGGCGGTGATGCTACGCATACTCGTCGGTCCCACGTCGTTACAATATATTACGGATGAATCTAAAGAAATTAGTAATGTGCAAATACAGCTTTTCCACAACCCTTGTTCACAACGTAACGACTTCACGTAAGATATAAATCGGCATATTGGATTTGTCTGGTTTGAATTGCCTAAAGGATGGCGTTTACAGAACCGCGATATCAGTTCTTCATGCGGAGTTATTAATTTGTAAACATCGAGCTTCTGTAGTTTTTGCACTTTCGAATTTTCGAAAATCTTTTACCACAATTCAAGCCTTAAATAGAAATTCCGCTTCCAATAGTCACTAGAATTTACCTTTCTCTCCCGAATCCAGCAGATTTCGTTAAAATCGGCCCAGGGGTTATCTCAGAAAAGAGTTTCGGCGTTTTACATTTGTTTGGATAGGCTGCGTTGGAGTTGGGCCCGAGTTAAAGCTTACTCTTAACGACTTCGTTGTAAAAAAAGGAATAAAAGAATAAAAGAAAGAAAAACGCCTCAGCCCTCAATATCGCTGCCTCAGATTTCGTCATGATGGCACTGCCATCATCGGCACGGCTCCGTGAGCAGCTACCAAGCTGTTCACTTTCGTTATCTTCCTTCCCTCGGCTGCAGCGCATTGTCTTGATGCCAGCGACGCGCTAAATCTGCACCATCATTCCGTCATGCATCGCTTCTGCGACCAAGCAAGCTTTCGGCGTCACACGTTCCCTGCCGTATTGACACTAAATCTTTAAAATGCTTGCGTTCGACATGGAACGCGACTATGTGGCCATGGGGAACATATTCGCGGGGCCATACTATTGATGACAGCATCACAAAAAGCTAGATGTGGTCAGGTTGACTTTACAGGCTTGGAAGGAATGACTGACAGGCTAGTTGCTTCATATCACATAAAGAACAGCGCTTAAAGTTTGCGCAGTTTGTGTGTGGTTCCTCCTTTGTGTGCCGTCGTGGTGTTCTTTCTGTCACTTTACAGATGTTCTTTTTCTGCGTCAGTTACGTCTTCCAAGTGTGTTTACTTGGAATATTTTTGTTCGCATGGCTCTTACAGAAGCATGTATAGTCGAAATTTTTTCGCTTGGCTGCATAATCTCGAGGACTGACTTCAAACTGCTCATTTTCTTTAGCCACGTAAGAAGCATTACTGAAAATTTATTTAGCGTAGCTTTGTTAATTATGCTAACAACTTCTCAACTTACTCCGCATCTAGAGGTTACCAATCTGAACACTCGAATGATAAAATGATGTTAACATTATTTGTATCGTTTCAATAGTTTTGTTTCCTGCAGTTAAAAGCAACCGGCATACTGATGGTGCTGGTGACTTCTTATAAAGTAAGTGTGAAAGCGTGGACAGGTTATCTTGGCACAAATCAACTTCATGAGGTTAAGCACATGACCCAACCTTGCACGTCTGTCTTTACAACCGATTCTCATACATTATACAAGAAGCACGTCGGCGCTACGGGACATCCCACAAGGTGTGCGAGAACATTGTGCGCGCTCCCGAATAGGTTTCTGAGCGTTCATGGCATCAGGCTCGGTTTCCTGGCATCATAAGGAATAAAAACAGCTTCCTGGAGGAAAGCATTGGGCACATTTTCAGTACTTTGTAACATATGGATCAGCACGGATATGTACGTTAGAACGAAAAGTACTGAAATATTAAGGCGAGGGTTTCGCTGGATGTATTGTAGCTGTCTAATAATAAGATCTAAAGAAAAAATACTGTGATTTCGTGACAAGTAATGCTGACATGAAATATGAGCTCCGACACTGTACCGGTGGTAGAACTTTCCCCTGAACTACAGGGCTACATAGAACCACGATATGCTGGTTTGATAAATACCAGTAATTGGAAAGTGAATTTCCTGTATGTCGGCGCCGCTGTGCAGCGTTGGGGGCCCTTTTTAAACCACAAGTACTATGTTTCAGCTAATATTTAAAGCAACTGTATTCTTCTTTAGGGGGGAGGGGGGGGCTTTTTTTATTGTCTAAGCTCAGTTCCAAATTTATCAGTTAGCTCAGGATGCGCCTGCATGTGTTTTTAATATCCAGTATGTTGTCCCGGGTTCAATAGCGAAAGCGCGTTATCTTATCAGATTGCGCGCGCGCAGCGAACACTGGCGTACATTCACCATCCTATTTGACGACCCGTGATTGCGCTGCAATCTACAAGCATTCAAATCTGACGAACCGACGCCTTGATCCGTAGATCGGAATCAGAGGAAGCACTTTGTGTGCAGCCATCGTTATTAAATTAAATTATGGGGTTTTACGTGCCAAAACCATTTTCTGATTATGAAGCACGCCGTAGTGGAGGACTCCGGAAATTTCGACCACCTGGGGTTCTTTAACGTGCAACTAAATCTAAGTACACGGGTGTTTTCGCATTTCGCCCCCATCGAAATGCGGCCGCCGTGGCCGGGATTCGATCCCGCGACCTCGTGCTCAGCAGCCCAACACCATAGCCACTGAGCAACCACGGCGGGTAGCCATCGGTATCTTTGAGTGTTATTTTCTTTTCCAGCGTAAGCTCATCTTATAATGAGTAACATTCGTGACTGACTCTTTCGGAAGTGTTTTGTGTTTGACATTACAACAACGTGAGAGTATAGAGGTGCTCCATCTTCATTGAGCGAATACTGGGAAACGGACTAGGCTTTTTCTTGCGTCTGCGTTTACACATTTACCGCACCAATTTATTTTTATAACGTACTTCTTAATTTAGGGGGCTGTAAAGCACAGCAACCTTTTATTGACAGCATGTTTTAATAACACGGAAAATTTAAGTGCTTATTAGTCGGCTTTCACCCCGTGGTAAGGAATTTCAATAAAGATATACTTATGATAATTAAAAGCCTATCCGTTTGACAACGTGTCATCTGAGTTCCTATTTGCAAAGTGATACAGACTTGCAGGTGGTTCGTATCGGGGACCCTCGACATATGTCCAACCGCCAAACAAAGGGTCATTTCGAATGTTTCATTTCAGGAAAGCGTGTTACCCTCCTGTCTTTCATTCCCGTTCGCAAACACGCATAAGACGAAAGTACTGCGTGAAGAGCGTCGTTAGTCCAAACCAACGAGCTACCGTAGCTCACCTCGCCTATATCGCTGTCATTTAGGCTTAGGTAAGAAATATATATATTTTAAATCGACCCAACACGAATTCAAAAAGAGCTGCCCGCAACCAGCCCAGCTAGGTTTCTTTCAGTTCGTACTTCGTCGTAGCGGCTACTAGTAGCTCACGAAGCAGAGCACTGACTGTGGGTATGGCAGAGGAGGTGTTCTATGTACTGTCTCGTCAACCACCGAAAATTGCCCGCCGTGCTACTGGCCATTCCTAGGAAATTGTATATGTGACGCCCAGCCATTTGCAACACAGCAACCTTGTTTTGCCATGGGAGAGTCCAGGTCAGAGACAGGGTGGTTATGGAGATAAAGACACGCTATTTTCTGCAGTAACTTAGGAATGGATGAATGAATGCCTTCATTTATTGAGAAAAAGGACGAGCAAGCATCAGTGGAAGCACGTCTCAGCAGATTTGGAAAGAAGCGGGGGACAAAGAGGAAAAGCTGTGGCCCGGGTGGCAGGCGAAGCCGCAGCTTAGGGGCGAGAGAATATAAGCAAGAGTTGGCGAAACCGGTTGAATTCTAGGGTAGATGTGTGTGATGTGCCGAGTAAATGATTGGAGTCACCGCCCAGCATCCGTCCTTTTGCGGCAGTATAAGCTCCCGCCGTTCCTGGTAAGAAGCCTTTACTGAAAACCAATCTTCGCAATTACTTATTCATCAACTACGCCTAGCCACGTATTCCTTAGTGGCAGGGTCTGTGGATTAGAGATACGCTGTCCCGACAAGTTACGACCATAACGTGACGCTTGCGGTTACGGATGCCATACTCGTGACTCTTACTATACTACTACTGTACTGCGCGAATACTATAAACATGTGTTTACTGCACAAGCTAGTCAACAGACATTTTATAATCGCGTTTTTCGCCTTACATACGCTCAACGCAAGCACCATTGCAGCATGTTACGATGCGCGTCCCTTCAAGACAGAGACGCGAGCGTAAACATAAGAACGCGTAAGAAGGCAGGGTCTTGGGCATCGTGCCAAATATACCCAAGTCAACAATATGTTAACAATCATGCCATCGTTTCTATGCAAAGAGGTTATATATTTAAACGTCTGGAGTGACAGTGCAATCCGCCACCTAGGGGAGCGTGTGAAGCCGCCGGGGGCCACATTGTTAGAGGAAAAGGAGCGCGGCCACATTACGTGGCTGCGGTATACGCGCGACACAACCTGTGTTTGCGGTTCTGCGATGAAAAAATAAAATGAAACCTCTTTAGGAAGTATATCAGTCCTCCATTGTGTGTCGCTGTTGTCAAAAATAAAATGTCATGGTGGTGGGTGCGTTGTGTTCTGCGTACAATATGTTGCGAGAACTGGAAAACAGTCGTTTTCTGTTTTCTTCATTTAGTAACCTGCCGCGTGCACCGGCACTGTCGATACGTCGATACGTGGTGCCGGCCCGTATTGACACAACGACATGACCTCGAAATGTAGTATCCTTATGCCATTTCTTTAAAAAATCACTATATGTGTAAATGAGCGTTTTCGGTTTAAACCTAGAAAAGTAGCAAAAAATATTCAATGGTAGGTCTCATTTTTGCCCGGCGTTTCAGTTCTGGCTGAAAAGATTTGGTGAAAGCGAATTTACAATAAAGCTAAGGCGACCCACAATCTGCACGCAGCCGCAAGACTACATGCGCTCCAATGAGAATAACCAGCCAAAGTTAAGGTCATGTGTCAGCTGGCGGCTCAAGCAATCCTTACTTCTTTTTCGTTTCTGCATCCGTTCTGCCTGCGTCTGCGGCAAAAAGGTGAAGTGGGAAGGCAGATAAACAGAAATTGGTGGAGGCAGGTGGTAGGAAAAAGGTTAGCGTGCCCATCTCCCAAATGCAAGATGGTGCATTGGGAAGATGGGCTCGAATCCCGGTGGTTTGCATGTGAAGACAGCTTTCTGTGCTCCCTGGTGACTGCGAAGCTCAGAATGAGGCGGCAGCCTGACGACAACGGTCGCCATCAACATGACAGAATAAGCGGGCGTGCAAGGCCACACCTAAAGCCGAAAGCACATTCAGAGGAAATACACTATGTCCTTGTCGACAAAAAAGAAAAAAACGCGGTGAGTAACGAGCGGTGTTGTTGTGCGAGGCTGTAGACGGATAATGTCACCATAGACAAGGCCACTCTCCAATCCCGGTGCTCAGCGGAAATATACGTGGACAGCGTGTCAACTAGCGTGTAATTGATACTTCATTAAGGTCGCTGCGTATTTGTGTTGTGTCTAGCAGGAGCGAGTAGTGTAAGAGATGACACTGGGGAGAAGGCGGTGAGCGAAGTCCGCGAAAAGTAATCGAGGATAGCCATATTGAACGTCGACGCCATGTTGAATAAAGCCTGCGACTTCAGTTGCTCAGCCGCCAGAAAGGCTTGAGTGGTAGCATACCGCTGGGCGTATTTGGTAACCACAGCGATAAACACACACTTTGCGGAAGTAAACAGAGGAAAGGGACGTAGTGAGTTGGCCGCCCTTTTCGAGCTCTGGCATAGCTTGAAAAATGAATGTGGCGAAGTATGACGCACAAAATAGTATATGTCAACCCAAATGAATCAGCGTGGTCATACTTGCGCGACACCCCATGGTGGCCTGCCACCAGGACATCATGAAGTTGCAGCGATGAGAGTTTTCATTGGGTACTTGAGAATAAAAACGAGCACATCAGAGACGTCCAAGGGACATTTCTAGGACAAGAGCACATCGCCCCCCACCCAAAAAAAAATCACAAATATAAGCTTACGAATAGGGACATCGTAAGATCGAGCACTACGGCGCTTGTTGATGTTGTTTAGGATGACGTTAGCATTTCCTTGAGTGTTTATTTCTGAGAAAATGAGTTGAAGTTCCGTTTATTTGCATCACAACGGCAGGCGTAATCAGGCAAACATTGACAGCATTTCATTAGAGAGTGTCCGTCTACTCTGTGGAGATTACGTATGACAATGACAAAAAACACAGAAAGCTTTGCTCACATCGATTCGCACATACGTGGGATCCGCATAATTTTTTGACTATCAATTTAAATGCTTAAGAATGGCGCTCATTAACGCGACATTTCCATTCACAGTGAGCAAAAGCGGCTGTCGTATCCACAGTAGAATTGATTTAAATGGCTTTAATCCCATGGACATTATATCGCTGCCAACTTCCGCGGGATTGGAGTCGTCAAAATGGGATACAGTTGGCAGGGAAATCAGAAGGTTGATGAACGGCAAGAAGGCAGAAGCTTGCACAAGACCTCAGGGATATAAAATGACTTTTTGAGCAGCTTGGTCCGGGGGCCATGCAATGGATTCCACGTCTATTAAAAATCCTCCAAAATATGAGCAGAGGCCGACAAAAATACGGGCACTTTGGGAAAGGTGAAACCGCTGGAAATTTCAGGACAGCATTAGCCTAAATATAAAAGATGACTTAAAAATAAGAAACCATAAGGTTGACAGGGTGGCCATATTTGGCACAAATAAATTGGCTGTTGAAGCAGTTCAGCTGAAACGCAATGGTGCGAAATAAGGAGAGAATGTCGGCAGGTGTTGAACGAAGGTCAGATAGGTCCTGTGGCCGACGCCAGCGCTCGGCAGCTGTCAAGCGACTGCCTGTATTAGTGAGATGCCTGGTCGTCAGTAGTTACAGTATGATTCGGGTCTGAAATATTGGACGCGGACTCCATCACATTGAATACAGTGCATTCTACGGTGTCATTCTTCGACAGATGGTACCGATTCTTGCGCAATGAGGATGGGAACAAATTGTCTCACGTGCCGGCTGTCACGTTCCTCCTACTGCCAACATTCCTTGCCCTCCGTAGTTGCTTAGCTTTTATTGGGTTCGGCTGCTAATCACGAGGTCTCGGGATCGAATCCTAACCACGGCAGCCGTATTTCAATGGGTGTGAAATGGGAAAACACGCGTACTTAGGATCAGGCGCACGTTAAAAAATCCCAAGTGGTCCAAATTATTCCCGAATCCTCCACTACGGCGTGCCTCATAATGTAATCGTGGTTTTGGCAAGTGAGACCTCATAATGTGTTATGTAACATTCGTTAAGGATGTCCTGGGCAGTCGCACAACTCTTGAATACATTTAAGTGTCAGGAGTTGTGCGCGAGGTCTTTGAGTATGTGGATACCCTTTATGGCGTTCGATAGCTGCTAGTCTACATTGCGGCTATATAATAAAGGCGGAGCGGCAACATGGTAGAGAATGTGGAGAACACACAAATCTCGCATATATTACTGCATAATAACTTTAAATAGCATTCTTGCTTCACGCACGTGGATAACTGCCATAGGAGACTACTTTGGAAACTAACTGCAAGTATTGTATATGTCGTACCCAAGGGTGTACCTGGCCTGGTGGCCAGTAAATGTGACGTAATATTGCGAGCAGCTTCGGCCATAGCATGCTAACGGACGACGACACAGACTGAAGTGACTAGCGCAAGAGTGGACAGGGGACACTAAAGAGGCTACAAGGACAAGGCCCCAGTTGAAAGTTTGCGCTTATCCTTGTCACCTCTTTAATGTCCCGTGTCCACTCATGCGCTGGTCACTTTAGCATGGAATACCAACTAGCCCGGTCTCACACCCTGCAACGACACGGGGACAGTTTGCTCAACTCTTGTGTCGTGACTTTTGTGTCAAGGTGAAAAACGAACATATCCATGTATATGTCTTAATACTTAAGCACATCTAGATTTACAGCTGCGGCAGTTGCCCATGAGTGCGCACTGCAAAGTCGCTAGTGAAAGAATTGTGTGCACCTTAACGAATTTGATAGGCGAAAATGAAAATCCGTCCACGACGGCGTCTCTAGTAGACTTTGTGTTCGGATGTTAACGTGTGCCGACTGAAGAAAGGCTGCCCCGAAGTGCTTCTGACGGTTAGGCTAGCTTCTTTACTCCGTAGAATGAAAAAAAAAAGAAAAAAGAAAAGTAAAAGAAACACGCAAGAAGAAAAAAAGGAACTGCGTCAAAAGCCCAGAATCAACCATTGCTCGTCGCGACTAAACGCTCTTCGGATGACGAGTAATTTCCAGGCGACGAGCGAATACGCTTTATCAAGAACACTGATAACGCCGGCGGGACAAGCACTGTGGCGAAGTTCAATGCGCAGGGATAGCTTTTATTTTTTTTTATTTTTGTTTTGTTGACGTCATCACGCGTCATCGCGGGAAGTTTGAAAAGTTTAAGGTCAGTACGCCACGTGGTGGCACTCACGCGAACTAAACCCCTGTGTCCAGAAAAGCTGGATACGAACTACGGAAAACACAGTGGTCGACCCGCACTTTTTACATCTGTGGGATTGTACACGAGGATCCGCCAAAAGATGGAAGCGGCAAAGGCTAAACAGAAAATTAAAATAAGAATCGCAAAAACCTCAACCCGGGCGAACGAATACGCGCGTAAACTGCAAACAGAAAACTGGGCCCCCTATCGACAGCAAAAACCTGGGCCATCCTAAGAAGTATGATAGATCCAGAAAACACAAAGACCGCAACTACTCGATCTCTCAGAACACTAAGTGGCACATATGAAGGCGACAACGCCATTTGCTTCAGAAACTTGAGGAGCGATACATCGGAAAATAAAGACTCCGAGTATGTTACACGTGATTACTTGGGCATAAAAAACGACGCGCTAGATGCCGCTCGAACTTAGACAGAGCTTTTTGCTTTTGCACAAGCCGTTAAGAGAAATTCAGCAGCAGGGGAAGATAGTATCACCAATCCCATGCTCTGCAGTTTAAGCGACGAGCAGGTTGAGCGCTTAGTAGACTACATCAACGAGCACATCTGAGCGCCTTCCACAACAGTGGGAAGTCGCCACAGTCATGCTCATCGAAAAAGCTGGTAAGGCACGTGGTCTGCAGAACTTACGTCCGATATCCCTCACATCATGCCTAGGGAAACTATTTGAAAAAGTAATTCACACGAGGCTTACAAATTGCCTAGAAGATCGCAGCCTCCTATCAGACTACATTTACGGCTTTAGGAAACACCTATCAACTCAGGAATTACTTTTCAGACATAAAGAGGAGGTTATAAGCAGTTTACCTACAGGAGGGGAGCACATGGTATTCGCGCAAGATATCAAAAGTGCCCTTGACACTATGTCGCACACGCTCACACTCGAAGAACTAGAAAGCGTAGAATGTGGAGAGAAAAGGTACAATTACATACGCTCCTTCCTCACAGGCAGGAAAGCCACGATAGGGATACAAGTCATCAGGTCAGAGAAATTTGACATGCTAGGTAAGGGTACCCCTGAAGGCGCCATCCTCTCGCCCCTTTTATTCAATTTAGGCATGAACAGACTAGCAAAGCGGCTATAGCAAATTCCAGACTTAAAATTCTCGCTGTATGCGGACGACATCACCCTGTGGGCGACAACAGGACCTCTAGGTTACAAAGAACAAGTCTTACAAGAAGCAATAGAAACTGTAAATAATGTTGCAGAACAAAGCGGCATGTCCTGCGCACTGTACCAATCACAATGAGTAAGGCCACACGGCCGAAACTATCGGAAAGATCAAGGCGTTTGCCTATGGTTAGGCAACACGGAAATCCAGGGAAAACAAGTTCGAATCCCAGGCCTATGGCTACAAGAAAACCGCAGAGTGGACCTCACTATAAAAACCCTAAACGCAAGTACCAAACAAGTAGCTCGCATGATAAGCATAATAACGAGGAAAGGCAGAGGTCTAACCGAGGCGGAGACCATCCGACTAGTCCACGCGTTTGTACTAATTAGGGTCACATATAGCCTCCCGTATTAAAAGCTCAGCCCTAGTGAAACCGAAAAAGTGGACGTGATCAAACGTATGGCGTACAAAGCGGCACTGGGACTGACTCACACCTCTACGCACATGGGACTGTGGGACGCAATGTGGCCAACCATGTATGCCGGTCAATGTCCCTGGTGCGGGGGTCGGCCATCTCTTCCCCACATCATGTGGGAATGTATATATAGGCCACAGAACATAAACTCGCCCATGATACCTGGGAGGCCGCCTTCACTCGAGCGGACTTGGAGACCCAGAAGGGCCTCTTAGACCAGGCTGAGCTTACAGCAACGGCCACTGGAGTCCTGGACTAGGGACCCACCCTTCCCGCTCCCTTGTCTTTCCTATCTATTAAATAAAGTTTTTCAATCGATCACTCACACCTGTTCCGGCTTGCGCTGCTAGTATGAGCACCGTGCACGCACAGACTGGCGTTGCGGCTGAGCAGTTATGCGCATAAGAAACCGCTGTGCGAACTGTTGTCTGAACAGAACAGACAACAAACGTCAAGCTAAACCGATCTCATCATCATCATCATCATCATCAGCCTGGTTATGCTCACTGCAGGGCAAAGGCCTCTCCCATATTTCTCCAACTACCCCGGTCATGTGCTAATTGTGGCCATGTTGTCCCCGCGAACTTCTTAATCTCATCCACCCACCTAACTTTCTGCCGCCCTCTGCTACGCTTCCCTTCCCTTGGAATCCATTCCGTAACTCTTAATGACCATCGGTTATCTTCCCTCCTCATTACGTGTCCTGCCCATGCCCATTTCTTTTTCTCGATTTCAACTAAGATATCATTAACTCGCGTTTGTTCCCTCACCCAATCTGCTATTTTCTTATCCCTTAAAGTTACACCTATCATTTTTCTTTCCATAGCTCGTTGCGTCGTCTTCAATTTAAGTAGAACCCTTTTCGTAAGCCTCCATGTTTCTGCCCCGTACGTGAGTACTGGTAAGACACAGCTGTTATAAACTTTTCTCTTGACATGAAACATCACTCTTTGGCCTGGTTCCCAGCGCACCTTGGAACCATTGAGGGTGCCTCGATCAACCCCAACGAGGAGGCGCACTCGGCTGCACGAGGTTTGACTGACCGTGCGCTGGGCAACGCGTCCTCTCCTGGGCGACCCGAGCCTCTCTGCTCGTACAACGAAATATGCAAATATAATTATCTGTCAAGAAGACTCCTACCTTCGCCGCACTCCTCGCTGTGGAGGGCCCAGGCAGTCACTCTCAGACTTCTGCAAACAAGCACTTACCCGAGCCCCGCGGCGCTGCACACAATGTACCCCGAACGGTTCCCAAGCCCGGGCTGCCCTCTGTGTGGTGATTATGCGGACTTCGAACATGTCCTGTGGGGCTGCGCCTCTGCCGGTCCCCCTTTCACTCAAGAGGAAATGATGAAACTAATTAAGGCCCAGAATCACACCTCTCAAATCTTGGCAGTCCAGAGGGCTCGCGAGAGGGCCGTCAGGTTTCACCTGATGGTCCCCGAGTGGGCCTAGCCAGGTGACGTGCAGCTTGCTTACGTCTATAGTGGACCGATTAAAGTTGTTTCTCTCTCTCTCTCTCTTGAGGGATAATGGCAACCTGCTGTTCATGATCTGAGAATGCCTGCCAAACGCACCCCAGCCCATTCTTATTTTTCTGATTATTTCAGTCTCATGATCCGGATCCGCAGTAACTACCTGTCCTAAGTAGATGTATTCCCTTACAACTTCCAGTGCCTCACTACCTATTGTAAACTGCTGTTCCCTTCCGAGACTGTTAAACATTACTTTAGTTTTCTGCAGATTAATTTTTAGACCCACCCTTCGGCTTTGCCTCTCCAGGTCAGTGAGCATGCATTGCAGTTGGTCCCCTGAGTTACTAAGCAAGGCAATATCATCAGCGAATCGCAAGTTACTAAGGTATGCTCCATTAACACTTATCCCCAATTCTTCCCAATCCAGGTCTCTGAATACCTCCTGTAAACACGCTGTGAATAGCATCGGAGAGATCGTATCTCCGTGCCTGACGCCTTTATTTATTGGGATTTTGTTGCTTTCTTTATGGAGTACTACGGTGGCTGTGGAGCCGCTATAGATATCTTTCAGTATTTTTGCATACGGCTCGTCTACACCCTGATTCTGCAATGCCTCCATGACTGCTGAGGCTTCGACTGAATCAAACGCTTTCTCGTAATCAATGAAAGCTATATATAAAGGTTGGTTATATTCCGCACATTTTTCTATCACCTGATTGATAGTGTGAATATGATCCATTGTTGAGTAGCCTTTACGGAATCCTGCCTGGTCCTTTGGTTGACAGAAGTCTAAGGTGTTCCTGATTCTATTTGCAATTACCTTAGTAAATACTTTGTAGGCAACGGACAGTAAGCTGATCGGTCTATAATTTTTCAAGTCTTTGGCGTCCCCTTTCTTATGGCTTAGGATTATGTTAGCGTTCTTCCAAGATTCCGGTACGCTCGAGGTCATGAGGCATTGTGTATACAGGGTGGCCAGTTTTTCTAGAACAATCTGCACACCATCCTTCAACAAATCTGCTGTTACCTGATCCTCCCCAGCTGCCTTCCCCCTTTGCATAGCTCCCAAGGCTTTCCTTACTTCTTACGGCGTTGCTTGTGGGATTTCGAATTCCTCTAGACCGTTCTCTCTTCCATTATCATCGTGGGTGCCACTCGTACTGTATAAATCTCTATAGAACTCCTCAGCCACTTGAACTATCTCATCCATATTAGTAATGATATTGCCGGCTTTGTCTCCTAACGCATACATCTGATTCTTCCCAATTCCTAGTTTCTTCTTCACTGCTTTTAGGCTTCCTCCGTTCCTGAGAGCATGTTCAATTCTATCCATATTATACTTCCTTATGTCAGCTGTCTTACGCTTGTTGATTAACTTCGAAAGTTCTGCCAGTTCTATTCTAGCTGTAGGGTTAGAGGCTTTCATACACTGGTGTTTCTTGATCAGATCTTTCGTCTCCTGGGATAGCTTACTGGTATCCTGTCTAACGGAGTTACCACCGACTTCTAGTGCACTATCCTTACTGATGCCCACAAGATTGTTGTTCATTGCTTCAACACTAAGGTCCTCTTCCTGAGTTAAAGCCGAATACCTGTTCTGTAGCTTGATCTGGAATTCCTCTATTTTCCCTCTTACCACTAACTCATTGATCGCCTTCTTATGTACCAGCTGCTTCCGTTCCCTCCTCAGGTCTAGGCTAATTCGAGTTCGTACCATCCTATGGTCACTGCAGCGCACCTTGCTGAGCACGTCCACATATTGTATGATGCCAGGGTTAGCGCAGAGTATGAGGTCTATTTGATTTCTAGTCTCGCCGTTCGGGCTCCTCCACGTCTACTTTCGGCTATCTCGCTTGCGGAAGAAGGTATTCTTTATGCGCATATTATTCTGTTCCGCAAACTCTACTAATAACTTTCCCCTGCTATTCCTAGTGCCTATGCCATATTCCCCCACTGCCTTGTCGCCAGCCTGCTTCTTCCCTACCTTGGCATTGAAGTCGCCCATCAGTATAGTGTATTTTGTTTTCACTCTACCCATCGCCGATTCCACGTCTTCATAGAAGCTTTCGACTTCCTGGTCATCATGACTGGATGTAGGGGCGTAGACCTGTACAACCTTCATTTTGTACCTCTTATTAAGCTTCACAACAAGACCTGCCACCCTCTCGTTAATGCTATAGAATTCCTGTATGTCACCAGCTATGTTCTTATTAATCAGGAATCCGACTCCTAATTCTCGTCTCTCCGCTAAGCCCCGGTAGCACAGGACGTGCCCGCTTTTTAGCACTGTATATGCTTCTTTTGGCCTCCTAACTTCACTGAGCCATATTATATCCCATTTACTGCCCTCTAATTCCTCCAATAGCACTGCTAGACTCGCCTCACTAGATAACATTCTAGCGTTAAACGTTGCCAGGTTCATATTCCAATGGCGGCCTGTCCGGAGCCAGGGATTCTTAGCACCCTCTGCAGCGTCGCAGGCCTGACCGCCGCCGTGGTCAGTAGCTTCGCAGCTGCTGGGGACTGAGGGCCGGGGTTTGATTGTTGTGGTTCATATAGGAGGTTGTGGCCAAGTACTGCACCAGGGTGGCCAATCCTGCTCTGGTGAGGGAGTGCGTTACCGGTTCTGGTCAACGGGATCAGGCCACACTCCAGGCCTGTTTATGCAATTTTATCAATACGCGGATTTTTTTTAATCCGGTGGAAAATTGCGCGGCACCGGGATTCGGACCACGGACCTCTTGCATGCGAGGCGGGTGTTCTACCTCTACGCCACCGCTGCACCTAGTCCGATCTAGTCATCTCAAACGCGCATGGCTTCCTTTGGACCTCATTTCGTGCACCATTGAGGTACGACCGACCCCGGGAAGGCGAGTGCTAGTCTTGCTTTCGAGGGACGTGCGAGCTCCAAGAGGGTGCTGGAAATCCTAACTTATATTTTTTTATTGATCTTTTTGGGAATTTGAAATCCGGTGAAGCGCGGGAAGTGGTTGTCTTCGTGCGTCTGTCGAGCTTACTGCCATTCACCCTTGCCACTCGCTCAGCGATATCAGAAGTCGAATCTTCTTCGGTTGTCGTCACAAGTATGATGATGGGAAAGATAAGACTGAGTTGCTTGACCAGGCATGCAACAATTTAAAAAATGAAATTATGGAGTTCTACATGCCAAAACCACCTTTGATTATGAGGCACGCCGTAGTGGAGGACTCCGGAAATTTCGACCACCTGGGGTTCTTTAACGTGCACCTAAATTTAAGTACACGGGTGTTCTCGCACTTCGCCCCCATCAAAATGCGGCCGCCGTGGCCGGGATTCGATCCCGCGACCTCGTGCTCAGTAGCCCAACACCATAGCCACTGAGCAACCACGGCGGGTGTATGCAACAACTTCAAGACGCAGGAAAGAAATCATTAACCAAGATGGCTAAATGGGGTATCACATTTGTTGTGGGGTTCTGTGGTGTTCTAGCACCGGTAATTCCAGTCCTGCCAAGTTTTTCACGTTTACTAAGGACAGCAGGTAAGCACAAGTATTTAACTTTTTTTTTTTCTAAGCAAGTTTCATTTTGCATGTGTAAATCAGTTCTGTGCAAGCCCGAGTGGACTGATATAGGATCACTCTCGCTCGACCCATTCGCCATGACGGCAGCCCATCCGTTGTCGGTGAAATAATTGTACTGAAGGGCTTGAGCGCGTCTTTGTTGGGTTATACATTTTGTGCACCCTTTACTTTGTCGACGCATACCGTCAAGACTAAAGCAAAGAAAAAAAAAGACACAGCCGTGATAGTTTATCAAATTTCAAGAGCAATGACGGCAAAAGGATGCACGCATGTTATTTCTTGTTGCGTTTTGATGCACCACTACTAAGACATCGTACTGAAGAAGGTTTAAGTTCTCCATTTTATCAGAAAATTGGAGCGTACACGGTACCATACGCTCAGCTACAACCTTGCTTTAGGCTCAGCGTCGGTGTGTGCAGACTTTTAGGCACCTGTACTATAGACGAGGTGCAATGTTAATTGTTTCGCTGGCAAACTTGGGGCCTTTCTTGAGGACGTCAACGATGTCTTCCGGGATGAAGGCTCCCCCGAGAACTTGCAGCGCCGTGCTGCTCGCTTCCTTGGTTTCGCCCATTTTAGGAAGAATGGGTAGGGTCTTACGCCATAAAAATTCCGTATTCTGAGCTGCAAGTTTCCGAAGGGACTGCAGCTTAGTACTTGCAATGTGCACTGGGTCCAGCGAAAAGCATATCAGGTGAAGCCAATCGTAGAGCAGGCGGACCTGTCGCCATATCTCGGAACGTATTATCCTGTACATTCTTTTCACATGGCCAACCGACGGTCTAACGCAACCGAACAGAGTGGCGAATTCTGTCGGTACAAGTCCCTTCCTAATGCAGTATCCTAGGGTTCTCGCTCGGCGCGTCGCAAGGGCGATATGACAAACCACCACCGAAGGATTAGGCGCAGGAAGGCACACACAGAAAGGGGCCCACTGTAGAAGAAAGGTACTGCAGTAAAACACGTTGTGGGGCTAGTTGGTGCATAGCTTTCAATAGGTGAAGCGCCAATAGTGACGGCACACAAGAAGGAATACAGACAGGACAAGGCGCTACTTGGCTCTCCTCATGGCTATATAATCAGCCACCTATGATTTCAATAAACAGTTGCAAGTAGCGCCTTGTCCTGTCTGTATTCCTTCTTGTGTGCCGTCACTATTGGCGCTTCACCTATTGAAAGCTATGCACCAACTGGCCCCACAACGTGTTTTACTCCAGTGCGTTAATTCATAACACAAACATGACCATACACCGTGCTTTTTTTTAATGTGCGTCTTACCGCCCCCTTTCCGATCCAGTGAACTTGCTAGTATCTAGCATCACCAAGTTCCTAGACCAAACTATCATGACATTAGCCGGGCAACAGGCGCGGGCGAGCGTCTCAGTGCGCGTTTTCTGCTACTCACCTAACATCGCGCAGTCCCGGTGCCGTAGCAGAAATCTTCCTCGCGTCTCAGCCTGCTACATACCGGAGTTGTAGCCGATGGCTGTGTGCTGGTTCTAAGTTTCGCTAGCCAAGCTTCCCGCGGCTCGTTTCCCTGCGGCTATGTGTGAATAAGGCTGGCACCGGGCTCCATCGCGTACGTCCGGCACTGCGGCACCAAGCAGAAGCCTACCGTGCTACGCCCTCCAAAGGCAGCCACTACCTATTATAGTACTTTCATATGCCGTGTCATACGCTTTTTCCAAGTCAAGGGATATCGATAGGAAATACTGTCCATGTATAAATGCATCGCGGATATTTCCTTCAATACGCACCAGATGATTGGTTGTCGACCGCCCTTCTCTGAAGCCACACTGATAAGGATCGAGTATATTGTTGAGCTCAATGAAATGTATAAGCCTGCGATTTATCATTTTTTTTTCAAAAATCTTACACATAGAGTTTGTTAGAGCTATTGGACGATAACTTGTTGCCAAGGAAGGGTCTTTTCCCTGCTTTAGAACAGGAACCACAATGGTTTCTTTCCATGTGGAGGGGAAGTATCCCGACGCCCAAATAGTGTTGTATAGTGTAAGAAGTGTAACTTGTGCGTCAGTATGTAGGTTTCTGATCATGTCATACATGACTCTGTCAGGTCCCAGTGCAGTGCTTTTGCATTTGCTCAAGGCAGCTCTCAACTCGGCAATACCGAAAGTCCGGTTATACTGTTCATTCTGCCTGGATTTTCGTATGATTGGCTTACGCTCTACTATTTCTTTATGTTTAAGAAAGGATTGGGAATAGTGCGTTGAGCTCGACAATCGCTCAAAGTGCTCCCCAAGTGAGTCTGCCTGGTCTTTCAGTGTATCGCCCTGTGTGTTTACCAGAGGGAGTGAATATGTTTGTCGCGCTCTTATGCTATTAACCTTGTTCCAAGCTTTGGCCTCATCTGTATAGGAGTTTATACTCGATAAAAACTTCTCCTAACTTTCTCTTCTAGCCTGTCGGCGGCTTCTCCTGCCTTAGGACTTTACTTTCTTAAAGTTAATAATATTCTCCGCAGTGGGAGAGGCGCGTAGCAACCCCCACGCTTTGTTCTGTTTTTTACGAGCGATCCTACAATCGTCGTTCCACCACGGGAGACGCCGTTTGCATGCCAGGCCATTTACTTCTGATATGCATTTCGATGCGGCATCTATTACAAAGGATGTAAAATACTCAACAGCGGCATCGATTCCTAACGAGGACATGTCATCCCAAGATATGCTAGTTAGGGTTCGGAATTTCTCCCAGTCAGCTGTGTCAATCTTCCACATAGGAGCCGGTGGTGGATATTCGTTTTCTTTAGGTGATCTTAGCAGTATGGGGAAGTGGTCACTTCCGTAAGGATTGTTGTTAACTTCCCACTCAAGTTCAGACAGTAGTGAAGGGGAAACTAGGCTAAAATCTATTGAAGAAAACTTCTTGTTTGCAAGACAGTAATATGTGGGTGCCTTCTTATTAAGCAGACATGCACCGGAAGAAAAAAAGGAACTGTTCAACAAGACGACCTCGCGCATCAATACGAGAGTCTCCCCACAGGCTGCTGTGTGCATTGAAATCACCCAGAACATAAGGTTCTGGCAATTGATCTATAAAGGACTGAAATTCATGTTTGCTTAGTTTGTAATGTGGGGGTATATTTGTCGAGCAAATAATGATAAGTTTGTTTAGCAGAACAACTCGAACCGCCACTGCTTCAAGGGGCGTTTGTAGCTGTAAACGCTGACAGGAAATACTTTTATGAATAAAAATGGCAACACCGCCTGATGATACGACATCATCATCGCGATCTTTGTGAAACTTGACATACGGTTGGAGGAAGTTTGTGTGTTGTGGTTTTAAGTGTGTTGCCTGTAGACACAGCACTTTCGGATTGTGTTTTTGGGTAAGCTCTTGCACGTCATCAAAGTTCCTTAGAAGACCTCTAACGTTCCATTGAAATATTTGTGTATTCATATTTGAAGTAAATAGGTGCTGTGTATACGGGAACAGAAGTATTCATTAGAAAGATTTCAGAGATTAGATTACAGAGCTCTTTCGAGGCCCTGTAGCCGGGGTTTTGCCCTTTTTGAAGTGTTCGAGGGAGCCTCGCCGCTCCTTAGGCTCTTGGTGCGCCTTCAGGATAGGTGTAGTGTCCATTGCCTCTTGTGAGGCGCAGGACACGTGCTCTTGCGAGCGAGAAGTTTCCCGAGAGGGTCCCGCCTTGGAGGGCAAGACCCCTGCGCCCACCAGCCCGGAGGTCGACGGGGCTCCCTGAGAGATTTGGCTGCGCTGGCTGTTGCCAGCGCTGGAAGAGGCCGGGGAGGTTGGGGCAGTCTCGGCTGCGCCCACCTTCGGGGTTGATAGTCCCTTCTGCTCTGTTGGTGGAGCAGCGCTAGCTGCGACCACCGTGGGGGCACATGGCGTAACTGCCGACTCACTGCTTGTGGGTCGGACAGCCGCTGGACCCCGTTGTGACGCTGCCCCCTGACGCGCCACTTCGGCAAAGTTTTCTTTTGGCAGGTATGCTACCCGCCTTCGTCCCTCTTTGAACGATATGTTCTCTTTTACTTTTATCGTTACAATTTCTTTGTCCTTCCTCCAGGAGGGGCACGACCGCGAGTACGCGGCGTGATCCCCGTCACAGTTTACACAGTGGAGAGAGTTCTTACAAGCTTCAGTGTCGTGTTCAAGGGCACTACATTTCGCACATGTTTGGCGGCCCCGGCAGCTCTGCGAACTGTGGCCCAAACGCTGGCATTTGAAATATCTTAGGGGATTCGGCACATATGGTCTGACACGGAGCTTGATGTACCCGGCCTCTACAGACTCGGGCAGAATACTTGAAGCAAATGTGAGTATTAGGTGCTTCGTATGAATTTCTTTTCCATCCCTTCTCATCTTAATTCTTCTCACATTGACAACATTCTGCTCACTGAAGCCCTCCAGGAGCTCAGCCTCTGTCAGCTGGATCAAATCATCATCCGAGACAACGCCGTGGGTGGTGTTCAGAGTGCGGTGTGGAGTTACTGTCAATGGAACATCTCCAAATGATACTAGACTGGGCAACTTTTCTTATTGTTTCTGATCATGCAGCCCTAACAGGAGATCACCACTTGCCAGCCTTGATACCTTGTAGCCTGGACCAAGGATATCAGTTAAGGACTTGGAAACTAGAAAAGGGGAAATGTTTCGTACTTGTTTATCGGATTTTTTCTGAGTGGATCACATGGTACCGTGGGAAGTTCGGTCTTTGACGTCCAAGGAACTGGAAAACTTCATCGGTGCGCCCTCTTTTCTGAGGGCGATCAGGAAGTGGAGGGAAGGAGCTTGCCATAAAGGAATTGAATTTTCGGCAATAACGCCAGTCAGCCGCCATGGAGCCCTACAAGGGGACGCTACAGGGACTTTATGTACAGGTCCTGTAAACGCCAGCTGTACGTCATCACTATAACCAAATATGAAATAACCTAGGTTGCCTATTCACCCAAGATTAACCCTTGCTGCCTGGAAAATTGGAAGTAAAAAGAAGCCAGGAGAAGAAAGGAAAGTTGTAAAGTGCGAGAAAGATGAAGGCTGGAGGGAGAGAGAGACAGGAAAAGGCACTACCGATTTCCCCCGGGTGGGTCAGTCCGCGGGGGGGGGGGGGGGCGGCACAAGCAGACAGACACCCGCTTGTCCTTTCTTTTTTTAAGTAAATGTTTCTCCTCCTCCTCCTCCTCTGTGTGAAGCAGAGGCCAAAGGGGTGTGTTGCCTCCGCCGGGAGGCCTTAAAGGTCTAAACACCCAGCATCAGCTCAACCCCCAGGATACCCCTTTCCCCAGACACGGCTAAGCCGCGCACGGCTACACGCGGGAGGGTCCAACCCTCGTGTGATCGGGTACGTGGTGTCGCAACACACCAAACGCCTGCTGACGCAGATGCCCCTGCGGGGGCGATATGATATGCTATGTGAGGCAGTGAGAATACACAACCCTTTTGAGGATTACGAACAATGACACACAACAACGGCTCAAGTGAACACATCTCCCTGTGTGTTCTGTGAACTACGGAGACAAACACCATTGGTTTACGCAAGGTAACGTTTAGCATAAACTCATCATCATCAACATCATCAACAGCCTACCTTATGTCCACTGCAGGACGAAGGCCTCTTCTCTCCCTGCGATCTCCTATTAACCTTGTCCTGCGCCAACCGATTCCAACTAGCGCCTGCGAATTTCTTAGTTACATCACCCCACCTAGTCTTCTGCCGTCTTCGAAAGCGCTTCCCTTATCTTGGCACCCATTCTGTAACCCTAATGGTGCACCGATTATCTGATCTATGCATTACATGACCTGCCCAGGTCATTTTTTTTTCTTTTAATGTCAAATAAAACGTTGGCTATCGCCGTTTACTCTCTGATCCACACCGCTCTCTTCCTGTCTCTTAACGTTATGACTAAAGCCTATTAACGTTACGCCTCGTTGTGCGCACCTTAACTTGTTCTATAGCTTCTTTGTTAGTCTCCGTGTTTGTGCCCCGTTTGTTAGCACCAGTAGAATGCACTGATTGTGCACCTTTTTTTTTTCGATGATAATGGACAGCTTCCAGACAGGATCTGACGATGTCTGCCGTATATACGCTCCAAGCCACTTTTATTTCTTAAATTGTCTTCTCAAGATCAGGCTCCCCCGCGAGCAATTGACCTTGGTGAACGCACTCCTTCAGACTCCATAGGCTGACTGGCCATCCTTAACTCTTGTTCTCTTGCTAGGCTATAGATCATTATATTTGTCTTCTGCATATTAAACTTCAGCCTCCTCTTACTCGCTCTTTGTTAAGGTGCTCAATCATTTGTTGTCGTTCGTACCTAGTGTTGCTGAACAGCACAATGTCATGTGCAAACCGAAGGTTGCTGAGATATTCGCCGTCGATCTTTACTCCTAAGCTTTCCCAGTTTAATAGCTTGAATACTTCTTCCAAGCATGCAGCGAAGCGCATTGCAAAGATTGTATCTCGTTGTCGGACTCAATTCTTTATAGGTATCCGTATACTCTTCTTGTGGCAAATTAAGGTAGCTATGGAATCTGTGTAGATATTTTTCAAGATATTTACGTAAGCCTCCTGTACTCCTTGATTACGTAATGCCTCTGTGGCTGCTGTGGTACCTACTGAATCAAATGCATTTTCGTCATCTAGAAAAGCTATATAGCGATTTTATTCTGCGGATTTCTCATTTACCTGATTGATGACATGGATGAGATCCACTGTAGAGTATCCCTTCCTGAAGCTAGCCTGTTCTCATGATTGACAGAATTCCACTGTTGCCGTTATTG
This sequence comes from Dermacentor andersoni, assembly GCF_023375885.2. Lineage (NCBI taxonomy): Eukaryota > Metazoa > Arthropoda > Arachnida > Ixodida > Ixodidae > Dermacentor > Dermacentor andersoni. The sequence continues at coordinate 209,589,269 of NC_092817.1, read as the reverse complement.
TATTTGAAATTATCTTGGTGAATATTTTACTCAATACAGAAAGTAAGCTAATGGGCCAATAACTGTTCAATTCTTTATTGTCTCTCTTTTTGTGGATTAATATAACATTGGCATTCTTTGAGTTTTCTGATACACATAAAGAAATAAAAGGCCGCAAGCTGTTCAAGCATGATATTTCCTCCATTTCAATAAATGAATTATTTCCTCTTCTCTGGCCACTTTTTCTCGGGTGATGACTTGCAATGCCCTTTTAACTTCATCGTTAGTTATAGAAGGAACCTCTGTAACCTGTTCATTACTACTTCGAATGAAGGTATCGTGGTTGCTCTGAATACTGTATAGGTCAGTATAGAATTCTCCCCCTGCTTACACTAAATCTTCGAAATTGCTGATATTACCCGGCTTGTCGGTCAGTGGCTTGGCTTGTCGTATTCCAAATTTTCTTCTCGCTAATTTCATGCTGCGTCCTTTTTCTTTACTGCTTCTTCGGTCTTCCTTACGTTATAATTTCAAATATCGCTTATTTTCTCCTTGTTTATCAGTTTGGACAGTTCCGCATTCTATCTGATCGCTTAAGTTGGGCACTTTTATTCTTAGTTGTTTCTTTCTTCGGTCCATCGTTACTTGAGACAGTGTACCTACTGGTTGCCTTGGTGCTTTACTTGCCACTTCAATTGCTGCCTCTGAAGCCTGCCTAGTTACGGTTTATTTCATTACCTGTATGTCATCTTCATCTCCCTGTTCTAAGGCTGCATATTTGTTTGCAAGTACCAAGCCTGAATTGGCGTGATTTTGCCCTTACTGCGTCTAGGTTGGCCTGTTTCTTCTTGACCAATTTTACTCTCTTCAATATGAGGTGAATCCTAAACCTCACTAACCTATGATCACTGCATTTTACCCTACGTAACACTTCTACATCCTGCACAATGCTGGGATCGGCAGAAAGTACGAAATCGATGTAATTTCTTGTTTCACCATTAGGGCTTTCCCATGTCGACTTTCTGCTACTACGCTTCCTGAAAAAGGTGTTAATTATTTGCAGCTTATTCCTTTCTGCGAATTCTACCAGCAGCTCGCCTCTAGCGTTCCTAGAATGGACACCGTGGTGGCCAATTGCTTGTTCAGCAGCCTGCTTTTTCTCCACTTTTGCACTAAAGTCGCCCGTTACAACAGTATACTGAGTTTGCACTTTGCTCATCGCTAAGTCTATTTCACCATCATCATGAGTGGAGGTTGGAGTAGGCTTGTACTACATTTATTCTCTAGCTCTTATAAAGCTTTATTACGTCTACCATTGTCCTCCCAATAATGGCATAGAAATTGTCAGTGTTACCTGCTATGTCCTTGTGCATTAGGAATCCTACTCCGTACTGCTTTCTATCAGAGAGTCCTCTATAGCAGAAGGCGTGGCCGTTTGTCAGCCCTGTGTAAGCCTCACCAGTTCTTCTAACCCCACTAAAGCCAGTGATATCCCAAACAATTGTTTATAATTCCGCAAAGAGTCCTGCTAAGCTAGCTTGCCCCGAGATGGTTCGGGTGTTAAACGTTACCAGGGTCAGCTTTCATTGACGGTCTGTCCGGGTTCAGACATACTTAGCACCCTCTGCAGCCTTGCAGGTATGACCGCTGCCTTGGTAAGGTGCTCCGAAGCTGCTGGGGACGGAGAGCCGTGAGTTAACTGTAAGGATCATAAGGGACATAGCGGCCGAGTACTGCGCCAGGGAGGCCAATTCCTGTTGTGGTGTATGCGTGCCTTTGTTGAAGCTTAAAAACAAGAAAGGGGCTGACAGATGGAATAGCACACTGTGGTATAAAGTTTGTAAACAGGGATAAGGTGCCTCAGAAAGGCTGGCCAACGTTTCGATAGGAGGACCTATCTTCGTCAAAGGTCCTCCTATCGAAACGTTGGCTAGCCTTTCTGAGGCACCTTATCCCTGTTTACAAACTTTGTACCACTTTGTTGAAGCTTAGTGTGCCTTTCTAATTTGGTTGTACCTGGAGGTACCCGGAGGTACTGCAGGAGGTGATTTCGAGCTTATCACCTTCAGATAAAAAATAAGAGCTAAGGATTCGAAGTTCTGACTATGGCAACCATGTAACCGAGTAGCTCAGTCAGATAACCCTGCAGGCCGCGAGGCCGCCTTATAGTGGACAAGTCCAGGCCAGGGATCCTTCTACTCTAAAAACTTCCTTGATTTGCCCGCTATAGCCGGGTTTTACTGATCATCATTAATTCACCACTCTCGTATTGGAGTAAACGCTAACGAAATCACGCACTCGCCGCTTACAGCACCACTAATTATCGTCAGTCAAAGCAAACAGGATACAAACGTTCGCTTACATCGATTCCCACAGTGCGTGGGATCATCATATTTTTTCTTTGTATGGCGGGTGTTTTGTTCTTTTCTGCTTGGGAGCCTTGCTACTCTGGTTCGTCTGGATTCTTGTCATGTCGAGTGCTGTGATGCCCCAGTAGGTCTCTCTGTCGTTTCCGCACACTCCATTCTTGCAGACGTACCTCTGTTTCCACTGACTCTGCTCACCGTGCCTTTTGTCCACTGTATGTTGGCTTCACACATTTTATTTTGGCATTACCCTGGCGCAATTAGAACACAGGTGAGAGCCTAAGCGGACAAGGCACGCGCGGATAACACAGGCTTCCGACAGCGACCGTGAGGGTGCATGGCGTCGCGGCGATGGAAAAGAAACCTGCCATGAGCAACTACTTATGGGGAAAAACGAAATCAGGAAAGAATCAATTTATGATAACTCAAAGGGAAGCTCATTACTTTTCGAAGCGAGATCAGGATGCCTTAGGACACGCACCTATAAAGCGAGATATAAGAAGGAAGTAGAAACATGTGCTTGCTGCGGTGGAGCTAGGCAAACGATGAAGCATGTTTTATTAGAATGTGAAGACATCTGCCGAGCGGTCGATTTAGGCACCACTGGCCGCCTTGAAGCCCTTGGATTCAGCGAGAGCAGGAGAAAAGTAAACATGTCCGCAATAAAGATTAGTAAAAGGCGATCGGAACATTGGTGGAAAAAAGTAGGGAAACGACAAAAGACGAAGACGTACAAAAGCAAAGTTCGTATTAGGGGGTCAGAAAATGTGGTTGTGGGAGTTCATAGTGTTTTTCTCTTTTTTGTTATTTAACTTTGGTAGAACATTAGGCCGCATAATAGGAAGAGCTTGGTGGCACAACCCACCGCCCCGTTCCAAAGGGGACGCTCATAACATCCATCCATCCATGCAGCCCTCTACCCTCTCGCAACAGCTGGCGCGCTATCGGGGCATCAGGTGAACATTTCGCCCGCTATGCTCCGCCAAGGCCAGCTCGTGACGTGGGGTCGAAGGCAATGTGCACTCTGTGAAGGTGCGCTCATAACGTGGCGTCGCAGCCAATGAGAAATGCGGTGCCGTTTCGCTCCTACAGATGATAGACGCCGGCTCTTTAGTTCAATGGCCCATTTGACTCTTTCATATCAATGATCATTCAGGGACGTCAAGACATATACTTACCCTATACGCGGCTGAACTGAAAAGAATGCGAAGAACAGGTTCTATAAGACAGGGCGAAGTGTTACAGCTCATTAGTACAGTTTCTTGCTAGGCTAGTCAGTACATACCTGCGAATGAACAGGTCACCAACGCGAAAGGCATGTCAATAGGGAAACAAAAAGACACAACGAACGCTGGACTTACGTGTCCAGCGCTCGCTCTGTCCACTTACTTGTTCACTTGCGTCCGCGCATTCTTATCACTCGTTCACTGTTTATTCACAAGTATGCTGCAGCTGAAAACACGTCCGTAGAAGCGCCTATATTCTCAGTCAAATCCCGCTTATAACGACGTGTGCACAGCGCAAAAGACGAGGACTCAAGAAAGAACACAACACAGGCGCTAACAACAGCGTCTGTGTTGTGTTCTTCCTTCAATCCTCATCTTTTGCGCTGTGAACACATGTCGATATCCAATCACCAACTCGCCCAAGCGTCCCCTTTACCCGCTTATAACAGAGCCGTCTATTCAGGAGAAAATCTCAATATAACGACGCTTCTATGCGTCCCGAATATTGTCGGCTCACGGTATAAGGGTATGCTAGTTTCTCGGCCCGCAAATATACAGCCCGTTTCGCCAGCCGGACTTTCTTTATGCAGTGCAAAAGTGAAAAACACCACTCTTACGAGGCAGCCCGCCATCTAAATGGGACATATTATGCGGTACAAAAGTTCAAAATAACGACGCTTAGGATGCGCCCGCTGGGTAAATGGGGTATTTTTATCTGGTACGAAAGTTCACGTTAAGGGCGGTTAGCCTATTCGGCTTAAATATATACGGCCCGTTGTGTAACTGGCTCTTCTTAAAAAAATTGTGTGCGACAAAGTTTTTTTATTCGTGCAGTACGATCGTGCCATGCCGAGCACACAAGGCTTCGTACATATGCGCCACCGTGGCATTTCACAGTACATGCACGCACAACACACTGCAGGATTTGAAATCCGGCCGCTGCATGGCAGTCGAGCACTCTAACCACAACACCGCAAACGCGTGCTATTTTTTGCCACTCCAGACACATTTTTGTCGTCGTCGCCGTCGGCGTGATGCCGCATATAAAATCCCAGGGTATAACGCCGTCGGCGCGCACCTTATGCTGTATGTGTGATCGAAAGCGCGCGAGGGTGAGCCGACGATCGCTGCTCAATCTGGCCTGTGCAAGGGGGTGGGGGAGCGGGGAGGAAGTGCACCGTCTTCCATCGCGCGCAAGGAACCGTGTGAGGGGAGGTAGGCGAGTCGCTGAACTTAAGTAGCCATTGCGTTGGCGCCGTCGCGCGGTCTTTATCTTGAAAGCGATCTGCTTTCGGGGCAGAATTGAGGCAACACCACCTATACTACTGAAGGCCTTATTCATTTCCTCCTTTCCACAGCCTGACGTCGCCATGGTGAGATCGGCGGCAGATTGAGGCAGCCGACTGAAACGACAAGAAAGCGGCGTGGCTTGTCACGGGTTGCGGCTTCCGTCTTGTATGGTGCCAATCGCATGCGAGGGCGCGACTGGAGTAGCTTTTTAAGCACTCAAGTTGACAAAAACTTACTGCTTTTGTAGCATTCTTCCCCCACAAAAGTTTGTTTCTTGTTATACGGCTAGAATACTACCGTCGTGTATTATTTATTTCACCATAGTCGCGACTATTTCAGCCTTCAAAACTTCCCAGTTCTGTTTGTAGCAGAAAACGTGGGTCGTGCTATGGCTACATTGTGCGCAAACCACGTTTTCTTCTTTTTTTGTGTAGCCGGTAGCAAGTGAACGAGTTGCCTCCGTCACACAACTTGGACTCAGTATTGCTGCCACGGCATGTACTGACAACCGAAACAGTATGCCTGGATGTTGTAGTGCCCCCAACGGTAATGCTGGGGCACCCACAGTTCGCGTCTACAGGTTCCCGGCCAACGCCGCGCAGTGCTGCGTGAGGATTTTTCGCCAACGAAATACACAGTGGTAAGGAAGTCTGCTTCTCGTTTCCATTCACTTTGCTGTCATACTGGCTTTTGCGATAGTATAATTGTGAGGACTGTCCAGTACTTCTGTCGTTGATTTAACTGTAACGCGCTGCCCGATTTCAGCCATGCCAAAAGCACTTTCATCCGAGCGTCACTTCGGCAAGCTACACTGACACGGACACTCGCAAAGTCGTCCAAGTTCCCCTCAAGCTCAGGCGTCTAAGGCGGGTACTACGCCAAGCAGTTTTCCTGGCTGCCCCACGTACCTTCCTCAAGACAAAAATGCGGACCGCGAAGCTCCAGGAAAAAAACAAAAAAACATGCTCGTCTGGAGGCTCAAGCGTTGCCGGAGGCCGTGCAACAGTCAATCAGAGCTCAAGAAAAAGAAAAGAACAACGCAGTCTCCTCTGTCGAAGACCTTTTGTATCTCATTAATAAGTTTTTAGCGGGAGAGTGCTGGAACAAAGGGGTCACGAAAGACATTGCTTTTCTTGAATCTTGCGTATCCATATGCGCCGATTGTATGCAGCGCTGCGGTTGTGAATGCAGACTTCCCTCTGAAGGACAGGTCACTTTGGAGAGACACGGATTGAGAAGGTAGGCACCGTTGTGTTTCCTGTTTCAATTTCTAACGTTAGACAATTGGGAGATACACTTGACGACCTAGAGGAAATCCTAAAATGTTCATAAAATGATGAGGCAAATATTGAGCTTCTTTTGCAGCGGATATTGGCACTACTGGAAGAACTGACGGCTTCACAATTTCCTTCTGACTGGCAGGCAGAAATGATAAAGTTTCTCATGCAGCAAGTACAGATTGGTTTTAGTAATGCACTGAAATATCCAGCCGCATTGCTTGTGTTCGTTAGTATTACGCTTACCATATCACCCCATGCTTATAAGTTCATGCGAAGTAGTTCAAAGTTGAAGCTTCTTCACCCATACACTATTTTGTGTGTTTGAGCTGCGTGCAGCATTAGCCCTTAATTAGAGCAACCAAATGAATTGTACTTGTCGTATGCAAAAAAATGGCATTAGCACTGAAGATCCTCGAACGAACTGTTCATTTAGAGTCCTACTTCGAATAGAAAGGCGATTTTGCTACAGGTGCCGCCACAAACAGCAATATTGCTGCAAAGACAGCGTACGTTTTCATGGTTCAGTCTTTTGTCACCAAACAAAAACGTTGTGCATATGCTGCCCGTTGGCAAATGCGACGCTAAGGACTTGCATTGCTTTCTCAGACATCTCATTAAAGGGCTGGAAGGTGCTCGACTTCAGGTAATAGCAGTTATCTCTGATAATAAATCCATAAACCGGGAAGCAATATCGTTTTTTTCTGATCCCTCTGAATTTAATATCATTTCTGCACACCGATCTGATCCTTCAAGACCTTTATTTTTTGTCTCGTACAGTGTACACAGTTCACATTTGAGTTTGAGTTTATTCAACCACATGGCAGGTACATAAGAGTGACATGGACGTGGTTAGGTGTGATGGGAAAAAAGCTGCATTTAACAGCTTGACTGGCCCCATCACCCGGAAAAAAAAATCAAAATTACAGAACTACAAGCAGCGGAGAGCGACAATACAAGTCGCAGCAAAGCACAAGATAAAACTATGAAATATATGGAAAAAAATACACTAAACGACAAAGCAATAGATAATTGCATGACATTAATTAACCATCAAATCTATGACCTAATATTACATGAATAGGATATTCAGGACATCCTATGTAGCATATCAGTTTAGGAGAAATTACGTAAACTTTCATTTGTTAATTTACATTTTTTCAATAAACTCGTAAGACAGAAACCTAATGTTTACAGTCCATAATTAGTACGAACACATGGTACATACCAATTCTCTCCATGTCGAGTGAGGCCACTTGCCGGATTTGGTTGCAAATCGGCCAAAGTATGCAAGAGGGAACCTCCTCTGCATATTTCTGATTTAAAAGTTGACAGGAGCTGGTATTCTTAATAACTGATCAATTTTAAGATTCTATACTTTATAAACAATGAAGCGGTGTGTTCGTTATGCGATACGCCTTCAGTACACCTCAGGGCATTGTTTTGCAGCACGACCAGATTATTTAATGATGCTTTATAGCCTGTCGACCAAACTAGATGACAATAGTATAGATGTGAAGAAGAAAAAGCGTTATATAATAGTAGCTTTTGTTTTACAGGTAATATATTCTGACACCGGCGCAACACACCTAAAACTGCAAAGCTTACGGCTCACGTGTTCTGTATGGTGATTGCATGCCATGTGATTGTGAAAGAGAATACCGAGCGTTTTAACAGTTTGGGAAAATTCGATTTCGTTATTTTTAAGTGTTAGCGGTGCGTAGTGGTGCAGCGCTTGCGTAGAGGTAGAACATCCGCCACGCGTGCAAGAGGACCGTGGTTCGAATCCCGGTGCCCCGCGATTTTCCACCAGAATAAAATAAAATCCGCGTGTTGATAAAATTGCATAAAACAGGCCTGAAACCCGCCGTGGTTCCTCAGTGACCATGGTGTTGGGCTGCTGAGCACGAGGTGGCGGCATCGAATCCCGGCCACAGCGGCCGCATTTCGATGGGGGCGTAATGCGAGAACACCCGAGTACTTAGATTTAGGTGCACGTTAAAGATCCCCAGGTGGTCGCAATTTCCGGAGTCCTCCACTACGGCGTGCCTCATAATCAGAGAGTGGTTTTGGCACGCTAAACCCCACAATTTAATTTTTTTAACAGGCCTGACTGCAGCCTGAGCCCGGTGACAAGAACTGGTAACGTACTCCCTCACCAGAGCAGGATTGGTCACCCTGGTGCAGTACTTGGCCACAACCTCCTATATGAATACAACCATCAAACCCCGGCCCTCAGTCCACAGCAGCTGCGAAGCAACTGACCACGGCGGCGGCCGGACCTGTCACGCAGCAGAGGGTGCTAAGAATCCCTGGATCCGGACAGCCGCCATTGGAATCTGAACCTGGCAACGTTTAACGCTAGAACGTTATCTAGTGAGGCGAGTCTAGCCGTGCTGTTGGAGGAATAAGACGGCAGTAAATGGGATATAATAGGGCTCAGTGAAGTTAGGAGGACAAAAAAAGCATATACAGTGCTAAAAAGCGGGCACGTCCTGTGCTACCGGGGCTTAGAGGAGAGACGCTAACTAGGAGTCGGATTCATGATTAATAAGAATATAGCTGGTAATTACAGGAATTCTATAGCATTAACAAGAGGGTGGCTGGTCTTGTTGTGAATCTTAATAAGAGGAACAAATTGAAGGTCGTACAGGTCTACGCCCCTAAATCTAGTCATGATGACCACGAAGTCGAAAGCATCTATGAAGACCTGGAACTGGCGATGCGTAAAGTCAAAACAAAATACACTATACTGATGGGCGACTTCAATTCCAAGGTAGGCAATAAGCAGGCTGGAGACAAGTCAGTGGGGGAATACGGCATAGGCACTAGGAATAGCAGGGGAGAGTTATTAGTAGACTTTGTAGAACAGAATAATATGCGTATAATGAATACCTACTTCCGCAAGCGGGATAGCCGAACGTGGACGTGGAGGAGCCCGAATGGAACGCAAGAAACTAGTACATAAGAAGCCAATCAATGAGTTAGGGGTAAGACGGAAAATAGAGGAATTCCGGGACAAGCTACGGAACAGGTATTAGGCTCTAACTCAGGAAGAGGACCTTTGTGTTGAAGCAATGAACAACAATCTTATGGGCATCATTAAGGAGCGTGCAATAGAAGTCGGTGGTAACTCCGTTAGACAGGATACCAATAAGCTATCGCAGGAGACAAAAGGTCTCATCAAGAAACGCCAATGTATGAAAGCCTCTAACCCTACAGCTAGAATAGAACTGGCAGAACTTTCCAAGTTAATCAACAAGCGTAAGACAGCCGACATAAGGAAATATAATACGGATAGAATTGAACATGCTTTCAGGAATGGAGGAAGCCTAAAAGTAATGAAGAAGGAACTCGGAATTGGCAAGAATCAGATGCATGCGTTAAGAGACAAATCGGACAATATCATTACTTGTATCGATGAGATAGTTCGAGTGGCTGAAGGAAAAGCTACCGTAGTCCTCCATAAAGAAAGCAACAAAATCCCAATAAAGAAAGGCGTCAGGCAGGGAGATACGATCTCTTCAATGCTATTCACAGCGTGTTTACAGGAGGTATTCAGAGATTTGGATTGGGAAGAATGGTGGATAAAAGTTAATGGAGAATACCTTAGTAACTTGCGATTCGCTGATGATATTGCCTTGCTTAGTAACTCAGGGGACCAATTGCAATGCATGCTCACTGACCTGGAGAGGCAAAGCAGAAGAGTGGGTCTAAAAATTATTCTGCAGAAAACTAAAGTAATGTTTAACAGTCTCGGAAGAAAACAGCAATTTACAATAGGTAGCGAGGCACTGGAAGTCGTAAGGGAACACATCTACTTAGGGCAGGTAGTTACGGCGGATCCGGATCATGAGACGGAAATAATCAGAAGAATAAGAATGGGCTGGGGTGCGTTTGGCAGGCATTCTGAGATCATGAACAGCAGGTTGCCATTATCCGTCAAGAGGAAAGTGTATAACAACGGAGTCTTACCAGTACTCACGTACGGGGCAGAAACCTGGAGCCTTACGAAAAAGGTTCTACTTAAGTTGAGGACGACGCAACGAGCTATGGAAAGAAGAATGATAGTTGTAACGTTAAGGGATAAGAAAAGAGCAGATTGGTTGAGGGAACAAACTCGAGTTAGTGACATCTTAGTTGAAATCAAGAAATAGCAATGGGCACATGTAATGCGCAGGGGAGATAACCGATGGTCATTAATGGTTATGGATTGGATTCCAAGGGACGGGGAGCGTAGCAGGGGGCGGCAGAAGGTTAGGTGGGCGGATGAGATTAAGAAGTTTTCAGGGACGACATGGCCACAATTAGTACATGATCGGGGTAGTTAGAGAAGTATGGGAGAGGCCTTTGTCCTGCAGTGGGCTTAATCAAGCTGATGATGATGATGATGATGAAGGGTTAGCTTGGGAGACGTTTAGTATGATTTGGATTTCGTACGGAAAAGTACAGCCTTGGTTTTAGAGCAGTTGATGTGTAGTGAATTTGCTATAGTCCATGCATATATTTTATTTAGTATTTCATTTGTAGACACCATGAGGTCATCAGTCTTTTCACCAGAAAAAAAAATAGAGTGGTGTCATGCGCGTAGATTGCATAATCTACAAAGTTGTCACTTTGTACAATATTCCCACGCCAGTACTTCCCACGCCAGACCCCGCGAATAGGCATGAGCGTTTTTGCCATGACGCAGTGAAGAAGTCAGACTTGCGCTCGGATATAAAAGGGCGACCCGCCGCTGTGCCTCTTGACTAGCGCTCTGCGACCCCTGTTTCTGATGTTGCGAAACTGGTGGAGGTGTTCTAGCCTTCGACCTCATGCGGGCGAGCCCTGTTCGGTTCCGTACACCCAGTCCCGAAGCTCCACCTCTCGTAACGACTCCACTCCATCGTTTCAGTCGGCGCCTGCTCGGCCTCATCCCGGAGTTCTCTCCTGTTGCGACTCTCTGCGAAAGTGGCAATAGCTCCAGTCGCCGCAAGCACTTAGCCAAAGAGGTGCATGTGATACGGATGAAGCCATACCTGTCGACCCAACTTTCGCTTTTTTGTTCTCGTTTTTTGTGTGTTTGTGTGTGTGACTTTGTCCTGTTGTACTCTGTTCCATTGTCCCGTCCCCAATTAATTGGCGCATCGGGACTATGCCTCCTTTGGAAGGACACTAATGCCTTGCCAGTACGCCGATGAAGGAGACGACAACGCGAGTAGGCCGGTTTATGTTTCATCTCGATCAGATCATTGCTTTAAAGTAGGCGTGCCATGTAAGTCTAACCTTTAGAGGGATTCTTTCATTCCTCGAACAAACAGGGAATGGAACCATCTTCCCCCTGCCATCGCCGCCATCACTAACACTACTAACTTCAAGAACGCCATTCAACATGCCTTTGCTTAAATTCAATGTTATTTTCACAAATAGTTTGTTATCTTTACCCCACTCCGTTCGGCAGTGCCTCCGGGCCCTGAAAGTAAATAAATAAATAAATAAACAAATAAATAAATAAGCACATAGCGGGGACATTCACAAATTCTACAGCATTATTGACAGGGTAGCTGTAGTCGTAATCAACCTAATAAGAGGCATAGATTAAAGGTAGTACAAGCCTACGCTCCAACATGCAGTCACGATGATGAGGAAGTAGATCAGTTTTATGAAGATGCTGAATTAGCAATGAGAAAAGTGCAAACTCAGTATACTTTAGTAATGGGCGACTTGAATTCAAAAGTAGGTGAAAAGCAGGCTGGTGAAGAAGCAACTGGCAACTATGGCATCGATTCTAGGAACGCTAGAAAAGAGATGCTGGTAAAATTCCTAGAAAGCAATAAGCTTTGAATAAGGAACACCTTTTCAGGAAGCGTAGCAACAGAAAGTGCACCTGTAGAAGTCCTAATGGTGAAACAAGAAATGAAATTGACTTCATACTTTCTGCTGATTCCAGCATAGTGTAGGATGTAGAAGTGATAGGTAGCGTAAAGTGCAGTTATCATAGGTTAGTGAGGGCTAGGATTCACCTCAATTTGAAGAGAGAAAGAACTAAATTGGTCAAAAAGGAAGAGGTCAACCTAGAATCAGTAAAGGTAAAAGCAGACAAATTCAGGCTGGTACTTGGAAAACATATGCTCCCTTAGAGCAGAGTGATGATGATGACATAGAACTAATGAATGAAACCGTCAGTAGGTTGGCTTCAGAGGCAGCGATTGCGGTGGGAGGCAAGGCATCAAGGCAATCAGTAGGCAAACTCTCCCAAGTAACAAAGCACCTAATAAAGAAACGACAAAAAATGAAAGTGTCCAACTCAAGAGATAGGATAGAATTCGCGAAATTGTCAAAACAAGGCCAAAATATGGGGTATTCGAAAGTATAACGTGAGAAACACTGAAGGAGCCGTAAGAAATGGACGCAGCCTGACATCGGTGAGAAACAAACTTGGCATAGGGCAAACCAAGATGTGAGCACTGAATGGTAAGCAGGGTAATATCGTCAGCAATCTCGAAGATACATTAAAAGCAGCAGAAGGATTCTATAATGGCCTGCACAGTGCCCAGAGGAGTCAGGATACCTCAATTAGAAACAGTAATGAACAGGATACAGGAACTCCTCCTATAACTAGCGATGAGGTCAGAAGGGCCTTGCAAGACACGAAACGAGGAAGAGCGGCAGGAGCAGATGGAATAACAGTCGATTTATTCAAACATGGAGGGGACATATACCTTGAAAAACTGGCGGCTCTTTATACAAAGTGTCTATTGACACCAAGGGTCCCAGAAAACTGGAAGAATGCAAACATTATTCCACAAAAAGGAAGACGTTAAAGAATTGAAAGCTTATAGGCCCATTAGCTTACTCTTAGTATTATAGAAAATATTTACCAAAATCATCTCCAATGGAATAAGGGCAACCCTGGAGTTTAGTCAACAAAGGGACCAGGCTGGCTTCAGGAAGGGACACTCTACAATGGATCGCATCAATGTCATCAATCACGTTATCGATAAATCCGCAGAGTACAATAAGCCTCTCTATATGGCTTTCATAGATTACGAAAAGGCATTTGATTCAGTAGAGGTACCAGCAGTCATAGAGGCATTACGTAATCAAGGAGTACAGAATACTTACATAAATACCTTGGAAAATATATACAGAGGTTCTACAGCTACCTTAATTCTACACAAGAAAAACAGGAAGATACATAAAAAGAAATGGGTCAGACAGACACAATCTCTTCAATGCTAGACACTGCGTGCTCATATGATGTATTCAAGGTATTAAACTGGGAAGGCTTAGGAGTAAAGATGGACGGCAAATATCGCCGCAACCTTCAGTTTGCCGATAGCATTGTTCTATTCAGAAACAATGCAGACGAGTTACAACAAATTATTGAGGACCTTAACAGAGAGAGCTTAAGAATGGGGTTGAAGATTGATATGCAGAAGACAAAGATAAGGATAAATAGCCGGGCAAAGGAACAAGAGTTCAGGATCGCCAGTCGGCCTCTAGAGTCTGGGAAGCGGTACGTTTAGCAAGGTCAATTATTCACAGGGAACCCTGACCATGAGAAGGAAATTCAAAGAAGAATAAAAATGGGTTGGATCGCATACGGAAGACATTGCCAGCTCCTGACTGGAAGCTTACCATTATCATTGAAATGGAAGGTGTACAATCAGTGCATTTTACCAGTACTGACATATGGAACAGAGACTTGGAGACTGACAGCGAAGCTTCAAAACAAGTTAAGGACCGCGCATATAGCGATAGAACGAAGATTCCTAGGCATAACGTTAAAAGACAGAAAGAGAGCGGTTTGAATCAGAGAGAAAACGGGTATAGAAGATATTCTATTTGACACCAAGAGGAAAAAAATGAAGCTGGGTAGGTCATGTAATGCGCCGGTCAGATAACGGTTGGGCCATTAGGGTTACAATGGGCACCAAGGGAAGGAAAACGCAATCGAGGACGACAATAGACTAGGTGGAGCGATGAAATTAGGAAATTCGCGGGCGCTAGTTGGAATCGGTTGGCGCAGGACTGGGGTAATTGTAGATGAAGCTTGCCAAGGTTGACGACTGGGCGTGTTGGTATAGCATATTAGAGGTTGGATGGAGAAACATTTTAACGAGACACACAAAAGAGAAACACACACCGCAGAGTGCTACTTGCAACTATCGTTTTATTCCCTTGTCAATGGAATAAATACAGCTACTCAGGGGGGCAGGGCAATAGCGACAAATACAAATAAACAAAAAAAACAAAAAATGTTTTGACAAACATGGCCATCTACCAATGCTAAGCCGGCTTTGTCATGTGATCGTTTTTGCTGCTGGACAATGTTTGAAGCAAAGATTAAAGGAGCATGATTATAACGTTTCAAAAGCAGTCGCCGGACACCTTGGGATACATTGTAGAGATTGCGGCTGTCGGCCATTCTTTAGGAATTGGAAGATTGTGAGCAATGATGGCAGCCAAATAACGTGAGAGATAATCAAAGCCGCTCAGATTGCGTGTTTGGGAAGTGTGTGCGTATGCACGCCGTCAGTCTCCCTTAGTGCAAACGAAATAGATTTCCTCACGCGATAATCTTAAATTTCGTATCCTGTTCCTTTTTTGCGATGTTGAGTGCACCAAAAATGATCACATGACAAAGCCGGCTTGGCATTGGTAGATGGCCATGTTTGTCAAAACATTTTTTTGTTTTCTGCTTATTTGTTTTTTGTCGCCACTGCCCTGCCCCCCTGACTATCTTCCTGTATTTATTCCATTGACAAGGGAAAAAAACGATAGTTGGAAGTAGCGCTCCGTGGTGTGTGTTTCTCTTCTGTGCGTCGCGTCAAAATGTTGCGCAATCCAGCCTCTAATAACGTAATTGGAGATCACAGGAGAGGCCTTCGCCCTGCAGTGGACATAAAACAGGCTGGTGATGATGATGATGATGATGATGATGATGATGAACTTGTACACTTAGGTATACTAACTAAATTAACAAGCGTGGCGTCACGCGCGCAGAAGGGAACATTAAAACATCTCATTCGAGGAGCGCGAAAACTCGGTGCCACACGCTGTAGTGAGGAAGCGCAGTAGCACGAGCTAGTGAATTGACCTTCGTGCTGCCTCTAGCGTCAACGCGAACTAAGCAGCGAAAACACAGCGCGCGATGGACTGTGTCCCCGTCGCAGATGTCTTTCAAGACACAGCTGCCAGGGCGGGTGCGCGTGGCCGCCCGGGCCGCCCGGAGTAGAACGCGCCCGCCCTCACTCCCCTTTCCCTGGATCCTTGCGAGCGATGGAAGACGACGCACTTCGTGCCCTCGCTTGCGCGCGCGGGAATGAGCCTCGAGTGTCAGCTCACCGTCGAACCCTTTCACTCGCACATACAGCACACGGTGCGCGGCGACGATTTTATCGGCCTTGGGCTGTATATCCGGAACCTCACGGCAACGCGGGCTGCATAAAAGCGCCTGGAGTGTCTATATAACTGCTATCGCAATAATAGTGGCGAGAGCGAGGGGGAGCGAGGTGGAAAGTAGCGAGCAGGGTGCAACGGCAGCATTAGGTGGAAAGCGGATGAGGGTGTCGCGAAATGGTAAGGAGGAAAGCGGAGTACCGGTGGAGACCAAGCTTGCGCGAGCGCCGAAACAGCGCTGGCGTGGGCTTCGGGCCCACTGTGCAAGAGATGTTGCGCAAGAGTTGCCGCCGCCCCTAAAAAAGGCGCTCGTTCCTGCGTTCACGTTTTCTTCCTGAGCAATGAGCGACGCAACCGGTGGAAGCGCTTCGTCTGCCTCTGCTGCTAAGCGAGCTGCCCGAGTAGAGGCTTAGCGCCGCCACCGAGAGCACCCTGTCGTTCAGAATGAAGTTCATTGCCACAATACATCGGGAATTTAAAACACCTAAACTGCGGCGCTCTAAATCCGCATTAGGGAGTATCGTAATCGCCGGTGAATTTTTTGTCTTTCACTAAAGCCGGATGGTATTGAAATCTCGGGGGGAAAGTGCTCATTTCATTTTTAACGCGACAGCGTTAAGGAGCTCGTGACGCTGAAAAGCCGGTGTCGTCGGCGTCGGCGGCGTTGGTCGTGAGCGAGAAATCCCGAAAGGCAATACATAAATAAAAACAACTTGCAAGTTGGGCTGGGTAGGAATCGAACCAGGGTCTCCGGAGTATGAGACGGAGACGCTGCCACTCAGCCATGAGTTGGATGTTTCAAGGCGGGACAAAAACGCCTCTAGTGAATGCGGTGTTGCCTTAAACATGCCGTAGAAAGTTATACTGTGGTGTATATCGGTAATTATGAGCATATAAATTACAGAAGTCGCAGTTAAACGCGTAGTGAAGTACGTTTCCGCTACAGTTCTTCTGCGCTTGCCGCACACGCAGAGCCATCTTGCGGCAAACACAGAAGACCCCCTTCTCGCAATGTACAGCGCTGCCCCGACAGGTGGCGCGCCACTCGCCCGCTTCTCGCCTTCGTTAGTGTTCCTCTACATGCTCCCGCAGGGAGCCGAGTGGCGCATACTTTTCCGGCGCCGCTCGCACCGCTATTCGCCGAGCGCTATCACGTGGTACAAAAATGACGTCAAATGACCAACTGCGCCGCTGCGAAGCCAACTTCACAGGCACGGCGCCGGCTCGTTTCTGTCAGTGCCATCGAAATTGCAATCAGCGGACCGTGAAGCGTGCGTTGCACCGATCGGCTCCTGGTTGCAGGTACGGTGTTGGCCGATATTAAATTAATAACTTTGGTGAAGTGGTAAGAAACACATCATTTTGAAACTTGTATTCCAGTACGACGGGCTGCAGAGCACCAAACTGCACAAATCGCACTTAAGGTGGCAGAGCTTATTACTCGGTGCCGTGCGGACGGACGAGACCGGCCAGCTCCGAAAGGGACCAGGATATGCGAGGTGTGCTCGCCTTGTTTACAGAGGTGAGTTCGGCTTGTTTACACTAAAGCAGCGTATATCTCGAGTAACACTCCTGTGCACGCTGAAATGCGTACGTCTGGAATGAGTGGTTGTTCACTTGTGCAATTTTTGGAGTATATGTGCAGCGCGACACAGACGCGGGACAAAGAATGAACGACACGTCTGTGTCGAGCTGCACATATACGCCAACAATGTTAGCTTACCAACTAGCCCAATTCGCTGTGTAGCTTGTACAGTTGTTCTGGCTATGCGGCTCCATAACAGTATGTTCAAAACAGAGTAAATACTAGCATGTACGATTTGCCCGCTGCATCCTGGCCTTTCTCTACTGTTTCGTTTTTTTTTTTTTTGTTGGCGTTCTCATTTTGTCGGCGTTCTCATCAATGTACTCGCGTTCATTATTTTGTAGTATGCGAAAACGCCGTGGGCTCCCGCTGATGAGACAGCTGTGATAGCTTCAGCATTTACCGCCCGCAATATATGTTGCTTGTTCGATCAGCCTTAGTCAACGTGAGGAATGTGAAATTATTTTTATACGTTTAATAGGTGCTGTGGTATAGTAAATTAACCTGAGTAGTGTGAAGAGATAAAGAAAAATGTGTTGTCATATTACAGCTTGCAATGTGTGAATAATTACTTTACAAGTTTGCCATCTTATGTGATTATAGTGCAAGAAAAATAACCTTTTGTTACTCTTAATAACTTGTTACCTTTCCAGTGACTTAGAATTCTGCCCCCAAGGCTCCATGAACCGGCACTCATCCCCTGCTGCCACGAGCCATTGCTCACCCATTCCCTTGTACGAAATAAATTTGATCCAGAAGCTCGTGCATTTTGAATATTTTTCTACTCATAAATTTGCTGCTACGAAACAGCTGTTAAGTTTGCGGTATGAATCATAAAAATAAGCTCTGCATAAAATGTGCGCAGGTGAACATTTGAAATGCGTTCAAATATACGTGTCTATACCGCATATATCGAAAACGTGCAGCAGCTGTGAATGACGGTTAGCGACGAATCACGGTAACGGTTAACGGTCACTGATATAACTGCAGGCGCGATATTTCTCTTGGCCACGATCATTATTCGTCTGGTTTCGGCAGGCGAAATGTGCTCACATAATTGTCCACCACACATGCGCGAAGTTTTTTTTCTAACACCCTTTATATATTTCTTGCCTTCTTGCCTACGCGAGAAAACTTCATATGCATGCTGAAAAACATTGCACCGCTTTTTTTTTTTTGCAAGGTGATACGCGTTTACACGCGAATTTTTGAGCTGTTCGAGTCACGGGCGCAATCACGATTTTATTTCGAGGGAGCGAGTGGGCTCCTATATGTACGCTCGTGGCGTGTGCTTGTATGTGTATATGTACATACAAACTAAAAATTTCGGGGGGTTGGCACCCCTCCGGCTGCGCCAATCGTTCGAGCGTAGCCTGCATTAAAAAGTGTCATCTTGCTCACCACTTGCGAACAGTTGGCGCATGTAGCTCACGACCAGCAGAAAAGAAAGCAAATGGAACACCGCGCTGCATTTGCCTCCTCCGCGCTCGAGGAGTTGCTTCACTGCAGAGCTGGAGCACAACGGCGGACCTATGCGCAACTCAGCTCCCTGCGGGAACGTATACAGGGACACTAGCCTTCGTCTCGTTTGAGCGCATTGGGACTGTGGGGACTGGTGCGAGGCGCGTCGCGGCCCGGCTGTCCGTGCCGATCACGACGTTTGGCTGGCGTAGATTGTTTCCCCCTTCAAGACACCGAGTTCTTTGGTTCGTTCCGCTTGCTCAGGCGCACGTTTCGTTGCCGCGCCGAACACTGCGTTGCTCGGCGCTCACCGCGTGATTGGTGGGTGCAAAGTCCGATGCGGGACGCCTGGTAAGTGATCGCTGCGCCGTAGCGCATTGTCGTACACCCCTTGGCGGGTCGACGGGAAGGCTGTCGCATTCCACTCTTGAAGGCGAAGCCTAAGCTCCCTCCAATGTTTTCCTTTTCTTATATAATGTAACGTAACATAGTGGCTTACATTTTTTGTCCTCATATGCCGAATTCACTGAACGACAAGACGAACAGTATCTGCCTCGTAGAAATCAGGGCTTTGATCGGTGCTGCTGATTTGCCCTGCTTTTCCCCGTTCACTGATGCAACAAGACAGAGTCGGCAAGCCCCAACCCTAATTCCAGAAGTTGTCTCACCAGCGCGTGGCACGTGGTATCATCGACGGCGAGGCTCAATACGTTGGGAAGAGCCGGTTTGCGAGCGTAATTGCGGAGCCGATGATTGCGCCCCGCCCCCCCCCCCCCCCCCCCCTCACGAGAGATTGAAGCGGCGGGGATTTCCCGTCTGCGGAATGTATCCGCGAGGACTTGGGAGTTCCTCGGAACAAGGCGAGGCGGTTCGTTTGGTTCGCAAATCCCCGCAGTCGCCGTGCGTGGCCCATCGTGGCATTTCTGTTCGCCCTGAGCCCCGTTGAGCCCCTCGGGCGCTGAAGACATTCTCGGCAGAGGTGGGCAAAACGGCCCACTTCAGTGAGCGGCTCAGAACGGCACCGCTCACTGAAATGAGCCGGCTCATTTGAACGGCTCACCGGCTCACTTAAATCTGTAACGCTGATTGGGTCGCTCAGGAGCGAGCCGGGTCTTTTGAGTCACTCCTTTACTTCAGGGGCTGTGGCTACCTTCACTGGTTATCGAAGCTTAGAACGGGCCTCGAAATACGTCCGCCCTAACTTCTTTGTAAAACTGACGAAAACGCAAGCAAATGCATTAGAAGTCACAAGTCAGTATTGTCTAGTTTAGCTAGAGGCTCTGTGCAGTGGTTTGTAATTCTGCAATTACCTAGGCTTTAACACGTGGGTGGATAAGTAAGGTCTTGCAGTGTCTGTTCTCTGTGTGAGAATTACCTTTTTTTTAGTTACAGTTAGTTCGGCCGTCTGTGTGACTCTGCTTCTGTAACTCAGTTTGCCTTTGTACATTTGTGTAAATATATTTCTTCTCTTCATCATCTGCAAGCGTCAATCATCCCCATCTTTAAACACTGCCTGTAGAGGCCCTGTTCCCCTCTTAAGAAAAGGAAAAGACCAGGCCTAAATTTACTACACGGCTATATTAGTAAAGCATATATTGTTTTTTTTTTTCATCAAAGCCAAATAACTAGACTTCTTAATACAGTTTACACTGTAACCTCTGCTATAGAGTCTAGTTATTTGGCTTTAATAAAAAAGATATTTGCATTAGTAGAATAACCGTGTTATAGGTATTTACTAATACCTTCGAAATATTGCACAACCTCACGATGCACCATCGGTGGGAGTCGTGAGACATCGCTCGAACAACAGCTGTCAACGAACGGCGCCATCCTTTGCCAATGATTTGCCTGAAGACACGTTCTGAGCGAAACAGCGCTCGCAGACAACGGACGACAACAAGGAAGACACAATACCGCAGGACAACACAAAGCGAGGACAACACATGCAGCGCTCTGCGAGCGCTCTTTTGCTCCGAGTGTACCTCAACCAACTCGCCCAGCAATGCGCATTTTGCTAGAAGACCCGGCTCTGACTGAACGGGTCGGCACGGCTCACTGAACGAAAGAGAACCGGCTCTCCAAAAAAACCCACTCTCAACCAACTCGCCTAGAAATACGCACTTTGCCAGAAGACCCGGCTCTGAGTGAACGGGTCCGAATGGCTCACTCAACGAGAGAGAGGCCGCTCTCCAAAAGAGCCGGCTCTTCGAACGGCTCAGTGAACGAGAGAGAAGCGGCTCTCCAAAAGAGCCGGACGCCTCACAGAACGAGAGTGAAGCTGCTCTCCAAAAGGGCAGGCTCTTTTGGAGAGCCCCTTCTCTCTCGTTCAGTGAGCCGTCTGGCTCTTTTATAGAGCCGCTTCTCTGTCGTTCAGTGAGCCGTCTGGCTCTTTTGTAGAGCCGCTTCTCTCTCGTTCAGTGAGCCGCTTCTCTCTCGTTCAGTGAGCCGCTTCTCTCTCGTTCAGTGAGCCGTCTGGCTCTTTTGTAGAGCCGCTTCTCTCTCGTTCAGTGAGCCTCTTCTCTCTCGTTCATTGAGCCCTGCCGACCCGTTCACTCAACCAGCTTTCTCGCACTGCTAATAGATGGCACGCAAATCGCACCCGGCAGAACACCCTGCTCTGACGGAACGGTGCGGCACAGCTCATTACGGCTCACTGAACCGGCTCTCCAAAAGAACTGGCGCTCACTTTTACTGAGGCACGGCTCACTCGCTCTTTCAGAAGACCGGCTCAAAAGATCCGGCTTGCTCCGAGCCATTCAGCACTTTTGGAGAGCCGCTTCTCTCTCGTTCAGTGAGCCGTCCGGCTCTTTTGGAGAGAGAACCAGTTTTCTTTCGTTCAATGAGCCGTGCCGAACCGTTCCGTCAGAGCCAGGTTAAAGCCCCTCAATCTTTCAAAAGTAGCGCCATTCTTAGATCTTTCCGCCACCCCGCTCACCCTGGCGCGTCCTCCTCCACGCCTCCTGTCGCCCCAGCCTCCTCCGCTCCCCCATTGGCCAATCTGTGTAACGTGGAAGCGGGCGCCACGCTTTTGTATATTTTTTTTCTTTCCAGCGTGGAGCAGGCGCCGCGCTTTTGTATATTTTTTCTTTCCAGCGCGCGCCGACCTCCATTGTTGGGCCTGCGCGACGAAAGTACGGCAGACGGACTGACGGAGTGCGTTAGCGTAATAGAATGTGCAGGGCCGAGAACTTAATTGCGATGCCATGCTGCTGCGCCTTCGGTTGCCGCAACAGACACAGCGAAGGCAAAAAGCTTTTTGTTTTGCCGTCCGGCGGGCGCAACGCAAAAAGAAGTGTGGATTCGCAGGATCGGGCGGGCTGACTTCGAGGAAGTGGCAAAGAGCGCAAGGCTTAGTGAAGTAAGGGCCACGGCTACTCACAACCTCTTATTTTGAGCCTAGTTCACGCCTTCCGCTTTGAAAAAGTGAGTGTTCATGCTCTGCGTGGTTTTTAGCGCGTTGTTTGACTTTCTTTTTTCGAATGTGCTCTCTTTGTTTCATGTAGTATCGTCTTGCGGTGAAATGCACGCATCTGTAGCTGGCCTGTGACATAAAAGCGACTTTATTCAGGGCGTGTTTTGAGCTCCACCAGAAGTTAGCACATTCTCAACGCTATTGCAATGCTCACTATGACTTACGATGCAGTCTTTTAGCTTCGAATGTACGCCCGCATGTATTGATTTGGTTTGTGGTGATTAATGTTTTAACGTTCCGAAGCGACTAAAGCTAGGATGGAGGTCGTAGTGGATGGCTCCGGATAACTTTATCTAGCTCGCCTGGGGATGTTTAACGTGCACTTTGATCGTAGAGTCGTACGTGGGCCGGTAAATTCCCCGTTGGCGTTTCATAATACTCGTGCGCTAGTGCTGCTTTAGAAGATGGCGCCTCGGCGCGATTGTATTTCTTCAATAAATTTTATTTACTAGTGTAACAACTTGTCATTATTTCGTGTTATTGACGGCGCCGTCAGGGCACCAAAGCGGCAACGGCAACACCAAAGCTAGAACCAGCGCTGGATGGGGCTCGCCGAAGCCTGTGCATGCCAAGGGGGTATCAGATCGCGGACAGCCAATTTTGTATGCGAACACTCCCTGCGATGTCTGCATTAGTGTAATGTTACGTGCTCTTCAGAGGCTTCCGTTAGCCATTACATGTGCCCTCCTGGAGCAGTACTTGTAAAAAAAAAAGACAAGATATCGTCACGATTACCAAAGCACCCAGCAATGAAAAAACGGCCCTGTTGCCAGGCATTGCTGACCGCACACAGCCGGAATCTCTCACGCGCCGACCGAACAAAAGTGTCCTGCAGGTACGTGAATGAACCTACGAAACCACGTACACATACTTTCACGCTGTCAACACCTGAAACATTGGTAATTACGCGCGCGTTTGAGTACACCGCGTGCTTGCGTCGTGTTTCAGCAACACGAACTCTCAACGTCGCGCGCTTTACGCCTTAAATACGCCTTGAATAATGGTCATTTTCTCTATTTCCTCCGCAATTCTAACAAGAAATTCTAAAGGCCAGTTACCGACTGACGAAGAAAGATCTCGATTGAAAAAACTGCTTCGCAGGGCTCGGACGAACTTTTCTGCGGATTTCCTCCCGTAGCGTGTTAGCCGTCGTCTGCTACGGCAGGCCCACCACCGGCGGCGCCACCGTCGAGGCCGCGCCGAGCGGAGGAGGAGGGAAGCAAATGGCGCTACTTTGGGAGATTGAGGGGCTTTAAGCCAGGTGCGATTTGCGCGCCATCTATTAGCAGTGCAAGAAAGCTGGTTGAGTGAACGGGTCGGCACAGCTCACTGAACGCGAGAGAAGAGGCTCTCCAAAAGAGCCGGACGGCTCAAGGAACGAGAGAGAAGTGGCCCTCCAAAAGAGCCGGATGGCTCACCGAACGAGAAAGAAGCGGCTCTCCGATAGAGCCGGCTCTTTTGGAGAGCCGCTTCTCTGTCGTTCAGTGAGCCGTTTCAACTCGGAACGGCTCAATGAACGAGAGAGAAGCCGCTCTCCAAAAGAGCAGGCTCTTCGAACGGCTCACTGAACGAGAGAGAATCGGCTCTCCAAAAGAGCAGGCTCTTTTGGAGCTCCGCTTCTTTCTCGTTCGGTGAGCCGTTCGGCTCCTTTGGAGAGCCGCTTCTTTCTCGTTCAGTGAGCCGTCCGGCTCCTTTGGAGAGCCGTTTCTCTCTCGTTCAGTGAGCCGTGCCGACCCGTTCACTCAACCAGCTTTCTCGCACTGCTAATAGATGGCGCGGAAATCGCACCCGGCAGAACACCCGGCACTGACGGAACGGTACGGCCCAGCTCATTACGGCTCACTGAACCGGCTCTCCAAAAGAGCCGCCGCTCACTTTTACTGAGCCACGGCTCACTCGCTCTTTTAAAAGAGCGGCGAAAAAGATCCGGCTCGCTCCTGAGCGACCCATCTCTAATTCTCGGTTTGTGTACGCCGTCTTTCCTTCGTCGGTTGAATACGAGAGACGCGAACACCGGCAGAGCGTCGCGGGGTGAGGATTAACGTCGGCGCTTCTCTCATTGCATGGTAGCAACACTTTCACGCCTCAATGGTGGTGAAAAGGCACGGAAAGTGCAGCCTGTGGCCCTATAACGGAAACCTATTCCAATCGCGCACCTTTCCACTTCGCAGGCGATCTTCGCGTTCTTGCTGCTGCTGTGTCCGTGCACACCGCATTCGGAGTATGACCCTTCGCAACCACTACTACTATCGAGCAAGGCCACAATCTACCAGCACACCGGGACCTATCTCCACATCGACCCACTACAACTACTGCGTCCAGCCTTCTGCGCACCATCATCGTCAACTGTGTCGTCACATCGCAGTGGCAACTTAAGCGGCTGTCCGAGCGTCAGTCCGGTTAGTTGGCATGGAAGCAGGATTTGGAGCACCATGGCTCCTACAGCGCACCTTTCCACTTCGCAGGTCTGTAAAAACTTTACGCTTTATGCTAAGAAAAGTGACGGCCCATTTTTGCAATTGCTTCCGTGCCAACAAGTGCTCTGTGAAATTGTCGCAGATTGTTTCTCTATGGCGTTGCTGTTAATGCGCTCAGGTGACGTGGAAACTAATCCCGGTCCTACTACGCGTACTGAGGCATTACTCGAGCTGCAGAATTTGCCATCAAATCCTTCTGAGCAGACGGAAGTTCTTTTCCGGCTGTTAAAAGACCTTCAGGCTCGTTCTGTACAATCTGCTAAGGGTCAGGCCGAGTTGGTTAACGACGTCAAGGCTATTAAGGTTGGTCAAAAGAACATCGAGACCAAAATGGAATGTATCCAGAAAATATTAGACAACCTTGAAGAAAAAACAAATGTTTTAGACCATCTCCATGATGAAATGACTGGCATTCAGGCGTCGGCTCAAGCCCAAACAACTCGGCTTGACTCTTTACTAATGCGCGTTGACGAACTTGGACAGATCGCGACGCAATAGCCTCATATTTCATGGCATCCGTGACTCTCGGGAAACGTGGGAACAGTCCGAATCACGCATAAGAGAAGCACTAACCGATGTAATCGACAGTCTGCCTGACACGGCAATCGAACGTGCTCATCGCATTAGTCACTACACGCCTAATAAGTGTCGCCCAATTGTTGTTAAATTCCCCAACACGAAAATAAAAAACAAAGTACTTTCTATGCGCACACAGCTTAAAGAAAAGGATATTTCTATCTCCGAATATTTTTTCCCCGCCACCCGTCACGTCCGTAAAAAACTAATTACGCTAAAAGCCAGCCCCAACCATGCCCTTTCCAGTTAAGGTACACCAAACTAATAATGAATAAAAAAACAGTTCCTCTATGATCCGGCAACAGACACCGTCAACGAGCATGCGCCACATGAACCACGAGATAACGGCGGGCATGCAAATTCCCAGCACGTGCCCAGTTAGGAAAACGTGAGGGGATGTGGACGAGAATCATGCATCGTATCTGTGTTCCTTACAAATATTCGAAGCATCATGAACAAGCGCACTTCCTTAGCATCTGCCTTGGAGACTTGCAACGCCAACATTCTTGTGCTTACTGAAACGTGGCTACATTCACAGATTCAAGATAACAAAATTCTTCAAACCGCACACCATTTTTCACTGTATCGTTGTGACCGTACAATGCGTCAGGGAGGCGGCGTGCTCTTAGCCATTTCTAAAGATTTCCCCCATCTCAGTGTATTCATGTCAATACTGACCTCGAAACGGGTTGGGCCATCATTGAAATAAATCACCAGAAGATAATCATTGGTGTTTGTTACCGCCCCCCACCTTATTCATCCAATTTCGTAAATGAGATTCATGATATCATTAATATTGTTACATCTCGTCATCCTACATTACCTTTATTTTGCTTGGCGATTTTAATCTACCGAACATAATATGGAATACTGAACCTCCAACTTTACACCCTTTTTCTTCATTAGCCAATGAGTTCTTAGACATGTGCTCTGTCTTTTCACTTTCACAACTTGTTACTCAACCCACACGCACTACCGAATCCGTTGAGAACACACTTGACCTTGTATTAACATCGCGGCCTGACCTAGTTTCCGACACCACCTATTTACCCGGCTTGAGCGACCATTCAGCACTTTCGTTTGACATAAATATTTTGCGACCAAAAACCGGTAAAAAATTCAAATCTTTTCGAGACTACGCGAAAGAAAATTTTGAAGCCATCAACGCCGAATTATCTGCTTTTCTAGACGTATTTATAAACAAATTCGACAGCCGTACCGTTCAGACAAACTGGAATATTTTTGCTGCAAAAATTGCTGAACTAACAAACAAATGCATTCCACTGCGCACCATTGCATGTAATCTAAACGGCCCATGGTACAACATCCGTCTCAAGCACCTGTCTAATAAAAAGAAACGCCTGCACAAATTAGCCAAACGTTCACCTAGCGTAAACCGCTGGACCAAATACAAGCTGGCGGCAGATGTGTATGTAGCCGTACTTAAACAAGCAAAGATCACTTTCTTGGCAATACCTTGCCTTTATTGCTTAAAACCGACACCATGAAATTCTGGTGCGTCATTAACCCCAAGGCGGACGACATGATAACCTTAATCAACCAGCTCTGGAAATGTTATTCCAAATAATCAATGTGCGTCCGCGCTTAATGATGCTTTCGTGCTCAACTTTTCATCAACTACACACATTACTCTTCCATCCATGCACGACTACGATTACCAAACAATGTTTCCCATAATCATTGAAACAGCAAGCATCGTACCAATTATCTCATCTTTAAAGCTGTCTTCGGCTCCAGGACACGATTTAATAAACGCGAAATTTTTGAAAAGCACTAGCTGTTACTCTTAAATTTTTCTAGCAATGATATTCCAACAGTCGCTAGATAAGGGTGCTTTGCCTGATGAATGGAAGATTTGGAAGGTGATCCCACTCCATAAGTCGGGTGACAAGCATTCTCCATATAACTACCGCCCTATGTCCCTCACTTCCATTCCATGTATGATGCTAGAACATATACTTGCCTCTAATCTTGCTAGCTTTCTTGAAACTAACTCATCTTTTTCACCATCGCAACATGGCTTCCGCAAGACATATTCATGTGAAACACAACTTGTTTTATTTACGCATAAGCTAAAAGTCATTCTTGACCGCTCTTCAACTGCCGACTGTATATTTTTAGACTTTTCGAAAGCGTTTGACAAAGTGTGCCATAACCTTCTAATGTTTAAGCTGCATCGAATTAACATTGATCCTAGACTGCTTGCATGGCTTGATTGCTTTGTTTCTAACCGTTCACAGTTTGTCTTTGCTAATGACTCAAACTCTCAACCGAGATGAGTACAGTTCGGCGTACCTCAAGGGTCGGTACTTGGTCCCCTCTTTTTTTTAATTTACATAAATGATCTACCCTCTTGTGTTTCCTCTAACATTCACTTATTCGCCGATGATTGCGTAATCTTCAGGGAAATAATATGTGACACTTACATATCTTCTCTTCAATCCGACCTTAACGCTATTTCTACTTGGTGCCAATCATGGTCAATGGAATTAAATATAAAAAAATGTAAATTTATGCGCGTGTCCAGAACTTCTAACCAGCTTCCTTTTTACTGCGTTAATAATCTCCCCTTAGACCCTGTTTCCTCCGACAAATATCTTGGTGTCCGTTAAATTTGCGTAACCGCCAACGCAAGCATCAGGAGGTCACCCGCAGCGTTGTCTGAACAGAACAATCAGACGCTCCCATCGTTCATAGGAGGTCACTTTTGTTTTCTTGAAAAACGAATGACATTGCCTGCACTGAGCGGCTTGTGTTATCGAATTGGCTCACAAGAGACGTGGAGCACGCTCAAGTGGAGAGGGATTCGAGATGGGGCCGAGCCACTGCACTGAAAATCGATAACCCGATGAAGAGGGCTGTGCCGGCGCATGCGATGGGTCCGCTTTCCCTTAACATGCGGTCGCTTGTTGACAATCACGGCAACATGCAACGGAAACTTAAGAATGACGCTAAAACGGATCCTCAGCAAAGAGTTGACAGAATGCGGTCGTAAACGTGCCGAAAGTGCTCGAAAACGTTACACGGCCACGGAAAAAGCTTTATTACACGCAAATTAACCCATTCTCTCCGGCAGGTGAGAGTAGCCAGTGCCTGAGCGATCGGCGCCAGCCATCTTTTATTCCTTTCGGATTGGGGCAGCCTGCGGCATTTCAGAAGAACATGGAGTTCTGTTCGGCATATAAATGCATCTTGAACGTGTATACGTCACTCTGACGCGGTGAGCTCTTGCGGTTTTGTGACGTCGCGTGAGAGGCAGGTGGAGTGGGTGCAGCCCGAAAGCTCTTGACCAATAGCCGAGGGCTAATGGCGAAAAGGCGTCTAATCAGAAATAACTATTTTTTCTTTTGTTCGGCCAAATGATGCATAATCAATGTGTACACGCCATATCAGATGGGGAGCTATGGCGGTTTTGTGACGTCGCGTGACATACGGGTGAAGTGGAGGAGGTCCAAAAAAAGTTTTTGACCAATCGCGGAGGGCTGATTGCAGAATTTGAATAAAAAAATTTGGAATAGTTTTACGTTATAGCGGCCCTGAATACTCGCTTCTCTGCTTACTATCTTCTCACGCTTTAATTACAACTCCGTCTCGCGGCGAGGTATATTTTTCCCCCTCCAAGCAGGAGTGCACACCCGGCCTAAATTCGCACGTGAAATTCCAATGAAGAGCGTGCATTATTGTGCAATACGAAGTGCGAGCGACTGAGGCACGATGCCGCATTTGCCGCAGAGTATCACCCATGTCGTCCGTGTAAACAAAATTAAGGACTTTGCCGACGCCTCCAAACAATGGTTTGGCACTTCTTCGATTTGGTGATAGAAGTGCTGTCTTGCGAAACCTGCATGTGACATTGCTCAGAAGGCGATTGCGAATTAATCGTTGATATCAATAGTGGTGAGGAAGTTAACGTTACAGTCTCATATATTATTCACGTATGCCTCAATGTTTTGGTTCCGTGTAGCTCATACCTTCGGCAGAAAAGCTAGGATCGCCGCGGCAACTTGTAGGAACAGCGAAGAAGGATGCAGGCGTAGTGTTTTCGCCGAATTATATCAGACGACATCGCACATGTGTTTGCAATACGGTGGAACGTACATGGTAATTGACGGTTGATTGTTTACTCATAGACGAAAAGCTTGAAGTCAGAAATTGAATTCAACTAAATTATGGGGTTTTACTTGCCAAAACCACGATCTGATATTGAGACACGCCGTAGTGGGGGATTCCGGAAAATTGGACCACCTGGGGTTCTTGAACGTGCACCTTAATCTAAGTACACGGGTGTTTTCCCATTTCGCCCCCATCGAAATGCGGCTGCCATGGCTGAGATATTAAAAAAAGAAGCGTAAAGTGCGTGAAGAAAGCGAGTAGCAGCGCCGGACAGCGGGACGTGACTGAGACAGACGAAGCGCTGACTTTCATCCAATATTTTATTGCGCACACAGCAATATACATATTGTTCCAGCTAATTTTAGCCAGAGTTTAAAAATATGCCGCTGTGCTCTAAGACGACATGACTAATTGCATGTTGCTGACTGCTGTATGGAGTAAGTCGCACTATTTTGTATTCTGCCTAATTGCATAATTAGTAAAGATAAATTTACCAACTTCAGAAGCAACGAGTTTAGCCAAACGATTTCAATTAAAAAGTGGTAGAGCGTTTGCAAAACGTCCGATTAGGCAGTTTCTAACTTTCTTTCTTTTAGGTAACTCTAGGTAAAGTTAACTGGGACATCCTGCATATTGCTGCGAGCGCAATAAAATATCGTTTGAAAGTCAGCGCTTCGTCGGTCTCAGCCATTACACGTTGTTCTCCGGCGCTGTTGCTACTAGCTTCCTACCGTCATGCACCGACCAGCCCAAGTTATTGCATGCGTTATTGCGCCTAGCTCTGTTGAAACATTTGCAAGATTCGACATAGATTACAGATTAACATCGTCCGCGGAGCATGCACCTTTGTTGCAAAGGGTGGTTTGGGTACATAGATGGCGTGTCACGTGCTAGCAGTGTGCGATGGAAATCGCATCTACTGATGCCAGGATCCACCGATTTTGAACAGCGCCAAGTCGAGGCGGTGATTAATGCCATGCCGGCACTCCTTGCGCCTTTAATCTGCTTACTGCATGCCAGAAGGCTCATATTGGAAAGTGTGTAAATGCGAAGAAATGAGTAATCGTGCCGCATCGATTTGACAGCAAACCGTACCCATAGTCAATGTAAATGACTGTGCGCATACATAAGAGCAGGAATTATTTCCACCAAGGTAATCTGCCGATGAAGCGGAAGCAGAACGTAGCTATGAAAGATAGAGCACTTCGGAGCTACAGTAAATATGGGGTGGTGCGAGGAATTTGGGAAGGAGTAATGTTGCCAATGCTAGTGTTCGCAAATGCCGTTCTCTGTTTAAATTCAGAGATCTTGTCAGCGTTAGTTTAAAGAAATATGACATGCCAATGAAATTTCTGCTGCTGATATTGATCATTTATCGCCACACATGGGTGCGTAAATGCTCTCTGGTGTATCTTTGGATGGTGCACCGCCAAGATAATGATATATTCATATGATTGCTTATTTATTTATTTATCTGTGTTATCATCCGGGCCAGTGGAACTACAGAGGGAAGTGGTACATACCTACACTCTTAGCACGGTAAGGTTTAATAAAGAGACATATTCTCACAATTTCGTGCACCTATAAATAAAAATTACATCGTAACCTTTATTTTCGTAACCTTTAATAAAGGCGCATATTCTCACAAATTTATTTACCTATGAATAAGAAATGAAGTTGGAACCTTTACTCACGTAACGGTTAGTAAAGGGCATATTCTCACAATGTTGTGCACCTGTAAATGAACAGGTATTTTGTAACCTTTACTATAGGTTCACGTAGAATATTTTATTGTAACAGTTCGTATAGGCATACAGTCTTGCAAGTCCTCACCCGGGCACCTTTCTGCGCATGGCCATGAATTCAGCATATTGGCATTTCGGCTATCCGCGAAACTTCACCTAATTGTGCGGCACTTTACAAAAATTCTGTTTGAAAACATCGGCCGAATTTCAACAACTTTCAGTTACCAACGCGATGAGGATACCGAAAATATAAGCATTTAGGGCACTGATCTATCGAGAAAATCCCTAATGGAAAATCAGTAATGGTGAAACAAGAAATGAAATCGATTGCATACTTTCTGCCAATCCCGGCCTAGTGCAGGATATAGAGGTGTTAGGTAGGGTAAAATACAG
Organism: Dermacentor andersoni; assembly: GCF_023375885.2. Classification (NCBI taxonomy): domain Eukaryota; kingdom Metazoa; phylum Arthropoda; class Arachnida; order Ixodida; family Ixodidae; genus Dermacentor; species Dermacentor andersoni. Next base: position 209,557,901 of record NC_092817.1, on the reverse strand, counting down.
TGATCATAGGTTCGTGACGTCTACGATTCTCCTCAATTTGAAGAGAGAAAGAGTAAAATTGATCAAGAAGAAACAGGCCAACCTAGACGAAGTAAGGGTAAAAGCAGACCAACTCAGGCTGGTACTTGCAAACAAATATGCAGCTTTAGATCAGAGAAGTAAACATGGCATAGAGATAATGAATGAAACCGTACGTAGGCTGGCTTCGGAAGCAGCAGTTGAAGTGGGAGGTGAGGTGCTAAGGCAGCCAGCCAGTAGGCAAGCTCTCCCAAGTAAAAAAGGGCCTAATAAAGAAATGACAATGAATGAAAGTGTCCAACTCAATAAATGAGGTAGAATTCTCGGAACTATCAAAACTGATCAACAAGGAGAAAATAGGGTATATTTGAAATTATAACGTCAGAAAGCCTAAGGAAGCAGTAAAAACGGACGCTGCATAAAATCACTGAGAAGGAAACTTGGCATAGGACAAACCAAGATGTATGCACTGATAGATAAACAGGGTAATATAATCAGCAATTTCGAAGATATAGAAAAAGCAGAGGAAGAATTCTATACTGACCTGTACAGTAGGCAAAGCAACCACGATACCTATATTCGAAGTAGTAATGAACAGGTTAGGGAGGCTCCTTCTATAACTAGCCATGAAGTTAGAAGGGCCACAAAGATGAGTACTGCTTTAAACTTGAAAGTAGGTCTAGACTCCTTAACCGGTGACTTTATTTTCTTCCTGTAAAATTGCTAATTCGCTCTCAAATTTCCGCGCGAAGCTCTTAAACAGCTTTGATTTGCAATGCAACTCCTGAGATTTGTTTCATCTCCAAGTAACGCACGCGTGTGGGTGACAAAACCGGAGGTAATAAATATTCATGCCAGAGGTAATAAGGCTCCAGTTTCCTTCACGTGAATTTGTGGCATTCTGCGTGGGCATGCCCATATCTTGGTGTAAACAAACAAATCAAATAAAATCAAAAAGAGCATTCTTGTTAAATTACTGTCTTCTCGCATGACAGTAAATATATTTGAATGTTTACTTGTTTGTTCTATGGATAAGAACCTTAGTTCTGTGAAAAAAGAATATTCTCCATGGCAGCGATCCATTTGCCGAAATCGCAATGATGCCACTACAAGAGCACCGCCCAGCAAAAAAAAAAAAACTAACTAAAATGCACTGAAAAAATGAAAAACGAGACGAAAAGGAGGGAGGGCGTGACGCCAATGTGACATGGTCCCTCGTCCCCAGTGCGGAAGAAAGCAAAGATGGAATTACTCTTGCGCACGCTAGTCGGGCAACGGGCGAAACTGTCAGTGTTTGCTACGAAGCTCGAGTATTGATGGCATGCCAACGCGACATTTCAATTTTCGCTATCTCATGTAATCATGAACTAATTTGAAGAATTATTTCAGCAATGTGCTCCTTAGACGAAGCCTTAAAGCGTTGGGTATATAACCAAAATTTCCAACAGAGCCTGGTGAGAGGCCCACTAAAGCTAAGGATTTCAGCCTCAGGAAAACGGAGTCCCAGTAACGGACCGAATAATGTTATTGTGCGCTGCGAGTGTGCGAATTATTGTTGGGTTCTACAGGCTATGCACACAATCCGGGCCAAAGCTGCCTCTTATAGACGAGTTGGCGAAGATGTTCTAAACGGGTTGGCACGTTTATAGCGTCGTCTCGAGATGCGAGGTCTGCGCCCGAGAGCTCATTGGGTTGGAATCGTTTATGCGTTCACGGTCTGCGTCTTTGTCTAGTTGGTGTACGACCTGATATTAAACCAAGTCTGTACGTCCAACATTTTTCTATTTTAAGCGTCCGAAGTTCACTTGAATTACGTCAGTATAGAGGAATTGTAGGCCATGGCGGTCATAACTTGCAAGGAAAAACCAAAGTACTTGAATTATTAATAAATAATTGCATTACTTGATTAGCTTAATTCAAACCTTACTGCTCATGTTCATGAAGAAAAGTTGAAGGGAACCGTTAAAAGTGGTCTTGTCGCGTGTCAATATGGGCACGCAGGCCGAGACAGTTTGCCTGACGTGGCACCATGCAGCGCGGCTCTCCTGTCAACCCCTGAAACTGGGCGTGGCATGGAATGCAGCCGCGCCATTGGATATTTATTCATTTCGCGCCGTTTACGTCATGGGGTGCTTCGGGGTGCTGCACGCGCCATCGGATAAATTGGACGAATCGTTTGTCGCCAGGGTCTATACGCGGCCATTCTGAAACGTTGAAACGCGCTACTGAACTTTCACGGCAATTGCCCTGAACTTTCTTTTGTAAATGCATGCGCAATAACGTTTGTAATAAAGAAAGTATGCTAATGTAATTAGCTTTCTTTTTAATGAATGGATCGATTTGGTGTTTATTGAAATCGATGTCCGCGTCAGCAGACAGTTTATTCGTATTGACACAATTCAAGTAAACTTAGTACATTGTTAAAGTGTTCGACAGAAGAAAATACACTAACTTAAAATTAAATTAGATTATGGGGTTTTACGTGCCAAAACCACTTTCTGATTATGAGGCAGGCCATAGTGAAGGACTGCGGAAATTTCGACCACCTGGGGTTCTTCAACGTGCACCTAAATCTTAGTACACGGGTGTTCTCGCATTTCGCCCTCATCGAAATGCGAAGAAAATACACTCTGTACAACATATGAGAGACGCGTGAAACGAAGGACGTGTGTGTTTGTTTTCTTCAGTTTAGCAGCATTGCATGTAATAACGTTAAGTTCGAGCGTTTGTGTACGTCATACATTATGGTGTTTTACGTCCCAAAACCATTTTCTGGTTATGAGGCAGGCCGTAGTAGAGGGCTCCGGAAATTTTGACCACCTGGGGTTCTTTAACGTGCACCTAAATCTACATACACGGGTGTTTTCGCATTTCGCCTCCATCGAAATGCGGCCGCCGTGGCCGGGATTCGATCCCGCGACCTTCATGCTCAGCAGCCCAACACCATAGCCACTGAGCAACCACGGCGGATTTGTATACGTCAACGAGCATTTCTATCGCTTCAAGGAACGAGCTGCAATAACGAACTGAGGCGAGCATGAGCTGGCGTATGCTGCCACGATAAATTTCTCGGTTTGTTACTTCTGTTAATTATTCACTAGGATAAAACATCATACGAGGCATAATATGTGTTGGTAGACAGAACATATGGTACTGTAGCGGCACGTCGGTAGTCAGGCTTTGTCCTCGGTGCAAAGAACGCTTGCTTGAACCGCAAAGTATATTTTGGCCGCCTCACATGCAGAGCGCACCTGGCAAAACATGGTGCACGCGCTCGAACGAACTTTAAGCAAAACGCGCGTAACTGAATTGGTGTGGAGTATTACCCTCCAATTAATAAAGGGAGAATGAGGCATCCACCCAAGCGTAGCTAAGCGCTACAAAGGAAACCCATGTGGGTTCCTCGAAAGGAAAGCTTGGCAGTGGAAGTAAAATTCGTTCTGGCCCAGGACTCGAACCCGGCACCAACGCCTTTCGGGGCAGCCGCTCTACCATCTAATAAGCACACGTAGCAATACTGTGCCACAAATGGTAACTTGGCGAAGTCTGTGTCGTATGCCTCTGTGCATGAACCTGTCATCACTATTCTTCCTTCGACAAACCTCCTACATTACCGTCATCCTCGTGGCATCACTAGACAGACATCTTCAACTGCACCCTCCTGTTTAGCGTTTGTATTTCGCTATTGCTTGTACGTGGCGCTAATGCATAAATGGCAACAAAATGCATGGGATTAAAGTTCTCACCTTTATAGTGGACAAATTCGGGCCATTTATTAGGTTTCACGCAGCATAGAATGAAAGCAAACACAGTTATATATATTTGTGCTGCTTGTAAAGAATGTAAACTACCGCTTCACTAAAGCGTCACTTCGTGTATACTCTGATATACGCGCCTAATCTGCGTAATTTTCTTTTGATATTTTTAATCGCAATCAATAAACAGAAATCCTCTAACATAGATCATTTCTAAATATCTACAAGCCAGCCACTTGTCTCCGAATCTGTGCCCTGTAGCTTGTGTGAAGTATTGAAGTGAAAAGGCTGATCTTGTACCGAAATTTTCTGCATTGAAGGAATCATTGTCTCTATACGTATAATCGCCTATGCTTTAGTGATAGCGTAGATGCAAACATGTACACCCGAACACGTACACCCGAAAACTGGCACTCGCCAGTTTTCGTTTATACATGTTCATAAAAAATAAATTGTTTTAGCGGCGTTACCCTGTGGTCCGTATACTTTTGCTCACGGGTGTGCCAAAAAGTCATTCCTTTGAACATTGCACAAAAACATATTTTAAGCGTTTATTGGTACAAAACACCATACCAGTTTCCCACGTGTCTGTGCTGTCCACCCAGCCTTAAGCGACAGAAGCACCAACCGGTGAGGTTGAAGAACATTTGGACATCCTTCTTGAGCAAGCTGATGAGCTTAAAGCAGTCGACGACGCCATAGAAAGGAAAGTAGACGTACAGGAGCTCGACACCGTATTAATAAGGTGCTTTGCGTAGAGTATGAAAATTTGCACCTTCGAAACAAGGATCTGTGTTGTCTGAAAAATCGGTGGCATTCTCTTTCCAGGGAAGGGAAGCTTGATATCGGCAGTCGTTCCTCGAGACGTTCTCTCAAAACTCTCGCAAAAATTTGTTATCGTCCACGTCGGCCTCGTCTTCCTCGACAATGCCAATGTGGTCGAGCTGCCAAAAGGATTTAAGTTGAGCAGCAGTGTCGTCTTGGTCTTCCTCGCCGATGACAGCCACGCGCAACACTCCCACAGTGGACACGTGCAATGCGGTTGATTCTATGGTGCTATGTGTTGTCCCCTGCAGGGTCCAGCCAAAGATGGTCTCCGCAGCGACGAGATCTCGTTCCAGGCGCCTGACACTACCGGTTGTGTCCTCCCGGTAGTAATCAGATCCCAGCAACATTCCTATCTCTGCTCCATCTTGCGTACTGCCGGTGAGTTCAAGGCCCTGCTCTTCGAGGTAGTCGGCGGTGGAAGCTTCAGGTGCTGGCACAATGTCGCAGCAGATTTATGAAATCTCGAGCGCTTCAACGCGGATCTTCCTTTCGCTGTGTCGACTGCACAGCCATAACTCCACTCGGCGGCACTTCATTCCTGAAGACGGCTTGTCGTTTCCGAATGTCATGACATTCAGGGCCTCCTTTCCCATCACACCCAGTTCCATCTTCTGTGAAGCCTCTTTCTTGACAAAGTACGCTGACTTTAGCCGTCAATCATCAGGCTGACCACCGCTCGCTTCTCCCTGCCCTACACCCCCGCTTGAGCCACCTGCAGAAGAATACGGGATCTCTTCTTGGTGCCTTCGACTTGAAGCGAATTAAGACTGTACGATTGTCTCAGTTGGTACAGTGTTCTTTTCCGACTTTCCTGCTGCTGGTGGTCGATTCAGGTTACACAGGGCTGTAACGTGCGGGCCGGATCATCTCTTACACTTAAGCCATCTTTTCGTTCTCGTGCGGCATTCGTATGGTAGATGACCGGCCTTGGCGCACCTAAGGCAGCATCTTTCCCGCTGCACAAGTGTCCTCTTCTGATCCCCAGTCAAATCAAGGTCACATTCAGCGGTTGAGTGGCAGCTCGCTTCGCAAAGGTTGCATTGTGTTTCAGCTTTAATGACAGCAGTTAAAGCCGACGCGGACGCCTTCTTTTCAGGAATGCCCTTGCGGCTCGGGCGCTTCAGTTCACCCCCTCTTCATTCCGCCCTCTCTCGACATTCTACTTCGGCCTTGAGGAAATTGAGGAAATTTTGAGTCATCTCCTGACGTGACTGCAGATGTCTTTTACCTGCAGTAACCTAGCCAAAGCTCATTCGGGATATTCTTCCGTAGGAATGTCAATAAGAGCACTCCATAAGTGTTCAATGCCACACCCAGTGCCTCGAGGCTTCGATACCCCGCGTGGACCTCATCATAAAGATCTGAAGTGAAGGCGCAAAAACGACGGTGGACGAAGAAGGAACACGCACATGCACACGCACACACACGCACACGCGCGCGCGCACGCGCGCACACACACACACACACACACACACACACACACACACACACACACACACACACACACACACACACACACACACACACACACACACGCACACGCACACGCACACGCAGGGCGCGACTTCCAACAATGTTTAATCAGGAAGAAACGCCACTGATTTATACTAGGAGCGCAATCACAGTTTCTCAGTCGGTATTCGCGTTCAGGTAAAGCAGCTCTTTGCGTGATAAGGATATCGATGCAACACTTACGCACTTATCACCAGCTTCAATGATCCTTTTGGCCTCAATTATTAATCGAACCCATTTGTCATGGCTTCTAGCAACCACAGCTCCGATATCCGATATCGATATCCCTATCACGCAAAGAACTGCTTTACTTGAACGCGAATGCGCACTGCGAAACTGTGACTGCGCTTATACTATAAATCAGTGGCGTTTTTTTCCTGATTAAACATTGTTGGAAGTGGCGCCCTGTGTGTTTGTGTGTGTGTTCCTTCTTCGTCCATCGTCGCTTTAGCGCCTTCACTTCAGAACATGCTTAACCAACACGCTAAACTATCCATCCTAAAATCATCATAAAGGGTCTGCAGCCTCTTGGTGTCGAGGATGTTATGGACAGGTCGGATGTTGAGCAACCGCGACATGTGTTCTTCAATGATGACGTCGTCCTTTCGGAATCTTTCCACCAATGTATTCACTGCAATTTCATAATTTCGATGACTGAGTGGTAGCCCGTCGATAGTGGCTGCCCCTTTGCCAGTGAGACAGCTCGTCATGCACTGAAACGTGGCAATTAGGTGTAGAGCTGGATTCTTGTGGATGGTCGACTCGAACTGATCCAGAATCTGTGCCATAAGCGCAGGCTTCCGTCGAATTTGGCGATCTCCAGCTTCGGAAGTCTTGTCGTTGTCCACGGTAGCTGAAGAGTTGTAACTGCATGCTGGACGGAACCTGACTGTGCGACGTGTACAGGGTTGTTTCCTGTTTCCGATGGTGTACTTCACCTCGTTTCGCTCGCGGCTCCACCGCTCAGGGCCCTTTTTATCTAGCCACGGCTTTCAGTAGACTCAAGTCACTGACGACAAAATTGATGAGCAACAATGACCTTATGCGCGATTATGTCCAGGTGGTTCGAAACTACGTGCTTGCTGGCCACGCGGAAGAGGTCATCGGCCTGGGTGAGTTCCCAAAAGGGCCCGTTTATTACATGCCTCACCACGGCATGGCCCGTCCATGTAGTGAGACCACAAGATTAAGACCACAAATTGCTAGCGACCGCCGCACGTTTGTTGCACCCGTGGTTGGGGGCCCGACGATGCACCAAGAAGGAGCCAGCGCACGGACGAGGGGCGGCCCGCTGCGCTGGCGTCCCGGCCGGCGCCTCGACCCGCAACCTGATCTGTGCCCCGTATTCTCGGCGGACCACCTGCATCGTGGGAATCGCCGGCGCCTCCGAAAGGGGCGAAACCGTCGATGCAGCCGACGAAGAAGTTTGATTTTGTGTTTTCTTTTCTCTTCCTTTTCTCTCACTGCGATGTCTTTTGCAAAACAAACATTCAATCTTGAAGCGAACCCCCACGAGTGAGCATCGTTCCTTCGAGGCCCCTGCGTCCGCTGCAGATACGCCGCCCGAAAAAGTCTCACGCAGTTGTAGCCGTATTCGCGAAGTGACCTTCACAGTGTCGCTCGTAGCTTTTATTCCATATCCTTAAAACCGCCTTTGAGCGCCGACTATATCAGGCTTTTTCTGCTGAAATGGAGCAGCACTGGTTATGGGCAGGATGTTATCCAGGCGTTCACTGAGAGTGTAGCATTGAATAAAATGTCACGGGGTGGTTTAATTATAGCCTGTGCACGTAGCGGAAACAAGTTACACTTGCATCAATTTACAATTTATATTCCGCTAATAAGGACAACACGAGGCAAAAGAGAGTACTTAAAGCAAATACTTGGACAGACAGACAGACAGACAGACAATGAACTTTTAATGAGATCCTGAGGGACTAGCCGGTGGAGACCCGTTGGGGCCCCCGGCTCGCCGCTGGCTGCTCCCATGTCGGAATCGGGAGGCCAAGCCTCTCCGCTCTTTCACGGGCCCTCTGGACGGCCATGGACTGGAGCTTGAGTTGCGTACTAGATATGGCCTCGTCCCAGTCCCGTTCGCTGGTGAGGGACGTATCCCGTAACGCAGGACACTGCCAGAGCATATGAGGTAGAGTGCTAACCTCCCCACAATCCGGGCACTGTGGGTAAATTTCTGGATAAATCCTGCTTAAGAAACCTCGCGAGGGATATGACCTCGTCTGAAGCATCCTAAGCGTGATCGATTGTGATCTGCATAGATTTCGATGTGGAGGCGGGAAGCGCCTGCGTTCCTCTTTATAATGGGAGACGATCTCGTGAAAGGTTAATAAGGGGTCGCTGTGGCCTAATAAGGGGTCGCTGTGTACTTAATAAGAGGTACAAAATGAAGGTTGTACAGGTCTACGCCCCTACATCCAGTCATGATGACCAGGAAGTCGAAAGCTTCTATGAAGACGTGGAATCGGCGATGGGTAGAGTGAAAACAAAATACACTATACTGATGGGCGATTTCAATGCCAAGGTAGGCAAGAAGCATGCTGGAGACAAGGCAGTGGGGGAATATGGCATAGGCACTAGGAATAGCAGGGGAGAGTTATTAGTAGAGTTTGCAGAACAGAATAATATGCGGATAATGAATACCTTCTTCCGCAAGCGGTATAGCCGAAAGTGGACATGGAGGAGCCCGAACGGCGAGACTAGAAATGAAATAGATTTCATACTCTGCGCTAACCCTGGCATCATACAAGATGTGGACGTGCTCGGTAAGGTGCGCTGCAGTGACCACAGGATGGTAAGAACTCGGATTAGCCTAGACCTGAGGAGGGAACGGAAGAAACTGGTACATAAGAAGCCGATCAATGAGTTAGCGCTAAGAGGGAAAATAGAGGAATTCCAGATCAAGCTACAGAACAGGTATTCGGCTTTAAGTTACGAAGAGGGCCTTAGTGTTGAAGCAATGAACGACAATCTTGTGGGCATCATTAAGGAGTGTGCAATAGAAGTCGGTGGTAACTCCGTTAGACAGGATACCAGTAAGCTATCGCAGGAGACGAAAGATCTGATCAAGAAACGCCAATGTATGAAAGCCTCTAACCCTACAGCTAGAATAGAACTGGCAGAACTTTCGAAGTTAATCAACAAGCGCAAGACAGCTGACATAAGGAAGCATAACATGGATAGAATTGAACAAGCTCTCAGGAACGGAGGAAGCCTAAAAGCAGTGAAGAAGAAACTAGGAATTGGCAAGAATCAGATGTATGCGTTAAGAGACAAAGCCGGCAATATCATTACTAATATGGATGAGATAGTTCAAGTGGCTGAGGAGTTCTATAGAGATTTATACAGTACGAGTGGCACCCACGATGATAATGGAAGAGAGAATAATCTAGAGGAATTCGATATCCCAGAAGTAACGCCGGAAGAAGTAAAGAAAGCCTTGGGAGCTATGCAAAGGGGGAAGGCAGCTGGGGAGGATCAGGTAACAGCAGATTTGCTGAAGGATGGTGGGCAGATTGTCCTAGAAAAACTGGCCACCCTGTATACACAATGCCTCAAGACCTCGAGCGTACCGGAATCTTGGAAGAACGCCAACATAATCCTAATCCATAAGAAAGGCGACGCCAAAGACTTGAAAAATTATAGACCGATCAGCTTACTGTCTGTTGCCTACAAAGTATTTACTAAGGTAATTGCAAATAGAATCCGGAACACCTTAGACTTCCGTCAACCAAAGGACCAGGCAGGATTCCGTAAAGGCTTCTCAACAATAGATCATATTCACACTATCAATCAGGTGATAGAGAAATGTGCGGAATATAACCAACCATTATATATAGCTTTCATTGATTACGAGAAAGCGTTTGATTCAGTCGAAACCTCAGCAGTCATGGAGGCATTGCGGAATCAGGGTGTAGACGAGCCGTATGTAAAAATACTGAAAGATATCTATAGCGGTTCCACAGCCACTGTACTCCTCCATAAAGAAAGCAACAAAATCCCAATAAAGAAAGGCGTCAGGCAGGGAGATACGATCTCTCCAATGCTATTCACAGCGTGTTTACAGGAGGTATTCAGAGACCTGGATTGGGAAGAATTGGGGATAAGAGTAAATGGAGAATACCTTAGTAACTTGCGCTTCGCTGATGATATTGCTTTGCTTAGTAACTCAGGGGACCAACTGCAATGCATGCTCACTGATCTGGAGAGGCAGAGCAGAAGGGTGGGACTAAAAATGAATCTGCAGAAAACTAAAGTAATGTTTAACAGTCTTGGAAGGGAACAGCAGTTTACGATAGGTAGCGAGGCACTGGAAGTGGTAAGAGAATACATCTACTTAGGACAGTTAGTGACTGCTGATCCAGATCATGAGAGTGAAATAATCAGAAGAATAAGAATGGGCTGGGGTGCGTTTGGCAGGCATTCGCAGATCATGAACAGCAGGTTGCCATTATCCCTAAAGAGAAAAGTGTATAACAGCTGTGTCTTACCAGTACTCACGTACGGGGCAGAAACCTGGAGGCTTACGAAAAGGGTTCTACTTAAATTGAGGACGACGCAACGAGCTATGGAAAGAAGAATGATAGGTGTAACGTTAAGGGATAAGAAAAGAGCAGATTGGGTGAGGGAACAAACGCGCGTTAATGACATCTTAGTTGAAATCAAGAAAAAGAAATGGGCATGGGCAGGACATGTAATGAGGAGGGAAGATAACCGATGGTCATTAAGGGTTACCGACTGGATTCCGAGGGAAGGGAAGCGTAGCAGGGGGCGACAGAAAGTTAGGTGGGCAGATGAGATCAGGAAGTTTGGAGGGTCAACATGGCCACAATTAGTACATGACCGGGGTAGTTGGAGGAGTATGGGAGAGGCCTTTGCCCTGCAGTGGGCGTAATCAGGCTGATGATGATGATGATGATGATGCTGTGGCCGAGCTCCTCCGGATCCAATGTAGCCCCATCGCCGTCGCGGCGCGTTAATTCTCGCGCACGGCGGTGAGCAATTTCATTGGGGTTCGGGTGGTCCGGCAGCACGTTGTCGCCCATGTGAGCAGGGAACCATATAATATAATGCACGGGGTCACAATTAGTTCTGGACTTGTTTTTCAGAATCGCCTCCACCTGTCTCGCAACCATTCCCGAAGCGAAAGCCCTGACGGCCGCGCGTGAGTCAGTGTAGATATACGGCCTTTTTGAATCCTGCATCGCCAGCGCCACCGCCACCTGTTCTGCCACGTCGGCCGTCACAGCGCCTACCGAGGCCGCAGATAGGAGCTCGCCCTTTTCGCTGACCGCCGTGACCGTGAATTTACCGGAGCGCCCATATTGAGCTGCGTCCACGAAGGCTTCCATGCCGACCGTTTTCTTCAATATCGCCCTGGCACGAGCTGCTCGCCTGCCCGCATTATGTTGCGGGTGAACGTTTCTAGGGAAGGGGCTGACGACGTAGGTCCCTCTGGAGTTCTCGTCCAGCTGAACCACCTCGCTGTTGCTGTAACGTGGCTGCAAGCCCGCAGCCTCCAAGAGGCGCCTACCGGCGCTGGAGCCCGAAAGCCTCGTGATCTGCGCCGCTCGTTGCGCCTCTATGAGTTCGAGGGTCGTGTTATGAACGCCGAGCTTCATTAGCCTGTCCGTGCTCGCCGTGATCGGAATACCCAATACCTTCTTGACGCTTTTCCGCATCAACGTGTCAAGCTTGTCCCTTTCAGTCTTTGTCCACTGCAGGGCCGAGACCACATAGTTGATGTGGCTCATAAGAAAAGCGTGATGCACCCTAAGTAGGTTGTCCTCGCCTAGGCCCCCCTTCTTATTGGAGATTCTCATGATTAATCTAAGAATATTCTCGGTTTTGGCGGTCAGATGCGCAATGGTTTTGGCATTACAGCCCCTGGCATCGAGCAACAATCCTAGAACTCTAATCGAATTCACCCTGGGGATCTTCTGGCCGTCCCGCGTGTATACATCTATGGGGATTTGCTCGAGCGGCACGAGCCCCCGAACCCCCTGCCTTGCCGGTCTGTATAACATGAGCTCTGACTTGGTCGGGGAGAGTTGGAGACCCGTGCCCTCCAGGAAGGACTGGGTCACGTCCAAGGCCTCCTGGAGCGCCTGTTCCACGGCCGCCTCCGAGCCTCCCGGACACCAGATCGTAATGTCATCGGCGTACAGCGCGTGTCCCACGTTTGGCACGGCGGCCAGCCGCTTCGAGAGTCCGTGCATTGCAATGTTAAATAGGAGGGGGGAGATCAGCGCTCCTTGTGGCGTGCCTCTGTTTCCTAGCGGGAATGCTTCTGATTTGGTCTGCCCCACCTTGACGACTGCCGTCCTGCCCCTCAGGAAGGACTCCACAAACGCGAAAAATCTACCTCCCAAGTTCAATGCCGAAATCTCATTTAAGATGAAGTCGTGCGACACGGTGTCGAAGGCTTTGGACAAGTCTAGTGTAAGAATGCCCCTGACGTCTCTAGTCCTGTTGTCAATAACCTGTCTTTTTAGCAGTAGCATGACGTCCTGCGTGGAAAGAGATGGTCTAAACCCTACCATATTGTACGAGAACAACCCCTCCCGCTCTATGTGTTTTGAGATCCTGTTATGTATAGCGTGCTCGGCAACCTTACCTAAACATGACGTTAGCGAAATGGGCCGGAGGTTGTCCAGGCTTGGGGGCTTTCCAGGCTTAGGAATCAGTACCACCGTCGCCTGCTTCCACGAGTCCGGAACACTACCTTCCTCCCATACTTTGTTGATTTCCTTTGTAATGGTGCTAATGGACCGGTCGTCCAGGTTCCTCAAAACCCGATTGGTTATGCCATCCGGCCCAGGGGCCGACCTACCATTGAGATTGTAGAGCACCTCCCTGATATCTGCCTCAGAAAACGGATCATCGAGATTTGGGGCGTCCTCCCCCACGTATTGAGGGCGTTACCGTAGTTCATCCTTTCCTACCGGAAGATACTTCCTTGCCAGGTCTCGGAGAAGGGACGTATCGGAATGACCTTCCTGTTTTTGCTTATGCACAAGTCTATCTACGGAGAGTCTCTGATTACCCTTGGTCTGTTTATCATCGAGCAGGTGCTTAAGAAGGTTCCATTTTCCCCCCGTGCGCATTCGCCCGTCTGCTGCCGAGCAGGCTTCGTTCCATTGTTGCCTGTTGAGCTCGAGACAGTGTGCCTCTATGCTGCGATTAAGCTCCGCGATCTTCTTTCTCAGCCTGCGGTTTAGCCTTTGAGTTTTCCACCTCTCCAGCACAGACCTCTTGGCCTCCAGGAGATGCGCCAGGCGCGCGTCCATCCTGGGGGTCCTAAGGTCCGTGGATATTTCCTTGGTGGCCCTTTCAACGTCTATCTTGACCTGCGCGAGTAGATCCTCCAGTGCACCGTACTCCGACTCATCTTCGTCCCGTATCTTTCGAAAGAGATCCCAATCAACGTACTTAAATATCCTAAGCGGGGCCGCTCTGATTCTGATTGATAACGCCACAATGTGATGGTCGCTCCCTAAATTTTCTTGCAGGTTAGTCCAGGCTGCGTCAGTGTTTCTAACAAAAGCCAGATCTGGCATCGTGTCCCTCGAGACCGAGGTGCCTATCCTCGTGGGAAAGCGGGGGTCCGCCACTAGGGTCAACGCGCAGTCTTCTGCCGTGCTCACTAAGTTCACTCCCTTCGCCGTTTGTCTATTATAACCCCAGGCCATGTGCGGGGCATTGAAGTCCCCTGCCACTATCAGAGGGCTGGAACACTGGAGCGCGAGCGTCCCCTAGAACGGGAGCGCGCTCTGCTGACGGGGCGCCCGCTGGATCGGGACCGCGCTCTGCTGTCGGCGTGCTCCTTGGATCGGGAGCGCCCTCTCGTTGCCGAAAGGCCCCGGGAAGGGACCGCGCCTGGCACGCTGGTATCACTTGATCCTGCAGCAGCTTGCGCCTCCCGGGCGCGCCGCCGGCGCTGCCGCCTCCGACGCACTATGTACGGCACCTGGAAGCGCTGGCTGCACCTGCGGTCGGCGGTCGGGTGCGCGCCTCCACAGATGGCGCACTTTGGGTCGCACTGATGATCTTCTGGTGGGGAAACCATGCCACAACCGCGGCATTTCCTTTTGTCCTCGCCGTTAGGGCAGACGTCTGCTCTATGGCCGAGCTCTCCACACGTGTAGCAAACGTCTACTTGCCTGCGATACAGGGCGCAAGGCAACATGACCGTCCCGCAGACCACGTGATTGGGCACCCTTTGTCCTTCAAAGAGCACAACGATCGTGGGGGTCTTCTTGATTCTTCGTACTTCTAATGCCTCGGGGTTTCGGTGGTTGACAATGAGCGCCTTTAGATCGGCGTCGCCGATCTCGGGGTCCACCCCCCGCACCACTCCCTTGCAGGTGTCATCCGATGCCGCCACGTATGCTGCCACGTCGAAGGGTCCCTCCTTCGTGTGGATCCTCTGGATCTTGGCGTAGGCGGTTGCATTCGCTTCATGCGGCGTGGAAATAACTAGGATATTCTGGATGCCATTGGGGCACACCGTGTCATCCCGCACTTGCGTCGGCGCCAGGGCCGCCGCCATGGCCAGCGCCCGGGCGAGGTGTATCAAATCCGACTTCTTTAAGTCCAGCCCCCCTCGAGGTCGGACGATGATCTTGAATTGCTCCCTCGGTAATCTGGGGAGTCTCGAGGCGTCCACGATACGCTTCAACGCGCTCCGTGGTGCGGCAGTGCGGCTGCCGCGTTTCTCGCCTTTTTTCTTCGCTTCGGGCCCCGGCATCCGCGGCTAGCCCGGCCCGGTCTTCTTCTTCTTTTTGCCCAGCGCTGTTACCCAGCCTGAGCACTCCGCATCCTCCGGACTAATATCCATGCCTTCAACAATCACCACGCTTGGATTGGAGGCCATAGCACCGCGTCTCGCCGCCACTCGCCGAGCGTCTCGACCTGGCGTCTCGCCGAGCGGCCACCGCTCTGCCGTTAGGCTGAGCGCGTTAGGTTTAGCGGCGCGCCAGCGTGGTCCACCAGAAACAGCTCGGCGAAAAGTCACAAAAGCACCCACCGGTGAAAGTTCGGTGTCCTCCGGTTCCTTGCGACCAACCGCGTCGAATACTGCAATTGTGTAACGTGGCAGCCAAAAGAACCTGCCAAAAACATTTAACAAAACGGGAGCCGATATTCAGCCGTCCGCACTGGTCGGCTCTTCTTCTTCTTCCTCCGCAAATACTTGGAACTGGCTTTATTTCACGAACACAAACAATTTGTACTAGACACAATGCACCGAAAAACACTAACAATTAATTAATTTAATTAATTAAATGAAGGGCACATTAAGACTCTTAATTTGCCCTTCACTTTGTCTTCACCACTGTAATCGAAAACGAGCAGTGGAAACCGGCTGAAATTGTCGTGCGGCTCCGTTCGCCGTTCGCCGCGATCACCGCCCCCATTCGGCTTATCACCCAAGCGGCGGCTACGCTTGCCTTTCGGTGCCCAACAGTGCCGAGCTGGAAGTCAAACTCTGTTAAAGAAGTTGTTCAGGAACATTGGAGGTGGAATAACGTAGACTGTAGTCCGATACAAGTCCAGAGCAATGAGGCTTCTCGGCGTCAAAGGACCCCGTTCCAGCCACTGGTGTCGCTGCGTCAACGTGGCGTCGCGGCCGACCGCCTCACCTACGAGCGCCGTTGGAACCAGTCTTCCTGATTGCATGCGGACGTTCCGAAGAGAAAGTTTTCCGCGAGTACTGATTCCCGAGCGCCGAACAGCAACGCCCCGCCTCCTCGTTCCTCCCAAAGCTCGTACCAGACTTTCACCGTCCTTCTCGCATTTAGCTCGCGTGCTCTTTCCCGTGCAACTAGGGTGCGAGTACGACAAAGCTGCATCAAATTCCACTATGGCAGCGTCAACACGGCTCGGCCAAGGCGAGCACCACGCCCCTCGTCCGAATGGATATGAAAGGAGGCGGGCTTCAGATTGTGCTACAGTAACGCCGCAAGGTCACCCGTTTGTGTCTTCAAAGGAATACGGCGTGCTTCCGTTTGTGAGCACTTAGTTTCTGCGTTTCTGATACATCTCGCAAGGCCATGCCGCTCGTTCTTATCAATTCGAATGCGCGTTCAAGTCATGCAATCACCGAATTACCGTCGTCGTCGTCTTGCTGCTCTCGTTAAGTCTAGTTCACTGTACTCGCGTCCCACATGCATACACTTGATTTACACAAACACATTGGTATTCCCAGTAACGTTCTGTGGAACGCCAAACAATGCAGCATAAGCAGCTGCTTTTAATATGCTTAGCATAATGTCGATTCCCCCCATGCGTGGTATGCGCAAAATTTTTGTCATTCACGCTGACGATACAAAGGTGGTCTTTTCTCGAGATTCTGGCATCCAGCTAACAATGCAAACATCTTACTGGGGCAGCTACAAGTTTATTCACATAAACGTTCACTCACAGTTGATGTCGATAAATGCAAGGCGCTACTTGTTCGCCCAAAAAATAAGTGCAGTGGCCTGGGATCCTTACTTTATAAATCACAATAAATCGAATGCGCAAAATCGTTTATATTACTCCGAATAATAATCTCAAGAAATATGCAATGGAACGACATCATAAACCATATAGTATTGAAACCTTCTAAAGTCACAGGTTTCTTGTCATCTTGAATGACGTATTTTGCCCCCAAAACCAAAGTTCCTACTGTATCATGATTTTGTCGGCTCGCATATGCATTACACTAAACTAGTATGGGGGACTGCTACACAACCTAAACTTCAAGAACTAGCCTTCCTTGAAAAACGTGCTCTTCGCATGGTTTCAACTGATGCCGGAGACGCTCGAGAAAACGAATAAATATGGGCCAAGGAATTAAAACCACAATTAACTTGTATACGTATAAGCTATTACGCCCGTTAAAGAGGCACTTTGAAAAAAATTTTTTGCTTAGTTCCATCGCAATTGTATGAGCAGCCGTACCTACACGACTACAAACCACACAGGTCGTTACCAGCAGTCAGAACAAACTTTGGATGCCAAGCATTAGGATATCAATTAACACTAGCATTAAGCAAATTACCTGATGCATATCTTAATGTAGAGTAACTCGGCACAGCATAAGTTCTTTATTTTGTGCCGTTAGCAACCTCAGCGCCACTTTTTTAATTATAATGAGTCCAAAACGTCATTGATATCATTATAAACAATGTTCTTATCAGTGCGCTGTTTGCCAACTGCAAGCCAGTCTTTTGTCTTCGTCGTCTTCTTTTTTTGCTTTTCGTCAACAGCACGATTTGATATGCTGCTCTATTTCATTATTACTGTGTACTGTGCAAGTTAAACTGCATTTCCTTTATTATTGACAGGGAGAATATCAAGCATCCTGTTGTAAAGGGGGTGCGAACCTCGTCAAGCACGATTGCTTTTTTCCCACCTGCTCCATCTTAATGTATTGATGGAAATAAACTTTATTGCACTGAATAACCCGCCTTGGTGGCTTAGTGGCTTTGGTGTTTTGCTGCTAAGCACTAAGTCGCGTGACCAAATTTCGGCCACGGCGGCAACATTTGGATGGTGGCAAAATACAAGAACACGCGCCTACATAGATTTAGGTGACCCCAGGTGGTCAAAATTAATCCGGTGTCCCCCATTACGGCGTGCCTCATAATTAGATCGTGGTTATGGCAAGTAAAACCCCATAATATTTCGCATCATATAAAGCACCAAGCAAGCGCAACTTCAGTGAAAAGAAGGAATGCGCACTGCATAATGAAATAAACGATATTTCTCTCGTGCTTCAATGACACGCGATGAGAAAATGATAAAGCAAGCTTTTGGTGAGTGCTGTTGCGATAAGTCAGCACAGTTCTTAACATTTCAATAGCGCGAAAGGCTTCTCATATTTTCGCGTGTAAACGTTGAATCAATGGGCCCTCAAGTCTATCCTGTCGCGGACATCTATCAACAGCGAAATCGGTGATAGCCAAGCATTTGTACGATTTAGGAGCAATCCATGCACGACATCGGAATCTTTTCCACTACGCAAGACTCCTTGCCGGCCCACCTCCGAAGTGCTTCCGAACGAGAGGTTCTGGCCCAAGGCTGAGTTTCCATGAGGCCCTAACACGCATTGTGCATTGTATGTGGCCCAAACACCAGAACTCATATCCTGGCCACATTCCGCTTCTGTATTCCAGAATCCTCTCAAGACGCGTATGCGGCTGAAATTCTCTTTCGTAGCCATGCTTAAGGACACTAACAAGAAATATAAGTGATGTTTTAATAGTAAATTTCGTTTCTGCAATATCAAACTGGGCATTTTGCTTGGTAGGTAGGCAGACAAGCGCTGTAAAGCAGAATCCCGCATTCCAGCCTGCCTGCCCACTGAATTTAGGATGATTACGCTGGAGGCTTCCTTACTCGAAGTGGCCATTGACGGGGCCATGGTCGATTCCAGGGGATCTCCGATCAGTGTGCAAGCTTCATCCTGGGCTGTCCCGGGCGCTTGTTCATTGTGGGGCATATCTGCGCAAAGGAGTGAGGAAGAAGTATTTGCAGAAGAGTCGAAAACTGTACTCGTTGGGACCTATCTACGAGGAGAATACGCGGAGACAGTGGGGAAAGAACAGGATAAGATTAGACAACACGAGCGTAGAATAACCTTATAATTATTTCAGAAGCGAAATTATCATTTTAGTGCACTATCATTTCTATGACAACCTTCGACTGTGTAAAAATACGCCTACATTTGTGCGTGTTGCGCTAAAGCGGAGCCATGCTTAAAATTACGATTGCAAAATTTAATTTGTAGTGGAAAAGAAAAACAGACGCACACGAAAGGTGGAGAGAAGTCATTAATGAAGGGAAAGCGAGACATCCACCCACACGTCACTAATTGCTACAAAGCAAACCCATACGGGTTCCTCAAAAGAAAAGCCTCGCAGTTGAAGAAAATTAGTCTTGGTCCTGGGCTCGAACCCATGACCACCGCCTTTCCGGGGCAGCCGATTTACCATCTGAGCTAATCAGGCCACTAGCAGGTGGCAGGGCGAAGTCTAATTTATTCTTTTTCTTTCTAGGAACCGGCATGGGTTTCCTTTGTAGAAATTAGCTATGTCTGGGTGGATGTTTCGATTTCCCTTTATTAATTACTCCAATCTTGCTCATTGTAGGTCTGGTAAGGCAAGGTCTGCCTAGCATATTCCTCAAAATAAAAAGCTAACCCTGCTGAATATATCGTGTCTTACTATGAGAGTCAGTCAGATGCAATTATTGTAAATGAAATTATTCTACATCTATTATTTTGTGTTTACCTAAATATATAACAGCGAGGACGACGTCACACAAGTCTGGCGATTGTACGAGCAGAGTTATTTGGGAAGGTTTCTTTTTTTTCATTGTTACGTATTCCGATTCCGTGGCAGAACGGCCACCTGTAGTCGAGGAACGATCGACAAGCGCCGAGACCTGGAGATTTTATGTTTGAAATGCGCTTTTTTTTTGCGTTTCCTGACCAACCACATTGGCGCAAACATAAAAAAAAGCCAGTGTTGGCAGGTCTGGCAGTCTTATCTGAAGAAGGAAGCGTGAACAAAAGGGAAGCACTGCACACATAACATATTTCAGCGTAAATGGACGCTGAGTGATGAGAACATGGGCTTCAGCGAAGTGTGCGCTTCCCTCATCTCCTGTAGAAGTTCCGTTACCTGAAAAAAAAATTCCCGATTATGTCAGTATCTCAGACTTCACCGAGCACCATCGGCAAGGACTACGGAAGCCGCAAGGTAAGCACAACGCATTAGAGAAAGGATCGAACAAGAGCAGACACTCCCATAGAGAAGAATGGCACCGAGAGCGGCGCTGCTGCGCCGGCGTTGAGAGCGCCGCATGCGGGGCAAAATTCCGCTAGCGGGTGGCACGCCTCTCCCATCACTCGTTCGCACCGCCTTGATTGCCTCTTGCACTGCGCGTGCTTGGGCACGTTTCGTACCGCGCGCGATGTGTACCTACGTGTGTGTGCGTGGACGTTTTATTCGAAGGACGATGTACAGTCTGTTTCACACTTAGGGGAAAACTCGGAGCACATTGCATTGCGATGCGGCGAGCGCTTGAGTCAGGCGGCGGCAGCAGCCCGCGCAAGCTAAGGTGCTCGAGGGGCAGGGTATTAAACGGCGTCGTCTGCTACGGCGGCGCGCGCTGGCCGCATTGTCGGAAAGCGTTCTGCTGTCTGTTGCAGTGCGCCGATCTCATCGTTACTGCGTGAAATGAGCCGGTATTCTTTACTAAGCGTTGTGTGACACCCACTGATACGCCTCGAAGGCAAGTTCATCGCTGAAATGTGCAGGGCAGTAACAGACGACGTAATGATTCCATACATTCTTGACGGCCCGTTTCTGGAAGGCGACTATATATTCTAACACGATAGGCCACCGATCCACACTGCTCGTGTTGTGCAAAAGCTGCTGGAAGAGTGCGCCGTCACTCTCTTGGAGTGGCCGCCTGAATCCCCGGGCGCCAACATCATTTAAAATGCCTGGGGCTCGTTCAAAGTATCGCTGGCGCACGATCCCCTCTATCAGTCGCCCGAAGGTAGGCTTCGATCCACCATTGTCAGCGACTGAGAAATGCTGCGAATGGACACATCTCTGATCAAGTCACTCTACACTTCAGTGCCTTCCAGGATGAGCGCTGTCATCGCTTCCGCTGGGGACATGACGAGATACTAGCTGAAGTTCGGAGCCTGACGTGTCAAATTCCCCGCCGGTGGGCAGGGTATGTCTGGTGTAGTGATTGATTGTCGAGAAAAATCACTTCTATCTCAGTGTCTTAACCTAAAACATTCCTTTAATCGTATCCGTTTATTTCATCGTGTTCGACCCCCATAGTTATCATTGTCGAGTGCTTTGTTTTCCTTTCGAGTCAAATAAAGACTGAGCGCGTTGCGCGCATATCTTGGTGCGTTTTGTCGCTGCTCATTGCGCTAGCACACACAGTGAAGAAATATACGTGCACGCGCTCAGTAACCCGGCCTTTCGAAAGAACAAACGAAACATGCTGTCAAAAGAAGTTTGTGGAACTCCATTATCGCCAATGAAGGCTTAGAGTTCGGCGTCGCAGAACGTTTAGTAAAGAATATCAGCTCAGTTCCCGCAGTACCGATTAAATCGGTGCACTGCCCCTGACAGTGGCACGCTTCCCGACAATGTGGCCAGCACGCGCCGCCGTAGCAGACGACGCCGACCTCGACTCAGCCCCTCGAGCGTCTGCGCCTGCTCGAGCTGCTGCCGCCGCACGACTCCATTGCTTGCCCCATCGCGATGCAATACGTTCCGAGTTTTCCCTTAAGTGTGAAACAGAATGTACACGCTTCTATTTGCCTTTGAGAAGATCGGTACGCTTGACGATTATTTTTATGGCTGCAATACGGCGAAAGGGCAGTATCTGCTTAGCAATGTAAGTGACGCTGAGCAGGTAATTGGAAACGACATCGTATATATGTGCCGCCGGAGAAATCGTCGGCAAAAACGATGCGGCACATACATACGGCACATACGAGCTAAAGTCATTTTTGCAGTTTCTCAAAAAATGTTTGCTACAAATCCGTGTTGTCCCTGATGGTGACAACGGACTTCCATCGACACTGTGCGGAAATAAACAAAATATATCGCTGCATAGCACAAGTACGACATGCGCACACAACTTTAACTAGTACGTCCCCTACAATATTTCTTCAGTGATGCCGGCGCGACCAAGGCGCGGGCGTGTATCGTCCAGTAACTCGATTGATTGGTACAGTGGTGATGCAGGAATGAACTCTGTTCATGTTCAACGCATCGTGCACATATTCAATTTCTCGGCACGCGTGAACTCCGGCCACTGCTAACGCATACAACAGAATTGGTTTCCATTCTTGGGCAGCGCACACACAAACCAAACACGAGAAAGAAGACAGGGCAAGCGCTGGTCGAACAACTGGAAGTTTTTATATGAATAAAAGGATTATATACCGAGTAATCTGTAAATTCACGTGGGTTACATATGAAAACCGTAATACACTCAGGAGTGATCAATGAACAAGCTCGCTGCGTTTGCCAGTTGTTTAGTTGGTTCGGCGCACCGCAGTAATCCATGCCTGTCGTCTGATTTTTTCGTACCATTTTCTTGTGAATTGGCCGGATTTCACTGGTGGCATCAACCCTTTCGTGTTTACATTTCTGTCGTGATAGTTAACAACACAATCATAATTTCCGGCCATCTGAAGAGGCGCCGTCGCAAACAAGACGACTGAACGCGGGCGAGACAGTGAAGGACAGCGGCGCCGGAAACCTACACCCGTTGGAGGTGAAATCGTTCAGCCAGGGGAGAAACGAGCACTCGCGTCTAGGATGAAACTTGGCGTGCGGACGTCCATAGAGCCCAGGGGCCGAATCGACTGCAGCGCATCTAGCCGCCGGCGTTAATACCTGAACCACACTTCATGTTTCGGTTTAGGGCGCGCGCGATTTGAAAGACGCCCGTTGCTCTGATTGGCTTTTTTTTTTTTTTTTTTTTTTTTTTTGCTTCTACAGCTGAACCGCGCACGCGGTCTTCGTGCGAAATCGCTTCATTATTAAGATTGATTGCGAACGACCTTTACAAAACTCCATCGAATATGTGCCACATGCAATTTCATAAAGAGCAAGACGCCTTGTGAAATGTGGAAATGCTTATTTTATGATAAATAAATGCTCGTTGCGAGCTTTTTGTGCATTCATCGAACGTTGTGGCACCAAGTAAGCAGCAGTAGTTCTCGTAGGAAGCTCCACCGCATGGCGTCAGCTGAAAAATTAAATTACAAGCGAGTGTCATTTTGGTAATAACATATACGAATAATGCCTCAAGTAAAACTTGCTTGGGCTAGTTGGCTCATGCTTGAATTAGTAAAGGCAAGGCGCAGAAGACCAGGTCTCAAGAAGAAGAACACAAACGAAGAAGAACACAAACGACAGGACGAAGAACACAAGCGACAGGACCGGCGCCGGTCCTGTCGTTCGTGTTTTTCTTGTTGAGTCCTGGTCTTTTGCGCCTTGCCTTTACTAATTCCCGAATAATGCGTGTAGAGGCGAAACGTGCGAAAGTGGTGAATGGGCAGCATTACAAAGAAAAGCACTTCGCTTTTACACACACGGCGTAGAAAATACCCGAATCATCCGAAACAACACCGTACATACCACGAAAACATCCTATTTACAAGCATTCCCCTCTTCCCGGGCCTTACTTCCTTCAATTTGAGAGCACGAATACACGGGCTACTGCGCGTTTCCAGAACATGGCTACAACCGACGCGATAGTAGGCTACGAATATACAGAGGTGGCCACAGCACAGTCTCTGAACGAGACCATGCTGGACGCTTGCAGAATTCCTTCTACTCGCACTCAAGACAAATGCAGGGGTGCAATGCCTGTCTTCAGTCGTTCAGAAGACACAATTTTCGAATTACAAGTACCTGGCGTTTGAGCTCCTTGGCGTTATCTTTTGCACGTTCTGCTGGCGCAAGCAACACACACCCGTGTTATCGCTCTTGGCAATTGCTCGTCGCGTTCTCGGTAAGCGTGAGTGCTGAAAGAACGCTTAAATTGTTGCGGGGCCATAAAAATTGCCACAAACTTGTCGCACTAAGATTCAGTACGCGCCAAACTAACTTTGTCACCATGGCCGAGCTGCTTTTCGCTGCGTCACGACATCAGTGGCGAGCGTGCCTAAGTACCAATAAAAAAGTACTGAAAATAATTTTCAATGATGTTGGACGTCAGAGAAAGCGCCACGAACTTGTCAGTGGATTAAAGCTCGAAACTTAACTGTGCACCGCCGCCGAGCTATTTTTTGCTAACCGCGTCGCAGCGCCAGGCGTGACCGCTGCGCTTGAGAAGTACCACAAAAAGCAACGAGATTAGTTACAATAACGTTGCGGGTTAGAGAAAGCGCCAAAATTGTCGCAGTAAGATTCAGTACACGCGAAACTGCGTCACAGCGCTCTCTGGGGCTAGCATGCCCAAGAACTATTGAAATAAGTTAAAATGATATTGGGGCTCATAGAAAGCGTCGCAGACATCTCCCAGCACGAATCATTAATTCAAATTAACAGCGCCACGACGGCCGGGTGGTTTTTCGTTAACTGCGTCACAAGTCTAGCCTATAGGTGCTGTGCCGTAAGCCTAATTGTTTGAAACGCGTCGCAGACTGTGGAACAAAATTTCTCACCTTGCCGTAGTCCAATAGTACATTGGTGCCATGTCGAAGTTCAGAAAGAACGCAAGAATTTGTCGGGAGCCCACCAAACCAGGCTAAATCTAAAAATATAAAACAGGGAGGCGGGTCGCCGAACAGGCTAACGTTCAGATGCGCAGCCGATCTCGCTGGCTTCGGCGGTGTGTCGGACGAATGACGCATGCATCTGGCGCGTCATTCGCCGCAACGGTAGAAAGCCGCACAGCTTAATTTATTTATATGCAGATATTTTTACTTTTGCCGGCAAAGAGTTAAAAAAATGAACCAATTTGGTGTTAATACTAGCGTGACGTATTTCCTGTTGCCAGTTTTCGCCGAGTATCCCCTCCTGCTTAATTTCTTTCTCTGTGATAACGCCAACACAAGCACGCCACCTATGGAGTAATGGTACTAAAGACATTCTGAGCAAAAGGCACAGTAATAGGGGGAATGAAAGACAAAAGGGCACTGGCGCTGAATATCAATCACTGGTTTATTCACACAAATGACTTATATACACGCAAGGGGGAAAGACAATAAAGATATCCAACGTCACATATCAATAATGAAGATAACACAAAGAAGAGAAGGGCCGGCCGATGAGGGTGATCAACTGAAGTAGAGTTTATCAGGCGGATGAGTGTGGATAAAATATAAAATAAAATATTGAAAGAAACAAACAAGGAAAACTGGTAACATGGAGAAAACTTTTGCCGATCTGGCGCCTTGAGGGAATCGAAGTTATGCGAATCATTTTGCAGGTAATTGGCTATAGCATAGACCCTGCGGCAGCGCGCTTTGATCGACTCCTTGGCTCTCTCGATCAACTTGGAGCAGATGCTCATTGTGCAGGTTGGACATGGTTAAGGTGAGAAAAAGCGCGGGTTTGCCTAACGACTCGATCATTGCGAACGCGTTCCCTTCCTGCGCACCCAATAGTACCTCTGTAGCCCGCCATCAGACAGCTCAACTAAATCTCTGAAGAACGCAATGTCCGAGAGGACGCACTTCTCGATGAAGCTTCAGCCTTCCAAGAGCTTCTCTGTGAGCGTCAGGAAGCTGATTGGCATGCACGGGTTGGGAAAAAGTGCTTTTCAGTCGCTCTTCAGTCGACGGTGGAAACCACCACCCACTGCACGGCAGCCGACATGCCCGGATCTTCTTGCGCACGAACGCCGCCTGGCTCGGCGCAGGTAGTCCGCGAGAATCAGAAGCGCGAGTTGGATGACGGAGCTCGAATGACGGTGCTGCCGCGCCCGGAACGGGAACATGAGCACATGCCTAGCGGCTCGAGTTGGTAAGCATCCTGCGGCGCAATAGGCTAGCTACATAGGCATACACTTAAGCGGTCGGTAGTTTGGAAGGAATGCTTAACAGTAAAATCCGTACCACACATCAGCTTCCACTTCATAGGCGCCGACTACGGGGGTGACAGCGAGGGGGCTAGGGGACCGGAGCCCCCCCCCCCCCCCCCCTAAAGTGCCATTGCTTTAGCTCTGTTGCACACATCATTTGAGATTTCTTTTGAGGCGCCTGTACTTTTTCACTTAAACCTTTATTATGGATTAAAGTTTACTGCATCGTTTTTAACACGGGCGTGCACGGCATTTAATTCATAATTTCACTTTATTTCTGCTAATTCTGACAATAGGAGGACAAGCGCAGTAGTAGCACCAGCCGCAGCTACCTAATCCGCACTTTTTCATTTATACATATCTTTGTTTTAAATTTCCAGTCAACACCATGCACATACACAACATATTATATTTTATCCACACGAAAATGAAAATGTTGGTGCATGTTCACCTTGCTTCAAATATATATTCGTTCTTTCTTAACCCTAAAAAAACTTGTAGACTTCAGTGAACCTTTCGGCAGATTCTTGTATGAATGCCCTGTAAAATGTGCGTGAACTATATGTGTCTCAGTATTGCCTCTATTTCCAGTAGGCAATGCTAACAACTCATGGAAAAAAAACATTCTAATAATATACATTTATCAGGTATGGAAAATGGCGACTTGCATGCAGATGTCATGAATATATTATAAAGGAGATTTATTAGGGTTCGTAGCGACCGCCGGTTCTAGCATGCACCGAGCAGCTCCCGAGCCCGAGCCCCTGCCGCGCGCTTGATGCTGCCGATGCTGCTGACTCTGAGCGCACGTTGGTTATCGTCCTTACAATGGCCCCGCGGAAATAAAGGAGCCATCCTGGCGACTTAGTTTTCTGGAAGGACGGTAGAATGGCTATACGGCTTGAGACGCTGAACGTGAACGACGTCGCGGTTACGACGTCGTATGTCGGACGGCTGCGTTAGCAGCTCAACCAGTTAATTAACGGGTGATGTTCTCTTGAGAACGCGGTATGGTCCGTCGTACTTCAGAAGGAGTTTTGAAGCGATCCCAGGCGTGCAGTGCGGCACTAACAACCAGACGATAGCGCCCGGGAGAAAAGTGGGAGTAGAGTTCTGGGCATCGCGAACGGCTTTTTGACGGTTGTGGCCATCCGAGGTGAATCGGCGGGCCAGCAGGCGGCATTCCTCGGCGTGTCTGGCGCCTTCCGCGATCAGCAAGCATTCGGATAGGCCCGGCCGGTAGGGCAGAATGGTGTCAATTGTGTGCGAAGGATGACTTCCGTAAAAAAGGTAACAGGGTGAGAATCCGGTAGTGGCCTGAGTCGCGGTGTTGTAGGCGTAGGCGACAAACGGAAGAACTAGGCCCCAATTAGAGTGATCAGGTGAGACATACATGGCGAGCATGTCACCAAGAGTTCGATTAAAGCGTTCCGTCGTACCGTTAGTCTGTGGGTGATAAGCAGTGCATTTACGATGAACAATAGCGCATTCAGCAAGCAGTCGTTCGATGACTTCAGATAAGAAGGCGAGGCCTCTGTCGCTTAAATGTTCACGTGGACCTCCATGACGAAGGAGAAAACGGCGAAGTATGAAACTGGCGACCTCTTGCGCTGTAGCATTTGGTAAAGCAGCAGTCTCCGCATAACGGGTTAAGTGGTCTACCGCAACGATTATCCACCTGTTGCCGGTAGGAGTCAACGGAAGTGGCCCGTAGAGGTCTATGCCCACGCGATCAAAGGGTCGGGATGGGCATTGTAAACGCTGGAGTTCACCGGCGGAGTTGTGCGGTGGCGCTTTGCGGCGTTGGCACTCACGACAAGAGCGAAGGAACCTTCGAACGAAATTGTACATTCCCCGCCAGTAATAGCGGTGTCGAAGTCTTTCGTAGGTCTTGAAGACTCCCGCGTGGCCACACTGAGGGTCGACGTGGAACGAGGAGCAGAGCTCTGATCGCAACCTTCTCGGAATGACAAGTAACCAGGTGCGTCCCTCTGGGGCATAGTTGTGTCGATATAATAGCTGGTCTCGAATCGCAAAATGAGGAACTTGGCGCTGAAGCGTACGTGACGCCGGAGCTTTCGACATATCCGAGAGAAGGTCGAGCAGAGATGCAATCCAGGGATCATTACGCCGCGCAGCAGCGATAGTGTCAACGTCCAGAGAGGATAACGTGCACTCGCAGGAGGAGTCGTGACTGGCTTTCGGGGGAAGCGACGATCGGGATAGCGCGTCAGCGTTTGAGTGCTTTCGCCCGGAACGGTAAACCACGCGGATGTCATACTCTTGGATTCGCAATGCCCAGCGGGCAAGGCGGCCCGATGGATCTTTGAGCGTCGACAGCCAACATAGTGCGTGGTGGTCGGCCACTACGTCAAACGATCGGCCGTATAAATATGGGCGAAACTTGCCAAGCGCCCACACAATGGCCAAACACTCCTTTTCTGTAACGCTGTAATTGGTCTCCGCCTTGGTTAACGTGCGACTCGCGTATGCGACGATGTATTCTTTGTGGCCAGCTCGACGCTGTGCCAACAGAGCGCCAAGGCCTGCACCGCTTGCATCGGTATGGATTTCGGTTGGCGCTTGAGGGTCAAAATGGCGATGGATGGGTGGCGTCGTGAGAAGACGGCGCAAGGTTGTGAAGGCGTCGTCACACGCTGGAGACCATGATGAGAGATCTCTAGCGCCACCAAGGAGCTGCGTGAGAGGCGATATAATTGACGCAAAGTTTCGAACGAATCACCGCAAGTAAGAGCAGAGGCCGATAAAACTGCGTAGCTCTTTCATAGTGGTAGGTTTTGGGAACGCAGTAACAGAACGTAGCTTCTCAGGATCCGGGCGAATGCCCTCCTTTGACACGACATGGCCTAAAATTCTGAGCTGACGAACAGCAAATCGACACTTCTTCAGGTTAAGTTGCAACCCGGCGTTGGTCAAGAAGTGAGTACGTGCTGGAGGCGGAGCAGGTGCGTTGCAAAATCAGGGGCGAACACTACAATGTCGTCAAGATAGCAAAGACAGATTTTCCATTTGAGGCCACGCAGAACATTATCCATCATTCTTTCGAATGTAGCAGGTGCATTGCAAAGTCCGAAAGGCATGACGGTGAATTCATAGAAGCCGTCTGGTGTAACAAAGGCAGTTTTTGGGCGATCGGCCTCTGCGATCGGAACCTGCCAGTAGCCTGACCGTAAATCCAGCGAAGAAAAGAACTCGGCTCCTTGCAAACAATCCAGAGCATCATCGATGAGTGGTAAGGGGTAGACGTCCTTCAGTGTGATCTTGTTCAACCGTCGAAAATCAACGCAGAAGCGCATGGAACCATCCTTTTTTGTGACAAAGACCACGGGAGAGGCCCATGGGCTTTGGGAAGGTTGAATGACGCCTCGACGGAGCATGTCATCGACCTGGTCTGCAATGACGCGACGTTCCGTAGCGGACACGCGAGTTGGTCTTTGTCGCAGCGGTGAGTGAGAGACAGTGTCGATGTAATGCTCGACCGTCGATGCACGGCCAAGAGATGTTTGCGCAACGTCGAAATAACGGCGGAAGTGCTGAAGGACTGCGAGAAGTTGAGATCGCTGCGAATGCGTCAGATCTTCGGCGATGAATGGGCTGAACACACCAGTCCATGTTGAGTTGGGTACGGAGAGGGAACTCAGTTCATGGACGGCAGTAGAAGGCACTTCGTCGAGGACGGAGACAACTCGTGTTGAATCGACTGACTCGACGTAACCAAGGCATTCGTGGCGGAGCAGTGATAGCGGCGATGAAAGATGACTGTAAATGGGCATCGTGCTAACACCGGCAGCAAAATCAAGAGCTGCAAAGGGCAAAGGAAGCGCTTTTCGGGTAACAAAGGGATGAGAGGGCATGAAGAAGACCGTCCCGTCAGATATGGTACTTAAGAAGACTGGTACGAGTGCTGAAGAGCACGGAAAAATACAGGTGTCTTCATTCACGACAATTTTAGCGGCAGGATGAGCATCGACGGACGCCACGTCACCAAGGCGGAAAAGTTCAATCTCAGCCCAAGCGCAACTGATGATGGCATTGTGGCGTGAGATAAAATCCCATCCTAGAATAACGGCGTGGGAGCACGATGAAAGAACTATGAATTCAACCGTGTACAAAACGTCCTGTATGGTCACACGGGCAGTACAAGCAGCGGTAGGGGAAATGGGTTGAGCACTCGCCGTTCGAAGCGACAATCCAGACAGAGACGTCGTCACTTTGCGAAGCGACCGGCAAAATCTTGCATCCATAACTGAAATAGCGGCACCGGTATCGACGAGGGCGACTTTAGCGACATTTTCGACAAACACATCAATGACATTGGCAGGTAAAGGAGGAGGACTTCGGCATGTCGACACTTGCGCAGTTCTTGCTTCAGGAACTGCGTCGTCTAGTTTCCCTCGTCGTTAGCGATGGGTCGTCGACGCGTAGGGGAAAGCGATCAGCGACGTGGAGAGGGCGATCGG
Organism: Dermacentor andersoni; assembly: GCF_023375885.2. Classification (NCBI taxonomy): domain Eukaryota; kingdom Metazoa; phylum Arthropoda; class Arachnida; order Ixodida; family Ixodidae; genus Dermacentor; species Dermacentor andersoni. The sequence continues at coordinate 209,527,726 of NC_092817.1, read as the reverse complement.
AGGCGTTCGAAGCGAGGACGGCGATCAATCTGGGAGCGAGCTGGTGATGGGTCGAAGGGTCCGTAAGGCGCATTTGAATCAGGCGGCACATAGGGCGCTCGGCGATCGTCATCGAACGCCTGCGATCGGCGGCGGCAGAACCTTGCGACATGACCGGGATACCTACATGGGAAGCATATAGGGCGATTGTCCGGCGTACGCCAAGGCTTAGCGATGGTAGTGTTGGTCCAGGAGACGGGAGGGGGAGGGGGCGTGGCACAGGCTGCTGGAAGCGACGCACAGGTACAGTGCGAGGGGCAATTGCAGCAACCGTAGCATAAGTGACTGGTGTAGTCACGACATCCTGCTGGTGAACAGCCGGCAGCGCTTCCGCGACCTCTTCATGGATCACGTTACGGAGATGAGACGGCAAAGTGCTGGCAGACTCCTGAGTAACGGACACCAGAGATAGCTGTCGTGCGACTTCTTCGCGGACACAATCCTTCATTTGGGTTATCAAGGAGGCTTGTTCTTGGCCGGTGATCAGGCTGCAGAGTGACGCCGCATTTGGAGTGGGATGTCGCCTTGTCAGAGCTCGCTGCTTACGTAATTCGTCATAGCTCTGGCACAAGCTGAAGACATCGCCCAACAGTGCGCGCGTCCTTGGCCAGAAGCATCTGGAACGCGTCATCGTCGATTCCCTTCATGACGTGCTTGATCTTTTCCGCTTACGTCATGGCAACGTTCACGCGCCTGCACAAATCTATAACGTCTTCTATATAGCTGGTGAATGTCTCATCCGTGTCAAGTGCGCGTGTACGCCAACGCTACTCGGCTCGGAGTTTCCTGACGGCGGGTCGGTCAAATACTTTTGTAATCGACGTCTTGAACGCCGACCACGTTCGGATATCCCTCTCGTGATTTCTGAACCAGAGACTGGCCACGCCCGCGAGGTAGAATGATACGTAAGCCAGTTTGTCCGAGTCATTCCATTTGTTGTGAACGCTCACCCGTTCGTAGGACGACAGCCACTCTTCAACGTCGTTGTCGTTGGTTGCGCTGAAGATGGGAGGCTCCCGTTGGCGAACGGTACCAGGGCAAGGGACGGGTGGCGATGGAAGAGTCTTCTGGTCGGCGTCCGGCATGGCGGAGGGTAGCGTCCGAGAATGGAGTTACAGGATGGTAGAATGGAACGTTACCCAGCACCTCCACCACTTATAAAGGAGATTTATTGTGGTTCGTAGCGACCGCCCGTTCTCGCATGCACTGAGCAGTTCCCGAGCTGGAGCCTCTGCCGCGCTCTTGATGCTGCCGATGCTGCGGACTCTGAGCACACGTTGGTTATCTTCCTTACAATATAATTCACTCAGTAACCGAAATGAGGCCTAGCCAGATTCACTCAATATCGGAATCTCTCAGCCATGCGCTGTAGCGACTGCAATGTGTTTTGGACTCACCGTAAAAAACAAAAAAAGGTGGCTCCAGTTTGGCCGGAAAGGCTAAGCAGCGTTAGTGATATCGATGTATGACAGTTACACGAAGGAAGATTACACCACGGAGAGACGCCACTCCATAGGCGCTGCGATGGACTCAGACTGAAATTGAACTTTCTTTTACTATGAGGTCTTCTATGCTCATTTAAGGCCGCCACTTCAGCGAGCATTTCCGTGAACAGTGAACACACGAAGTATATTCAAGTCCAACTATTACACATAGTCACGTTACTACATGTAGGCGTATGACAAAAACTATTAAGTTTAATGCAAGCAGACAGTTCACGTTCGACACCTTCACTGAGAGTGCTCCTTCGTCGTCGTCGGCCTCAGCTTCTGCAGAAGCGGTAAACCCACTACGCAGGCAACTGTTATGCTCCTGGCATTAGCCCCCTTCCAGAATGCATCGTCTCGATGCTTCAAATGGCAATATATATATATATATATATATATATATATTGCAACGGGGGTGTTCGCCTAGCAGCACTAGCTCTAGGTTGCAGCGGTAGGTTTAAAAACAGGTCGGTGCTGCGAAACGGGTCTTCTCATTCACTAGCACCATGCCCACTGCCCAGTGCCTTCAGTAAAATCACTCCGCACCGAAAGAGTAGCCATCCTAGCGACCTAAGGGCAGGAAAACACAGAAGGGTCATGGCACTGCTTGAGCCGGGAGACGTGCACAATTTCCTGGCCGCGACGACGCTGGTCGGAAGGCGCTTCCGTTGGCTCGATGAGGTAGTTGACCACGGATGTTTTTTTCAGTACCCGATAAGGACCGTGGTACTTGGAGAGCAGCTTAGAGGAAAGGCCTGGAGGAGTAGAGGGCACCCACAACCAGACCAGCGAGCCAGGAGCAAAGCACGTAGCCGCAGTAGATGAATCATGGCGATGCTTTTGGCGCCACTGGTCCTGGGATGTCAACGGACGAGCGAGCTGGCGACATTCTTCGGAGTAAGCAGCCGCTCTAGAAACAGTCGTGCACTCCGAAGCATCTGGTCGGTAAGGCAGAATCGTGTCCATAGTGCATGAAGGTTCGTGTCCGTAAAGGAGAAAGAAAGGGGAGAACCCAGTGGTGCTTTGCGTGGCGGTATTGTAAGCGTAGGTGACGAAAGGCAGAATGCGATCCCAATTCGAGTGGTCAGATGAAGCATACATGGCCAACATATCGCCAAGGGTGCGGTTGAAACGCTCTGTCATTCCATTAGTTTGAGGATGATATGCCGTGGTGGTGCAGTGAATGATACGACACTCCTTTAGAAATGCTGCAATGACGTCAGAAAGAAAAACGCGACCGCGGTCGCTCAGTAATTCTCTAGGTGCTCCATGGCGTAAAATCAGGTTTCGAAGGATAAAACTGGTGACGTCTTTTGCTGTGGCAGATGCTAGGGCTGAAGTTTCAGCGTACCGCGTGAGGTGGTCGATAGCAACAATAACCCAGTGGTTGCCGCTGGGAGTGTTGGGAAGCGGACCGTATAGGTCAATGCCGACGCGGTCGAACGCGCGCGCGGGGCATGGTAAAGGTTGCAAGGGGCCGGTGGCATGTTGAGTTGGCGTCTTGCGTCGTTGGCATATGAGGCATGACCGGACGTACTGGCGAACGAAGCGGTACATACCGCGCCAGTAGTACCGAAGCTGGATGCGAGAGTATGTCTTTAAGACACCAGCGTGGCCGCATTGGGGATCGGCGTGGAACGTGGCGCAGATGTCAGGGCGCAGGTGTCGGGGTATAACAAGCAACCACTTGCGACCGCTCGAATTGTAGTTGCGGCGGTACAGCAGGTCATCCCGAATGATGAAGTGCGCGGCTTGACGACGGAGCGTCCGAGAAATTGGCGCTGGCGACTGGCTAGACAAGAAGTCAATAAGCGAAGAGATCCATGGGTCCTTGCGCTGCTCTGATGGCATGTCAGTAATGTTGAGGGCGAAGGCTCCATGTGTGGAAATAGACGAGTGGACAGGACCGGAGGGCAGGGGTGACCGGGATAGAGCGTCTGCGTCTGAATGTTTTCGGCCGGAGCGATAAACAACGTGGATGTCGTACTCTTGTAGGCACAATGCCCAACGGGCGAGCCGACCAGTTGCATCTTTTAATGAAGATAACCAGCATAGGGCATGATGGTCGGTCACGATGTCAAATGGACGCCCGTACACATAAGGACGAAATTTTCCGATTGCCCAACTGGTGGCCAGACATTCCTTTTCAGTAACCGAGTAGTTCACCTCGGCTTTGGTAAGGGTGCGGCTGGCATACGCGACGACGTACTCTTCGAAGCCATCCTTGCGTTGTGCAAGAACAGCGCCGAGCCCGACACCGCTAGCGTCCGTATGGATCTCAGTTGGTGCAGAGGGATCGAAGTGTCGCAGTACTGGAGGAGAGGTGAGAACGCGTCGCAGTTCTTGGAATGCGTCGTCGCATGCCGGAGACCAGGCTGATAGGTCAGAACTGCCGGTGAGAAGCTGCGTCAAGGGAGCGGTGATAGAGGCAAAGTTACGGATGAAGCGCCGGAAATACGAGCACAAGCCGATGAAATGCGAAGCTCTTTCATGGTGGTTGGTTTAGGGAACTCGGTTACGGCGCTAAGTTTCGTGGGGTCCGGGAGGATACCGTCTTTGGAAACTACATGACCGAGAATAGTAAGCGTGCGAGCGCCGAAGTGGCATTTCTTCAAATTTAGTTGCAGTCCTGCAGTGGAGAGGCACGCAAGGACTTGCTCGAGGCGGCTGATGTGCGTCGCAAAGTCGGTGGAAAAAACCACAATGTCATCCAAATAACAGAGGCGCGTTCTCCACTTCAGCCCTCGAAGAATGCTATCCATCATTCGCTCGAAAGTGGCAGGCGCGTTGCAGAGGCCGAACGGCATGACGGTGACAGCGCCGAGCCCGACACCGCTAGCGTCCGTATGGATCTCAGTTGGTGCAGAGGGATCGAAGTGTCGCAGTACTGGAGGAGAGGTGAGAACGCGTCGCAGTTCTTGGAATGCGTCGTCGCATGCCGGGTATTGGCACTTGCCAATACCCGGAGCGTAGATCCAGCGAGGAAAAGAATTCCGCTCCCTGCAGACTGTCCAAGGCATCGTCGATGCGCGGCAGAGGATAGACATCTTTGCGCGTTATTCGGTTAAGGCGGCGATAGTCGACGCAGAACCGAATGGAGCCGTCTTTTCTTTTTTTTTTTTTTGACAAGGACAACCGGAGATGCCCAGGGACTGTTAGAGGGCTGGATGATGCCACGCTCCAGCATGTCGTCAACGTGCTGGTCGATGACACGGCGTTCAGTGGCCGACACACGATACGGACGCTGGCGCAATGGTGTTTATTGGCTGGTGTCGATACGGTGAACGACTGCGGACGCCCGGCCCAAGGATGGTTGGCCAATGTCAAATGAGGCACGAAAACGCTGGAGGAGCTTGATAATTTCAGTGTGCTGCGCAGGTGTGAGTTCTGCGTCGACGGCACGAGCGAAGACGTCTACAGGGGCATCGGTCGCGGCGGGAGGAGTTACGGCACAAATCGGAAGTGATGCCGTATCACCAAACATGGTGGCCGGGAGAATGCTATTGAAAGCTGCAGCGGTACCCAGGCACTCGTCGCGGAGTAGGGATGATGGGCAGGCGGACGGATTGCACACGTAAAGGGCAGCAGAACCTTCGCAAAAAGTGACGACCGCAAACGGAAGCAGAAAGTTCCGGCGGCGCGCACAAGTGGTCGACGGCGTAAACAGAACAGATAAGTTCGCAGCAGAGCTACATAACACAGGAACCAGAGCGGCGAAGAAAGGTGCGATATCGATGTCAGAGGCGGCAACAACTTTAGGAGAATAATGGTCGTCAGGGTCAAAACACGGCACTGATAACGTAAGTTCGCAACGAGCGCAGTCGATAAGAGCTTCATTGACAGATAGGAAATTCCAACCAAGAATAACGTCGGGCGAGGAACGAGGCAGGACGACAAATTCGATAACATGCATAACGCTTTGAATGACAATGTGCACGCCGCTGAAGGCTGAATGCGATGCGAGGCTGCCGTACGCAGAGAAAGAGAGGTAAGGGGAATGGTCACTTTGTTCAAATTGCGGCAGAGCTTCTCACTAATAATAGAAACGGCGGCTCCGGTGTCGATAAGTGCGTGTACGGTGACGCCGTCTACGGACAGTTCAATTTCGTTCACCGGTTTAGAATGAGGCCTTGCAATGTTCGACGTAAACGCAGTTCTTGCCTCTGGAACTGCGACTGCTAGGTTTCCTCTCGGGCTGGGCTGGGTCGGCGAACCATCGGGGAAAGGGATCGGCGACGTGGGGAAGGCGACCGGCGTGAATCGAAGGGGAGGCGACTTTAAGAGGTGTCCGGAGGAAGGTTAGATTGGTCCTGACGCGGAAGTCGAGCAGGCCTGTAGCTTGAGGCAGAATCGGGGGCTGCGACGGCGGCAGAATCGTGCTACGTGGCCCGGAAAATGGCATGAATAACATATTGGCCGGTTATCAGGTGTTCGCCACGGGTTGACGACAGGGGCTCCAGCAGCCGAGTAAGGAACGACTATCGGACGCGAAGGTGGCGGCGGTACATGGAAGGTGCCGGTGGCCCGGTAGGAATCAGGAGCCGGAGGAGTGTAAGGCCGCGCGACAACGTCAGCGTACGTTAGCGGTCCAGCTGCAGGCTGCGGAGGAGGGGCAGATGGCAGCGCCGTGGCAACTTGAGTCTGAATGACGTGACGAAGCGAAGGAGCCAGGGTTGTCGACGGCTCGGGTGCGCTATTCGCCAGAGAGAGTTGGCGGGCGACTTCCTGGCGGATGAACTGCTTTATTTCCGGCATTAAAGCAGAGATGTCGGCAGCGTCGCGACCGATGTCCAGCGGGTATAGATCCGCAGTGTCCTGCTGAGCAGCGCGTGTTGATGCACGTTGCTTGCGCAGCTCGTCGTACTGCTGGCAAAGCTGTATGACCTCGGCAATTGTCCGGGGACTCTTCGCGACGAGCATCTGAAAGGCATGCTCATCGATGCCTTTCATGACGTGCTTGATCTTGTATGCTTCATCCATAGATGAGTTGACGCGCTTGCAGAGCGAGAGCACGTCTTCAATATAACTGGTGAAGGTCTCGTCCTGGCGTTGAGCTCGACCACGCAAGCGCTGCTCAGCGCGAAGCCGGCGAACTGCGGGACGGCCGAAGACCTCAGCCAAAGTCGCCGTGAAAGCCGACCAGGTGGTAAAATCGACTTCATGATTGCGGAACCATAGGTTGGCCACGTCAGTCAAGTAAAATATGACATTTGTGAGCTTGGCGCGGTCGTCCCACTTATTATAGGCGCTTACCCGGTCATATTCGGCGAGCCAGTCTTCCACGTCGTGGTCGTCTGTGCCGCTAAATATAGCCGGATCGCGCTGGCGGATAACACCAGAGCAGACCATGGCCGGGGGCACGGGAGCAGCAACCTGGGACGGTCCCGTTTGATCCACTGTAACAGCTGGTGGTAGCGTCTGACTGCGGAGTTCCAGGATGTTGAAGAGAAACGCAGCAGCTCCACCAAATGCAACGGGGGTGTTCGCCTAGCAGCACTAGCTCTAGGTTGCAGCGGTAGGCTTAAAAACAGGTCGCTGCTATCTCGAAACGGGGAAGCAAGCACACCTCGTCGTCTTCTTCTCATTCACTAGCACCATATATATATATATATATATATATATATATATATATATATATATTGTTACGCCCACAAAAGGCGTTACTTTGAATGAAGCCGGGTGGAGTTAGAAGCGATGGCCTTGGTCAACTGAGCGCCTGTCGAGATTCAGCCAGCCAGCCACACGTCGTCGTCCTCGTTCACTACCCTTCGGTGCCCCCGCATACTGTTTGTTGAGGCGTGAACCCACTATGCACCTAAGCGCGTCACATTCGTGAACCCACTATGCACCTAAGAGCGTCACATTTCCCTCCGCGCAGACGAAGCCCGCCGGGCAAGTCAAACAGGCTGTCGAGAAATAAAGGGCTTTAAACGGGCGACATGCGAAAGTTCAGTCTTTGCTGACCGTCGGACATTTGATGTGAGACGTGCTATGCGGTAGGTTAATTCGCTGATGCGCTCCGTAATAACATAGGGTCCAACATAGTGGGCCAGCAGTTTTTCACATAGTCCACGTTTCCTGGTTGGTTTCCAGAGCAACACTAAATCACCAGGGTCATATATCACGTGTCGGCGTCGGCGGTCGCAGCGTGCCTTCGAGCGGTCTTGTGAAACAATAGTGCGTAACGAAGCAAGTCGTCGGGCTTCTTCGGCAAGACAGACTGTCTCTGATATACAAAGATTATCGTGACTGGAAAACGGGAAGATAGTGTCTAGTGTATAACGAGGCGGACGAGCGTAGAGAAGAAAGAAGGGACTGTAGCCCGTAACTTCATGCTTTGAGGTGTTAAATGCGTACGTAATGAAAGGTAGCACGCTGTCCCAGTTCTAATGATCTGACTCGACATACATGGACAGCATGTTAGTAAGAGTTCTGTTCGTGCGTTCCGTAAGGCCATTTGTTTGGGGATGATACGGGGTGGAATGTCGAAACCTTGAAGCACATAGACGAAGCATCTCTTCGACCACGTCTGCAGTGAACTGCCGCCCACGATCGCTGATGATGACTCTGGGAGGTCCATGTCGGAGAATGACAAAACGTAGCAGAAAAATACACACTTCGGTTGCAGTAGCCGATGGTATTGCAGCTGTCTCACAGTAGCGTGTCAAGTGATCGGCACACACGATAATCCAGCGATTCCCATCGGATGAACGCGGGAAAGGACCGAGGAGGTCGATGCCAACTTGCTCAAAGGGAGAGCTGGGGGGTGGCACTGGATGGAGTTGACCAGGAGCAGCACTCGTCGGACACTTATAACGTTGACACTCGCTGCAGCTGGACACATACTGGGCGGTCGTATGGCGCATTTTAGGCCAGTAGAACCTTTCTTGGAGGCGGTAGAGAGTTCGCGCAGAACCCAAATGTCCAGATGTTGGATCGTCATGCATAGCGCGCAAGACGCAGACACGGAGACTCTCCGGGACCACCAGAAGATATCGTGGGCCTGTAGTAGAATAGTTCTTTTTGTAAAGAACCCCATCACGAACACAAAAACGAGTGGATGGTGCTGATTGCCTTGCAGTAATGAGCAGTGGTTCTAATGTTCTGTCTTTTTGTTGCTCGACCTTGAAGGTATTTATATCAGGAAATCCCGGCTCCAGTGATGCGATATAGCAGTCGAAGTTGTCCGCGTCGCAGTCCGTCGTTGGAAGCGGCATGCGCGAGAGGCAGTCAGCGTCGGTGGGTCGGCGGTAAAGAAACGGTAAAGTTATATTCCTGTAAACGGAGTGTCCAACGCGTAAGCCGGCCCGACGGATCACGGAGATTAACCAGCCAGCAGAGAGAATGATGGTCTGTCACCACAGTGAAGGGGCGCCCGTACAGGTACGACCGGAAGCGCTGTACTGCGAAAATAACTGCAAGACATTCTTGCTCTGTAACGGTGTAGTTACGCTCGGACTTACTTAAAGAACGACTCGCATAGGCGACGACGTGTTCTTTGGTGTCGGCGCGTTGAATAAGGACGGCGCCGATGCCAATACCGCTAGCGTCCGTATGAACTTCTGTGGGAGCCGCATGGTCGAAGTGTCGGAGAATGGGATGAGACGTCAGACGAGACTTCAGCTCACGAAAGCTAGCTTCACATTCAGGAGTCCATTCAAAGTGAGCGCCCTTCTGGAGGAGGCATGTCAGCGGATACGCGATGTTGGCAAATCCACGAATAAACCGGCGGAAGTACGAGCAAAGCCCTAGGAAACTGCGTAGCTCTTTTACATGGCGAGGTTGCTTGAAGGCTTCCACCGTAGCAGTCTTCGCTGGATCAGGCTGTATACCGTCCTTATCTACTAGGTGTCCCAGAACGAGTGTTTGGCGCTCTCCAAAATGACACTTCTTCGAGTTGACCACTAAACCCGCTTTGTCCAAGCAGTCTAGCACAAGATCGAGACGTGCGTTGTGCTCACTGAACGTGCGCCCGAAAATCACTACATCATCTAGATAGCACATGCATACTTCACACTTCAAACCACGCAGGATGTTGTCTATGAAGCGCTCGAAAGTTGCAGGCGCATTACAGAGCCCGAACGGCATCACATTAAATTCAAAAATCCATCTGGTGTTACAAATGCCGTTTTCTCCTTGTCTGCCTCGTGCATAGGAATCTGCCAGTACCCCGACCTCAAGTCAACAGACGAAAAGTAAGACGCTGATGAGAGGCAGTCGATAGCATCATCAATACGCGGAAGAGGATATACGTCCTTTTTAGTGATGGTGTTGAGGCGGCGGTAGTCAACACAAAATCGCCATGTACCATCTTTCTTTCTAACCAGGATCACTGGCGCTGCCCACGGACTACAGGATTCTTGGATTACATTCTTATTTAGCATTTCGTGGACTTGGTCATTGATCACCTTGCGTTCCGACGGTGAGACTCTGTATGGTTTCTGTCGCAGCGGTTGGGCAGATCCCGTATCGATGCGATGGTGTATACGAGAAGGAGGAAACAATGGTGGTCCCTCTTGCTGGAAGAAGTCAAACAGTCGGGCATGTTTTAGCAGAATATTTGCCACTTCGTGACGCTGCTTAGTGCTGAGCGACTTGTTTACCATAGTCAGAAATGAGGAGTGCGCCGCAGGGCAGACATTAGCGAAATGGCGCTCATCCGCAGAATCAAGGGCCTCTGTAAGAATGGCGAGCGATAGCACGTGATCTTCTTGGTAGGCGGCAAGATTCAGACCCTGTGGTAGTATTGCAGGTTCACTCGAACAGTTTACGGCCCATAAGTTGGTGCGTCCCTGAACAACTGACAGCGTGCAATACGGTATCAGTACATTCCTCTTGATGCAACTCAGGTGAACGGGCTCCACGGTAGCGTCAAACGTTCCGTCGGTGGTGGGGAAACAGGCGACTGAAACACACGTTGCGGATAACGGAGGCACAACTGTATCCCGGGATACACAAAGCACACTTTCACGATACGGTGGGGCTTCCATAAACGCCGCAGCAAAGCTCATACCTACACTGATTTCACCCGTTTTGCAGTCGACGGTGGCACCACACAGTTTCAAAAAATCAAGACCCAGGATTACGTCATGCGTAGAATAAGGTAGAACAGCGAACTCCGCGTTAAATATTTGACCACCCAAGGTAACGTCTACATTACACACGCCCACAGGATACAACAACTCCCCACTCACTCCGCGAAACGTATCGGCACGGTCCCAGCGAAACATCACCTTTCGTCCTAGGAGGCTTTTAAACGCAAGACTCATCACTGAAACGGTTGCTCCCGTGTCCACTAAGGCCATGGATGAAACCCCGTCAATTAATACAAACACCTTATTCTGAAACGTACAAATGGTTGGAGGTATATCTGTCGATATCGAAGATTGTCCAGCGACCTCACCTCCAACGGCCGCGCTGGCTAGTTTTCCGGAGGTGGCGACGGGTATCGACGCCGCGGAGAGGGCGACCGGCTTGCACGAGGAGCGGGTGGTGGTGTCAAGCTGCGATCGGATGCTGGAGAACGGTTCCGTAGCGGCTCCGGGTGCTGGTGAGGCAAGCTTCCTAAATATGTGTGCGAGGGCGAATATGTTTCGCCCAGAGGAGCGCGGTACCGCCTAGACATCGTCGATCGGTCGAACCTCGGTGGTTGGCGGCGATTGCAGTACCTGGCAATGTGACCCAAGTCGCCACAGCTATAGCACACAGGTAAACGACGATCGATGAACTGCCCTTCGAAGCGCTCAGCCGTGGGGGGTCGTGTAGCAGAGCGGAGCGGCTGAGCCTGCTGCACAGGAGGAAGTGTCGGTCTGCGTGCAAACCTGCTGGGGCGAGGGTGTTCTGCTGGTCGGTGTTCGGGCGTAAATGTGTCCTCACGTGGCCATGGAGCACCTCTGTCGTTGACGTCTGTGACACATACCGCCGGTTGCCAGGAAGCGCAGGGTGCGGCAGGCGCCATGTGTTGCGGGTAATAAGCGTCAGGTTGTCGTATGACGTCGCGCGCAAGTTCCTGGTGCCGCAGCAGTTCTTCACGCACGATCTGCCGTATAGTAGACGAAAGATCGGCAGACGGGCTCTCATCGACGCTGGCAATGGTTGTCACATTCGCCAGGCGTCCAAACTTTGGCACAATGCGACGTGTTTTCAACGTCTCAAACGTACGGCAATGACGCACGACATCTGAGACGGAATCAACGTGTTCCCGACTTATGAGGAAATTGTATACATCTTCTGCAATTCCTTTGAGGAGATGTCCGACTCGGTCTTCCTCGGACATCTGCGGATTTACGATTTTGCACAGCTTGAGGATTTCCTCTATGTATATAGTGCATGTTTCTCCAGGAGCTTGAGCTCTTTGAGCAAGTGTTCTCTCGGCGCGTTTCTGTTTGGCGTAAGAGTCGCCAAAATACTTCTTAATTTCCTCGACAAAGTGCTCCCACGTTGTTAGGGAGTCTTCGTGGTTTTCATACCACATCAGCGCTGTCTCACTCAGAAAGAGTGCAACATATTCAAGCTGAGTGACAGAATCCCAACGGTTGTAGCGGCTCACCCTTGCGTAGTGCATCAGCCACTCGTCGACGTCTTCGCCCACTTTTCCCGCGAACGAGCGTGGTTCCATGTAGTGCCGCAAAGGTCCAACTGGCGCTGACCTTTGAGAAGGTGAAACTATAGCTGGCATTTGTCCACCTCCGTCCTGAGCCATAGGGAAGGTCGTTGGCAAGAGACCGGCAAGACGACGGCTCCGGCGAAGTTCTAGATGTTGCGACTCCGTGGTACGTTCTGTCGTACCCCGCACCTCCACCACTCTGTTACGCCCACAAAAGGCGTTACTTTGAAGCCGGGTGGAGTTAGAAGCGATGGCCTTGGTCAACTGAGCGCCTGTCGAGATTCAGCCAGCCAGCCACACGTCGTCGTCCTCGTTCACTACCCTTCGGTGCCCCCGCATACTGTTTGTTGAGGCGTGAACCCACTATGCACCTAAGCGCGTCACATTCGTGAACCCACTATGCACCTAAGAGCGTCACAATATATATATATATATATATATATATATATATATATATATATATATATATATATATATATATATACATAAACGAGAAGACAGGGGGTTAACCGAGGGGCCCGATTTTTATTAGTCATATCATATGAAGCCAACAAGCACTGACACCATGGACAACATAGGGGAAAAAACTTGTGCTTAATAAATGAAATAAACGATAAATTAATGGAAATTGAAGTGGATCAAGAAACAACTTGCCGCAGGTGGGAACCGAACGCACAACCTTCAAACCGACGAAATGCGAAGGTTGTGGGTTCGGTTCCCACCTGCGGTCATCCATTTTAATTTCCATTAATTTATCGCTTCTTTATTTCATTTATTAAGCACAAGTAATTTCCCGTATGTTGTCCTTGGTTTTAGTGTTTGTTGGCTTCTTATGATGTGATTATATATATATACATTATATATATATATATATATATATATATATATATATATATATATATATATAAATATATATATATATATATATATATATATATATATATATATATATATATATATATATATATATATATATATATATATTACCGCGACGCCATCTGTGCCAAACCTAATACTACTGGCCACGGCTCGCATCACAGGTGAAGCACTACGTTCGAACGTGCCTTGACTCTCGGCGACGAAAAGTGCCACCTACGAAACCTGCCGGACTATTACATCCCGTTCAAGTGCCGGAAACACCGTTTGCACAAATTGGGATGGGCCTTTTGGGCCCATTCCCAATATGAACTGCTGGAAATAAGCGGATCATAGTTGCAACAGATTACCTTACGCGTTATGCAGAAACCAAGGCACTTCCGAGCAGCACAGCAGCCGAAGCCGCGCAGTTCTTCATCGAAAACGTCGTCCTCAGGCACGGGGCTCCAGCGGTCATCGTAACCGACAGGGGAACCGCGTTCACGGCTGAACTTTTGCGAACTGTACTCACGCTCAGTGGCACGGCACACAGAAGGACGACAGCCTATCAGCCTCAAAGCAATGGACTTACGGAGCGCCTCAACAAGACTCTCGCAGACATGCTGTGCATGTATGTCGATGTGGAACACAAGAACTGGGACCAAATATTACCCTACGTAACCTTTGCTTATAATACGGCTCGGCAAGAAACAACAAGAATGACGCCATTCCGTCTCCTCCACGGTCGAGAAGTGACTACAATGCTGGATGCTATGCTTCCTCATGATTCCAGCGATTCCGAGACTGACGCCGCAGATTTTACAGAGCGCGCCGAAGAAGCAAGACAGCTTGCGCGCGTTCGCATAACTAGCCAGCAAGACCGTGATGCGCGACGTTACAATCAACGCCATCGATGCGTCGTCTACCAGCCCGGCCAGAGAGTCTGGGTTTGGGCTCCAGTACGCCGCCGAGGCCTCGCGGAGAAACTTCTGCGCCGATACTTCGGACCGTACAAGGTTCTACGACGCCTTAGCGGCGTCAACTATGAAGTCATTCCTGACAGCCAATCCTGCTCGAGGCGCCGTCAGGACCTGCCTGAGACTGTGCACGTGGTGCGCATGAAAACTTATTTTGCTGAATGACATGGGCACTTGCTGGTCGGCTGGACACCGGGTGCTACCCGCCGAGCATCGGGACGATGCTCCTTTGAAGGGGGGGCAAATGCCGTGACGCCATCTGTGCCAAACCACGATGACGACGAGGACGACGACCTCGTGCGTGCAAGTGAGGGTGCTAGAGAAGAAGAAGCCAAAAACTGAACGCTTGTTCTAATTGTCTAGATAAAATACCGCTCTCCGCTCTTGTCTCAAGTGAGCCGTGACAATATATATATATATATATATATATATATATATATATATATATATATATATATACGCAGGAAAGGGACGACGAACATTTTGGACGACTTATTAACGTTTTCGGCTGGTGGACCAGCCTTCGCCAGAGTATATGTATATTTCACTGTAAAATAAGGAGCAGTGGAGCTGTGGCTATCAGAGAGAGAACGGCGACGAGAGAGAAAAACCTTGTTTCGGTGCTCGATTGGCTGTACTACCTCTCGCTGCTCTATCGTTCTAGTCGCGAACGCTTACTGCCCTAAGTGCTTCGTGACATTTGGCGGAAGGTGCTAGACCTTTTTCAAACCTGGAACTCCGAAGCCGGACGATCCCTGTCACATCTCCCTTAACTGAGGAGACTAGTCCTACCGAACCACCCATGGCACCGCCTCCGGTCGTCTGTCCTGGCGCGCCACGCCAACGGGATCTTCCTACTTCAATGACACTGACGATCATGACGTAGAGGACTGGATGTCATCGTACAACCGACTGAGTGCCCACAACAAGTGGACTGAAGCTGACAATCTTGGTTACGTACCATTCTACCATTCCGGGATCGCCCATCTTTGGTTCCAAACCACGAGGCTGAATTTTCCACCTGGATAGCATTCCGAACGACACGGCACAGCAGGACGACCGATGAGATCGGTCGTCCTGCTGTGCGCAAACTTCGGGCTGAGCAACAGCTTCGCTGTCGTGCCCAACAAAAGGGATGCCTTTACAAACATCCTTTACTAGCTACATTGAAGTTGTAGTTGACTTTTGCCGGTGTATCAACCCAGATGTGACCGAAGATAACAAGTTCAAGAACATCTTGAAAGACATAGAAAATGACGCCTTCGAAATGCTCTTGGCGAAGAATCCTCAGACGGTCAACGACCCCATACGCTTTGCGAGAGCTATGAGGAGCTACGCAAACAACGGCTTTCTACACGCCGAGCTCTCGCTCCGGACGTCGCGCTTTCAGATCTGAGTGATGGCTTCAGTGCTGCTCCTTGCAGTTCAGCAATCAGCAATCAGCAATCAAATCAAGCAATTTGTACGAGAAGAAATGGCACGCCAGCTCTCTCTTCTGCCGCTCAGTCCAGCGTCAGAGTCGCCCTTGTCTCCCGATCTCCGTCAGGTGATACAAGAACAAGTCGCTAACGCCCAACCACTCCTCCACCTGTTCCACTTACGTACGCTGCCGTTGGCGCGAATCTAAGGCCTCCGTCTGCAGCTATTCAATCAAGACTTACCAGCGCCTATCCCTCACCTCCGCAAGCAGCTGCAACATCTGCACCTACCAAGCAACTACTGCCGCCACAGCAGCCCGTGCACCCACCTCGCCAATATTTTCACCAGTCTCCGCCCTCTGTTCTCAATCCATGGCGCACCCATGGCAACCGGCCGATGTTATTCATGCGGCCTACCTGGGTATGAAGCAGCGCTTCGCCGCCGGCGCGGATGGTATCCTTCGGATTCTCCGAGGGCACAAGGCAACGGTTTCGACTCTCCGTCTCGTTCCGCTACCGACGCTCAGCCCTTCGAAGCCTCGCCTCCTCCTTCCCGAACCTTCAATACCCGTCGGTCTCCGTCTCCCTGTCGGCGTTCTCTGTCGCCGCTTATCGGTCGCCCTGAAGCTACCCGAGGGGAAAACTAAGGACCGCAGTCCCGGAGGCAAGAACTGCGATCTCAACGAACTCCTCAAGACCTCATTTATTTCCTGCGAACGTGCTTGAAGTTTATGCAGAAGACATTGTCGTTCATGCGCTTGTAGACACGGGAGCAGGAATATCAGTGATGTCGGACCAGCTTCGTCTTAACCTTAGAAAAGTCACGACGCCATATTCTGCCATTTCATTACGTACAGCAAGTGCTGCGCTGATTGAACTCTCAGGGAAGTGTACCGTGCTTGTTGTAATTAGCGGCACTTTACCATGTTGGGTTTGTTGTTATGCCTCGCTGCTCCCAGGCCATGATTTTAGGATGGGACTTCCTGTCCTCTCATCATGCCGTTATAGATTGTGCCCGTGCTGAACTCGTGCTCTCGACATTCGGCAACAGCGTTTTCGAACATACTGATGACGCTTCCGGTCGTGTATTCATCACCGCCGACACCGAGATTCCTCCTTACTCTGTTGCATTTGTACCCGTTTCCTGTGTTAGGTTTTCCGACCCCGCAGTTCTTTTCACGCCGTCTAAGCTTGTTACTCGCCGTCATCCCTTCTTGCTTCCTTTTGCCCTTCTTGCCATTCGAGGAGGTTCCAGTGCACTTCGTGTATTGAATCTGTTTCCTTACCCTGCTGGTATGCTCCGCCACGAGTGTCTTGGTTGTGCTGACGAAATCTAACCAAACTTCCTTTACGATGTGCCTGACGACCCAGCTTCTCTAGTTGACGCTCTGGCCCTTCAAGTTTCTCCTCCCACGCCGCCGTGTGACCCAACATTTTCCCGATGTATTGATCCCAACCTCACTTCAGGCCAGCACGCCCAGATCGTCTATCTCCTTGACCACTTTCGCACGTCATTCGACTTAAAACAATCTCGCTTAGACCATACTTCCACTGTTGTCCATCACATCCACACCGGGAACCATGCGCCTTTACACCACAGACCGTATCATGTATCCGCCATGGAGCGTAGCGTCATAGCTGAGCAAGTTGGAGACATGCTACAACGCGGCGTCATACAACCTTTTCACAGTCCCTGGGCTTCTCCTGCAGTGCTGGTCAAAAAGAAAGATGGCACAATTCGCTTTTGCGTGGACTACCGGCGACTCAATGAGATCATCCACGAGGATGTTTCTCCACTACCCCGTATTGACGACACGCTAGACTGCCTCCAAGGCGCCAAATTCTTTTCAGGTTTAAGCTTACGATCAGGGTACCGGCAAGTGCCAGTGGCTGAGTCAGACCGTCCAAAAACGGCCTTCATCACACCTGGCGGTTTATTTGAATTCACCATGATGCCATTTGGCCTGTGTAACGCGCCTGCGCCATTTGAAAGAATGATGGACAACATCTTGCGCAGCCTCAAATGGCGGATATGCCTATGTTATTTGGACAACATCGTTATCTTTTCATCGGACTTTCTTTCCCACTTACTTCGACTTGAACGCGTAGTTAAGTGCATCGCCAATGCTGGTCTCCAGCTTAACTTAAAGAAGTGTCGCTTCGCAGTCCGGTAGCTGGTCATCCTCGGTCATGTCGTATCGAAAGAAGGTGTACTCCCTGATCCCGCGAAACTGCAAGCTGTTGCCCTGTTTCCACGACCAACGATCTTGAAGGAACTGCGCAGCTTCATTGGGTTAGCGTCATACTTCCGCCGTTTCATCCGCAATTTCGCCACCATGATAACACCTTTAACGCAGCTTCTTCGTGGTGGCCACAACGTTTCGACCTTGGGATCGCGATGCCGCATTCACAAAGCTGCGTCGTCTCTTGACGTCGCCACCAATCCTGCGCCATTTCGACCGAAACGCTCCATCTGAAATACACACGGGTGCCAGTGGCGTCGGCCTTCGTGGCGCTCTCGCTCAGAGTAAAGCTGGCTTCGATGAGTACGTCGTGGCTTTTGTCAGTGGTGCACTCACTAAACCTGAATCAAACTTTTCTGTAAGAGCAAAAGAATGCTGGCTATAATTTAGGCCATAACCAAATTCCGTCCGTATTTCTATGGCCGCCCATCTGACGTGATAACTGATCACCATTTACTGTGCTGGCTGTCGTCCTTAAAAGAACCATCTGGTTGTCTAGCTCGATGGGCCCTTCGACTGCAGGAGTACGTCATTCGAGTGCTGTACCGTTCTGGCCGAAAACACTCGAATGTGGATGCCTTGTATCGTTCGCCACTAACAGACGAGGTTAGCTCTCCGAAGATCTCATTGTCCGAGCCTTCCCTTGAGGCTACGGACATTCTTCAGGAGCAGAAGAAAGACCCACGAGTTGTGCCCATGCAGCGTTTCTTGTCCACCCCATCCACACCCATTACCAATCGCGCATTGCGTTGCCAAGCACATCACTTCTCCATTCGCGAGGGGCTCTTGTACCATCGTAACTACCTCCCGGATGGCCGCAAATGGTTGCTTGTCATCCCTCGGCATCTGCGTTCGGATATTTGTCCAGCGTTCTACGAAGAGCCCAGTGCGCGCACGCCGGTGTACTGAAGACATACGCGCGTCTACGCATTCGTTACTACTGGCGGGAAATGTATAGATTCATCCGTCATTAAGTCCACTCCTGTCTCGTTTGCCAACGCCGCAAAGATCTCCCTCGTCGTTCAACCGCCCCATTGCAGCCTTTGCCTTGCCCAGCACGTGCTTTTGATCGAGTAGGCATCGACATTTATGGACCTCGGCCAACCACATCAGACGGTAATCGTTGGGTAATCGTAGCCATTGATCATCTTACGCTCTATGCGGAAACTTCCCCTTTGTCCAGCGCTTCTGCACGTGACATTTCCTGGTTTCTCCTGCGCTACATCATCCTCCACCACGGAGCTCCCAGGGAATTACTCAGTGACAGAGGCCACGTCTTCCTCTCCGACGTCATCGAGGCTCTCCTGAAAGCATGCCGCATCATTCATCGCACCACTACTGCATATCATCCGCAGACTAATGGCATGACCGAGCACTTTAATTCGCACTCTTGGTGACATGCTTGCCATGTACGTTGCATCCGACCAAAGCAAATGGGACAATGTTCTACCATTTCTGACCTACACTTGCGATACCGCCACGCAGACTGCCACGGCATTTTCGCCTTTCTTTCTCCTGCATGGACGCGAACGTTTTTTCCACAATGGGTTCTATCCTTCCGTACAGACCTGACACCATGAAAACCACTATCGTATCCGAAGTTGCTGCACACACAGAAGAGTGTCGCGAGCTCTCCCGTATATTTACGTCAAAAGACAAGCAACGCTAGAGGCACCATCGAGAAACTTTCCATGCTTCTGTTTCCTATGCTCCTGACTCGCTATTGTGGCTTTGGGTTCCAGCCCTTACCCCTGGATTGTCACCGAAACTCGCGTCGAAGTACCAGGGCCCATGCCACGTGATCAACCAAACGTCTCCAGCCAACTATGTCGTGGAACCACACGAGCTGCCTTTGCATCATCGTCATCAAGGACGCGAAATTGTTCATGACCACCGTCTCAAGCCGTACTATGATCCGCCTGTGTTGTCCTACCCGTACGTCACCGGTACGACTTCCTCTTTTCGCTGAGGAGATAACTGTTCTGTAAAATAAGGAGCAGTGGGGCTGCTATGAGAGAGAGAACGACGACGAGAGAGAAGAACCTTGTTTCGGTGCTCCATCGGCTGAACTACCTCTCTCTGCTCTAAACGAGAAGAGAGGGGGTTAACCGAGGGTCCCGATTTTTATTAGTCATATCATATTATTAGTCGCGAACGCTTACTGCCCAATGTGCTTCGCGACAATATTGCTACGGAACAGTATTTCCAATCACAAAGAGGCGAGCAGTGAGAAGACGACGACGACGGCGATTGGAGGCTAGCGCGGGCTGTTGCCTCTTGGCCAAGTGCTGCGTATTCCCTTGTAAATCTGCTTGTACATACCTCTTCGTCTGCGTCTTCCTACGTAACATATCTGGTGGAGGTGGACGTTCTGTGTATCTCGTCACGGAGCTTCGCAGTGGACGGTGTGTCGAGCCTTCCTTCATGGCTCGCAGCAAAGACAACTCGGCTCAGCCGCCTCTGACACCTGCTGCCACTTCGACGACCTACATCACTCTCCCCGTTCCACATGATCCTGGCGTGTCCTCGAGCAAAGATGGGGAAGACGTCGAGGACTGAATCAGCCTGTCAGAACGCGTCAGCCGCAATAACCGGTGGTACCCTACTATCATGCTCGCCAACGTAGTCTTTTATCTCGGTGGCACACCTCAAGTTTGGTTTTGGACGCACGAAGATGAGCTCACCAGTTGGGATTCGCTCAAGCAAAAGCTCCGAGACTTGTTCGGCAACCCCTACGGTCACCAAATTGCCGCGCAGAAGGCGCTTCCTGGTCGTGTGCAGACGTCAACAGAGCCATATGTCACGTACACTCAGGACGTCTTGGCTCGGTGCCGCAAAGTTGACGCACACATGACTGAGTCACACAAGGTATCTCACATCCTCAAAGGCATTGCCGATAACGCCTTCAACTTGCTCGTTTTCAACAACGTGGCGACGGTAGATGCAGCTATAAAAGAGTGCCGCCGCCTGGAACTAGCTAAAAGCCGACGTATCGACCAGCAGTTTGGCCGTCTGTCCAACACCCCAGCGACATCTTCCTGTGGCGACGCTGCTCGTCCTAACAACACTGTCGATGTTACCAGGATCGTCCGGCGTGAGCTTGAGGCCGCCGCCTATCCGGCTGCCTTCGACTCCAGCCCCACCAACTCACCTGCAGTCACGGTTTCCCTGTTCAAGGTAGTTGTCAGCCAGGAGTTCGAAAATATGGATCTTCACCCCATCTGCTCAGCCGATCGCCCTGATACCCACCCGGCTTCTTCGATTCTGCCCCGTCCTGCATCTTCTTACCCACCATGATTCCGCAACCAATCTCAATGGCATACTGCTGACGACAAGCCCATTTGTTTTCACTGGCATCGAATCGGGCACATATCTCGGCACTGTCGCTGTCACTGGAGTTCCCCGACCCTGTATGCTTATACTGCCTACTCTCGCCCCTCAGGTGGCCCTTCACGTCCCTATGCCGCACGCTTCGATAATGCCGCCACTGGTTCTGCTGCGCTGAACCACCCCTATTCTCGTTCACCTTCGCCTCAACGATGACAATCTCGCTCTCCCCAGCCTTGTCGCTCCTTTTCGCCGACTCCCTTCGGACGCCGCTCCCAGCCTGAAAACAAGACGATGCAGCGCCTCGAGGTGACGCTGCATTGCTCCCTACGCCGCCAAATCCTCTACTGACGTTGCCGACTCATCTGAACCTTCTTGACGTGCAAGTCGACGGTGTTTCTGTATCTGCTCTTATAGACACTGGGGCGCATTTGTCGGTAATGAGCGCTGACCTTCGTAACCGCCTGAAGGAATAATCACGCACGCCACGACGCCTGTTGTCCATGTCGCCGATGGCGGAGCAGCCCCCGTAATTGGTATGTGCGCCGCCCGCGTCTCTTTCGCCGATCGCTCCACTATCGTGCTATTCACAGTCATCGCCCACTGTCCCCACGACATCATCCTCGGCTTAGACTTCCTCTCCGCACATTCTGCTCCCATCGATTGTCCCGCCAGTACTCTCCGCCTTGACCTGCCTGTTCTGGATCCTGCTGAACCGCACCCCACTCGCCTTAGTTCTGTCGACTCCATTCGCTTCCCACCTTCGGCACTGACTTACGTTGACTTAGTGTGATCCCTACCAGTGCCCGACGGTCACTACATCGCGGCTCTCATGCAAGACGTCCTACTTAAAGCCCCTCCATACCCGTTTCCGCCGACCAGGTTAAGTACCGCCAACCTACCCTTCTCCTCCACGCTCCTCTGCCACTCACCCCCTTAGCTTCCGGCGTCAAGCGGAAATTCCGTAGCTGCAGCTTCCTGTTCCGAGTGGAAGTGACGCTATGTTTTTTTTACCGTTGTTTACTTTCGCGTCGATGGAGAGGCTTTAATTGCACCAGCTGCGGTTTAAACTGTGAATGCGATTCCATCCAAGAACCACCGCCTATTGTAATCGGCGATCTGATCGTGTTCGCTGCTTCGCGTCAACCTGCGACGGCTTGTGCCACGAGAGACAACGTACAGTGGAATGTATTGCCTGGGTGCTTGGAGACCACTGCCGTTTTTCGTGCATTTGGAAAACAGCGACCGCGAGCTACTACTTCAGCGGAATACAACAGCTTGTCGCCTTTGCATTTTTCTCATGGTCACTGCCTCAGCTCTGCTAAGCATGCGCGGGCCTCTCACCATCGGCAGTCAAAGCGGAAATTCCCGCAGCGCAACTCCAGGAAGCGGAAACGCCGAAACCGGAAATGCCGGAACCGGATTTGGTGTGAGGGGAAAAGGCGGCGCACAACCAAGGTTGTCGCTACTTAAGAAAGCGGCGGTGGCGCGTGGATGAAGGGGTTTTAGTCCTACTTACACACGGGATCACAGTACCTCATAGCGTTTTATCTATTACGGCGAATTGCGTCTGCATGCCAGTGGTCAATTTTGGCTTGATGACACAAGTGCTGCCACGCGGGATGTCTCTGGCCCAGCTTTGCTCATTCGAGGATCATTCAGTAGCATCTATTGCAGTAGACGAGAATTCAGCCGATCCTCCTCTACCATCGCAGTTGGCAACTTGTACCATCGCCGACACACAGAAAATGATTGCGCCCAACATGCCGTCTGAGCACGCTCGTGAGCTCTACCGCGTTCTGTTTTCCTACCACAATATTTTTGACTTTAACGATCGTCCCTTGGCCCAAACTACAGCTGTTAAACATCCCATTAATACCAGCGATGCCCCTCCCATTCACTGCCACCCGTATTGAGTGTCACCGGCTGACCGTCAAGTTATTCACGCAGAAGTTCGCAAAATGCTTGCCATGAACATTATTGAACCGTCATGTAGTCCAGGGGTGTCACCTGTTGTACTGGTAAAAAAGAAGGATGGCTCATGGCGCTTTTCCGTGGATTATCGGCACCTTAACAGGGTTACCAAAAAGTGCGTGTATCCCGTACCAGGACTGATGACACCCTTGACTGCCTCCACGGTGGTCGCTACTTATCCTATATTGACCTTCGCTTCGGCTACTGGCAGATTGCCCTGGACGATCTCGACCGCGAGAAGATTGCTTTTGTAACACTCGACGGTCTTTATTAATTCAAAGTGATGCCGTTCGGTCTATGTAACCCTCCTGCCACTTTAGAACGCATGATGGACTCCCTCCTTCACGGTTTCCCTTGGCCCACGTGCCTGTGCTGCTTAGACGACGTTATAGTATTCTCCCCAACGTTCGCTACCCACCTCGATCGCCTCTCAGCAGTGCTGGACGTTTTTCGTCGAGCCGGTCTGCGATTCAACGCATCGAAGTGCCAATTCGGCCGTCGCCAGATTACTGTCCTAGGGCATCTCGTTGATGCGAACGGAGTGCAACCGGACCCGGGCGAGATCCATACTGTTACGCACTTCCCTGTTCCGAAGTGTGTCAAGGATGTGCGCAGCCTTATCGGCCTTTGTTCGTACTTCCGCCGTTTCGTGAAAAATTTCGCGGCCATAGCACGACCACTAACCGAGCTTTTAACAAAGACGCCCCTTTCCAGTGAGGCGATAACGAAGCCTCTGCATTCTCGCATCTAATCGATCTTCTCACAACGCCCACCGTTTTGGCCTATTTAGATCCTTCTGCGCCTACCAAAGTCCGTACTGATGCCAGCGGTCACGGAATTGGCGCAGTACTGGCACAACGCCAGCGCGGCAACGACCGTGTTATCGCTTACGCCAGCAGGCTGCTCTCACCCTCGGAGCGCAACTATTCCATCACTGAGCGTGAGTGTCTGGTCCTAGTTTGTGTGGTTGCGAAGTTCCGCCCATACTTATATGGCCTACCTTTTTCCGTTGTCCCAGACCATCACGCGCTTTGCTGGTTATGCTCACTGAAAGATCCTACAGGAAGACTTGGTCGCTGGGCCTTACGCCTCCAAGAATATTCCTATACTGTCACCTACAAATCTGGCCGACTACACAAGGACGCTGATTGCCTCTCTAGCCACCAGGGAAATGAGCCTGACGACGCCGACAGTAGTACCGCCAACGGCATTTTCTCTGTGTCTGCCTTCGCTAACGTCGCCGATGAGCAGTACCAAGACATATCGCTGCGAGCACTCATCGAGCGTCTGCGCTCTACACCTACCGACGCATCCGTTCACCGATATGTAATCCAGGGCGGCATTCTGCACCGAAGGAACTTCGTCCCTGACGGATCTGATCGTCTTCTTGTCGTGCCAAAACATATACAGACTGTGCTCTTTGATGTGCATGACGCACCCACTGCAGGACACCTTGGGGTAACCCGCACGTACGACCGCGTCCACCGCCGCTTCTATTGGCCTGGTCTCGCTCACTCCGCCCGACGCTATGTTGCTGCCTGTGATACCTGCCAGCGTCAGAAAACACCACAGCTGCTACCTGCCGGTCATCTCCAGCCGATCCCCGTCCCGGTGGAACCGTTCTTTCGTGTTGGATTAGACTTTCTCGGTCCCTTTCCCACGTCATCCTCTGGGAAGAAATGGGTAGCCGTCGCAACTGATTACGCCAACCGGTACGCTATTATGCGGGCTCTCCCTACCAGTTGCGCCACTGACGTCACGGACTTTCTCTTGCGTGACTTTATCTTACTTTATGGCCGGATTTTCTCCATTTTATCTACTGTATGGTCGCGAACCGACCTTGCCCCTTGACACGGCACTTCCTCCTGCTGCGACCTCAACAAGCGAACATGCGCGCGGCACCATCGCCCTCGCCGACCATGCACGCCAGCTTGCCCGTGCTCGACTGATGGCCTCGCAAACCACTCAGCAGCGTGAGTACAACGCCCGCCTCCGTAACGTACAGTTTTAGCCTGGTGCGCTCGTGCTCCTGTGGTCGCCCTCTCGTCACTTCGGACTTTCAGAAAAGCTCCTTTCGCGATACACAGGGCCCTACCGCGTGCTCCGCCAGGTGACACCTGTGATGTACGAAATTGCTCCTGTGAGCTCAACCTCGTCCTCTAACTCTGGCATCTAGTGGTGTAATGCACGTCAGTAAGCTCAAGGCCTACTACATTGCTTCCGAGTCCGGCTTTTAGTCGCTCCGGGACGGCCCTTTGGCAGCCAGGGGTAGTGCTACGGAACAGTATTTCCAATGACAAAGAGCCGAGCAGTGAGAAGACGACGACGACGATTGGACGCTAGCACGGGCGGTTGCCTCTTGGCCAAGTGCGGCGTATTCCCTTGTAAATATACTTGTATATAGCTTTTCGTCTGCGGCTTCCTACGTAACAATTTATACACATAGGGTGTTTGACGTAACTCGCGCCTAGGATTAAAAAAGACCGGTTAGGCGCAGCTGAATGACACCAGCGACATATGGTTTGCCGACATGTGGGGCTCGTTAGAATATTTTTATATTCTGCCTAATTAGTTAATTAACGAAGGTGAATTATGCAAATTGTCTAATATTCACTTTAGGGCCAAGCGCGTTTCGTTGCGTTGTAGAGGGGGTTCATAAACGACCGATCCAATATTTTGTGGCAACATACACGCTGTGCGGTGTATGTTGCCATCTTAGTTAATTGAGTAATTAAGCGGCATATACAAAATACTCTAACGAGCGCCACATGACGGCAAACCATATGATGTTGGTTTCATTTAGCTGCTGCTAGCCACTTTATATCCGTGGCGCAAGTTACGTGGAACACCCTGTATTATATAAACGAGAAACAAGAGGGTTAACCGAGAGACACGATTTTTATTAATCATATCAGGGTCAGCCAACAAAGAAAGACACCAAGGACAAGATAGGGGAAATTACTTGTACTTCCTAACTTAATTAAAGAAATGATAAATTAATGACCATGAATGTGGATGAAAAAACTTTGCGCAGGTGGGGAACGATCCCACATCGCATTACACGTGCGATGTTCTAACCAATTGAGCTACCGCGGTATGGTTTTCCCATCCAGTTTCTTGGGTATTTATGTTTTAGTGCTAAAAATAACGTTGGGAGCGTTAGCCAGTGCCACCACTGAGAAACTTAGGCGATAGATTCGGAACATCCTTGTTGCGGTAGGCGTCACGAGTACGTGATCTTTTTGGGCGAAGGCAACTAGTCAATAAACCCACATGTGCTACCCGAAGGCATCAATGTCGCCGGATTCGAGGCCCTCGTTATGTAATGAATGAGGAGAAAGGGGGTTGACCGAGGGGCCCGACATTTATAAGCCATGTTGGTACGGGGATAACGAATATTTACAAATTATTACTGCATGCAAGGTTACCGGAGCCACAAGCAGCGCCCCTGGTGCAAGGCTATCGCTCGTGTCTCTGGCCACTTCGTCGCCATCAGCTTCGTCTGCCGCCAGAAGCAGAACGTTCACCATCTCCTGGCACTGTCCCCCCCCCCCTTCCCCGGAGTGAGGGCCCCGACCCTATGCTTGTTATGACGGACCAGAGAGGCCCGTTACGTACGGCTTAACTCTCACTACGTGCACGATAGCAGAGGGCGGTCGCGTAGACGGCGGTGGTTCGATGACAAGTTCGATTTCGTATGTAACGTCGGTGACTTGACGTAGCACCCTGAAAGGACCGTCGTTGCGGGAGAATAGTTTTCGAAGAGACCGATGCGGCGGAACGGAGAGCACAGTAGCACGAAGGCACTAGGGATTAACAAACGTCTCTGTGGCGACTGTCATACAGGGCTTTTTCAGAAGAATGGAACAGTGAGCCGTTCGCGAACAATCTTACGAGCTGTGCCGGAGCTCTGTAGGGCATCGCGAGCATAAGTAGTGTATGAGCTTAGAGCAGCGGAAAGTATCGAGAGGCAGAGAAGGTTCGCATCCATACAGAAGATAAAACGGTGAGTAACCGGTGGTGTCATGGCAGGACGATTTGTAGGCGAAAGTAATATCCCGCGAAGTAGCGTCCCAATCGCGGAGGTCAGCGGAGACGTACATTGAAGGCATATCGATGTGAGAAACCGAGGTGATAAACTCTTGGCTGCTTGTATGAGTGACACGGTAGACAAGTTGGCTGCATGACTGAACATCTGGAGGGTCGGCCGTAGGAGCTATTGCATCGAGTTCGCGGGGGACAATGCGAGTTACATCTTCCGACGGTGTAGACTGCGCAGACATCGGTGGGTCCTCGCTCGATGATGTGGCGGCGGTGTTGGGTAGCTGAAGGAATTGACGGATGATGCGGCGGCTCTTCGCTTGTTCAGAACGTTGAAATTCCTTAACTATGGCGTCGACCATCGCAAGGTCCTTGAATACAAGCAGATTAAACGCGTAATCGCCTATTTCATTTAATTTGTGCGGAATCTTGTCCACTTCGGTCATTTTAGTGCCAGCATTTCGATAAAGGCCGAGTACATTACGCAATGTACGTTTCAGTGGTCTTCTGGACCCGGGATCCCAGCTGCTTTTTAGAGGCGTACTGACGGCCAAATGGTCGGCCGAGCGACTCACGCAGCTTCGCCTTGCAAGCGTCCCAACTTGTAAGATCTTTTTCATGCGTCTGGTACCACACGCGTGACGTTCCTTTCAGGCAGAAAATCATGTTGGCTAACATCGGCATAGGGTCCCACCTGTCGTGGCCACTGACGCATTCGTACATGTCGATCCACTCTTTGACGTCCAAGCCAACCGTGCCAGAAAAGGTTCCCGGGCCTCGTGTGAGCAAAATAAGCGCAGGAGCCGGTGGCTGCTGCGCCGCCGTCACTTCGGTGGTCATCGCGGAGCAACCAAGACGGCGACCAATTCGAAGTTCCGTGCTTCGTCGACGGAGCCGGTACAGCGTCACGTTTACCCCGCACCTCCACCAAAAAAAGATGTTACGGGGATAACGTATATTTACGAATTATTACTTTATACATGGTTGCCACAGCCACAAGCAGCGGCGACTGATGCAAGGCTTTCGAACATGCCTCAAACCACTTCGTCGCCGTCTTCTTCGTCCGACCGACAGTAACAGCCGTTCACAGTCTCGTGACAGTATCATGACAAGCCAACAAAGACTCATAGGACAACATATAGCAAATTACTCGTACTTATAATAATTGAATTTAAGAAATTATAAGGTAATTGTAATGAAAATGTAATGCAATCACGTGGAGTGGTTCCCCACATGCGGCAAGTTGTTTTTTCAACCACTTTCATGCCATTCATTTATCATTGCTTCAATTCAATTAGTAAGTACAAGTAATTTCCGCTATGTTGCCCTTGGCGTCTCATGATTACATATATATATATGTATATATATATATCCCAGAAAGTTCAGGTACTTGTGACCCCTGCGGCCGAAAGGATGTTCCACATCCACCGCCAAAGTTCGTGAGTGGTGGCGCCGGCTAACACTACCAGGGTTAGTTCTAGTAGTAAAGCATAAATACCCAAGGAAATGGATAGCAAAACAGCATCGCTGCGGCTCAATTGGTAGAGCCTCGCACGCTAAATGCAGAGGCGCGGGATCGTTCCCCATCTTCGGCAAGTTGCTTTTCATCCACTTTCAATTCCATTAATTTATAGTTTCTTTATTTGCATTTTTTAAGTACAAGTAATTTATTTCCCCTATGTTGTCCTTGGTGTCTTAGCTGGCTGCCTATGATATATATATATATATATATATATATATATATATATATATATAATTCTTTAATTGATTATTTATTAATTAAATAATTAAACAATTAATTACTAATAAATTATTCTATTTATTTCTTTATGTACAACTACTGCAGCCCGGAAGGGGTATTGCAGGAGTGGGTGAATACAAAATGTGGGGAAGAAAATCACCCTACCAAAGAAGCATGTGTGAGTAACATGGCTAAGGGGGCACTCAATAGCATCCCCAAATTCTCTATGTGGTGCACAACAGATGGAACCAGGCAGGTCATTCCAGAGTTCAATTGTCCGAGGAAAGAAAATGTACTTAGAAGTGTTGGTGCGAGCAAAAAAGACAGATAAGCTTAAGTCATTGCTGTTCCTCGTGATTAGGGACTTTGCACGGGTCAGTTATATGTTAGGGGAAGCATAATGGGGAGAGTAAAATAGAGAGTGTAGAAGTTTCAGAGAACTAGTGTGACGGCGATGGGAAAGAGGGGTTAAACCGAGCATATTCAGATGAGATGAATGGTGAAAACATTCTGTCATAACGGTGATATATGAAACGAACCGCCTTTTTCTGAGCAGATTCAATTTTGTGGATGTCCGAAATTTTGTAAGGGTTCCATATGGTAGTCGCATATTCAAGAATAGGTCTGACAAGTGTTTTGTATGTAATGAGTTTAGTTTCTTTGGGGGAAGCACGTAGAGTTCGGTTTAGGTATCCAAGTTTTTTTAGTCCTTTGCTGCAAGTTGTAACAATATGTTCTGACCAGAATAACCTTGGAGTGAAAAGGAGGCCTAAATACTTATATTCATAAGCGCGCTGCAGAAAGGTGGATTTATAGGAGTAATTTAAACATGAGCAATTAGCATGCTTGTGAAAGGATATGGCGACTGTTTTTTTGAAGTTGTGAAGTGTGAAGTTTTTTGAAGTTGTATAGCCCGGTGCACATTGTAATCATGTTCTTTTAGCATTTCATTAAGGCAGCGACAAGTTTGACCTATACAGGGACACTTAGGAATTCACTGTCGCGACTGTGGATGTAAAGCGAATTTTTATCGGTGTGAAGTGCTAAAAAAAGCACCGATCACAACTTACGCGGGAGATCATTGAAGCTGATCTCATAGCATGGGCTGGCAGCACGTGCGTTAGCGCGCCATCTTTGTGCCTATCTCCACAGGAAGCAAGATTTCTTGATCAGTTGAACCTTGCATGACAAAATAGCGGGTTTGGTGACCCATGATGGTGTAGCCTTCTATCGGCGTGACGTTTGTGAACTGTTGTGAGGACCTGTCCTAATGCTTTCTTGTAGGTATATATTTCGTGCAACTCGCTAATAAACCAGTTGGAAGTCAGCGCTCCGTTCTTTTATCTAGCCGGCTCGGCTTGTTTCTTCCTTTGTATGTTGCGCTGTACCAGTTATAGAATGCAATACCAACTCACCCAATCCTCAACCCTAGTGAACTTCGTATACCATGCTGCTTGAGCACCCCAGAATAAGAAGCGTACATTAGCATGTGTTCTGTAGTCACAAAGCATTACATTGTATATGTCACACCTTTTCGCATTTCATATTGCAAAATTGTACTTATTCAATTTCTGATGCAGTAAAAGTTTCAATTCCAGACATGCAATCAGGACGGCACCAGTATAAAGCAATGCACTACACGCACTAAAGAGAAGCTGCTGCCTGCTACAACAATGTCATTGTGCGGGCTTTGGGAGCTACTGCAAGGTAAACATCTGGTTCAGAAAAAATCTTCTTGATATATGCTGCATTGGCTTGCTAGTCTTGAGATACATGTCATTTCTTTGTAGCAGATATGAACGTTTGTTCATATTTACAGTTCAGCATGATTGGTTCGGACATAAACGAAAACACTATATGAGTTTGCATAATCTCTGCTGTATCTCATGTGTCACTATTCTGCCCCAAGAGAGTCTGTGCCAAGCACATCTTGGTCATCATAGGAGCACCCACCTACACCAACAGGAAGGGGCTGGAGCCGAATTCGCAAGGCTTTACACCACGAACATAGAACCCATTCCAGGAGTATTTGGACGAGATAAGTCTACGGGCGACTATGTCAAGAGTGAAAAGAGCCTCAGTCATCATTAATCAGTATGGATATTGACCGAGTCATCCAGGTACCTCAACACCAAAAATTCTGTCTTCACAAGTACCTGCAACCTGTGAACAAGCACAGACGACGCTGGCCAAAAGAGTTCCGTCAGCTTGCTCATCCTCATTGAGCATCCGGGCCTCGTCAAATTCCATTTGGGCCAAGTTTATATATATATATATATATATACATACATATATATATATATATATATATATATATATATTCAATGAATGCAAGCTCATTCATTCGAAATTCTGGTTAGAGATCATTCCTCTTCCTCATCCAAACATTTAAGGTCAACCGATTCTTTGCTCCTACTTAATACCAGGCACGCGAAATGCGAAGGTTGTGGGATCGTTCTCCACCTGCGGCAAGTTGTTTTTTCATCCACTTTCATTACCAATAATTTATTGTTTTTTTATTTCCTATATTAAGCACAAGTATTTTCCCCTATGTTGTCCTTGGTGTCATTGTTTGTTGGCTTCTTATGATACGATTAACAAAAAATCGAGCCTCTCGGGTAACCCCCTTTCTTCTCGTTTATTACATGACGAGGGTCTCGAATCCGGCGACATTGATGTCTTCAGGTAGCGTGCGTGGGTTTATTGATCGGTTGCCTTCACCCAAAAAGATGACATTCTCGTGATGCCTGTGGCAGAAAGGATGTTCCACGTCCGCTGCCAAGGTCTGTGAGTGGAGGCGCTGGATAACACTCCCAGGGTTCTACGAGGAAACATAAATATCTAAGAAAGTGGACGGGGAAACGGCGCCGCGGTAGCTCAATTGGTAGAGCATAGCACGCTTAATGCGAAGGTTCTGGGACCGTTCCCCCCCTGCGGCAAGTTGTTTTTTCATCTGGTTTCATTTCCATTAATTTATCGTTTCTTTATTTCATTTAATAAGTACAATTAATTTCCCCTATGTTGTCCTTGGTGTCAGTGTTTGTTGACTTCTTGTGACAGTCACTGTCACCTTTTCTTAATGTTTTTGGCTTTCAGTGCTTGCAAGGTACAGTGGCTTCTTTCTTGAATGGAAGCCTTCTCATTCCCATATTTAATTCCTAGTCTCGTTCAGGATTGATATTCTTGCTCGACAGCCTGTGTTTTTGCGCAAGCTACGTTGAAGTGATTGATTGCAGAATCTGGTTTCGCTGCTGTCCGACTTGGTACTCGTCACTGTGTTAGTTTTCTCGTATGTGGGAGCCTGGTGCGTTGCAATGGGAAATAGTCTCTCGAGGCAAGCACCGGCTCTCGCAGTCCGCACAGCGACATAAATTCCCTGTTTAGATGTGCCATAATTAGTGCCGCCTGTTCGTCCTTTTCTGCTGCAGCCGTGTGCAAATGTTTCCTGTGGCCTTCCTCGGCTGCGATTTGGCGTGAATGGAGACTAGCATATGTGCTTACATTGTCTGAAGCGTATGAAGTTGATATCCAGATGGGTGGAGAGGCCTGCAAAAGCGGCTGCAAAATGATGATTCCCAGAAAACAGACCGTGTCCATATTGAGGTGGGGCACCAAGTGTGAGCGACACGTTAGCGGCCACAAAAAGAACAAAAAGAAACGTGCCGGTTGGAAAGGAGGTAAAGGTAAAATGCCAGGTAGCTCATGTTGCTTTCTTGGCTGTGGCAGCAAATGCGTGCATCATCCAATTGATTCGCAATGTAACTTACAGCGACTGTCGATGCAAACAGGTGGGACACTGTCCAATCTTCTTGTGCCGCTGGTTGTCACTCGTTGCTAGACCGCTATGTGCGACAAAGGCAAGCACTGTGCCGGATAGCTGAATGTGCTATAAGCGACCCTTAGTGCGTGAATGCTCACTGTTGTCATGTGGATCTTACCCAATGTACAGTGCACTGTCTGAACCTTATGGGGTGAGTGAATGCCGAGTCTCATTTGATCATGGACGCCGTGTTAAGTTTCTTGGATGTGGCGACATGTGGCATTGGGCAACAGTCTCTCGAGGTAACCATCTGCTCCTGCAGTCCACATAGCGACAACGTCTCCCAATTTACACGCGCCGCAATTGGTGCTCCCCGTTCGTCCTTTCCTCCTGCAGCAGTGGTCAAATTATGCTTCTGGGCCTTCATCAGCCGTGATGTGGTGTGACACACGTGATTACATAGTCCGAAGTGTATGAAGCTGATATACACATGGGTGGAAACGCCTGCAAAAGTGGCGGCAAAATGGTGATGCCCATATTGAGAATGTGATGCACCAAGTGTGAGTTACACATTAGCGGCACGCGAAAGAATAAAAAGAAGCGTGCAGGTTGGAAAGGAGGTAACGCTATAATGCCGTACTCCATGTCGCTGTGTTGGCTGCGGCAGCAGATGGCGGCATCAACCGCTTGCTTCGCAGTGAAAGTCACGATGACTGTCGAAGCAAACAGGTGGGGCATTGCCGAATTTACTTGCACTGCTGATTGTGGCTTGTTACCAGACCGCCATGTGCGACGACGAAACTGGCGAGTTGACGAGCTCGCGTTAATATATTGAGCCCAACTCGACATGCAAATTTTATTTCTACTCTTTTACGAGAAGGTGCACTGCTTTTCTTCTGCCTATAAATTCACACGTCCTGTTCATTACTTATGGCTTGTTTGTATGGGCGTCAGTAGAGCCTCTTTAGTTTCCTGGAAATTAGAGCGCCGCAGGTGAGACATGCAGCAAAGCCAGCAGGGCGAGCGCAGCGCGTACCCAGCGTACACCAGAGATAAAAAGCGGTCATATTGGATATTGCGCTAAAAAAATTACATTTCCGCTTACTGTTTAAGCAGCGCCATCTGTCGGGACCCCCGGTAAGTTCCATGCGCTGCCGCTTCTTATTTTCGTACCACTATGGAAGGTACAGTTTCTCTTCTCTAAAGTTGGTTCTTTATTCTATGGCCACGCACTCACCACGCGCTCGTGTGGCCCTTTTCATGAAGGACAACCCTGTACAATCTATTATTTACGCAAGCACCAGCGATTTCACTGGAAGGGTCAATGAACCATGTATAAATACCCGATACGTCCGATCCACTGATGCGGTTGCCACGATTGCGCTTGCCGCTATCAATATGCCGAGTTTTACGGGTTTTGCTGGACTCAAGTTTGCCCAATAAACATTATTGTTTCCCTTACTTACACACGCCCTGGTTGCTCAGTGGCTATGGTGTTGGGCTGCTAAGCACGAGGTCGCGGGATCGAATCCCGGCAACGGCGGCCGCATTTCGATGGGGGCGAAATGCGAAAACACTCGTGTACTTAGATTTATGTGCACGTTAAAGAACCGCAGGTGGTCGAAATTTCCTGAGTCCTCCACTACGGCGTGCGTCATAATCAGAAAGTGGTTTTGGCACGTAAAACCCCATAATTTTTTTTCCCTTACTTCCGTTGTGCTACTCTTCTTTGCCGTCACTACAACATGACATCTGGTGGAGGTGCTTTTGCGTTCATGTATCAGACGCCCAGAAGTTCACGCCCGGAGGACAACACTAACGTCGCCTTGGACCATCTAACTAGCTGTGGGCTTCAAAACGTGGCCCCGTAGCACAGACTTCTACCTGAGACAACCAGGGTGATCGTGGACAAGTGAACAGATTCCGCTTCTCCTGCAGCTGTCGTTTGAAACAGCCCAGGGAGCCGACGACTTTCAGTGGATCATCACTTGAAAACCCTGAAAGATGCCTAGAGGCGTAAGACAGGACCCCGACGTTTAAGGACAAGAGCGGCATGGACAAGTTTCGCCATGTCTACTTTTCTTTGGACGAGGCTGCTCGGACCTGGTTCGAGAACAGAGATTCCAACCTAGGGACGTGGGACCTATTTCGTAAGAACTTCTTGAAGGCCTTCACGAGTGTCGTATACAAGAAAAAGAGCGAAGTTCTTTTGGAAACCTGTGTACAACTACCGAACAAGAATATGGCGTTATTCACCGAAGAAATGGCTCATCTGTTCCGCCACGCCGACCCCGACATATGTTAAGGAAGGAAAGTTCGGTTCTCGATGCGGAGTGTGAATGAAGAGCTCTTCATCCGGCTCATACGCAACCTGCCTAAGACCATCACCGAGCTTCTTTCGGAAGCCATAACAATCATAGTAGAACATGTATATGCGCATCAGGCAATAAAACCATCGTTCGCTGACAATAAACTACGCCAAAGTTATAGCGCATGGCACCAGCGACTTGCGCCAGATAATCGGAGCGATCATAAGGTAAGAGCTGCAGACGTTGTTCTGTAGATCACAGCCTGAGGTGGCCTCGATCAGTAACATAGTCAAGGAAGAACTTCAGCGGAAGTTCCCACATCACCATAACCCCAGCCTGAAGCGATGTCCTACGTCTCCATCGACCGCCATCAAGTTCGCCTTCTTCCTCCGTGCTCACGCCACGGGCCGATAATGCTACTATTCCGCTGCCAGCCCCCGCCGCCAGTTTGCCAGCCTGTGAGCCCACGCAACGTCCCAAGGAAGACGGACTTTTGGCGTGCCCCCGACCATCCTAACTCTGTGGAGAAGTGGACCATGTCTACCGCCGGTACCCATACCATGAAATGGGACTGGGTTAGCCGTCAATGCGCCCCGTCCCCCGCTTGGCGAAAGACCTCGTAAGATCGCCGACTACGTTGCCGCCACGAAGTGGAGACCTTGGCGACCTTCTTGTTTACCGTCACGAGCCCGCTACCTGTTACCACCACGCCAGCCTTACACTAGCCCAACCGGTGGCCACTCTCTTAGTCTTTCTCCAGAAAACTAAAAACAGCAACCGATGCAGGTACGCTTGTCTGTGGTATTTGTTCCCTTGTGTCCTCGTCTTTTTCGCGCTGTTTAACCCCCAGTTCTAAGTATGAACCAACTAGCCCTCATCAAGATCTTACTGATGCAGGTATGGTGGCTGTTAGTAGAAATGCCAAAGATACTCCGCCGACGACGACTCTGCAATAATCATCTTGAAGAAGCAGCTACGACACACCACCAACCAGACGAATACTCCAAGCAACGAAAACATCATCGAGCAAGACTTGACGACGAGACGTAACAACGGGACAACGCGTTGCAGCCGTGAATCGACGCCACGACCTAACCACAATGCAAGACGAACCACCGAGCTAGACGCGCTCGTTGACGCCCACAAATTTGACGCCCTTGTAAACGCAGGAGCCAACCATTCCATCATCAGTGGACCCTTCATCGCAAAGTTTAAGAAAGTCATTAGCATGGGACGGGCTCAACGTCCGCATAGCTGGAGGACACCTAATTGCAAAAGCTGGAATCGTCACAGCAACATTACCACTCATGAGTGGAGGTGTCCTGCGACCGTCGTCATCCTACAACAGTGCTCACAAGACGTAATTTTTGGCATGGATTTCCCGAGCCAACACGCCGCAAACATCGACCTGTAGTGCAAGTCGAGACTGTAGTCCAATCGATACCGCCGGATAGCAATTTGAGTCACCACGCCTGGAGTTTGCTTGCGGATCAAGTCATTATTCCGCCTCGAGCGAGCACATTGATTTCCTTTGGCGCAGAAGCAGCCGAACACATGGATGCTATCATCGAGAACGACCAACAGCTGCTACTGCAGCGTTAAATTCGTGCCGCAAGAGGTATCGTTCAGTTACATGGAGTAAACGCGCAAATAATGAGGACGAACTTCAGCCAGGAGTGTAAGCGCCTGAACAAAGGCATGAAGATCACATAAATAGAGGAACTTATTCCAATCAGTAATGCATTTGTCCTCTCGGGACAAATACCTCGACAGCAGCAGTTTCCAAATCAGCTTTCGATATTAATACAAGTCTCCCTAGACATACTTGGTTCGCACTTGGTAGCAGCAAGAGCGCCCGAGAATAACGCCTGAACCCCCTTCTACTCTTTGCTGCAGATTGCCGCCTGCGCAGCTACACCAACGCACGGGTTATCAGCTCAGCGCATGTGCCTGCAACGGTGACTTCTCGTCGTACGCACCAGCACAAGCGGCGCACCGGACCTCTCCTCACCTGGCGGTGTGGGCATAAAACCCTGTGGTCCCTTTAGTTGGCGCTTCCATCGCACACATCGCACGTGTATAAGAGACTACCATCAGCCTGTCGAACGCACTTGGTAGCCGCGACAACGCCTGAGAACAACGCCTGAACACCCTTCTAGTCTTTACCGCAAGTCAGTGCCCTGTGTGCTCCTTACCCTTTGTTGTAGTATTATCGCTGCTACGAAGTTCGGGAGTCGTTTTTAGTGTTGTTTTATTTTTGTTTTTAAGTTTAATCATTACGAATATTGAAACCACTGTTCACCATGCAGGTACAATTGCATCTGATGTAAGTGATCATTGCCCTGTGTTCTTGTTTCATTCCAGAGTCAGAAATAAGAAAAACACGGCTTTCTGAGAATCGCTTTCCTTTCACTCCATAAGAACTAATGCTATGCAATCCTTTAAAAGTGAAATAAGTACTTTTGACTGGTCTTTTATTATCGAAAAGGCAATTGTGATTCAGGCGTATACTGCTGTCATCAAAATTTTCGCACGTGCATACTCAAGCACTTCCCGTTTGAAACAGGCAAGCCATAAAAAAAAATTTGAAAGCCGTGGAAAACGTGATACCAGGTTAAAATGATACAGCATAGAAACCAGCTATATCATTCGTTTTTGCGCACGTATACACCTACGTCACTTCAAGCATTTAAAAAGAGCCGGAATAAACTCAACGTTGAACTGAAACGGGCTAAGCTCGCATATTATCATCAAATATTTGCACATGTAGCAAGCAAACAGCCTAAAGTAGCCTGGAAAGTACTAAATAAAGTCCTGTGCCGCAACAGCCTAAACTTTCACCCTGATAAGATGATTGTCCACGGTCACGAACTCATCAACGAATCGCTTGCTGATTACTTCATTGAATATTTTGTCAACATAGGCGCAACAACAAATCCCGTTCCGCCACAACGAGATATAGTCTTCAGCCCCACTAACAGTTTTTCTTATGGAACTCACCGACGAAACAGAAGTGCACAGAACATTCAGTGACCTAAATTACAGTGCTGCGTTAGACTACGAGCCGCATAAATCAAGTCGATAAAACATGTGTTAGTCTTCCTTCTGCCTGTGCTAGTGCACATTTATAACCAGATATTCGAAACGGACGTCTTTCCAGACAAAATGAAGCGCTCCAGAGTTTGCCATTTACAAAGTTGGTGATAGAAATACGGCTACTAATTACAAGTCAATGAGCATCATCCCAATCTGCACAAAAGGACTAGAAGAAACTCATGTTTTCTCGTATTACGATTTTGTAATATTGTATTTTTCAACAAAGCATCTGTTCAGCGACGGCTTACAAGGCTCTATATCCCGAAGATCGACCGAAACTGCTCTCCTAACAATGTAACAATTTGTACTAGACAATAGTGATCTCAATTACGTTACCTCTGTCCTTTTTCTGGATTTCACGAAAGGATTTGGTTGTTTAAGGCATACTATTCTTAAAAGTAAACTATCCCAGTGCGGAATTCGTGGAAAGCCCCAAGAATTGATTAAGTCGTACTTAAATCAACGGAACTCAGATGGTATGCTTCGGAAGTCGCCAATCGAGCTTTCTACCGGTCAAAAATGGAGTACCACAAGGAAGCCTCTTAAGCCCTGTTTTGTTTAGTGTTTTTATAAATCATATTGTACCCAACGACAGATCAGTGTAATTTATCACATCCACTGACGATTGTTCCATACTTATGCCAGGTCCTGACGCAGATACATAAGGGAAGTAATGTGAAGATTTTCTTGAGAAGGTATCCTCGTGGACGCACTTAAACGGCCTGAAACTTAGTGCATCTAAAACTAAAATAATTGTTTTCAGGGCAAAAAATAAAACATTTCAATTAAATCATGACATAACCTATGAAGACCAGAATATTGAATTTCTAGAATCACATAAAATGCTTCGAGTTACATTTAATAGTAACCTCAAGTGGGACTTGTATGTTGGAAACATATGCAAAAAGTTTCTACAGTCGCATCTCGCTGCCGAACGTTTCGTACGACGCAAATAAAGTTAAACCTATATCAAGCATTGTTTGCCTCCCATATAAACTGGTGCCATCTTGTCTGGGGCACAGAACCAAACCTAACAACAATAAAATCCTTACAGTGCAAAAAAAAAATAAAAAATCAACCGGTACATTGGAAATCACGCGCACCTCTCTGACACGAGTCCCTTGTTCGCGACGTATAATGTCATTCCCGTGACAACTTTGCACAACTTTCGAATTTTACATGCGCCTCATTCTTCGAAAAGCCTCTTTCTTGACTTATTAACCGCAACCGAATCACTGGAACGACACGAACATATTGTTTCCGCAAGAAATACTGACAAATGGTGTGCTCCTCCCTTTAGAACTAATTATATACCTCAGTCACTAAGATATAATCTCCCTTCAGTGTTAAATACGTCCACATTTCATACTAGGCCTACGTTAAACCAGTTTAAACAGCAATTTCTTAACACATATTGGCAAAAGCACTCAACACTGCCTTGAATACCTATGTATTGAAATGTTTATTGAACTTTATGTGCTTTTTATATCCGCTGTTCACTGTACAATTGTTGTAATTTCTTGGATTGTTTTTGCTTTTTGTTGAACTACTTGTCTTTCTTAGTTTTACTTATGTATGAAATGGTTTAATGTATCAGTTACATTAGACTACGTGTAACCTTGTTGAAATTTCAAACAGTGTGGATGCTGAACACCTAATGCCATGTCGGCTACTGACGTCGTATCTATGTCTTCTGTATTAGCTGCATGACCTTATTTTTTTTCAACACTTCAATTTTGTTTAATTTTGTTTTTTACTGATATTTACATCGCCACCCTGCTCTACCTTGACGTGGTCTCTTGGGCCCGGTCAAGCTGTTTCGCACTGTTTTTTGCCCAAGAGCTCCGACCATCTGTATGGTGAAATAAAAATGAATTGAATAAAGACAAGCAACGGAAAAGTCTCGTCCAGCAATACAAGAACTGCTTCTCGTCAACATCAAGGATACGACAAATAGCCCTTGCTAAGCACCGCATAAGAACCGAGAAACCCACCCTACCACTCCGTCGAAGCCCGTACCAAGTTCCGACAAGAGAGCGACACGCCATGAAGCAAAGAGTCGGCAAACCGCTGCATGCACGAGGAAATCATCCAGCCGTCGAATAGCACATGGACGTTTCCTGTTATTTAGTCCAAAAGGAAGGATGGCACCCTGCGTTTGTTGCTTTGGTTATCACCCCGTTAGAAAGTGACGAAGGACGCACACCTCCAGCCACAGATTTACCATGCGTTGTACCGGCTCGGTTATAGAAGTTACTAGTCGTCGGCGGACCTCGAGGCGGGATACTTCCCAATCAATGTCGACGAGAGAGGTCGAGAGAAGACCGCCTTCATCACGCCGTACGGCCTTGTCGAGTTCAATGTGATGCCGTTCGGGCTTTTCTCAGTACCTTCAACGCTACAACGCGTCATGAACACAATGTTGGCTGGCTTGAAGGGGCCAACCTATCTTGTCGACTTGGATGACGCTGTACTTTTTTCAGCATTCTTTCAACGAGAGCCTGAGGGACCTTGGAACAGTACTAGATGCAATCAGGTGATGCGGACTCACCCTCAAACCGTAAAAGTGCTGTTTCGAGGACTAATAGCTGCTGTTTCCATAGGCCACGTTATCAGCAAGTCTGGAGTGCATCCCGATCCGCGGAAGACACCTCCCATCGCGAACTTTCCGCATCCCGCCTACAAAAAAGGGAGTGCGCAAATTTTTCGGTCTATACACCTATTACAAGCGCTTTGTAATGAATTTTCCCGTAATTCTGAGTCACTGACTAGCTTCACGAAATGAGACGTCGAGTTCAAATGGGAAACACCACAAGCCAAAGCAATCCAAAAGCTTAAACCACGCCTGCAGTCACCACCAATGCTTGTCCACCGAAATCCACACCGACGCAATGGTAGCGTAGGCCTCGGCGCCGTCCTATTCCAAAGTATAGACGGACTTTAAAGGGTCATAGCTTATACGCTAGCCGGTCGCTGTCGAAAATAGAAGCCATTTATGCTACGAGGAAAATGAATGCCTTGCAATCATTTGGGCTGCCGCAAAATTCCGCCCTTACATATACGGCAGGCCCTTCAAAGTCGTAAGCGACCACCACGCCTTGTACTGGCTGGCAAATTTAAAGGACCCTTCAGGACGCCTCGCCCGACGGAGTCTCAGACTGCAGGTATTTGACATCATCGAGCTTTACAAATACAGACGGAAGCACTGATGCCGACGGCCCATAAGGCGGTCCCATTGGCAGGCTGAAGCTAGACAACAAGGATGATGACGCCTCCCTTGGAATGACAAGTGCAGAAGATTTCGCTAAACAGCAACGAAGAGACCCGGATCTAAAAAGCCTCGTCGACTACAAGGAAGCAAACGCCGATGCTGTCCATAGGGTATGTAGGTGCCGATTGTATTCATTCTCCTTGCAAATCGGCGTCCCCGTAAAGAACTTCTCCCTAGTTCGCACCAAATGCGTTTTGGTTGCGCCGTGAGCACTGAATCCACAGGTTCTGCACGTCTTACACGACGATGCGACCGCTGGGCACCTCACATTCTCCCGTACGTTTTCGAGGACACAAGTTACTGGCCGCGCCTGACCGCCGACATTGCCCCCATACGTCAAGACATTACGAGACTCACTGACGGACGACGTCACCAACAAGGCCAGCGGGATTGCAGCAACTGATCGAGACAGTTGACCGACCATTCCAGCTGATTGTAATAGACTTGCTGGGGCTATTTCTGACGTAAACTTCCGGGAATTAGTGAATCGTTGAGGCTGTCTACTACCTTACCCGTTACACTGAAACGAAAGCCCTGCCCAAATGTACCAGGGCCGAAGTGGCGAAATACTTCGTCGAGAACATCCTGCTACGAAATGGTGCCCCGGAGGAACTGCTTTTAAGGCGGAGCTTCCGACGCCAACCTGCAAATACTGCCAGACAAGCGACCGCAGAATAATACCTACCCCCCACTTCAAACTTGTCCGCGAGGAAATCACTAATGATCACCAGGACGTACCTATCGCTGTACCCTCTGAGCTAACCAGGAGGTTAGGAGATCTCTGCGCGGGAGTGGAATAGTCGACAATTCAAATGGCTATGTGAGTTTACCCTGTAGCTCTGTCACGGACGTTGGGAGAGATCGAGTCGGGAGACGCAGGGCAGCACAGCAAACAGATTTTAATTTACCCATACTCAAAACTCAAAACAAAACTCATAACTAAAACACCATGAAGAGACACCAGCACCTAAGCAGCCTACTTAACAATGACTAAACATGTCCTTATTGTCGGTCACGTCAGTCGTTAGCGCGTTCCACGCGAAAGTCCGGCACCACTGGCCTATGGCACCGCGCTAACAAAAAGGAATGCTCTTACAAAGTTTTGTCGTCGCACGTTTCTCCAAGTGCGAGTAGCGTCAGCCCTTGGTCATAGTCGGTGCTCCCGCGGACTCCGCAAGCTTTGCTGCCTTGGTATCGGCCGGCCAGCTCGTCCGTCTCGTATGTCGGTGACCCTAACTCTGCCGGTGATGTGGCACTCCGGCCTCCCTGTCGGCGGAACCCGCCCAACGCCGGGTTCCTCCGCTACTTCTCCGAGTGACGACGAGACGCCCCGGAGACTCTCGTACGTGCTAGTCTGTCTCTAAAGGGGGATCCTTCCTGGAGTGTCGGGCACCGCCGTGAGAGGCTGCAGCAGTTCCAAGGAGCCTCGCTCGAATGTCGTCGAGGTCGACGGCTACACCCTGGATCGCCAGCGTGACGGGCTTGCCCGAAGCTCCATGGCTCCCGTCGCCAGTACGATGCTGACGCTCCAACCTTCTTGACGCAAAGCCACGTCGATAATACCAGCTCAGCGCCGCTTCTCTTCCAATTACAGCTCGGGTCACGCTCCTCGAGGGCTCGTGCCGTTCGGACGAATCCGCGCACATCGTCCTCTTCCTTTTTTTATCGCCACGTGCCTCTTACACATGACAAGCTCTGATGGAGACACTTCGTTTTGGGCAAGTTCCAAGCTGCGAACGGCGACATTGTCTCTAAAGAACTGTGTAGACAACCTTATTTTAAAGAAAATAAAAAGCTCTGCACAGCGGACTGAGCACGGTGAAGGAAACTAAAAGGTCTAAATCTAGAAGACAGAAATAGTGTTGAACAGGAGACAGACAAGCGAAAATGCGATTAATGGCATGAAGTACTGTAATCGGACGAAGCATGTAGCACACGGAACAGGCATGGGAAAAGAAATCACCTAAGAGCGGCATCTCGTTAGACGCAGTAATGAGAGCAAGAAAAGGATGGCTATTAAAACTAAGTTGGTTAATCCAAGATAGGAAGTGAAAAGCATAGTGGTAAGCCTTCACTTCGCAGTATAATTAGGCCAGTGGTAATCATGGTAATGAGTAGGAAACCATGGAACACACCAGCCAGCTTGAGGAGGGGCTTTCCTCCGGCGCCCATGTCAGCGACCACAGCGGCTCAATGAGGGATGGCTGCCTGGATAGGGACACTGCTGAGCCTTGAACAGGGTCTGAAAAAGTACACGCAAAATCCTTTAATAACTTTAAAGTATTCAGTAGAGATTATTGGGTAAATTAATAAAGGACGCTGGTACAACCCATAAAATTAAAAAATGAAAACGAGGGCACTCAAGGACTAAATTGATCTTGAGCAAGGACGAAGAACGTCGATGACGATTACAAGAATGGTGAAGCTGGACAAGTTTGAAGTGATCCATTGTGAGCAGCGCGCAAACGAACGGCGGCTCACAAAAAATCGCCGCACACAGCACTCCTCCTGCTTTTCGTTGTAGTGCCCATTGCTCACGATGGACGATTAAAATTATCCTAGTCGCACAATAATATATTGCATCCAACATCGACCTCTAGTTGACAGTGACAACGTTAAGCAGAGAACCAATGACCCTGCGGCAGTCTGGCGCCTGTGAAACGTTGGTTCATTTATTCTCATAAAGAATCCCTCAAAGTGGGCGAATATTCCAACTTGAAATAAGAATACAGTAGTTCTTGCTATTTTATTTGTATTCCATTGGAGGATGTTCTATTCGTAATTGCCCTATATTCCTTTCTATTCGTATATAAAGAATACCAACCTTTATTAGCGCCTACAGGAAGACATCGCGAGATGAGACTGTCCCCAATAATCATGCTGCAAGGAGGGTATTCTGTAATTTTCCACCTAGTGGACGTGTCCATTTCATCTGCTGCTGAAGTTCTGATTGGCTGGGCTGGGGTACGAGTCGTAAGGAGAGAGGCGCCCCCAGCCATTCGGCACTCCAGCAGCAGACACAATATACCCCCCCCCCCCCCCCCACCCCAGGAAAGCCTCAGTTGCGCCAATTCCTGAGCAAACGCAGAGAACAGCAATATCCGCACAGTAATACCAGAATCTTTCGGTGTTTTTTGGTCACGAAACTCCGCGGTCACGCTATGGGAGAGGCTTATGCGCTGCTCAAAGCTGCCGCACCGCGGCGCCACTGTGCGTCAGAGGGCATCATTCGCGTACCGAAGCACTTGCGCAGTATGAGACGACTTTATTGCCATAGTGCGTTCAGCGCATGTGCTGCGCTATTTTTCCAGTTCATGACTGTTTAGCTGAAGTGGCGGGGTGGGACGACGATGCCGAACACGTGT
The DNA here is from genome assembly GCF_023375885.2 of Dermacentor andersoni. NCBI lineage: Eukaryota > Metazoa > Arthropoda > Arachnida > Ixodida > Ixodidae > Dermacentor > Dermacentor andersoni. The sequence goes on along the minus strand of NC_092817.1, from coordinate 209,483,217 downwards.
TGCGTGCCGGGGTGCCGTTCCGGCTACAAGGGAACGACCGAAAACATGCTTTGTATACCGAGTGACATGGAGTAGCGCAGAAATGGAAGCGGGCTATACCGCGGCAGGGAAGTGGTAGTCTTAACTTTGAATGTGAATAAATATACGCGTTTGTGCGCGAAACACTTAGACGCCTCGGACATCATCATTGCCTACAATTTCAATATAAACTGCGACGCCATGTCCCAGGAGCGTGAAAAGCAGACGCTGAAGCCTAACGCGGGCACAAGGATTTCGGAAGGCCTTCCAGCGTATTTCACAAAAGCCAAGCCTCGGTCCCGCTCATCGACAGTGCGACCCCCATGCGAACTACCACGCTAGTTGTCGGGTACAATTGAAGAGCACCATTTTATTTTATTCCCTGAATAATGAAACTGCTGTATTGGTGCTGTGGCTACTTGTGTTCGTTAACAGAAGTACTGACGCAAAAATTTCTACCTTGTTTTTTCTGCTTTAACAAGTAGCTGATGACCCAGTAATCCCGGAACGAAACCTCAGTTACTTATGAACGCGACAGGTAATTATTTGGAGTATTGTTTATAGCGACCAGTCTCTGTTTCGGTTTCAGAGAGCAAAGAGATGGACCAGAGAATGGAATGTAAACACAGCTGGGCACGTGATCGAAAAAGCCTCTGAAGTATGCTCTGATGCGCACGCAAGCGCGCACGCTGGCAAGCGAGCTTTGTGTTGATAGTTCGTGTGCTACGCCTGCACGTTCTTTGCGTTGTCCTCGTCACCATCGTCGTCGTCGTTTTCGTTGTCCAGCGGCGACCATTTCCGGCAGACGGGAGTCGCCACCGTATTAGACGTGGCCAATCACTTCCCATTCGGCGCTCTAGAAAACAGCGACTTGGATATTGCGGCCAGTGACAGCAACGACGAGCCTCAAGACCCTAGCATCGGCCACGATAAATCGGTGTCGACTGCCGTGGCCTGCACGGTATTTAATAGTAGCGTGTCCACTGCTGCCAGTGAAGGCTATCGCGGGGAAAACGATGCATCGCTGTTCCCAACACTGATGTGTTGAGCAGAAGTCAACGACGCAGTAAAAATGAGGCATTCTGCTGTGCTCGCATATTCGAGCGTCATCAGTGCAGCGCAGTCAAGCTGATAGTGCGGGAAATCTGCAGACACGACAAAAACTGCGGATTAATTCTGCAGTTGCTGCGATACAGAGAGCGTCCCAGTACAAGCAACAACTGAGAAGAGCACATGCAAGCAGCATGGTAGCCAACGGACATTTGTGACGTAGCGTTTTCTCAGTTATTTACGATCCTTCCTTCCTTGATGTCGATGTCGCGAGGTGCTGCGAATTGCGGTTGGCTGCGCGCACGTATTTTAATATTGATTTTAAATATGTTCTACGCCATAGATTGGCCGTTGATATATTACAGACGATATGTGTGAGCCCACATAAATAGATCTCACGCGTTATCTCCACTTCAAAATTTTCTGTCAGTATTCCAAGAGTTGATTTGACACGGGTTATGAAATGCTAATACTTTACGCTTTGTGTATATAGACACAATGGACTATGCATTCTCTATTTATTGCCATTCGTTTGCTGGTGTTTCCTGCGCCAAAATGCATATTTCCTATGTTTTGATGGTCTTTATTTATGGGTAATATATCCGTTCCATGCTTTTAAACTTCGCGCATTGTGAATTTGGGAGCGTTCGTGACCAGACGCCTGTTTGTGTTGTCTGCATGTCGCTTATTGTACATAATAAATCAATTATCGCGCTTGTATGATGTTTACGCACCTACAAGTTTAATTTCTTTTTATTATTAAAAGCTATATTTCCTCATTTTCCGACCCTCACAGAAATATCAAGGCCAGTTCTTAGAATATTTTAACAGCTTGCGAATAGTTGCGCATTAAGAACCAAAATACCTAGTCTCTTCGTTTATATGTCGAAACCACGAGCAATGTCAATAAGTGCTAGGCTTACTGACGCTTCTAAACGACTGCTTGCTAAGAAAATTGCCTAATTACAGTACAGTTTCAACTACACAGGTCCTAACACTTCACGTTCGTCTTCATTCTATACTAAAAGCCGCACCGAAGCCATTTAGTTCTGAGGTTTGTCCTACATTTGTCCTGCCTAAATCTCGTTCAGAAATGGCATCGCTTTGCCGAGAAATTTGAAGCGTGCGAAGCAGATCAGTTTGTTTTTCTTTGTCATTAAATGAAGTCATTATTACGGAAGGAGCCCTTGTAATAACGATTTAATTGTTTTGATCTCCTGATAAGATACTGCTCACGGTTTAACAGAAAGTGAACAGCTGTGCTCGGAGAAGAACCTAGCGCTATGCGCCACCGAGCCCTGATGTTTGCCCCTGTTTACAAGTGACACCACTGGCGCTTTGTAGCGAATGCGAGGTGTTTCATTTCAGGTAAAGATTAAAAAGCAAAACCTAAAAAGCGGAACGAATGGAGCTGAGAAAGAAACCTGAATTAAAACGGCCCGGCCATGGCGGCCACATTTCGATGGGGGAAAAATGCAAGAACACCCGTTTATTTAGATTTAGGTGCACGTTAAGACTCCAGGTGGCCAAAATAAATCTGGAGTCCCCCACTATGGCGTGCTTCGTAATCATACCGTGGTTTTGGCTCGTGAAATCTCAGATTTCTTTCTTTTTGTCACAGAGCACTACAAGATGCATGTCTTAAGCCGCTGTTCTTTTTTTCCCCAGGCGGTCATTTCATGGCAGAAGACACGCTAAAGCAGTTATTGATGCATGTGCAATGTTAAAAGAAATTAGTTCTAAGCGTTCTAGTTCTAAGTTCTAATTAGCGTTCTAAGCTTCCGCAAGTGGCACTTGCGGAAGCTTAGAACGCTATTATATCGTGGCTCCGCCACACGCAACCACGGCGGTAGCGGCGTTTGCATGGCCTCTCATGCACAGTTACGCCACTAGCGGCGGGCGCTGGCTCTATATGAAACTGAGGCGGCAGTTTCGAGACCAGGAAAAAACATGGGACTCTGGTAATACCCAGCCACTCAATAAATATGATTGGCGTGTCCGTGTCCCTTACTACGTCCCTGTGTTGAATCTTGCACCTCACATTTATTTCCTCGCGATAAACATGCTTCGTCTATAGGAGGAGCAATTTAATATTTGGCCAATACCAAAGTGAGTAATCATTTCTTCGGAGAGCGGGAAGGTACATGACGTTTTAGGAGGGGGAAAAATTGGCATTCACCTACAAAAAAAATATAAAAAATTGGAGGACGCTTAAGCTTCGCCGTTAAGACTGGAACGCGACCCCTTACTGCTTTTCATGCTTACCGACAACTGCAGCTTATGTAAGCGTAACATTTACCGGAAAATGCTGGCTGCGAATGCTATGCACGAAGGCGAGCATTCTTTTAGAAATGCGGCCTTTGCGTGGGTCGATCTCCTGTTATTGTTTCGCACTTTTAATATACCACTCTGAGAAGAGCTAACATTAAGGACATGTGCTTTCGGTGTTTCTTTTTCCATTACATTTGTTTGTGGGCTGCCGTTCTCCAAATTTCGAGAAATGACATGAGCAATTTTGCTGGTAGAGAAGTGGTTGGGCATGCGTGGTTCGGAATTTGGTTCGACATTCTTTTTGCCGAGGCAATTTTCTGCGACACGGGCTCCTTAGCGTTATCGCGTTAAAATCACCACCCAAGCTCTTGGTACACTTGGTTACCCAGGGAAGCTGAAACGTGCGGCCTCGGTGTTTGTCACTGGGTTAATCACGGCGGTTCATTAAACGACGGCTTGGCAGGCTGCTTGCTCTCGGCTGCACGAGCTTGTTCTCGTGCCCGGGCTGCAGCATCGGAACGGCGTAGACGAGCTTCTTGCCGGTTCTGCTCGCGGCGTTGCTGATTGAAAGCTGCCAGCTCCTCATGAATGCCGATGACGCATGGTCTATCCATTTCGGAGCCGGAGAGAAACTGCTGCACGCGTACTCGGTTACGATGGAGAGCAAAGACGTCATTACTGGCGCAACTAATCCAACGCCACCTAGACATCACGAGGCATTTTCACTCCGATCCATGACGTCATGTTATCTGGGACGGCTACCGTAGAATCTAATATGGATGCTCCCCAGTAGGCCACAGGGATTTTGGCCCTACCGCTTCCGTTACGCCAGCCTTGTGAACGGAAATTTCGGGCCAGATAGCGTGACGTCATGGATCGGAGTAAACAGGCCTTGTGCTGTGTAGGTGGTGTTGGCTAATCACGCGCCTCTCTCTCTCTCTTTCGCGCACGCGGATAGGGTTGCGACGGAGGAGTTTTCGGCGTACAGGCGGCCGACCGAGAGATGGACGGACGGACGAAGGAATCGGTTAGCCATATATAACTTCGCTGTAACACCAATGCAGCTTTGCTTGACCAAAGTTTCGCAGTTGAAGAAAACTTAGTAGGGTTGTGTGAATACCGAATAATACACTTTGAGTCAAATATCAAATCGAATCAAGAAAAATATTCCGAATATCACTTGAAATATCAAAATATTTATCACGATGCTTAATGCCTACAAATTTTGGGCAAGAAAACACAGTGCTGCACATGCTCTGGCGTCTCCTATAGCATTGCACAACAAGAATGTAGAAAGCTATTAATAACTTAGGTACATCGAAATCAATAAATGCAGTACGGTGTACTCTTACCAAAGGGAACACCAATTCAGTATAGAGGGCTTACACTGACCTCATCATAGGCTCCATGTTTGTGACCCAGCACGATGAAAAGCTGCGCCCTTGAATTCACGTGCGGGCTATCTATATCATCACTGGTTACAGCTCAGTTCTAGTACATGAAGTTCTAAAATCTTTTTCTCAATACAATTTCTGTTGAACACCATAAAATGTTTCTTTCCTCTGAAACTAATGAATTATTGACGTTCATTTGTCTTGAGTACCAATGAGGCTCTCAGCTTAATACTGGACGTGTGTTTTGCGGCAATATTTTATTTATTGCATGCAATGTTTTGCTTTCCAGTTTTTCTCCGAAATGCAGAAAGGCCGTGCCAACTTTACTGGCAGCGGGTTATCGTAAGGTGAAATCGTAAGGCGCGACAGACAAAATGACCGCACATCATGCGACTCAATTGCCGCTCTGCACGTTGCTGGTGCCGACGGTATTCGGCAGTGGCCGTACGCGCAATTTCATTCTCAGTTCAACGCATGATTTACCGCCCGTCAAAGATTACGAAATCTGGAGAGTCACGGCAAGACCGCAACATGTCCCTCCGCCCCCCCCCCCTTTTTTTTTTTGTTTATCCGCCATTCGCGCTTATGCATGCAAGCGGTTCATAAAGCTTTCACGTCCGCTGTATAAACCCTCACCTAGTCTTGAAACGGGTTGCTCGGAGGTACAAGACAACGATATGCGTCTACGACCGGCATCAAGTACGAGAGGTCGCCGTACGTGTGTCGCATAGGTAGCGGCCGTGGACAGCTTTCGTACACTTGCTTTGCGGGGCGGTTTTTTGGCTTTCCGAGTGTCGCGCGGCTGCTGAAAATAGATCTGCGTCAATTCGGCACCGAACCGTAACAGTCGCGGACGCCAGATGAAGCAGTGCCAATTAGGCCGAGGGGCCTAGGCATACTCTGAGGTGAAAGCTACATAGATGAGGGCACAAAAGAGATACACACACAAGGCGCCACTTCCAACGAAATTTATTCCGAGAAACTGGCCAACAGAGCGCTGTCACTGTTCATCAGTGTGCAATCGCGTTGATGTAAAGCAGCTCTTTTGGCGATAATGACACCGATTCTACGCTCACGCAACAATACCTGCTTCAGTGATTCTTTTTGCTTCAATTAATAATCTTACCCATTTATCATGGCTTCTGGCAACCACAGAGCATGCGCGAAAATTTGGCGTGCACTTGCGATCACGACAATGAATTGCCAAGTGACACACTCTGCCATATTTAACTTTGTTGGGATGCTGTCTCAGCCGAAAATTTAAACATTGCTCAGTTTGTCCCACGTACTGCCTACCGCACGACACAGGTCATACAACCCTCCCACCTGACACTTGACGCACTTGCTTTGATGGTTTACGACGCGAGCCGATGCTTTGCAGGGACAAGTATTCTGTGGAGCCTAGAAAGGTTTAACATGGCAGGCAAGACCACCCTTAGGTGGTATTCCCTGCCACGGTTATCAGCTCGGTTAGCGATCTTGTTCAAGATATTCGACACGGGATGTGCATGGTATGGTTTCACGGCTATCATTTCTTTTTCTCGAGGCTACTCCTCGTAAGGTTGTCGAAATTGTGAGTTATTCAGAATGTTTTTTGCTACAGAAAAAAGAACATGCACTGGGTAGGCTGCCTCCTTTAAATGATCAATCAGTTTGAGAAAGCTCTCATGTGGTCGGCATGGACAGGACTTCTTTAAAACATTCAGCAGGTACATGTTGGCAATGCTACGTTTGACGAGTTTTGGATGAGGAGAGCTAGAAGATAGCAGTGATTTGTTCTCCCGAGGCCCGCACTTCCAACATACATGGTTAGTAGATAGAAAAGTTAGTGGTGTTTCACTACGTGAACGCGGGCTACGCGCAAGTGTTTGGGTGCTATTCTCTTTTTGTGCATTGCTGTGATGTGTGGTGCGCGACATGGTGCGGTGATCGCGACGGTCAGGAGCAGACGACAAGGAGTGCGCGCGCTGAGGGAAATTCCGTGCTGGAGACAAGGCCGAAGAGCGTCCGGCACGTGAACGCGCGGCGCAAGAAAAACAACTAAAATAAGAAAAGCAAACCAATTAGGAAAGACCACGGGGCGTCAAGCAGCCAATAGGAGAATGCCTAATCGGCCAGAGAGAAGAAAAAAAAATTGGAGGACGCTTAAGCTTCGCCTTCAAGAGTGGAACGCGAGAGCGTTCCCGTCGACCCGCCAAGGGGTGTAAGACAATGGGCTACGGCGCAGCGACTACGCGCCCCGCATCGGACGCGGTGAGCGTCGAGCAACGCAGCGTTCGGCGCGACAACGAAATGTGCGCCTGAGCAAGCGACGCACGCCTGAGCCTTAGAAACAGCTCGTTTCTAAGGCAACACCGCGTTCACTAGAGGCGCTTTTGTACCGCTTTGAAGCATCCAACTCGTTGCTCAGTGGTTTCTGCTTCTGGACGCCGTGCAGTACGGACGCAGAGTGGAGGGCTCCTCGAGAGCTGCGAAAGCGGCCGACGTTGGCCGTGGTACCCCGTGTTCTGCGTTGCCCAAGGATTACCGTGTCATCTTGCCTCCGTTACCAACAGGTGAAGGACAAAGGCGCGCAGTTGTATTGCACTGCGACGTCACTGGACGGCCTTATAGAATCGACGACTTCCGGAAGCCCTTGAAGGATGCTGGAGTAATTCAGCAAGTAGGTGGAATTGGTGCCTACCAAATGTCGCACGTGTGGCTGCTGAACATGAAGACAGATGAAGCAAAGCAGACGCTGCTAGACGCCGGACCACTACTGGTGAAGAACCGGCCATGCCTCGTCATTGATCCAGCGAGGCAAGAACTCAGGATTAAGCTACATTGGGTCGCGTTAGACGTCACCTCTGAGACCATTCGACGAGCCTTCCGAGAGTATGGCGAGATAAAGGAGGTCATCAGTGATCGGTGGAAGGCCGAGGACTTTGAGGGCGCCGAGTCAACGACTCGTCTAGTTCGTCTTCTGCTGCGCGATGGTGTCACACCAGACCGCATCCCACATCAAATGCGCCTGGGTAGCGGCACTGCGCTAGTGGTTGTGCCTGGACGTGCCCCGTTATGCCTTCGTTGTCACAACACTGGACACATACGACGTGAATGCCGAGTGCCCAGGTGTGCTGCCTGCCGAGCGTTCGGGCATGAGCAGGCTAATTGTACTCGCTCGTACGCCAGAGTTGCAAGCGTAGGCGGTGAAGCAGACCGGAGCGAGATGCTCATGGACGAAGAGGAAGCGGAGACCGTGGCTGGGATGGTGGCGTCTATCAACGACGCGGCCGCGGTGGCGGCGTCCACCAGCTCAGCAGGTTCGCAAGAGAACAAGGCTGCCGACGCTCGGGCAGCAGACGCCACTCTGGAAGACGCTTCGACAGGAAAGTACGAAGAAGGTTCGGCAGAGCGCCCTTCTGAAACCCACTCTTTAGGAAAGCAGCTGCCACTAAGTGCGTCCGGGAGTGGTGAGAAAACAGCTGAACTCAAGACCGCAGTAAGCGAGGTCGTTGCGACGCTCGAAAACAGTGATTCGACGGATGAGGCTGCAATGGACGCCGAGACAACACCTACGAAGCGCCGACTCAGCAAAGCAAGCACGGCTTCTCAAGACAGCCGGCTACGAGCAACGGAGAAGCGTGGGACCGAGCCTGGAACCAAAAAGCCTCGGGTGGCCACCAGCCATCAGCGGTCGGCGTCGCTTACACGCGGCGGCGGCAAGTCGACGCCCTGAGCGTCGACTGGACTGTGTGTTGCTACAAGGCAAGGTCTGTGAGGGGAGCGCCGTAGGCTCGGTCTGGTGTCACTCGCCAATATGGAGTCCTTAGAGAGGTCGATAAATATTGGAACACTTAACGTCCGAGGCCTTAGTGCCAAGAGGCGGCAAAACCAACTTTGCCGCCTCGTAACGGAGCACGATTTTGATATTGTAGCCATTCAGGAGACCAAAGTAGAGAGAGAGGATCAGACAGAGCGTATGGTGCGTCCTTTCAAGAGACGCTATAACGTGTGTGTTGCCCATGCGGTGGGGAGGTCTTCGGGGTGCATTTTGTTAATTCGGCAGAGTCTTGGTGCTGTAGTGCAGTCGGTGACTACCTGTGAGTCAGGCCGTTTCATTGTATCTGACTTTTCCCTGTCAACAGAAAATTGGCGAGTAATTTGTCTTTATGCACCAACTCAGGCTCAAGAGCGAAAGCCTTTTTTTTGAAGAAATGGAGACGTACTTGAAATGCGAGCGTAGACTAATACTGGCGGGAGATTTCAATTGTGTCTGTACGGAACGTGACAAAACCAGTGGGGAACACAATGATGCAAGTACTGCTGTTTTGAAAGACTTGATTGCAGAATTTAATCTAGAAGACGTGGGTGAATGTCTTTGCGGTGGAAAAGCGGTCACTTTTACCCACTTTCAGGGTGCGAGCCATGCTAGACTTGACAGAGTGTACGTGTCGGCCGAACTAATTCAGTCGTGTCAAGATTATCGAGTCACACCTGCTGCATTAGTGATCATTGTTTGGTTTCTTTCTGTGTTGGAAAGGAAAAAGCAAATAGCAAAGAAATTTCCTGGGATCTTTGGAAGTTTAATGCAAACTTGCTGAAAGACGACGAGTTTTGTGAGCAGTTTCTCAAGGCTATAGATAAAACAACTCAAAACTTAGATAGTTGGGGACATAAATGGGAAGTTTGTAAGCAAACAATTAAATTGAAAGCACTTGAAAGGGCCAGTGTTTTAAGTCACGCGAAAAAAGAACTCGAGTCCCGTCTTAGATTGAATCTGAAGCAATTATTGGAAGCTGAAAGTATACAACCCGGTTATTTCTTAGAAGACATAAAAAGCATAAAGCAAAAACTTGAGCTGATAGACCAAGAGCGATACAATGGAGCATTGATTCGAGCCAGAGCTGATAAATGGTGCACAGGAGAAATGCCGACAAAACGTGCCTTGGGAGTCGAAAAGAAATATGCTTCCCAAAATGCAATAACAGAAATAGAACATATTGGGTTACTGTCTACCAACAAAGAAACAATAGCAAGTTGTTTTTTGGAATATTACAAAGTATTGTTTTCTCGTAGCCAAGTTCACACTGATAGATTTAAAAAAGACTTCATGTCATTGACGCCAACATTAAGGAGGTATTAGAATTGCCCATAACAGTAGAGGAGGTTAAGAATGCGATTGACCATTTAAATAATGGCAAATCACCGGGACCGGATGGCTTAAGCGCTGCATTGTACAAGGCGTTTAAGGGTGTTATCGCGCCTGTTTTGACTGAAGTATACAACGAAGCTTACGCGAGCAAACATCTACCGCCGTCCTTTTTGTCAGCACACACGGTCCTAATACCAAAACCTGAAGACCCAATCAAATTACGTAACGTCACATCGTATAGGCCGATTAGCCTGACAAATATAGACTATAAAATATTAATGAAAGTATTGGCTAACAGGTTGCAGACCGTAATGAAAGATTTAGTCGGTCCACATCAAACGTGCGGAATAAAAGGAAGGACAATTATGACAAATATACACATAGGACGATCAATCCTTGAATGCTGTGACGCAAAGCAACTAAGTGTCGCTATGCTGCAAGTTGACCTTGAGAAGGCATTCGACCGCGTGCCGCACGATCTGCTTCTATGTATGCTTGAACATGTGAATGTAGGCAATGTGATCAGCGAAGGTGTGCGGATGGCTTACGCCGGATGTACGACGAGATTGATAATAAACAAATCAGTATGTGAACAAATACCAGTACAGCGCTCGGTCAGACAAGGGTGCCCATTATCACCGCTTCTTTTTTGCATATATATTGAGCCCTTTTGTCTAAGCGTAATTAGGAACAACGGGATACGTGGATTTCAGTTACATCAAGCCGAAGTAAGCCTTCTTGCTTACGCTGATGACATTGCAGTTTTCTGTGTTGATCATGAAAGTATAATGCATACCGTCAATGCTGTTAAAAGTTTCTGTCAAGCAAGCGGTAGTGCAGTAAACTGGGACAAGTGCGTTGGGTTCTGGCATGGGGAATGGGACGTCGCACCAAGGATGTTTTTGAACATTAAATGGCAAGAAACACCGACAAAATACCTAGGAGTACCCCTACAGTACTACTCTGACAATGCGCCTTATTGGAAAAAACAAACAGAGGTGTTACGTGAAAATGCACAAAAGTGGAAAGGATGGGATAAGTCAATTTTCGCACGGGCCACGACGTGCAAGCTATTTCTTGTAAGCAAGCTATGGTATGTAATGCAAGTTTTGCATTGCAGCAGGTTAAATGTACAAAAAATGCACAGAGTGTTCGCGGTCTTTATCTGGAGCTCTCTATGGGAAAAAACGAGCCGAACAAATCTGTTTAAAAGAGGGAGTAATGGTGGGCTTGGTCTAGTGCATCTGTATGTGAGACAACTCGTCAGTCGATTTGTTTTTCACAGAGATGTAGATCATACCTTTCTCAGAACTATGATTCAACTGAGGCTGGGTAAAGTACTACCAGAATTTGTTGTATCTTCGGTTTGTCAGCAAGGACCGGTACGTGGATATCTAAACGAAGTGGTGTCATCTTTCCGCTTCTTATCGGTGCGTTTTTCTTTGCAATATTTGACAGATGTGTCACGCAAAAAACTGTACAAGGACCTTGTGGATGTGTTATTTCCTGTGCCATTGTACCGTGAATTATACTGTGCAGGCAAAGGAAAAGATGTTTTGAAACGCGTTAAAAAAATGCTAGTTGCGCCAGGGGTTAAAGCCTTTTCTTTAAGCTGCACACAGGTACCTTACCTGTTAAAACATGGTTAGAAGAAAAGGGTTTATTTGTTCCGTGGGGTACTCATTGTTTGTTATGCAAAAAACCAGAGACGATTGAGCATGTGTTTTTAGATTGCTGGGGTGGAGTGTTCTTCTGGGACATCCTACAGAGAACCTTGAAAAAAAGAGTTGCCATTAAGTCCGCACGGAATCCGTTATCTCACGGTCGAAAACGACGATGGTGTGCCTTTCGATCTGGTTATGCTCCTGGGCCTGCACAGTATATGGCGAACTCGGACTGCTGTACACAATGCGGATATTGACGCTAGACCGGTTCGTGAATATTTTTGCGAATCGGTGTCCCATTTTGTCGAAGTGCAGAAGGTGCAGTCGTATGTACAAGAGTGGGTTCCAAGATTAGAAATGTTGCTGCAGATGCCGAAATACTGATGGCTTGTAGTCAGCAAACAGCTGACGGTTCTCGGCACTATTATCTTTAATGTGTTCTTCTGATCTCGTAAACTGTGTGGAAACCGAGGCAATAAAGAAAAAAAAACTCGTTGCTCAGTGGTAACGTCTCCGTCTCACACTCCGGAGACCCTGGTTCGATTCCCACCCAGCCCATCTTGCAAGTTGTTTTTTATTCATGAAGTGCCTGCTGGGATTTATCGCTCACGGCCAACGCCGCCGACGCCGACACCGACGACACCGGCTTTTCTGCGACACGAGCTCCTTAACGCTGTCGCGTTAAAAAGCGTGGTGCGCTGGCAGAAAGGAGAGACGCAGACGAGACGCCGGGAGAGTTCCAGGAAGCGACGCCAGGAGGAGGTCAACCACCGGGAGTTGAAGACAGGCCGTCGGGTACCGGACCCGAGCCACCAGGACTTCACCCGACCGGGGCCTCCTGCCAGCCCGTTCCTGTGCGTCGCCCGTCTACCCGAGCATGCCGTCAGCTCCTCAAGGCCGGTGAGCTTCTGCGCCCGTGGGCAGGACGAGAACAGTCGGGCTACGGGCCCGAGCTCTACGCCAGCTGCCCGGCCAGAACGCCGCCGCCGTCTGCTCGTGCCACCAAGCCGCCTGCTTTACCTCACCAAGCCAGAGCTGGCGCACTCCGGTCGCCCGGTCAGTCAACTTGCACCACGACCTTTGGTGAGACCGGCGCAACTCCTTTCGCCAACTTGTCGCCGCGTCTCCGCATGCGTCCCTGCCGTCGTGGCAAGACCGGACTCGCGCACTATTTAGCTTCACACTAGCCCCAAATGTTTCTTACTGCAGTGATGTCTATCTGAGTGTTTATGTTATTCTTTCTATTTCTTTCTGTCGTTTATTTTAAGCTTTTTTTTGTTCCAATAAAAGTTTGTCTGATTGTTGGAAACTAACGGCTTTGTCCTCAATTGGGTTCTCGGAGGCTCCGCCTAAGAGAACCGTTAAACCCTTTGAGTACACGTACCGTTGTCCCCATATATGGGCATCACAAATTGGCGTCCGCGACAGGACAAGGCCGTTCGTTCAGATTTTTTTTGTTCTAATGGATAGGAAGTATGGCTCGCACAAGAGACCTGTTAGCCTTAGCCGAACGCATGGGGCTAGAAGGTGCGGAGTTGAAGGCATGGTTGAGCGAGCAGGAGCGCGTGTGCGAGAAGAGCGGGCAGCGGAGCGCGAGGCTAAAAAGCAGGAGCTTGCATTAGAGGAAAAGAATTTACAGTTACGACTTAAAGTCGCGGAAGCTGAGGCCAATCGTGGCGAGACGAGCCAACGGCAGCTAGAATTGGAGGAGCGAACGCTTCAGTTGCGCCTTCAAATGGCGGCAACGGATGCTGCAAGAACAGCTGACCAAGGGCCTGGATGGAGTGCCCCATTCAGCGTGAATCCTCACAGTTTGATGCCGCGATTCAATGAAAGCCGGGACGACTTGGATGCATATTTAAAAAGGTTCGAAAGCATCGCCACCGGACAAGAATGGCCTAGAGACAAATGGGCCACGACTCTAAGTTTATGCTTGAGCGGAGAAGCTCTGAAAGTCTTTGGACGTCTGTCTCCGGAAGGCTCCCTCGACTACGATAAAGCCAAGTTGGCGTTGCTCCAGCGTTTTCGTTTAACGGCGGAAGGCTACCGGGAGAAGTTCCGACAGAGCAAACCTCAAGATGGCGAAACTGGAAAGCGGTACGCAACCGGAAGCCAAGTTTCTTTGATCTGAGTTTCTCTGATCGGGGGTGGAAATGTCCAAAACCGAAAAGGAATATATGGCACTTCGCAGCCTAGTGGTGACGGAACAGTTTCTGAACAACTGTCATCATCGGTTAGGACTCTTCCTGCGCGAGAAGAGCTACCGCCTGCTAGATGACATGGCCGAAGCTGCCGATAATTTCTTAGAGGGTCAGAGACAGCCCAATTTGTTAGTGTTCCGGCAGATATCGGAAGGCATTAACCTTACGGAGAAAACCGGAAGCTAATCCGAGAGAGTTCCAATGCGATGCTTCGTATGTGGCAAGCTGGGTCATGGAGCATCGGACTGCCGATCTAAGCTGAGGCAACGTACTGCGGATATTGCCGTAAGCCCGGGCACGATGTCAAAGCCTGCACCAAGAAAAACGGTCCATCAAAGAAGACGTCTTGCCTATTGTCGCCAGAAGAGCGCCTGGAAGATTCCAACGCAGTAGTCGTTGAACAAGAAGATATAGCTAGCACGGTGAAGACACCCACAAGGACTGTACCACGCAAGATGCCAGTGCTAAAGGGCGTCATCTTCGGACAGACCGCGTCAGTCTTGCGAGATACGGGAAGCAATACGCTGGTCGTGCGTCGTTCCCTCGTACCAGACAAGGCTCTGACAGGTACCACCGCTAAGCTTGTCCTGGCGGATGGCAGCAGCATTGAAGTTCTCGAGGCTAAGGTTGAAATTCATTCACCTTATTTTTATGGTAAGTCGATTGTCAAGTGTATGACAGCTCCTTTATATGATGTTATTATCGGAAATGTACCAGGCTCCCGGGAACCTCATGATCCAGATAAAACCTGGACAGAAAGGCTAAAGAAGAAGCCCATCGAAGATAGTATAGCAAGTTGGAAAAGAACCAAGGGAGAAGACCATTCCCCGGATGCTTTGCTGGTCGGCATCAAGAGCCGAGACCAACAGCCGGAAACATCCACGATCAATATCAGCGCCTTGAAAATAACCAGGAGGGATTCTACCACGGCCCAGAACGAACATAAGACCTTAGAATCTTGCAGGAACAAAGTGGGTCAAGTGTTCCAAAGCAAAGGATTAGCATCCTATTCATTCGAAGTAGTAAGGGGAGTGCTGTATCGTCGTTACCGGCTACCCTCGAGCAAAATGACCGAACAAGTGGTAGTACCTCAAAGATTATGCTGCCAAGTGCTCACTTTGGCACACGAAAGCCTTATGTCAGGGCACCAAGGAATTAAGAGAACAATTGATGGGGTTCTGGAAGCCTTCTACTGGCCAGGAGTCCAAAAAGCAGTGAGAAGATACGTACGCTCTTGCAACATTTGCCAGCGAACGTATCCTAAGAGCAAGGTGGGCAAGGCACCTCTTGGTCGCGTGCCTTTGATAGACACTCCATTTGAAAGAGTGGCGGTGGACATAATTGGACCCTTAAAGCCTACGTCAAATAAGGGTAACCGATACATACTGACCCTGGTGGACTTTGCTACACGATATCCAGATGCGATAGCTTTGCCGTCGATCGATTCGGCTACGGTGGCCGAAGGACTGATAGATATGTTTTCTCGCATTGGATTTCCACGTGAGATACTGTGCAACCAGGCCTCCTGTTTCACATCGGACCTAATGAGAGAGATAAATGACTTGCTGGCTATCAAACATCTAAGCTCGACGCCGTACCATCCCATGTGTAATGGTCTAGTGGAGCGATTTAATGGCACATTTAAACAAATGCTACGCAAAATGTGCCAAGAAGAGCGAAAGTCATGGGACCGATTACTAGCACCCCTCTTGTTTGCGTATCGTGAAGTGCCTCAAGCCAGCATGGGGTTTTCTCCTTTCGAGTTGATCTACGGTCGACACGTCCGAGGCCCACTCAGTCAACTTAAGGAACTATGGACAGGAGACCACCTATGCGAAGAAATCAGGACCACATACGGGTATGTCTTGGATCTCCGAGATCGTCTGGAAAAGACACTACGGTTGGCACAAGAGAACTTGTCGCGATCTAAAACGACTCAGAAAAATTACTACGACCGGGGAAGTAAGATACGCCGGCTGAAAGTTGGTGACCGCGCCCTTATCCTGCTTCCAACAATGGCAAACAAACTGTTGATGCACTGGAAGGGGCCTTTCGTGGTCACAGGAAAAAAAAGGAACTTTGATTACTGGTTGGACTTGGGACATACTACAAAACTGTTCCATATTAACATGATGAAGCGCTATGAAGAGCGTGAACCGGAAAGTTCCCCACAGTCAGCATTATTCATCTTGGTGGAGGAGGAGGAGACGGACACCCCTATACCTACCTTCATAACAAATGAGGGCTCGGGTATAGAAGCAATTGAACCTGGCGATGACCTGCAAGAAAGCCAACGGGCGGAACTTCGTACGGCGGACTACATGAGTAGAATACAGGGGTGGGGGGCTGCAACCCTACGCCTCTTGATGTTGCCGTTACTATTGCAAGCTTGTGTCATCGCAATGCAAGGCTATTAGTCTTTGATGCTAGTTTTTTTTTTCCTTTTCACTTGCTGTGCTTTCTTTGAATTGTGTTTTCTTTTAATGTCTTTGATCTGTATGCTCAGTGCACTGTGCAACTGTGAGAACTGTGCATGAAAGCTTACAGCGCAATCTCGTGGACAGACCATGACTGTAGTGTTGTGCGCAATCTCGTGGACAGATCATGACTATAGTGTTGTGAACTATGTCGCGCACTGAGCGGCAGTTTTCCTTCTGAAAAACTTGTTAAAAAAGGGGCTAATGTGATGTGTGGTGCGCGACATGGTGCGGTGATCGGGACGGTCAGGAGCAGACGACAAGGAGTGCGTGCGCCGAGGGAAATTCCGTGCTGGAGACAACGCCGAAGAGCGTCCGGCACGTGAACGCGCGGCGCAAGAAAAACAACTAAAATAGGAAAAGCAAACCAATTATGCGTCCCTACCGTCGTGGCAAGCCCGGACTCGCGCACTATTTAACTTCACACTAGCCCCAACTGTGTCTTACTGCCGTGATGTCTATTTGAGTGTTTATTTTATTCTTTCTATTTCTTTCTATCATTTATTTTAAGCTTTTTTTTTGTTCCATTAAAAGTTTGTGTGTGTGTTGGAAACTAACGGCTTTGTCCTCAATTGGATTCTCGGAGGCTCCGCCTGAGAGAACCGTTAAAACCTTTGAGTACACGAACCGCTGTCCCCACATTTGGGCATCACAATTGCTTAAAAATATTATTGTGTGTAAGTGTGGCGGTTTTCTCAACGCTACTTTTTTATTTTGTATGTTCTTTGTCTGTTTCTTTTACCTTTATGAAGTATCAAGTGCCATTAGGCACTGTAGAGAAAAGCAGTCTTTATTATTTCAAGCAATTTGGTAATGCACGGTTAACCCTATTTATTTTCCTCTTCTTCCCCTTCTTCCTTTTCGGCAGACTCCTGGGTAGCGCAAAGCCTGCGCCTTTTGCCGCATTTGTTCAGCTCGTGCCCGGCGCTTGGCGACGACTTCGGGATCAGTCGACTTGCGATTGGCCTGCTGCCGCTTGTGTCCCTGCTATGTCCTTTTCGCTCGAGGCTCAGCCTCTTGATCACGAGACGAATCCAGTACGTCACGCACTGGGTTCGTCACACAGATTCCGTAGCAACTGCCAGAAGAGGTCAACTGAGTCAACCCAGCGCGCCTTCGCCTACCCTCGATGGGGGCGAAATGCGAAAACACCCGTGTACTTAGATTTAGGTGCACGTTAAAGAACCCCAGGTGGTCGAAATTTCCGGAGCCCTCCACTACGGCGTGCCTCATAATCAGAAAGTGGTTTTGGTACGTAAAACCCCATAATTTATTTATTTTTTCACCTACCCTCCTCCGCCGCGTGCTTCGCCTCCGTTCTCCTTCCCCACTTCGCTCAGCGCCACTTAGACTTTTTTATCCCGTGACGCGCCTACGCATCCTCTGTTGTCGCTGCTACTGCCACTCCACCTTTCTCTCCCTTCCCCCTTGTGTAAGTGCGGTTTAGGCGTCCTCTATTGAGAGACAGCTACCGCGCTGCACTTAGCCCCACCTTTCAGCCCCCAATCAAGGAAGGAAGGAAAAAAACTTTATTTAAGGCCAACATTAAGGCCCAGTGACCCCAATCAAGAATATCTCTCTCCTCAAGGGGGCACTGCCGCGTGCTCCTTATGGAACCTTATGGAGGCTTCGACCAAAAGTTCATGAGTCACTTCTATGAGAGATAAAATCTGCTTAAAGGCTGCCAAAGTAAAAAGTACAGTGGAGGCCCGTACAAAATGACTGTTGATTAACCATTGATATATTATTGGGGAATTGTTGAAACAACGGACTTCAACAAATTTTCAAAAGCAATTGTGAGTTCGCTCAACACTTGCACAACAATATTACCGTTGAGTGTTCTCAATAAACAATTTATTGGGTAATTGGTGTTGCTTTTTGTAGTTGTTTTTTTTTGTTGTGCAGCAGTTGAGTCCAGTATCAATAATTAGGACTCGCATATGAAGACATACCAAAAATTAAATGCGATGCGTTCCATCCTCATTGCTGTCACTCTGCGGCAGGTAGGTTCTTCTTTCGCCTCGTTTTGATAAAAAGAAACTATTGTGTGACCGATGGGGTGGCATTGAACGTCGGCCGTCAAGCCCGGTGCTCTAACCATTAGGCCACGAACGTGTGCATGCTCCTCTCGTTCGAAAGCCAGTAAGTTCTGAAAGGCTTGGCGCGAGCGCAGCGTGCCACTTCCTCGTGCTGTCACTAAAGCTGGCGCTTTCAAGCGCCTATCTCCGGGACTGCCCCCCTTTCGTAGCCGTTTTCTCTCTGTAAAAACTGCAGCGTTAGACTAGCTTCATGACCGCCCAAGTTCATAACGATTTATTTCTTCGCCGGCGCACAAATGCCATCGTCGTTTTAACATACACTAGATGACATAGCAATTGGTACGATCCAAAATGAGCACGTTTCGGGGAGCAGAAGAATGCGAAGTTTACTCGCAAACACGGCGACTACGCGCATGTGGAGTTCCCCAAAAGTAGACACGGCAGCAGCGCGGCCGGTGATAAGACAGGCGCCGACACGCGACGACGCTACTACCTTCGAGCATCCGACGCGCTGTGGGAACCGTAGGATCCAAGCGGCGCACACGCTGCGAACATACACGTGAGAGATCTTCGAATTTCCTGCGACGCACGTTCCGTCCGGAAAGTAAATATAGCTTTTTTTATCCAACGGCCGTGGTACTAGAGATCAAACAACGAACACGCTTTGAGATCGCAGCGCGCAGCCGCTATAACCATTGACTTCAAAGAGCTTCTGATTCAGAAACAGGCGCAACAGTATCGCAGCTAATCGCTGTATCTGCAGCTGCTCCAGACTCTCGCCTTGCAAGAAGCGTGCGATTTAGTTGAGCCTCGCCGAACTGTCGTCCGCAGGACAGGTCCCGCATGTTCGGTTAAATAGAAGAACACCAAAGGGAAATGCAAGAAATACAGGTAGCGGACTCTTATCATACCTTACTTGTCACCTCGTCATCTGCAAAGGTGCAATAAACTATTCTAGTAGCGTTACTTTTGTAAAAATGATAAAATTAGTAGTAATTTTTACTTCTAGGTGGCGCTACCAACGTCAAGGTAGCGTTCGGGTGTGTGTGTGTGTGTGTGTGTGCGCACGCGGTTGCAACCGTTGTAGCTTCGTTTTGAGCACACTTTCTCAACAGTACACATCGTTACCGCTAGTTTCGTAGTCGCATTTTTTGGTCGTAGTATTTATTGTTTACGCTACAAATTGGGTTGTTCTTAAAAATTTATGAAGGTTATTGGATGAAAATTTATTGTTAATTAATTAGCGGTTTTTAAGTGCCGTTAGTTTGAATTTCAAAGGTTTTTAGAACTGAATACGATAGTTAAGCTGGGAACGGCTTTCGGACTCCGTTAGTTGGTTGCCGTTGCGTGGTGGTTCATGCCTCGTGCTTTTTGATGAAAGTATTTTTTTTCTTTTCGGTCATCATGACGCACATTTTAGTGAAATGCTTTAACGAAGATAAGTAGGACGTTTATCCGTTGAAGTCGTTGGCTGACTCAGCTACTAGTCTTCGACTGATGTGCGAACCGGGCTGTTTTGATGAGTTGCGCGGCAGAGGTCATGATGCCTGTTGGAGAGAAGGCACCCCGAAACAGTCGCAGCCGAACTTCTGCAGATAGGTAAGTAATCTCGTTTTCTTGGGCACGTAGCCTTTTTTCTATTTTGACATTTACAAGCATGAGATGTTAAGCACACCGTTCACTTTCTTCAAGCAAACCGTGTGCCCCGGAGCGAAAGCGCGCGATACGCATTTCGTAACTATGGCGGCCGCCGTGGCAATTTGGGGCTCGAGGTTGTGGATACGATCCCTGCGGCGGCCGCATGCCAAAGGAGCGGAATGCACAAACGCTCGTGCGTTGTGCATTGTATGCGCGTAAAAATTTCCAGGAAGTCAAAATTAATACGGAGTCCCCCAACTACAACCTGCCTCATAATCAGATCGTTGGTTTCGCACGTAGGACACCATAATTATTTTTTTAAATCCGTAGTGGCTCATCGTATACCATACGGTTAGTGTTATCACCTTTTGTGCGCTAGCGGTTAAGCGCGCCTCGATTTAGGTTGCGCCTAATGATGCGGCGCACCGCAAAATATATTTCGCCTCTTTGGGATTTGCGGAGAACGGCCAACCGATTAGTCACAGCTTCCGCGCGGTGACTGTACACGGATACACAGCGCAAATGAACAGAGGTGTGGTGACGACTTCGGCAAAGAACACAGCCGCCGACGGGGTCGCCTCATCGCCTATCACCACCAAAACTACCGCAGTAAGCATCTTGATCTAGCGCGGCGCGTTTCTGTTGAAGGCGTACTGTACGTACAATTTCAATTGGCAATAACCGAAACATGCCACCGTTCTCTGCTGCCTCTTTGAGCTGGGCCGATCCGAATGTATTTTGCTTGCAGAAGCAAAAGGAGCACCACTCGGCGCGTTGTCGCCTCGAGCACCGTTTGCGCGGTGAAAAATGACGCGTGCATGAAGCTAGCTCACTGCGCAGACGCTACCGCGCAAAACGCGCAAGGGCGTGTACGCGACGTTCTGCACACAAATCGCGTGGGATGATCGGAGACATGCCGGAGCAGCTAGCTTCAAAGAAGCGGTACATGCATGTTCTCACTCGTACAGGCACGCTCACGCTCGCATCGCTCTCGGCGTATCTTTAGGTCATTCCTGCTGCTGGACTTCTACCCAAAGATTCGATATCTGCTTGGTATCGGCTATGCAATGTCGCGTGGTCTTTGGTTCTGCGAGAGAGCCGGGAATATTTCTCCCCGCTGTGCAACATCGCTATGCGTGTCTTAGCTAACATTTACCGTAGCAACCTATTTCTTCCTTTTCTAGACAGCACTCGTAAAGAGTCGCAAATTTTTACTTGCCAGTATAGTGTGTACTTCTGTTTTGTGCGTAGTTATGTGCAGTGTGTGGCAGATTCTGAATCCGCGCAATCTCATTTTCTGCCCGCATTCCCTTCTCGCAGGTTACGCATGCAGCAAATGCCCAGATGCGAAAGTGTTCTACGTCAAGAGCAGCTTGGCGTCGTGCAAGAGACACCCGTTGATATGTGGCTGATTCACTAGCAAGCTCGCGTCTCTGTTGCCACTCTCCATCAAGTGGGATTTTTAACTATTTTTTCTGCTGCTCTGTGGTGTACTAGCTGCCGCGCATGGACTCTGTGAAGGCTTTGATTTGCTCTGGCTTGTAGTAGTAAAGGATGGGCTACCTTTTGAGGGGAGGTATTTCCTTTTGCTTGCGAGAATGTTTACCAGCCTAACCAAGTGATACGTGCGTACTGGAAACAGCAGCGCGAACAGAGACGGACGACGAAATAGGTAGGAGCACACACGAGCGCAAGTTCAACTAAGTTTATTTTTGAAGACAGAGGTATTAAAGACGCTGGTCAACTTGACAAAGGTAAAAAGCCGTGCATGCGTGGCAGAAACAGCCACGAGCGACAAGAAAAAAATATGAAAAAGCCATGTCATGTAGAATAAACGTGCGTGAAAAACGAGAACTATCGGACAAATCTCTCGAAAAAGTGAAATGTTTGTTCGATGAGTGATACTAACCAACGAGAAATACTCTTGAGAACTGCAAGTCTTTCCCACTAAGGGCAACAGATAACTTGCTTATGTATTTGTTTCGTTTGTGATCAATAAATATTGCTGCTGGAACTCCTCTGGTGTTGAGGTATAGAGCAGAAAGAACGATTGTTTCATCACAAAGACCAGAACACAAGAGAACTTATGGAAGAATTATTTATTGATCACGAAGTAAAATTCATAAGCAAGATTTCTGTAACTCCAAGTGGGAAAGAGTTGCTGCATTATTTCTCGTTAATATCACTTACAGGACAAACCTTTCAGTTTTCATGTTTTTCTTTGTTTTTGACGCATATGTTTGTTCTACAGGACATTTCTTTCGGTCCTTTTTTGTTGTGCCGGGCTGTTTCTGCTGCACATCCATGGCTTTTTCTTTGTGAAGTTGGCCAATTTGTTTAAAATCTTTGTCTTCACGAATAAACTTCTAGTTGAGTCAGCGTTCATGTGTGTTCCTACCTTAATTCCTCCTTCTCGTTTCTGTTTGTGTGGTTGTCAAATATAAATGTACACCGAATTGGCGAAGTGTCCATAGAATTTATACATGAAATATTTGCGCTGTTTATTTCAGGAAGAACGCTATAGGGTCTTCTCTGTTTTTAACACTGATGTACATTCTTCTAGTTCAACTTCAAGGAGTCTCCTGAGGAAGCCAACAAGAGTGATGGTAACTTCATTTGTGTAAGATTTGTAAATTTCATCCATTCAAGGCATGACATGTCACATGCCTGTAGGTATGCAAGTATTCCTACTTTTTAAACATACTAAGTTCTAGTTTTCGGTTGTCATGACGCTGCTTTGTACTGTGCTGCATTCTCCAGGCGCAGGAACCTTCTTTTATGCCGTCAGTGCATGGGTTCTTTTTGTATATATTGGAGAAACAATTGTCTTGAGCTTAAATATGCATGTATATGTATAAATATATAAATACATGCATGTATGTATAAATATACTTGTAATTTTTTTTCAACACGGGTGCTGTATCTCCCTCCGTCTTTCTTACTGCTTTGTCCCAATTTTTATGCAACTTTTATGTATTTTATGCAATAAAATTCTGGTAGCATTTTAATAATATTTTACCTACGTAATTGAGGTCATTGGTTTTTCGTATACGCATTTATTTGCGTTTTTCACTGTTTCACCAATCTGCCTGTCCAGTCATTGAAACCTTTTCCCATTCTTTATGACTATTTCTGGGGTACTTGATACTACAAGTGCAGGTGACCATCTATTTGGCTCTGGAATTGTGTTAGCCGTGTGTTACTACCAATTTTCTGTGCTAAAAAGTTATTTTTTCTCTTATCGTTCAAGGTATTAGCCTTGCCTTATCTCTTTATTGACTGAGGTACCACTTAGTTGCTGGGTATGGTGAAAAAAGGCCCCAGAAAGTGCTCTAATTAGCTTTGTGCGAGTCCAGAAAAATTAACTGAAAATGGGCTCACTAAATTGAGGAAATACCACCAACAAACTCTTCTGCACTTCAATTTAACATATACAAATGGTGTACTGTTCTTGCAAACCTGGCTCGTCAGAAACATGACTCAGGTATTCACCATGCCCGACAACTTTCTAAATGATGTCTCATCAATTAATAGCTAAGTTGAGTGATGTTATTTTATAAAATAATTGGGCAACCTGAAAATATATACATCTCGCAGACAAAAAGCTCAGACAAGTCTACTTTGGTACTTCATTAAATTTTAATCGCGATGAAAGACGTGTGCTAAAGCTTGTATATAATTACCTGAAGTATTTGTTTCAAGTCTTATTTTGCCTTCTCACAGTCAGCCGTAACTTTTCCTGTGATGGGTTAGTGTGCGAAACTTGTTAATACAACGTATTCGGATGTCTTGTGTGTATCCACACGCAAGCAGCTTCAAGTGTTCATGTGTTCAAAGTTGGTTGTTACAAGGGTATGCTTAAGCCCTGCCTTTTGAATCGCTTTGCCTTCTAGTCATAAACTTAAGTCGAAAGTAAAGACCACAATGATCGTTTTGATTGAATTCATATGTATAGGTTTTTTCAGATGTACTTACACTGCTAGAGTGCTGTAGGTACGAGCCTATGTCTCCAGGTTCGATGTAGTGGTGCCTTATGTACTGTAATAATGTTTCACGTGCACGCATCTTTAGTGTAAATAAAGGTACTTCAAGTTGGACCAGTCTCTCCTTTGATTTTGTTTGTGTTTGGCAAAGTTATGAGCAGGCACCGGGGCATGCAAGTGTGAACAGCAAAGAAATTTCAATATATGAATAAAAATCCACTAGCCCAACAAAACATCAATCATATTTCAATGGCGACTTCTAAAATCTCAATGCCATCTCAACTGTGCCACAATGTGCTTTTCAATGCTCTGGCAATATTAACTCAACAGGTCAACAGAACTACCACAACGTTAGTTCAACGCGGAATCAATGGTAACTCAACAACCATTTAACAAAAAGAACACAACGGGCCGTCTAAGCACAATGGACTTTCAATGGTAACTTAACTATTATTCAACATTGAGGTACCCAATGGTGTTTCAATTAAATTTCAGTGGCCAATATTCAAGACCACTCAACAGTTAGCCCAACAGCTCTCCTACAAAATTTCCACAATTCCTCAATGAAAAACTCAACATTGACCAATAATAATTCAATGCCTTCTCAATAATTTTGTTTGTACGGGGGAAAAGAACTAGGAAGCTTACTAACAAGTATGTGACCGCTAGGGTGAGCAGCATGGCAGCAAAGAACGTGAAGAGCAAAGTCAGAGAGGCTGCGACAATCTCCTGGGTGGCTGCAATGGAAAACAAACCTGCTATGAGTAACTACTTTAGGAGAAAAGAGGAAATCACGAAAGAAACAACTTATGATCACTCAAAGCGAGATCTGTATGTATTAGAACACGCACTTATAGAGCGAGATACAACAAGGAGGAAGAAGCATGTGCTTGTTGCGGTAAAGATAGGGAAACAATGGAGCATGCTTTGTTAGAATGTAAAGATATCTGCCCAGCGGTCGATTCAGGCACCTCTGGCCTCCTTGACGTCCTCGGTTTCCGCGAGAGCAGGGGGAAAGTAAACATGTCCGATGTAGGAGATTAGTACCAGGTGATTGGAAAATTGGTGGAACAAAAGTAGACAAACAACGAACAACGGATGCTTATATACGAAGTTCCCAATAGGGTTTCCGTATACAGCTTTTCCGGACACGAGGGTTTAGTTCGCGTGAGTGCCACCACGTAGCGTACCCACCTTAAACATTTCAACCTTCCCGCGGTGACGCGTAATGACGTCAACCAAACAAAAATAAAAAAGTAAAAGCTATCCCTGCGCATTGAACTTCGCCACAATGCTTGTCCCGCCGGCGTTATCAGTGTTCTTGATCAAGCGTATTCGCTCGTCGCCTGGAAATTACTCGTCATCCAGCGTTTACTCGCGACGAGCAATTGTTGATTCTGGGCTTTTTATGCGGTTATTTTTTTTCTTCTTTTCTTTTCCTTTTCACTTTCCTTTTTTTTTCATTCTACGGAGTAAAGAAGCTGGCAGCCTTTCTTCAGTCGGCACACATAGTTAACGTCCGAACATCGCACAGCGCCTACTAGAGACGCCGTCGTGGAATGATTTTGATTTTCTCCTATTGAATTCGTTAAGGTGCGCACAATTATTTCAATAGTGACTTTGCAATGCGCACTCATGGGCTACCGCCGCAGCTGCAAATCTAGATGTGCTTAAGTATTAAGACATATACATGGATATGTTGGTTTTTCACCTTGACACAAAAGTCACGAAACAAGAGTTGAGCAAACTGTCCCTGTGTCGTCGCAGGGTGTAAGACCGGGCTAGTTGGTATTCCATGCTAAAGTGACTAGCGCAAGAGTGGACACGAGATACTAAAGAGGCTACAAGGATAAGCGCAAACTTCCAACTGGGCTCTTGTCCTTGTAGCGTCTTTAGTGTCCCCTGTCCACTCTTGCGCTAGTCACTCCAGTCTGTGTCGTCATCCGTTAGCATGCTATGTCCGAAGCTGCTCGCAATATTCGGTCACATTTACTGGCCACAAGGCCAGGTACACCCTTGGGTACGACATATACAGTACTTGCAGTTAGTTTCCAAAGTAGTCTCCTATAGCGGTTATCCACGTGCGTGAAGCAAGAACGCTATTTGAAATTATTGTGCAGTAATATATGCGGGATTTGTATGTTTTCCCCTTTCTCTACCATGTTGCCGTTCCGCCTTTATTATATAGCCGCAATGTTGACCAGCAGCTTTTGAACGCCATAAAGGCTATCAACATATTCTACCTTTAATGACCATCGGTTATCTTCCCTCCTCATTACATGTCCTGCCTATGTCCATTTCTTTTTCTTGATTTCAACTAAGATGTCATTAACTCGCATTTGTTCCCTCACCCAATCTGCTCTTTTCTTGTCCCTTAACGTTACACCTATCATTCTTCTTTCAATAGCTCGTTGCGTCGTCCTCAATTTAGGTAGAATCCTTTTCGTAAGCCTCTAAGTTTCTGCCCTGTAGGTGAGTACTGGTAAGACACGGCTATTATACGAGGACTGGATTCCAAGGGAAGGGAAGCGTAGCAGGAGGCGGCAGAAAGTTAGGTGGGCGGATGAGATTAAGAAGTTTGCAGGGACGACATGGCCACAATTAGTAGATGACCGGGGTTGTTGGAGAAGTATGGGAGAGGCCTTTGCCCTGCCGTGGGCGTAACCAGGCTGATGATGATGATGATGACATATTCAAACACCTCACGCGCAACTCCTGACACCTGATTGTATTCAAGAGTTTTGCGACTGCCCAGGACATCCTTAACGAATGTTACATAACACATTATGAGGCTTTACTTGCCAAAACCACGATTTCATTATGAGGCACGCCATAGTGGAAGATTCGGGAATAATTTATACCACTTGGGATTTTTGACGTGCGCGTAACCCTAAGTACGCGGGTTTTCGCATTTCACACCCATTGAAATACGGCTGCCGTGGTTGGGACTCGATCCCGAGACCTCGTGATTAGCAGCGGAACCCAATAAAAGCTAAGCAACTACGGAGGGGCAGGAATGTTGGCAGTAGGAGGAAGGTGACAGCCGGCACGTGAGACAATTGGTTCCCATCCTCATTGCGCGAGAATGGGTACCATCTGTCCAAGAATGACACCGTAGAGTGCACTGTATTCATCCGCGTCCAATATTTCAGACCCGAATCATACTGTAACTACTGACGACCAGGCATCTCGCTAATGCGTGCAGTCGCTTGACAGCTGCCGAGCGCTGGCGTCGGCCACAGAACCTACTTGACCTTCGTTCAACACCTGCCGACATTCTCGCCTTATTTCGCACCATTGCGTTTCAGCTGAACTGCTTCAACAGCCAATTTATTTGTGCCAAAATATGGCCACCCTGTCAACCTTATGGTTTCTTATATTTAAGTCATCTTTTATATTTAGGCTAATGCTGTCCTGAAATTTCCAGTGGTTTCACCTTTCCCAAAGTGCCGGCATTTTTGTCGGCCTCTGTTCATATCTTGGAGGATTTTTAATAGACGTGGAAACCATTGCGTGGCCCCCTGACCAAGCTGCGCAAAAAGTCATTTTATGTCCCTGAGGTCTTGTGCAAGCTTCCGCCTTCTTGCCGTTCATCAACCTTCTGATTTCCCTGTCAACTGTATCCCATTTTGACCACTCCAATCCCACGGAAGTTGGCAATGATATAATGTCTGTGGGATTAAAGCCATTTAAATCAATTTTGCTGTGGATACGACAACCACTTTTGCTCACTATGAATGGAAATATTGCGTTGATGAGCGCCATTCTTAAGCATTTAAATTGACAGTAAAAAAATTGTGCGGGTCCCATGTATGTGCGAATCGATGTAAGCAAAGCTTTGTGTTTGTTGTCATTGTCAAACCTATTCTCCACAGAGTAGACAGGCACTCTCTAATCAAATGTTGTCAATGTTTGCCTGATTACGCCTGCCATTGTGATGCAAATAAACGGAACTTCAACTCATTTTCTCAGAAATAAATACTGAGTGAAATGTTGACGTCATCCTAAACAAGATCAACAAGCGCCGTAGTGCTCGATCTTATGATGTCCCTATTCGTAAGCCTATATTCATGATTTTTTTTTTGGAGGGGCGGGGGCGGGGGCGATGTGCTTTTGTACCCTAGAATTGTCCCTCGGACGTCTCTGATGTGCTCGTTTTTATTCTCAAGTACCCAATGAAAACTCTCATCGCTGCAAATTCATGATGTCCTGGTGGCAGGCCACCATGGCGTGTCGCGCAAGTATGACCACGCTGATTCATTTGGGTTGACATATACTATTTGTGCGTCATACTTCGCCACATTCATTTTTCAAATTATGCCAGAGATCGAAAAGGGCGGCCAAATCACTACGTCCCTTTCCTCTGTTTACTTTCGCAAAGTGTGTGTTTATCGTTGTGGTTACCAAATACGCCCAGCGCTATGCTACCATTCAAGCCTTTCTGGCGGCTGAGCAACTGAAGTCGCAGGCTTTATTCAACATCGCGTCGACATTCAATATGGCTATCCTCAATTACTTTTCGCGGACATCTCTCACCGCCTTCTCTCCAGTGTCATCTCTTACACTACTCGCTCCTGCTAGACACAATACAAACACGCAACGACCTTAATGAAGTATCGATTACACGCTAGCTGACATGCTGTCGATGTACCTTTCTGCTGAGCACCGGGATTGGAGCGTGGTCCTGTCTATGGTGACATTATCCGCCTACAGCCTCGCTAAACAATAGCGCTCGTTACTCATCATGTTTTTTTTGTTGTTGTTTTTTTGTCGACAAGAGCATAGTGTATTTCCTCTGAATGTGCTTTCGGCTTTAGGAGTGACCTTGCACGCCCGCTTATTCTGTTACGTTGAAGGCGACTGTTGTCGTCAGGATGCCGCCTCATTGAGCTTCGCAGTCACCAGAGAGCACAGAAAGCTGTCTTCACAAACAAACCACCGGGATTCGAGCCCATCTCCCAAATGCACCATCTTGCATTTGGGAGATGGGCACGCTAACCATTTTGCTACCACCTGCTTCCACCAATTTCTGTTTATCTGCCTTCCCATTTCACGTTTTTGCCGCAGACGCAGGCAGAACGGATGCAGAAACGAAAAAAAAAGTAAGGATTGCTTGAGCCGCCAGCTCACACATGACCTTAACTTTGGCAGGTTATTCTCATTGGAGCGCATGTAGGCTTGTGGCTGCGTGCAGATTGTGGGTAGCCTTAGCTTTATTGTAAATTTGCTTTCACCGACTCTTTTCAGCTAGAACTGAAATGCCGGACAAAAATCAGACCTACCGTTGAATATTTCGTTCTTGTTTTCTAGGTGTAAACCAAAAACGCTCATTTACACAAATAGTGATTTTATTTAAGAAATGGCATAAGGATACTATAATGTTGCAGGAAGAAAGCAGGCCCACGGGTATAAAATTTTGTATATTTACAAAAGAGGTATATGGCGTTCAAGCAACTGCCAGACTTCGTCTTCCTCTTGTCTAATTCAACTTCTTCCTTCTCTTCACCGTAACATCACCCTCCCGGCGGAGTAGCTCCGTCCCGGTGCAAGTTATAGAGCCTCACTGAATGGGGGGACATGGGGCTTGAGCCTGAAGACGTGAACAATATCGCTAGTGACGTTGGGAGCCACTGAAGGCTGACCGAGTGGGGCGATCTCGTATGTCACGTCGGACAGTTGGCGTAAGATCTGGTACGGACCAGAATAATGCGAAAGTAGTTTTTCCGACAAACCGACGCGACGTGAAGGCGTCCAGAGAACGACAAGGGAACCAGGTGAAAAATGGGAGTCTCGGTGCCGAAGGTCGTAGCGTCGCTTTTAAGAAGCTTGCGAGACTGTGAGGCGATGATGGGTGACTTGTCGGGCCTGGGCGGCTAAGTCAATAGCATCGCGAGCGTAACCAGTGCTGGGTGATTGTACTGCGGAAGGTAGCAACGTGTCAATTGGCAGGGTGGGGTCGCGGCCATACAAGAGGTAAAATGATGAAAATCCGGCAGTATCATGACGGGACGAGTTGTCTGCGAAAGTTATGTACGGTAAAGCGACGTCCCAGTCGCGGTGATCGTCGGAAACGTACATGGCCAGCATTTCAGTTAGCGTGCGGTTGAGTCGCTCGGTGAGGCCGTTCGTTTCAGGGTGGTACGGGGTAGCAATCTGGTGTTCTGTACAACAGGAGCGGAGCAGATCATCGACGACCTTCGATAGAAAGTAGCGGCCGCGATCCGTAAGCAACTGGCGAGGGGTGCCGTGGTGCAGGAGGACGTCGTATAGTAAGAAGTCGGCGACATCTGTAGCGCAGCTGGTTGGTAGCGCTCGCGCGATGGCATATCTCGTGGCATAATCTGTTGCTACAGCAACCTATTTGTTTCCTTTGATGGAAATTGGAAAGGGGCCCAGGAGGTCTTCGCCCACACGGAAGAAGGGCTCTGTAGGGATATCTATTGGTTGCAGCAAACCAGCGGGAGGCATAGCAGGCATCTTCCGGCGCTGACACAGGTCGCAAGAAGCGACATAACGGCGCACAGAGCGATAAATGCCGGGCCAGAAGAAGCAGCGCCGCAGGCGGTCGTATGTACGAGTGATGCCCAGATGTCCAGCAGTAGGAGCATCGTGAAATTGCTGGAGCACGGCGAGTCTAACGTGCTTGGGAACGACTAGGAGGAGCTCCGGGCCGTCAGGACGAATGCTACGACGGTATAAAGTCCCATCGCGCAAGGTGAACATCCGAAGGGACGGGTCGTTGGGCGAGGAGCTTAGGCGTTCCATAAGTGTTCGAAGAACAGGGTCTTTGCGCTGCTCGTCGCCAATATGGAGGAAGCCGGAGAGGGATAGAACACTGATGTCCGAGTCTGCAACTGTATTGTCCGGTCGACCCACGCGATTGCGGGACAGGCAGTCAGCGTCCTTATGCAAGCGCCCTGACTTATACATAATAGAAAATGTATATTCTTGTAGACGCAATGCCCAACGTGCAAGTCGTCCAGTTGGGCCCTTCAAAGAGGAGAGCCAGCAGAGGGCGTGATGATCGGTGACGATGCAGAACCTCCGACCGAAAAGGTACGGCCGAAATTTCGCGACCGCCCATACGAGCGCGAGACATTCTCTCTCAGTAATGGAGTAATTTCGCTCGGCCGTGGAAAGAAGGCGGCAAGCGTAAGCGATGACACGGTCTTGGCCCTGTTGACGCTGAGCGAGGACAGCGCCGATGTCATGACCACTCGCGTCAGTTCGTACTTCAGTGGGCGCAGAAGGGTCAAAGTGTGACAGAATTGGGGAAGTTGTAAACCGCTCAATCAGGGTAGAGAACGCTTTCTCCTGCAGTGGTCCCCAAGAGAAAGAGACGTCTTTCTTAAGAAGGTCAGTGAGAGCGTGAGCGATGTCGGCAAAATTTTTCAAAAATCGCCGTAAATAAGAGCATAAGCCCAGAAAACTACGGACATCTTTGTTGAACAAGGTACAGGAAAATTTCGCACGGCGAGAACTTTCTGTGGATCAGGTTGGATTCCGGCGGCACTTACGAGATGGCCGAGCATGTTAATTTCACGGCGACAGAAATGGCACTTGGAGGAGTTTAGCTGAAGGCAAGCCTTGCGAAACACGGAGAATATGGTTGTGAGGCGCCGCAGGTGGCTCTCAAAGTTCGGCGAAAACACAATCACATCGTCGAGGTAACAGAGGCATGTAGACCACTTCAAGCCGCGCAAGAGAGAGTCCATCATTCGCTCGAATGTAGCTGGCGCATTGCATAAACCAAAGGGCATGACTTTAAATTGGTACAGACCGTCCGGTGGGACGAAGGCGGTTTTCTCGGGCTCCATCTCATCGACGCTAATCTGCCAATAGCCGGAGCGGAGGTCAATGGATGAAAAGTATTGGGATCCGTGAAGGCAGTCAAGAGCTTCATCAATGCGAGGCAGGGGATAAACATCCTTGTTTGTTATCCTGTTGAGGTGACGGTGATCAACGCAGAAGTGCCACGAGTTGTGTTTTTTCTTTACTAAGACAACTGGTGACGCCCACGGGCTACTGGAAGGTTCAATGATGTCTTTGTCCATCATCCTGTCTACCTTTTTCTGTATGATGGCCCTTTCTGTTGCGGAGACACGATATGGCCGCCTATGAATGGGGCTGGCGTCACCGGCATTGATGCGATGCGTGACAACAGATGTCTGGCCAAGTGGACGGTCGTCCTAATCAAAGATGTCGCGATAAGATGACAGGAGGTGACGAAGAGCTGCTGTTTGCTCGAAAGGAAGGTCAGGGGTGATCATCTTAGAAACATCGTCCGCGGGCGTCGAGTACGGAGGAGTGGGTGACAAAGGTCCGTTGGTACTGAGGAAGGATTCAGAGGTCAGAGAAGAAACCTCAAATTCTTCCAAAGGAGTGATATGCGCTATGGAGATACCATGTGGCAGCACATGCGACGAAAATCCAAAATTGAGGATGGGCACGCGAGTGCAGTTTTCGCGGATCCGGATTAAGGTGCTCGGCAGGGCAATATTGCGCGAAAAAACCACGTCAGTAAGCGGCGACACGACGTAATCGCAATCAGGTACGGGAGGACAGGGCGTCAGGAGGACATTTGTAGCCGCTTGTGGAGACAGCCTTGCAAACTCAGCAGAACATAAGCGGTGTGAAGCACAAGTTGCCGCGTCGGCAGGAAGCGGCAGATATAACTGTACAACACCTGCGAAGCAGTCAATTTCGGCAGAGTATTTCGAAAGGAAGTAGAGGCCGAGAATTAGCTCGTGCGGACAGTGTTCAAGAACGATAAATAGAACAACGGTATAATGGCTCCCAATGGTTACACGTGCTGTGCACATTAAAAGGACAGGTAAAGTACTCCCATCGGCGACTCGCACAGTGCCCGGTACGGCGGGTGTCAGAACCTTTCTGAGCCTTTGGCGGAGAGCAGCGCTCATAACTGAAAGGTGCGCTCCTGTATCAACGAGAGATCTAACAGCAACGCCATCAACTTCAATGTCCAGTAGGTTTCCACATGTAGGCAGGGTCAACAGAGGATTTGTGGGCCGGGTCGGAGTTGCAGCTTCACCTCCGGTAACTGCACCGCCTAGATTCCCGAAGTGAAGCGACCGGTTGCAGAAGGGGACGAAGAGCGGTGAACGAGAGGCGAACGGGACCTACGACATTGCGGAGACGGGGAGCGGCTGGATCTTGGTGGAACACTGTCGGCGTTGATGTTCCGAGTCGGCGTGTAGGGCGAGAAAGTACGATTGTCTGGTACTTGGCGGTAGTGACTCGGAGACGACCATCGAGGAGGCGACGACCAGTGGTTGCGGCAATGACGGGCGATGTATCCAATACCGGAGCAATTAAAACAGATGGGTTTATCATCCGCTGTGCGCCAGTCATCTGGGTTGCGACGGAGTGGCGGAAAGCTTTGCGTCTGGGAGCGAGCGGCCGGAGAAATCTGGTAGGTGTTTGTATGGTGGACCTAGCAGAGAGATGGAATGCCCAAACTTGCTATTTCCTCCCGAACGACCGCTTGCATAAGGGAGATAGCGGGCACGCTTTCCCGACAGTCGGAACGAACTGCAGCCGAAGCCATGGCCTCAAGCTCACGGCGAACGATGCGCGTGATATCTTCCGGTCCTGTGGGCTGAACGAACCGTGGCGGGTCTTCGCAAGAAGATGTCGCGGCGGTATTGGGCAATCGGTCGAAAGCTTGAGCGACGCGGCGGCCCTTCGCTTGTTCGAAGCACCGGCACTCCTTTATAATTGCATCCACAGAGGCACAATCCTTGCACATCTGGAGATTGAAGGCATCGTCTGCAATACCTTTCAGTATGTGACCAATCTTTTCTGTCTCGGTCATGTTGTTATGAGCCTTGAGACAGAGGGCCAGCACACCCTGTATGTACATGACATAGGATTCTGTGGACGTCTGAACGCGGCACGCGAGTTCTTTTTTTGCTGCCAGCTGACGACCGACAGGTCTGCCAAACAGTTCTCACATTTTTTCTTTGAAGGCATCCCAGCTCGTTAGGTCAGCTTCGTGTGTGTCGTACCATTGCTTCGCAGTTCCTCTTAGATAAAATATCATGTTTGCTACCATCATTGTTGGATCCCACCTGTTGTTGTCGCACACTCGCTCGTACATCGTAAGCCAGTCCTCGACGTGGGCGTTGTCCGTGCCACAAAATGTCCCTGGGTCCCGTGGATGAGTGAGGATGACCGTTGGGACGGGCTGCTGACGCGTTGTCGCTTGTGTCGGTTGATTTGCCATTGTGGCGGCAGGTAGATGACGTCCGCTGCGAAGTTCCGTGATTGTACCCCGCACCTCCACCAAAATGTTGCAGGAAGAAAGCAGGCCCACGAGTATAAAATAATGTATATTTACAACAGAGCTATATGGCATTCAGGCAACTGCCAGACTTCGTCTTCCTCTCTTCTAATTCAACTTCTTCCTTCTCTTCACCGCAACAATATATCGAGGTCATGTCGTTTTTTCAATACGGGCTGGCACCAAGTATCGACGAACGGGCATCACAGTGCCGATGCACGTGGCAGGTTACTAAATGAAGAAAACAGGAAACGAGTGTTTTTCAGTTCTCGCAACATATTGTACATAGGACACCAGGCACCCAACCCCATGACATTTTATTTTTGACAACAGCGACACACAGTGGCGGACTGATATACTTCCTGAAATGGTTTCATTTTATTTTTTTCATCACAGAACCGCAAGCACAGGTTGCGTCGCACGTATATCGAAGCCACGTACTGTGG